>NC_135277.1:16522500-17147500 GCF_051311805.1 Agelaius phoeniceus
CTTGGCAGCACTGACATGAGGAGGTGTTGGAGGTGACAGGATAATCCAGCTTGGGGACATTAGCATTTAGTGAAGCTTGAGCAGCTAAGCCTTAGGTATAAATAAGAGTACAGAAGAATCTGAACAGGCAAGGTAGAGCACGTGTCTGCTGCAGCTGGCACTGGTGCTGCTGCAGCTGCTTTGGAATTCAGAAAGGGTTGCTAGCACACTGGAAAAAGATCCATTTGAACACGAGTTTAAGGCATATTTTAACTGCTAAAAATACAGGCAGGTGCAGCTTTAACTTCTTGAAATGATACATTTATCAAATAACAACTTAATCAGAGTTTATTGATAAAGGCTCTTAGCTTATAGGGTCTAACCTGTGAAATGATAACAAAATCTCCATGACAGCTGCAGTAAGAAGTTGTACAAATTTACTGTAAGTGCCATAAGTGCCACGTGGGACAGCTGCTGTAGTGATGCTTCTTACTTTAACACCATGATGAAGGTTTGAATTCCTGTGTTTCTGGTTTTTAGCAGAGGGGAGTGCCTGGTGTTAAATGGGTCACAGTGATCACCCTCATCCCCTCTGGCCTGTTCCTGTGGCTGTACTGCAGCTTTTTTTATAAGGAAATAAGCTTTTCTAATCCCAGCCCAGGAAATTTTTGGAAAGTACAAAAACTTTGCATGTATTTGTATTAAACTAACCCAATGGTCTTTGTCTTGACATAAGATTGTTCTTCTGTTTACATTTGGATATAAAAGCCTGTAGCATTGTTAACTGCATATTAAACTTAGACTGTGAGACTTTATGTGAATTGTTTTGAATGTGTAGTGATGTGAAAATTTTCCAAATATCAAAGATACTTTTCTTACTTGAGAAATCTTTTCTGTTAATATTATTTTAACCTTAAAAAACTTAAAGTTCATTGCAAGTATGGAAAGCTGTGAACTCTGTTACAGATGGCTTACTTCAATTTTTTCTATTAGAAATACACTTTACATGTTTGGATTTTTTTAGGCAAGTTATTTATATCATTTTATTGCCACTTGTAAAAACATGCATTCTGTCCCAAAGTCATTTCAACAAAGTATTTCTCAAGGGAATTACAGAGCAGACATTTATCAGGAAGGATTTGCAAGGCATGCAGAAAATAACTGATCACAAGGAACTTTGCAGCACGTTCTTCAAGTTTTTGTTCTCACATTGCTGTTACATGGAAAACTACTATATTCAAATAACCACATGCAAAGGGTTTCCATTTTTATAGTGAGGAAGAGTGGGAAGACAGATTTCAAATGCATACTAAAGGCTGGATACAGTTTAAAAAAAGATAGCCTTCAGCTTTTATCTTCATGTCTTTATATTATAGACTTGTGTGAATTACTTTAGAAAAGTGTGTTTTCTCCATTGATCCAATTTCTTTATTGAGGCAATTCCTTATTCACAAGTCTGAGATCAGTAATGTTTGTCAGCTCAGTGTCTCTATTTTTCCTGGAGGCATTTGAGTGGTGCTCTGTAAATGTAGGGACCTGCTGCTCTCTAGCTCTGGTGCATGCTTGGGTGTTTTCAGTGACTGATCAGTAGAAGATTCTGGGCAAGTGATGAGTCAGGATTGTGCTAGTGCAGCAATACATTCTAACCTAGAAAATGTCTGTCCTGTAGATAAATTTTACTCAAATCAGTTGTTAGTCTGTAATAGGAAATGTGTCTGTCATATTTGTACTTTTGAGACTTGAGTGTCTCTGCTTCTGAACTGCTTTCTAGCATCTCAGGTCTGTGGATGTGTTTGTATACCATTGTAACTAAAAATACAGAAATTTGAGCAATTGGAGGTTTTGCAGATCAGATAAAGGAGTTTCCTGGCATTTGCTGTGACTTGAGACTGCTAAATAATTTAGCATTTTAAAGGTGAATGAAATACAAAGAAGCACAACAGCATTGACAAAACCAGACAAGACCTAGAATGGCAATTTATTGAAAGAATAGAGACGTGTCAAATCAGTGAAACAGGTGACAAATCAGTTGCTTTTTGGGTGTTGAATGGAGAGGGGGGTTACAAGTGTGTTAACCACTGCAGCAGTTATTGAGGTAGGGCTTGGGTATCACTGCAGAGATGGGTTCATGCTGCTGGTGGCAGGAGTGTTAGTGGGTGATTCATAATCCAGCTTTGGCACAGAATGTCTCTTCAATTTTTCATCTAGTGCTGACTATTTCTTTTGAGATTTAAAGCCCTTTTGTCATGCAGATAACAATATATCCTCTGGCAGGCTAGAAATGAGAACTTCCTTTGCTCATAGGCGATGAAGGGCTTGATGTTACAATATCTTCTTGGTCCCTCAGTCATCTGTCCCTATCATCTTGTGAAAGTGTGTGCAGCTCATTTTGCTGTGCCTTCCACTTGAAGGACAGATGGAACAAGTGGAGTAGCAAACACAGCAGCCCTGAGCTAAGCTTTCCATTTGAAGAAAAGAAAACCTGTTTAAAGCTACTATTGAGTTAAACCTACTTGAAATCACTGGAAGTTGGGTTCTGTGAAGTGAGCCTAATGAGGGACTTTGTTGGAAATGGCAGCTTGTCATTGTTTTTTACAGTTTGTTGAAATGGTTTGAGTTGGGGTAAATACTGCTTATTATACTCAGAATTAAGAGTAAACTTGAGCTTAACTCAAAGGCTGAGGGAGTCTTTGATTAGGGTCAGTATTGGAAGTCCAGCTCGAGCTTCACAGAGGGAAGATCCTGGATTCCTTGCTAAGGTTGTTCTCGATGGAATTTCTGGTTAACAGATGAATACAGTGAAAACCTTCTCTCTGTTCCTGTGCTGTTTTATTCTCCTGTCCCTCCATCTTTGTCAGGGCTGGAGGAGGAGTTGTCTGATACACCTGTGCTCCTCTGGCCACTCTTAGGGCTTTTTCAACTGCTTTTGTCCTGTCTTCCATCCATCCCTGTGTCCTGAAAATAAGCAGTGCTTATTTCTTCAGCTCTTGGTAACCTTCCTAGCAAAAACCCAAAGCAGTTGAGGGCATTTGATGATGTAAATCAGGGTTGATCAGGATTTGAGTCAGACAGTGTAACGTGGTGTCTGCCATAAAGATGACTTCACCTTGGTTTTGAGTAGGTGTTGGGATCAAATGACCTCTAGAAGCCACTTCTAGTCTAAACTTGGAATCACTAAATTTGAATGATGCAAGAGATGTATTCCTTGATTTCTGGGAGTAGGCTTAATTCAGTATAGCAGAAAATGTGGACCTTTCTCATATTGTTTCCTTTTTTTCCCCTTCAGCTGACAAAGAAACTGTGGTGGCTAAGCATGTGCTTGGCTGGGTGGATCTTAATCAGCAAAACTAGTTGGAATCTTCAGATTTTTTTTGTATGCTTAGGGGATACTTGTGTATAAAATGTGTAACATTTATGTGATGCCACAAGTGTTATTGAGAAAGGCATTTTAAATAGGAATACAAATGAGTTCATGCTCATTAAGACATGGATACTTGAGTAGAAGAAAATTTAATTGTGAAGTGAGTGAATGTTTTTGCTTCTTGTTAATTAAACTGTTAGCTGTAAATGAAATACACTTCAATTGTCAAAAGCCACAATTTTTACAAACTGAAATTTTAGACAGGATTTCCTATTCAGCTTGGTTACTTGGCACAGTTTCAAATAATAAACTGCTTGTTTCCTACCTGCTAAACTCCAAGAGCTGGGCTTGCTGTGCTGTGGATGGGAGGTGTTAGTTAGGTAGAGATTGGTGCAGTGTCCTCTGCCAGGATTTTTTATTTACAGAGTACAACCTGCTCTGAGGTTTCCTTACTGCTGCTCCTGATCAGGCAGCAGTGGGACTGGTGATGTGTGTTTGGGGGTGTCCTCATTGCTGAAGGATCAGTGTGTGCTGCTTACAGCAGTCAGGTAAGGCTTCCCTCAAACCTAATGCTTCCTTCTGAGTCTTCTGTCATGAAAAACACAGCTGAGTTCAGATGTGAACTGAACCTGCTGAGTTCTTTTTGGTGCTCTTACCACGGAGCTTTGGAATGCTCTGGCCATATTTTGTCTGTGTTATACATAGATGACCCTTTCTGTAGGTCAGGAAACAGTTCCAGGGTGGGAATTTGCTGTTTTGGGAGACTGTTAAAGACCAGGAAAAACAAGCTTCCATTGCTGTAATAAATGTTTTATCTTGGGACATCTATAAACTCAAATGTGATTGAAGTTTTCATAAAATCTGAAGACCTTTTAAAAATATAATATTTAAAAAGCAATATCATGTCTTTTTGCCTTTGTTTTGGGAGAAGTAGGGAGTAGCAAAATATAAATGAGTGTTTTTTTCAGAGGAGTCTTTTTAAATGAAAAGGGAGTGCTGGTGACTGAGAAGGCAGTTGTCTAACTCAGAAAGCTCCTGAGCTAACTTTGGGGATTAAATGTGGTATTTGATCCTCAGCCAGTCTGTGTGCTTACTTCTAACAGAGTGCAGAAGGTAATCAAAGAATGTAACTTTTCTGTGCTTGCACTTCTGTTGTAAAATGTTTAGGCTCCACAAATCAAAAAAGACAGTAGTGCCTGAACTCTTGTTTTCCACCAGTTGGCTTTGTTTCTGCTCAAGGCAATGAACTTCAGGTTATGATATTATACTGAGGTGAAATCCATGTTGTAGCACTTTTGAAAATAGAAATGTTTTTCCACTTTCCCACTGTTTAATGCTGTGTAAAGCAGAGTGGTGCTGACCTTTTGCAAGGATCACAAGGACTTTAGTTCTTATTTCTCTTTGCAGTAAGAATTGCATGATGTGTATTCAGGTCAGAGTCTCAGCACTCTGAAGATCTCAGAAACCAAGCAAAGACTAACAATTAGTTGAGCTGTCCAAAATAAAGGTTAAGATTGGTAGTGCTTCAGAGTTTGTTTCTGAAGTTTGGTTGTATTCTTAGCTTTGGGAGATTTCCTATATGACCTTTAAATCAGCTGTGCATCTCTACCCATATATAGGGGTATTGGGATAATATTTCTGCTTTAGCTCAGAGGAACCATTTTTACTTCACAAATATATATAGAAATGAAATCATGCAAAAGAAATGTAAAAGCAGTATAAATCTGCTGTTTGCTAAATATGGTAAATACTAAACCTGAATGCCAGATATCTTTCAGAACACTTGTAACTAAACATAAATTAGGAATCTTTCCAAGTGCAAGTGCTTGAAGACATAGTGTTGTGTGAGACCTCCATCCTCATGTCTGTTCAGTCATCAACCTGTTTGAAAAGATTTACATTCTCTTCTAGGGCTAAATTTATTGAGTGCTTTGATCAGCTCTAGTTTTCAAAGCTTGTGCATGTTTCCCACCTGCAGTTTCTTGTTTCCAGCCCATGAGGAGCAGCTATGGAAGAGGGGACTTGGAAGAGGAGATGAAGTCTTGGACTTGCTTTTGCCACGTCCTTCTTTGCTCTTTGGCTCCCAGCCCCAGGCAGTGACACTCTGCTCTTTTGGGTTTTCCCTCACTCACCTCGTTTGCCTTCTTGCCTGTGATGTGACAGGAGATGCAAAAGAAGAGGCTGCAGGAGGAAGTTCACACTGCCCTCAGAGCAGTTTCTTTGGGCTGCTGGAGACGGTCTGAGGATGGGGTGCAATATTGCAGATGTGCTGCTGTTGTTCCAAGCACTCAGCCTAGGATATTTAGGCACACTGCTGGCATGGATGCTTTTTTCTCAATGCTACTTCAGCTCCAAAATGAACTATTTTCATTATCTGTGCTAGAGGTGTTCCAAAAATGTGCCCTCTGCCTGCAAAAATCCCATCCCTCACATGCATCTCTGGATCTCTTGTGTATTGCTTAGCACTGGAGAACAGTCAGACCACTCCAGTGGCTTTATGCTTTTGTTGGTTTTTTCCCTTGTTTTCCATTCATGATGCTAACTATTGTCTTTTTCTCTTGCTTTTGGATGAAGATGAGTACAGGGAAAGCTTTATTCTAACTTCTCTACATTCTGCTGTTGATTTAAGTTGATTCTTTTATGGAGCCATGGAAGTAGTGGGGTTTTGTATGATTTTAAAATTTCTGTGAGCTCTCCCTTTGGTGCTGAGAGGGGTGTCCTGGAATGTGCCTGGTTTAGAGCACAAAGTTTGTCTTTTTATATTTTCCTGAATTTTTGTTATTGGTGTATTCTTTTCCTCTCGGATCCATTTTAACACATTTTGTCTGTGAACTCAGACAGCTTTCAAACCTTGTTAACAGTGGTAAAAGAATCTGACTGCTGTTCCTGGAGAGGATGCTTTGGCAGGACTGGGCTGTTTTTGCTGTTTCTTTTCTTTTCAGAAATCCAGACAAGGTTTTGTAAGCAGTGTCCACAGATGTATTGATGCTTACATGAACCTCTTGTCTGTTCCTTTGTGCTCACTTTCCTTATTAGTTTTTCCATCAGAGTGTTTCCAAGGCCTTTACAAATCTCAGCCTGTGATATCAATGGTACCCCTGTGGGACTGCAAGAAGAGCCTTGGCTGAAAAGGGATTTTGGTTCACTTCATGTGATGTACCTCCAAACTTGAATTTCTGATAGATATTAAACTATTACCAGAGAGGTTTAGGGCCAGATTAGAAACAAACAGCCCAACTCAGTTCTTCACTATTCTGGCTATTAGAAAGTATTTGCTAATAGCAGTTCTGTTGCTCAGATTTATATGCCTGTTCTTTTGCACAACTAAGGCTATCTAAAAATTGTGATTTCTTCTGCAATGGTTTGAGGGTTCAAACTCATTTTATGTTGGAATAAAATGCCATACTTGTTTTATGTTGTATGGCAACAGTAAGAAAATAAGAACAAAAATGTATGGAAGCTGACATGTCATATTTTTTGCTAAAGATGGATCTTCTGTGAAAACAGGCAGAATGAGTTGCTTGTTTTGTGTGAGAATCACTGACTCTTCCCACACTTCATTTCCTCTAACCTTTGTCCCTGTACCCATATCAGTGCATTTAAAATATCCAGTTCCATGCTGTCTTTGTGGCTTTTGAGGTCAGAGTAGATGCTTTTGTGTTGGGTCATGATGCCTGTGGTGAGTCATTCTTTTAAGTGTATACTCAATCTCTTTCTCAGTGCATTCTCACATCCAAAGTATTCGACCCCATGTTCTGTAAATGGCTGTAATGACTTGTTTTGGTGAGTATGTGCATGAAAAATTCCAATCTGTATTCCTCTGTGGCAGCAGCCAGAGCTTCCTCTTGCAGAATATAAGTGAGCTTGGAGTATTTGCTCCACTCCTGTACAACTTCTGTGATGAATAAAGCTTTGAGGAAGAGCAAAAGTGCTAAAATAGCTTTAAAACGACTTTCCAATCTCATCAGGTGTATGCAGTCTTCAATTATTTTATTTTCAAGTATGTGACTTTGCATTTCTCTGGCCAATCCCAATCAGGATTCCTTGACATTCAGTTATCTCTAGTTCAGAAGACTTGTTTGGCATTTTAAATCAAAGTATTCCTCAAGCATTAATTAATACTGTTTCTTATTTCACTGGTGTGATGCTGGTAAATGTTTGAACTGGGTAAACACCATGAAAAACTTCAGTCTGTTCATTTACATTTTTTAATAACTGCTTTGCTTATGGCACTTTTATGTTTGCATTGCACAAACAGCGAGTGATTGACTCTTAGAGACATAAATGCTCAGAGGAATGGAGCTGCAGTGTTGAAGGGAAGTGACCTCTGCTCACTGCTGGGGGAGCTGGGTGCTTTCTGGCTCATGGGCTGTGGGAAGTCTCTGTGTTCCAGGCACTTCCAGTTTGTGACGCTGGAGCTGCTGCTTGTGGGGTTTTTGGGGCGCCCCTTGTACCCCCTTAATGGGAAAGGAGCTGTTGGAACACTTTGTCCTGTGAAATACGGGGTCCTCACTCCCAGAGGAGTTCTCAAGTGGAAGAGCAGGGGAAGAAGAATGAATTGCCTATAGTAACTGGAAATTCTGAAGGCATTTTTATGTGCAGATTACAAAACCTGCTCCCATCCCTGGCAGTCATCTGTTGGACTTGCTGTAGGTAGAGTGATTAATGAAAAAGAAAACATTCTCAAGATTTATTTTGAGACTTATTTTTTGTGATCTGAATGGTTTCTGTGTTCTCATGTGAGATCTGTAACACACAAATTAAATTAATTTTGCAGAATTGTATTTGTTACTGGTATTAGTTTAAATGGCAATTGATGCTATCATGAACAAAGTTAATTCAGAATAAAATGAACTATCCTAATCCATAGGTGTGTAATACCTGCAGTGAAGGCCTAGATAGCAAAGCATTCCCTCTGGATACCAGAGGTAACCACAGTTACTGGTTTTAGCTATCCAGGGATCTATAGCACCATTAGTTTTCATCTCTTTGTGGGCTTTTGTTTTCCCTGAAGTGATCTAAAAGCTGGTTTATTTGAAATGCAAAATTTCACTCATGTATTTGAAGGGAGAGAATCAACGTGGGACTGTTCTTGCCTTTGTTGTCTGGAGAGTTGAGTATATTCCTTTCCTGTGGCTTCCATTTCAGACATCAGCAAGGTTTTACACACACACATATATATATATATATATATTTATATGTATGTGAGAGATGTCTTGTATGTGCCTCATCCTAAAACTTCATATAAATTAGAATAGACTGCAGAATTGAACTCTTGTGTTTTTAAAATACATGTTTGCAGATGTTTGACAGCTGTTTCTAAGGTCAGAGTATGAATAGCTTTGTTAGTGTTTGCTGCAAAGACCCAATTAAACTAAACATAAACCTCAGCTTTACATCTTTCCCTTCTTTCCTTAAGCTGCTTGGAAATGCAGTTGAACTCTGGAATTTTTTCCTACAAGTCTCTATTTTGGTCTGTGGTGTTTCTTTGTTTTTACTGGCAAGAAGTAAAACTAAAAGCAGTTGGCTATTCTCTGGTATGTAGTTTCTGACAAAAACTTTTTTTGACAGAAAAACCTTCGTCCCATTAGGTTGAGCTTGCAATTTTCCTAGTCACAAAAACCTTTGTCTAAAGAGTTGCCTGTAGGGAAAAAGTAAAATCTGATTTTTTGCAGTGAAGTATTTTAGATATCGAGCTTCTTCTACAGCTTGATGGAAGAAAAGGCTCTGTCAGAGCGTCTGAACTTCCTCTGACAGCTCCAAAACCTTGTGGTTTTAATAGGAGATGGACTTGGGTTTTCTTTCTGATGTTCTGGTTACTTGTGGAGAGGCAGAGGAAGTGATAGTCCTCTGCCTTTTTGGTTTTTCTCTCCGTGAATCTGAATTTTTTTCTCAGTCATCTGCAATTAGATTGTTTGCATTCTGAAGTGCTTGGGTTCTGATGCTGAGATAAGGAATGCTGTGATTCTTCTGTGATGTAGCAGATGATTGATTGGTTTTTTGTAATCTGTTAGCCTCTAAATGGTAAAATTTGGACATATTTACTCTGGCAAAGGGGGATGAGAGACTTGAGGAGAAAAATTCTCCACTCAGCAGTAACGTTTCTAAAACTAGAGCTGGTGATGAGGTAATTGGAACTCCTGCAGTGTTTTATAATCAGCTTGTAAGTTGGATTTCTGATGCTGACTTCATATTTAAATATGCTTAACCATAATAAATAATCTTACCATGTAATTGGATGGCTAAAGAGTTTAGTAATTTATTTTTTTATTATTCATAAGATGATCTGTTGTAATGTAGCCATTGAAAAGGCAACATTGTTAACACTGTTCTCCCTTTTCCCAGTGTTCAGGGGCATTTTAGGCTTTACCTGGCCTTGGGATGAGAAGGAAATCAGTGTGGATGTGCCAGTGACTCAGTGGTGACATGGGCTGTGCACACCCTGCAGTGCCAGTGACTCAGTGGTGACATGGGCTGTGCACAGCCTGCAGTGCCAGTGACTCAGTGGTGACATGGGCTGTGCCCACCCTGCAGTGCCAGTGACTCACTGGTGACATGGGCTGTGCACACCCTGCAGTGCCAGTGACTCAGTGGTGCCCAGGGCTGTGCACACCCTGCAGTGCCAGTGACTCAATGGTGACATGGGCTGTGCACACCCTGCAGTGCCAGTGACTCAGTGGTGCCCAGGGCTGTGCACACCCTGCAGTGCCAGTGACAGTGGTGACATGGGCTGTGCACACCCTGCAGTGCCAGTGACTCAGTGGTGACATGGGCTGTGCACACCCTGCAGTGCCAGTGACTCAGTGGTGCCCAGGGCTGTGCACACCCTGCAGTGCCAGTGACTCAGTGGTGCCATGGGCTGTGCACAGCCTGCAGTGCCAGTGACTCAGTGGTGACATGGGCTGTGCACAGCCTGCAGTGCCAGTGACTCAGTGGTGCCCAGGGCTGTGCACAGACCCTGCAGTGCCAGTGACTCAGTGGTGCCATGGGCTGTGCACAGCCTGCAGTGCCAGTGACTCAGTGGTGCCCAGGGCTGTGCACAGACCCTGCAGTGCCAGTGACTCAGTGGTGACATGGGCTGTGCACAGCCTGCAGTGCCAGTGACTCAGTGGTGCCCAGGGCTGTGCACACCCTGCAGTGCCAGTGACTCAGTGGTGCCCAGGGCTGTGCACAGACCCTGCAGTGCCAGTGACTCAGTGGTGCCATGGGCTGTGCACACCCTGCAGTGCCAGTGACTCAGTGGTGCCCAGGGCTGTGCAGAGCCTGCAGTGCCAGTGACTCAGTGGTGCCCAGAGCTGTGCAGAGCCTGCAGTGCCAGTGACTCAGTGGTGCCCAGGGCTGTGCACACCCTGCAGTGCCAGTGACTCAGTGGTGCCATGGGCTGTGCACACCCTGCAGTGCCAGTGACTCACTGTGACATGGGCTGTGCACACCCTGCAGTGCCAGTGACAGTGGTGACATGGGCTGTGCACACCCTGCAGTGCCAGTGACTCAGTGGTGCCCAGAGCTGTGCAGAGCCTGCAGTGCCAGTGACTCAGTGGTGCCCAGGGCTGTGCACACCCTGCAGTGCCAGTGACTCAGTGGTGCCATGGGCTGTGCACACCCTGCAGTGCCAGTGACTCACTGTGACATGGGCTGTGCACACCCTGCAGTGCCAGTGACAGTGGTGACATGGGCTGTGCACACCCTGCAGTGCCAGTGACTCAGTGGTGCCCAGGGCTGTGCACACCCTGCAGTGCCAGTGACTCAGTGGTGCCATGGGCTGTGCAGAGCCTGCAGTGCCAGTGACTCAGTGGTGCCCAGGGCTGTGCACACCCTGCAGTGCCAGTGACTCAGTGGTGCCATGGGCTGTGCACAGCCTGCAGTGCCAGTGACTCAGTGGTGCCCAGGGCTGTGCACAGACCCTGCAGTGCCAGTGACTCAGTGGTGACATGGGCTGTGCACAGCCTGCAGTGCCAGTGACTCAGTGGTGCCCAGGGCTGTGCACACCCTGCAGTGCCAGTGACTCAGTGGTGCCCAGGGCTGTGCAGAGCCTGCAGTGCCAGTGACTCAGTGGTGCCCAGAGCTGTGCAGAGCCTGCAGTGCCAGTGACTCAGTGGTGCCCAGGGCTGTGCACACCCTGCAGTGCCAGTGACTCAGTGGTGCCCAGGGCTGTGCACACCCTGCAGTGCCAGTGACTCAGTGGTGCCCAGGGCTGTGCACACCCTGCAGTGCCAGTGACTCACTGGTGACATGGGCTGTGCAAACCCTGCAGTGCCAGTGACTCAGTGGTGCCCAGGGCTGTGCACACCCTGCAGTGCCAGTGACTCACTGGTGCCCAGAGCTGTGCACACCCTGCAGTGCCAGTGACTCAGTGGTGACATGGGCTGTGCACACCCTGCAGTGCCAGTGACTCAGTGGTGCCCAGGGCTGTGCAGACCCTGCAGTGCCAGTGACTCACTGGTGACATGGGCTGTGCACAGACCCTGCAGTGCCAGTGACTCAGTGGTGCTCAGGGCTGTGCACAGACCCTGCAGTGCCAGTGACTCACTGGTGCCCAGAGCTGTGCACACCCTGCAGTGCCAGTGACTCAGTGGTGCCCAGGGCTGTGCAGACCCTGCAGAGCCCAGCCCTGTCCCTCTGGTGTGACTGCACAGGCACTGCAGGTGCTGTGAACGTTTTGGGTGTGCAGTGATTGCTGTGCTTGGGCTCTGCAGGAGGCTTCAGGGGGGTGAGCCCGGAGTGCCTGGGGGCAGGACGGGGCTGCTGTGGCCCTGCAGCTGCCTCCTGACACCCAGCAATGCAGCCAGACTCTGCTGGATCAAATTGTTGGCACGTTTTAAATGGCATTTTTGCTGTTCCTGATGCTTTGACTGTGGGTAAATTTTACCCTTCATTTACAGCATGTATAAAAGGCCCTTGAACTTTGTCGTGTCCTTACATGTGCTGCCCTATAGGAGTGCTGTGAACAGTGCATCCACAGTAATGTTGTGGAAAAGTGACTCATTCTGTCTAGCTCCAGCCATGGATTTGTTCTCACCCTGATTTTAAAGCCACCTGCTTCTGAGTTTTCCTCTCTGCTATACAAGTGTGGTTGGAAATTTGATCACATGGTAGCTTTCAGTCGATGCAAAATGTAACTTGGCTACTTTACTACTAGAATAATAATTACATATCATGGCCTGCAAAAGGTAATGTGAGAAGAAATTAAGAAAGGTTATTTAAATCATATTCTGGTTTTGAATGGTGTTTAATTACTTAATTACCCACTGCTTGATCCTTTATGTGTGTAGTAGCACTTAGATCTTTATGCTGTAAAAGTTTTGCTGTCATTTCCTGAGTAATTCTGTCAGACCATGTTGGTGCACTCTGTACCATTTTGTGTAAGTATGATCTCTGTGGCATGCAACCAAAGTGTCCAGCTGAAAAATTTAAACTGAAAGTTACCAAATAGTGTTGTCCACTTTCTGTGTCATGGAGTCATGATTGCTCAGGGAAGAGAGGGAAAGGAAAAGCTAAATTAAGCCACTTTTTTGATAATGTAGGATTTTTTCTAGGCTCATATAGAGGTTTAACTAATGCCACTGTATGTGTTAGTTGAACCTTTGAAATCCTGTCAAATACTGCTGTAAATAAATAAATAAATCAGTCTCTCTATTCATGTGCAGCTGGTTGCTTTCTTGAGCCAACACAGCCAGTGGTGTAGCAGTACAGTGAACCCAGAGCTGCTCCAGTTTGAATTATTGGCTTTATTTGGAGGAGAGGCTTCCCTGCCTTGAACTGTAGGGCTGGTAGGATTTAGGGTTTAACTGCAGTTTCAGTTTTGTTTTTGCATTTGGGTAGATGTAGTTAAAAAATGAAAATAGGGTATATGTGTGAGCCACTTGTTTCTGTTGCCTTGAATTTAGTTAAATGTATTTCAATGAACATGGAGCTCTGCAGTGGGGCTGAAATGAAGTGGGTATTGATTTTGGAGCAGAGGTATGGGAGGTTATCCTTGAGAAATGGGACTGAAAGGCTTCTGTAGGTTCCCATCTGCTCTCAGTGAGTTTTAGAGGAACTGTTTTGTTTTTTTGCTCTCTGGAACTGATTAGAAGCCATTGTAAATTCACTGATGTTAATTTTTCTTTAGGATGTGGGTCAGCATCCTCTGAAACAGTTACTGTCTAAAGCATATGGGTTAAATAAGAAAAGTGTATCTTCTCCTGGCTTCCTGTGTTTGTGTTCTGTTTATATGTTGGTAAGGTTGGTGTCCAGCTGTCTCCCTGCAGTTTGAAAGTGAGCTTGGGCCAGTTGTGAGCAGACAGAGCAGGACCTGGTGAGAAGGTCACAGTGGGCATAATTGCTTAGGCTTCCTTTTTTGAAAATTATAATTTAGAATTTTTGACTGATGAATATTGTGCACCGTGAAGCAGAACCTAATTTCCCTCTTAGATGATAACTGCATGAAGCAATTTATGTTGTATGTTTAGAAGCTGTGCTTAAAGAACTTCCTGGGCAGTGAAGAGCATAATTTTCAAATCACTTGAATTTTTAGATTTCTTGTGATACATCAAGTCCTGGCCTTTATGTAGTTTCTTTTCTCTGTGTGTGAGGAAGGATTGTTTGCCTTCTTTAAGGATTTAAATCCTACTTCTTTCAGCAGAGTATCTCACTACTTTTCCTCACAGCATTATATTATTTGAGTTGTCTTTCTTTTCCTGTCAGAGATGCTGGTATTTGAAAAAAACCCATAATATGGAGCTGTGATTCACAGAACTGCAGATGTTGCTTGGAAGGGACATCTGGAGGGAGGTCATCTTAGTCCAGCCTCCCACTCAGAGCAAGACTATTGCCAGCATTGGTTTGGGTCAGTAAGAGCTTTCAGCATTTACAATCTGCCAGGCTGGACTCCACCTCTCTGGGAGCACATCCTGGTGTCCAGCCTGGGCCTGCAAAGCCAATAGAGCTGGGGAGAATCTGGTTCTGTCCTCTGTGCCACTTCCCCCCAGAACCTTTAGCTCCATCAGATTGGGGCCCTGTGCCAGGCTGTTCCTGATGCTTTGCAAGGCCATTTCCTCAGCATCCCTTGGGCCAGCTGCTTCAGAGCTCTGAGCATCTTGGGGGCCCCTGGCTGCTCAGTCTCCAGCTGTGCCTCAGCTCTAAGGCTGAGCCCCCAAAACTGTACCCAGTCCCTGGTTTGTACTGGCAGAGCAGGAATTCAGATTGTTCACTCCTGGGTGAACCTTTCCTGTACACAAGTAAAGGTGTTCCTCTGCTAGAGATCAGTGCCTGTACCACCCAGGAATAGTCTGCTTAGCTTTAATTATTTTCCAGATGAGGAGGCAGGATGATGGGATGCTTAAGGGTGGTTCTAAGGATCTCAGCAGCTGCAAAAGTAGAAGAAAAAAGGATGAATGTCAGCCATGTTGTACTTGTGATAGAGATCTGCAAAATCTGGAAGATGCGAGAAGCATTTCTACCTCTGTCTGTAGAAAACATCTACCTTTAGAACTGGGGTGGGATGTGGGAAAACACATCAAATATTCAAAACATGCAGCAAGATTTTCTTCTCAGATCACTTGGATTTCAGTGCTGGGTGGAAAGCAGCAAGCCAGGAGAGAGCAGTACAGGGTGATAGCTCTCCTCTGTCCCTCGAGGCCCAAAGCCCAAGTGTTCTGGATGAAAGGGACAGCAGGAATTGAGTGGAGTATCTGCTGCTCATCAAAGGTGATTCTAAAACTGAAGGAACAGGAATTTAAATAGTATGGCCCTTCAAAATGGCCTGAACTGGCAACTCATAATTGTAGAGTGAGTTTATTAAGGCTTTTTGGTTTTGTTTGTTTTTATTTTCACTAAAATACAACATTTTTTTAGTAAGGAAGGGGGTAAATTAATTAGGTGTTAGATTTCATGTCTCACATTAAATTCCCATGACAGGCCACAGGCTTACAAATGGAACTACTTCTAATTTGGGGGTAGTTTGTATTCAATGAGAAATACACAGTCCTTAAACCATTTGCTTCAGCAACAGTTCTGTGGGATTGAAGATAAAATACTCTAAATAGCTGTGTTCTATGCACACATAGATTAATTGTGAAAATCTGGACAAGAAATTATTAGTGCAATCTTAATTTGAAATTTCAGGGAGGGCTTGGTTTCAGTTTTTTTCTGGGGTCAAACAAAGCTCTGCTGAAGGGTGCACTGTGAGGAATGATCAGGCAGGTGGACTGGAAGAGCAGGATCTACCTACCTGTGTGCTGAGTATGGTGAATGAGGACTTGTCTTGAGGGATAAAACAGAACTGCAGGGATTTCCAGCAACACTGTGGCACTGGCACAGAGCTCAGTTAACATGGAAACTCAGAACTGAAGTGTCATTTATGCTCTTTGTTCTCTGTCCCTAAGCACAGGATCTGTCCTGAAGCCATCAGCTGGCACTGGCCAAGTGGTTCATGGGGTAAAAAATTCCTGCTGTGTTATGATGTTTGATTTGAAGGACTGCTGAAGGGAGAGAATGACATAGTTAACTTAACCTTTTTTATCTTTGGTTTTCTTTTTCCCAGAGGTATGGAGAACTTGGTAGCTGGGTCCAATCTTCCTCCCCTTTTTACAGATGAGGATGGATCTAAGGAAGGTGCTGAAATTAATGTAACTGGGTAAGTAACTCCTTTTTCACCTTCAGCTGGTAGATACTATCTCTGCACTTGTCAGGGAAATCATTTCAGTGGAGGAGGCTATTCTGAGTAATTTGTAAAAATAAGAGAAATAAACCCGACAGAATTCCATTTTGCAACCTTCCCTTGGCCTTGATAGAAGATCACAGGATCCTGTTTAGGAGAAACCAGAACTCTTCTGAACTGATGGAAGTGATCACAAACTGTTCTTTAGTATCTCTTAGCTTTAAAAGGTAAATCCCTGGGATTTCAGTCTTAAGAAAGTGACTTTATGGGAACAGAGAGGGAGGAAGTATCTGTGGGCCATAGTGGTCTCTGCTAAGTAAATGTTTTCAAGTAAGGATATCATCAATGTTCATCAATGATCTCTGAAACTGATCACTGACACTGATATCTCATTTTTGTCAGTCTGACTCTGCTTTTGGAAACTGCAGCAATGGCCTCTTAAAATCAAATTGCCAAGAGAAGTTTTCTTTTAAGAATACATGGAATTTTTGCTGTGTTTTTGTAATTAAAGCTTCTTTTCCATTTTGCAAAGCACCAAACAGTAAAATTCAGACTTTGCAGTCAGGTAAAGCCCTGTAAAAATGTATGTGAACACTTTCACTCTAAATTTGGATTTACTTATCTGGGACTTCAAACTTGTTGGTGCCAAATGAGGTCCATGTTCAAATGAGGCTTGTGTTTAAGAGGTATTAATGTTTTGGCTGAGCTTTCATCAGTGTTTGCTGCAAATGGCTGCATCACATGAAGTTTCTCCTGTAAGTGTAGTTTCAAGAACTTCTCTGCTAAGGGGGAATGGAGAGGAAAACTGAAACACTCTTCAAATCCTAACAGTGAATCCAGAGCTATGTTGTTCCTATTCTTTCTGACACATACCAAATATAATTAACTTAAGGGAGAATGTCTGCTCTGTTCCCTTGCTCCCTCTCTAATTGTCAGTAATGTGAGCTCAATCTGCTGTCTCAAAGTCAGCCATGGATCTCTGCAGCCCTTTTGTCTTTACCAGTAATTATGTCACAATTGCTGATTGTAGTGAGTAGTGAAAATATGCTGTTCTCTCTGAAGACAGATATTCCCATGGGCATTCAAATAACAATTCTGTTAAAATATATCAAATTTTTATAGCTGTAGTCTACATTAATAGGAACAGGTATTTTGAATATTTAAAATTTGCCATAGCCATGAGTAGCTTTAGAGTGGAATAAATGAGCAAAGAAGACTTGAAGCATATCCTGCTGTTAAAGGAATTTTCATGAATGTAACTGGGTAAGGCCAAGTATTCTTTAGTCTCAAGAAGGGTTTAGAATCTGAGATGAGTCCAAAAATTTTACATTAATTTGCCTCCTGAGCACAGGGCTGAGAATGTCCATGGGGTTGTTGCCCCAAAATAGGTGTTCAGCACTGTCAGTCTACCTTCAGAAGTATTTCTGCACGTTTGCTCTTCTTTTTTGCCTGCAGCCATCTTGCCCTTTTTTGAAATAAGGTAGATTGATACAACTCTTGCAGCAGAATTAAATTAGGGCCATTCTGGAGCCTGTTGGGACCTAGTCATAATTGTGTTTAAATACCCATGTGGATGAACAGGAGAGTGTGTGGAATGAAGTTCAAGCCAAGATCATACCCAATCACAGATCTCTACATGTATTTGTGGAGAAATATATTAAATACATCCAGAAAGGTGTATCTTGGTTGATGATTAAACTTTTAATTTCAAATTCCTTATGGTACTTCTGAAAAATGATAGATTCACACTGACTGGTTTCTGATGCAAACGTTCACTTGCCTGTGAGTTGTTTGTGTGAGCAAATGCTTCACCAAAAATGAAACAAAATACCACTTTAAAAATCAAACTGGGTCTGAAAGTCCATGGGAGCTGTGGTGGTTATAGTGGTTGCTTGGATGGAACAGCCAGTTCTTCAAAAATCACTTCTAAATCCCATTTTTCTTGCTAGTGTGAGAATGAATATATTTGCAACATTTTTACATGTTTTAGAAGATTAGGGAGGAAGTGATTTAGGAATGATGATTAAATTTTTTGTTTTCCACTTCTGTGCTTTTTCAGATTAGCTAATTCAGAGAGTTCATTCAGTGGTGGAACTTCACAGCCTGCAAATAACCCAGATTTGGTGGAGGACTTGTCACAGGCTCAGCAGCAGCAAAATGAGTCTTCTAATGCTGCTGAAACCACTGAGCAGAAGCCTGAGGAGGAGGTGAGATGAAATAATAGTAACTTTTCAATGAAGCAAAGGCATAGAATTTTGTCATTATATTGTCTTACCTGCTCGGATTTTATTTTTAATAGGATCACAAATTTTTATCCATTTGCCATGTTCATCTTCTGATTCCCTGATTTCCTCCTGTGTTGCACAGCTGCACACAGATAGCTGGCAGTTGGACTGTGCACAGAGCAGCACATGGGTCTCAGCTTAGCCAGAGGGGCCCACAAGCTCGTGCTGCATTCAGGACTGAATCTTCAACTGCCACAAATGATCTTCTCTCTTGTGAGCCAGCAAAGTGAGACCATTGTCATGTTCTGGTAGTAACTGAGGTCTTTAAAACCATTGTGTTTTTACTGCTTTAGACTATACCTTGTGTACCATCCAACACTGATTTTTGGTGACTAAATCATGAAGGGACCTGAAGTTGCACTAGGAAGTGGTTTTGGGGTTTTCTGGTTTGGTTTTTTTTTTTGATAGATGTATCTGATATTCTCCCTTGTAGTTTGTTTTCAGCTGTGAGGTCCTTTTTTTAATTGAGTAATAAAATTCCAGGAGGGAAACAAAAAGTAACATGATGGCAGGAACATGTTGATCTGGGGAAAGATTAGAAGTACTGAAAATAGTTGTATGTACATAGCACTAGAAAATAGTGTTGTCCAGAGCTTGCTGTAGAAATAATTTGAAGCCAAGAGGATGAGTGATAATGTTGTTATTCCTGTGAACTCACAAGTGTGCCCCAGACACATCTTACAATATTGCCTCCTTTGGAGTTTGTTTGCTGCTCCATTGGAGGGGGTTACTGGGAAAGGCAATCTACTTAGCAGATGAGAGTAGCCTGTTTACTGTCTTTACAGCCACATTTTGGGCACGTTGTGCATGGAGGCCAAAGATCTGGAAGGTGCAAAATGACTACTTATCTATTATTAACTAGTACACAAAATCTCTCCAAAAAACCTATCGAAGTAAATGACTTGCAGGGGAGGGTATGTGAGGGTGAGAATAACTAAAACCAAGCAAATAAGTAATAAAAGAATATTTGCAGTGGCATTAGTTGAGATGATCATGTTGTGGATTATCAGTCCCTGTGATTTTACAATCAGAAGTTGATGCCAATGTTATTTTGTTGTCCCTGTGGACTGGGAGAAACTGTAAGCTACTTTTCACAGTGAGACTTGGTTGGCTTTGTTTAGCCAAAAGTCAGGATATCTCTAAAGTAGGGTTGGAAAGCTGCATCCATGGAGAGGATTGCAGCCATGTACTCCTAATGAAGTTGTTTATTCCTTCCAGAGGGGGTTATTTTCACTCAGCCTGAATTACCTTCGTTTTCATCTTGCAGCAGCAAAGAACCAAGCGAGGAGGCTGGGCCAAAGGGAGGAAGAGGAAGAAACCCCTGCGGGACAGCAATGCCCCCAAGTCGCCCCTGACCGGGTACGTGCGCTTCATGAACGAGCGCAGGGAGCAGCTGCGGGCGAAGCGGCCGGAGGTGCCTTTCCCTGAGATCACCAGGATGCTGGGCAATGAGTGGAGCAAGCTGCCCCCTGAGGAGAAGCGGGTACCTCTGCACTTCCTTGTCCTTGCTGCTACATGGGAATGTTCTTTAGTGAGGAAGGTGACACAGGCTGTTGGTTGGAATCGTGTTTAGGAGGATATTTCAAAATGAGGGCCACAGGTTCACATGATGGGTCCTGGCAGGGCCGTGGCATCTGCTCCAGGGGTGACTTCAGGAGAGCTGTGTCCTGTAGGTAATGCAAGAACACATCCAGAATGGGGGCATTGCTCTAATGAGACATCCCACAGTTCATGTGATCCATGGATGTAATTCTGCTGTACCAACTCAGACACATCTGAGACTTGTAAGGCCAAAGTCTTGGAATGTGGTGTCTCCTACCTGGGAGTCCTGTGGCCTTCTGCACTATCTGACAAGTGAAGGAAGTTCAAGGCTGTGTTTGAGCTGGTTTTTAGGGCCTTCTGGAGTGAACCTTGTTAATGGGTTAATTGCTAATGGATGTCTCACTGTCCACTCCTGATTGCCAGTTGGAGATTTCTGCAAAGCAGTTTTTAAATCACAGTGCTTCTGAATGCTGTCATATGAATTTGATCTTCATACTTGTACTTTGAAAAATACCTTAAGGGTGTAATGAAAAATCAGATGACACAAAAAACCAAGATTTCCTTTTGTTGCTTTTTGCTAAGCTTGTAGAATACCACTTACAGAGATGATACAGAATGGTGCATAGGCACTGTGACTGAACCATAATGGAAAATATGTGGCAAGGCAAAGCAGTTGATTTGGTAGCAGGGATAGTGAGAATGATGTTGCTTAGAGAAAAGTCAAGATTGCTCCTGTGTAAGGTTGGAAATTTACATCCATGGAGACGATGTCTTGTGGTGATGAAAATGTCTGCTGGGAGAGAAGGGTAAAAGACATCTGCCCCTCTGTCCCCTGCACTTTAACATATTCTTATCATGTGTCAGGCAGATTTTTAACCTGAAAAAGGAAATTGAGTTCAAATCTCTATTCTGTATGCTGCTTTTTAAATCCCCAGGGAATCTGTCCTCAAGTAAAGCTGTAAGTTTCTAACTCAGAGCAGGTCAAGGGAAGACTGCTGAGCCCTTTCAGCAACGCATTGCTGGAGGTGGAAAAAACGAATATCTTACAGAGAAATAACATGTCCAAAAGCAGTGCCAACCCAAAAGCATCACCAAATTTGCAGCTCAGTCCAGCATGTTACTATTGTCATCTGTTGCAAATGTATGGAAATCATAATTTACAGGTATTACCATGATGATTTAGAGAATACTAGGGGACTAAGGTTCACTGATTTAATTCTTACATTCATTGAATTTTAAACTCATTTGGAGAAAAAATTGGGAAGGCGACTTTTTTTCTTGAAAGGATCCCATTAGTAAGCCTTCTGACCATTCATTAAATGTTTTTCAGTTCATCAGTTCCCTTAAAGAATTTTCCAGCTAAGCTCATTCTGTCTTGCAGATGTGTGAAATACCTTCAGGCTAATAAAAAAAGGTTTCTGTTAACCAAAATGCAGACGGATTATATAAATTAAAAAAAGTTTTCTATTACCCAAAATGCAGATAGATTATATCAATTAAAACCAGGCTCTTTCATCTTTACACTGCTCTTTGCAATAGCCATGATGTTTTGCTCACCTCTCAGATGTGTCAAGTTTTTGGTGGTGCTTTTTGTCTGTGGGGCCTGAAAACGAGTGTGTATTTGGAACTCTACTGTTATGGGTCTGAACTATAAAGCATCATCTGATAATAAGATGGTATTGTTTGGCAGCACTTCCTCCTGGCCACAGAACAGGAATTCTGAAGTGTCTGGTCTATGACATGTTGGTAATGTTCAGTTGAGTAGAGTAGCAAGTTACTCGTAGGCCTAGCAAAAAAAAATTAAGAGAACAGTTATTATAAAAAAGAGAGAGAGAAAATGGGACACCAGAATGCAGTAATTTATCCAGAGATCTTATGTCTTTGCACCTCATTGTTTCTTCACTCCTCTCCTGTTTGCATAGGTGAAATGGATCAGCACTTCATTTGACAAGTTGTTTTTCTTCCCTTCCTCCCGAAGGGGAGGGAACTCCCTGAAACCCTGGGACTTTTTTGTTTCAGCGCTACCTGGATGAAGCAGACAGAGACAAGGAGCGCTACATGCGGGAGCTGGAGCAGTACCAGAAGACTGAAGCCTACAAAGTCTTCAGCAGGAAAGCACAGGACAGACAAAAAGGCAAATCACACAGACAAGGTATTGAATGGGACAAAAGTATGTGCCTAACTAGAACAATAGAAGATTCCCTGCCAGCCATGCAGCCTGACACTCCTTGAAAGCCTTGGATTTAGAGACTGGTTAAAAACTGAGTGTTCTTTCTGTGGCATTTACCTCAGCTGTGTGTAAAGGGAATTAGACTTAGGTGAATTTCACTGTGTCTAGATTGTGTTGGAGGATATGCTTTAAGAGCATCAAAGTTAGGCACAGCTTCTCTGTGGCTTTGTAGCAGAGCTGCACAAATCTGTCTAGAATTGTTGTGTAATTAGAGTTGTGTAACTGCCTTAATTCTTTGCTTGTTTTCTTAAATTTTGTTTATTTTGAGAGACTTCTTGCTTGTTTTCCTTTTCAGATGGAGCAAGACAGCCAGCTCATGATCATGAGGTAAACCTCTTAATTCTACATTTACATCACTGGGTAGACTTTCAGGTGAAAAAAACTTATAGTGAAGTCAAAACCCAGTTTATCAGAACTTGAGTGTGAATTCTTCCTTACTAATGCAGGTTAGTAAGGAAGGAACTCTTCCTAATGCAGGTTTTGAAAAGTTAGAAATGACTGAGTATTTTTACACTCATTGGTGTGACAAAACTAAATTTGATAAGTCTTGGGCAGGTACAAATGATGGAATGGAGCAGAATATACACTTAAAACATTGGTCAGTTTTGTAATGCAATGTTAAGAACCTAAAAATAGTGTGAGACCTCCATAAGCCTGCCAAGTCAGCACCTTTAGGTGGCTGTTTTCAGGTACTAATTTTTTGCAGTAACATAAATGCTTGTGGCTTCCTTGAGAAGAAAATGGGTAAAGCAACCAAATAATTGGAAAATCTCTGGCTTAAACCCTCTCCTGCCCTCCCTTGCCCTCTGCATATAATGTCAGAGTGATAATGTCTGGAGCTCATCAGCTGCAGCACAGGCATCTTAGCACAAATCTCGTGTGTCCTGGCTGACTGTGGTTTCTCTCTCCTTGAAACACCGAAGCTTTCTCCAGTTGTATTACCTAGGGCCACAGTGCTTCTGTAATGGTTACCAATAAATTGCAAACAAAGAGCAGGGGAAAAAATCTTGATTATACACAGCCTCTTCACTTGTAAGCAATAGGGCTTTCTGAAAGATCTGTTTTTCTTTGTGAGGCTTTTTGCCTTGGGAAAGCAATCCAGTTTGCTTCTAATGTGTTCATTACAATAGTGACAAGGCTGAGCACTGCTGAGAGGCAGCTACTGGTCTTGAAGGAAAGTACCTTTCACTTTCAGGACAATGTTTTGGTGGCATGTTTTTTATATGCCTTTTATTAACTCCTAAAGGAAGTGCTTGCAGTGAGATTATCCTTTAGAAGTACGTGGTCCCCAAGTTTTCTGATTCTACGGTCACTGAATCCAAGTTTGTCTCTAATTGTACAAAAACTGAAGGCTTCAAGTTCTAGGTTGACTGTGACTGTTACATAACCTGTATACAGGTGGCAATCTACAAATTTGGAGTCTTCCCTCTTACCCTTCTGATTCAAGCTATCATTGCTGATGTTTCACATCATAAATGCAGTAAAAAATGAGTTCTCCTCACCCTGTAGGACATTTAAGCTTCATCAGATACAGCTGAACATCAACCTGTCAGTCAGTCAGACATCCTACTCTGAACTGTGCCTTTGACTACTTGGTGTTTTTCACCTTTATATTTATAAAATCCCACATGCTTATCACCTGATGTGCTTTTGCATCTTTTGTCAGGGAAGTCAAGTATTATAATCCTGTATATGTGGGAATCAGCAGAAAAGCTTAGATTGCTTTTAGAAGTGTCTGCTCAAGTTGTTACTGGAAGTGAGACTAAAGCTCTTTGTCATCTTGCTGCTTTCTCCTGTCCACACTGACTTCTGTTGCTGTGTTTGTGATTAGCAGGTACAAGCTGATGAAATTATTTCTTGAGAGAATATAAGAAAATAAGGTCAAAGAAAGCTTTTTTCTTTCCCTTCCTCAACTTAAGTGTTTATTGATGTAGTTTCTGTGAGTCAGTGTTGAAGATATTTTCAAATTGTACATAGAGTTGACCTCTGAAGAGTTTCATGATGGGCAATTCAAATACTGATTATAATAAAATATAACTAAAGGATGAGAGAGAACTTATAATAGATATTGCCTTGAAAAACATGCACATACTGTCCCCTGAGCTCATCTATATGCATGAAATAGAACATTTTTCTTCCTTCAAATTCTAGTTTCATAAATGTCACATATAGCAATATACAGTGGAACTATTGTCATCAGCAGTGACTAAACCCCTGGATAATTGTTCTCCATTGTTCTGTTTTTGTTTATTTCCTCAAGCTGCTTGATTCCAAGTGGGTCTGGCATCATGCACTCAGTTACACTTGTTACTGGAAAGCTTTCAAAGGTTTGTGCACACAGACTGAGAGCAGGGGTTGCCTCATGGTTCCTGCTCTGAAAACACTTAATGGAGTAGTACATTTATTATATCTGTTCCTTCCACTGTCTGCAGCCTGACCATGGCAGCAAAGGTGAGCTTAAACCCCCCAAAGTCTCAGCTGTCTCATTACCATACTTCACCAAGTCTCTAAGAACTTCAAGCCTGATTCATTGCAGAATCTTCAGAGTTCAGCCCCAGTTTTAATAACCAGATGAGATTGTTGACTCTTGAAGCATCTCAGTCTTATTTAGGGTAAATGATAGAAAGAATTCTGATTGTCTTTTGGTTTGAGGAATGACTAAATGATAGGTGAACTGAACAGACTGGGTCCTTTCCAGTAGGAGGTAATCAAAGCTTTAGGATTTTAATCTTCAGTGAACCTCAGAGTGGCTTAAGTACTTCAGGGTTCTCAAGAGGATCTTTTATGTGCTGGGTAATGTATTTTGTAATGGGAGAGTGCTGATGGTTTTAATGATCACTCTTCTGCTTAGTAGAATTTCTTGCCTTTTGGAGGCTGGGCAGTTACATCTAAAGCCTTATTTTTTTTGGTTTTTATCTGAAGAACCTTTGCCAACCTAGGGCTGCAAAGAGAATATCTTCTCCTGGCAGTACTGTCTCCTCCACCATCTATTCTGTAGGAGCCAGTGATGATCCAAACCAGTGGCTCTTTGCACACAGGTAGTAACAGTGAGCACAAATTAGAATCTTTAAAATGGATGTTTTATAAGTGTTCTAACCAAGCTTCATAACTGCCAACATTTCTTGGTGCACATTAGTGTTGAGATCCTGGATTCTGGGGTGAAATTAATTCTTAGCCATCTAAGCAGTGTTCAGACAAAACAAATGCATTATTCACACTTCTGTGTATGTCTTCTCTTTCTAAATATACTCTTGAGACATTTGCCCTGTAGCAGCATGTACAAAAACTTCAGTGAAAAGCACGTGTGATCATAAACCCTAAATAAATCCTACTGTGCCTCACAGAGCTGGGAAGAGTTGCCCTTCCCTCCAGTCTCCCCTGTTTCTCATGTGTCTCCAGCTGATTCAGGCCAAGTAAGGTTTGAATTCTCACTCAGTAAATAGAGAGCTCCTCAGCTGTAATTGTGCCACACAATAAAAGCCAGCTTATCTTTAAAGGCAATCAATGGACAGTCTGTCTCCTCAGGGGAAACAGAGTAGCTGTAGTTCCATCTAGTCCTGTCTGTCTTGGTTGGCTGTCAGCTGGCATTCAGGTACCCCTCTGTGGCAGACAGCACCGTGGTGCTCTGAACTCAGGGCCAGAATTCCCTTAGCAGCTGTCAGACATTGGGGTTGTCTGCTGGAGGACACCAGTCATGTGTAACACTGCAATTCTGGATGATGAGTTGGTGATTCATTATCAGCTATGGTGTTTGAGAGTTGTGAAAAGCTTTTATTCTCCACAGACACTCTTTCCTGCATAACTTTATTTCTGTGTTAAGTTACAGGTTGATTGTAGTTGCTGCAGTTTATCAAACCAAATTTGCATTGGCTTTGTCCATAATGATTCAGGTGCTAAAACAAGCATTAATTCCTGTTGATTTAGAAGTGGTGACTGAAGTATGTTATAGTAGGGGATTTTTGCCTTGAGTCAAATCACATTATGTACAGTTTTTTGACTAAGTTGTAGAGCATTTCCTGATTTACAAGTGGTTTTTGTTTTTTTGCTTTGGTGTTGAAAGGCCAAGAGCCATGAAACTTATTGTGCATTTTGCTCACTCTGTCTCCTTTTTGTTGATATTTCTGTAAAGAATATTTCAGAATGTGTCAGTTGGTTGGTGGTGGAAAATATGAATGCATTCAGATAGTTTTAAAAATAATAATAATAGTAATAATAATAATAATAAAATAATTCTAATAATATAATAATAATTTAAAATAATAATTAATAATTCTTAGGTATAATGTCATTAGGATGAAAGAGTGTATTTTAGTATGTTGTATGTTCTTTCTTAATGATGGTTTGATTAAACCTATATCTTGAAAATCTAAGACACTTCCTTTGGCCTTTCTTGGTAGGAGCTGGAAGTGTCTTTAATCCATACAGCTTTTAGCTGCCTCAGGTTTTGGTCTCCTTGGCCTTTTATTCTCATGATCAAAACAGTTCAATGAATTCCTGAAAACAAACTGTTTAACTATGCTACTATTTGTTCTGTTGTAGAAAGAAGCAGATACAAAGGAGAGATCTGTCTTTGATATCCCAATCTTCACAGAAGAGTTCCTGAATCATAGTAAAGGTAATTTTAACTTTTCCAGGATGCTTTCCTCCTTGCTTTTCCAAAATTCTTGGCAAATGCTGTCCAGCTGAAGAGTCCTTGCACTCTCCCATCTCAGCTCACATAAAGACTTGGGTATAGTTTCTGCTATTACCTTACCTCTGTATATACACAATGGCTGAAAAGCAGTTTTTCCTGGCATTGTCTTCCCAAATTAGCCTTTTTTGAGAATGTTTCTGATGTTTATTCCAGCCAGTTTGAGGTTTGTCTACTGTTCTATAGGACTAAGAAATATCAAAAATGTATCCTGGTGGTGATCAGGCTGGTTAGCAGTATTTTATTTCCCCCCATATGTGGAAGATTACACTGATATATTTTCTGTTACCCTGTTTAGTTTTCATATCTGTGTGTCTCAAGGTTGAGTATTTTTTGCCAGATTTCTTGAAGACTTTCCTGACTGAACAGAATTTAGATTCAGATACTTTCTATGGTCAACAGAAGATTATTTTTGTAACTGGTATCTTGATTGCAGGATTCTTAGCACTGCTACTAAACTTTGTCATGCTGATTGCATTTGAAATCAGTCTTGCAGTCTTCCTCCCTGATCAGTTCCCCCATTCATTTCCATTCTGATGCTTTGAATGTTTTCCTAGTTGTCTTTGTCTCTAGGAACGATCTCTGTCAAGTGCCACTGTAGGTGCTGTTGTCACTCCATGATGTGATGCTCTTTATCTATAAACCACAACGCCACCATTTGTAATTATCAGCTGAGCACTCCAGAACATTCTGTCTCATTGCCTGTTGGTCCTAGAGATATTTGTAGCAGTTTTTTGACTCTCTGGGATGGGTTGATGTTGGCAGCCCGTGAGGCGGAGCTGCGGCAGCTGCGCAAATCCAACATGGAGTTTGAGGAGAGGAACGCGGCGCTGCAGAAGCACGTGGAGAGCATGCGCACGGCCGTGGAGAAGCTGGAGGTGGACGTGATCCAGGAGCGGAGCCGCAACACGGTGCTGCAGCAGCACCTGGAGAGCCTGAGGCAGGCCCTCACCAGCAGCTTCGCTGCAGTCCCGCTGCCAGGTGGGCCTGGGAAAAGGAACTGCTCGTGTTTGTGTCGTGCTGTGGCCTGAGAACAGGGGGGCTGCTGGCACAGACATGTGTTATGAAAAATCCTTTCGTTAGGAGTTTTTCTCCTGAGAAGCTGACAGGCCTCAGAAACGAAATGTAAACAATGATTATCTGCTGCTGTGGAATGCAACAGGTGCATCTGTGATTGGTCTCATGTGGTTGTTTTTAATTAATGGCCAATCACAGTCCAGCTGTCTCGGACTCTCTGGTCAGTCACAAGATTTTATTATCATTCCACTCCTTTCTATTCCTTGCTAGCCTTCTGATTGATCCTTTCTTCTATTCTTTTAGTAGAGTTTCAATATATCATTTTCTTTTAATATAATATATATCATAAAATAATAAATCAGCCTTCTGAAACATGGAGACAAGATTCTTTTCTCTTGTCCTGAGACCCCTATGAACACCACCACAGGCTGCTCTCGTACTTCTGTGCTCTTGGCCATTTCTGAGCTTTTGTTGCATGGGATAATGAAATACTAAAATGCATGCAGGGGGAAGTGTAGAGTCAGTGCTTTATTTCAACATGACATTTATTTTCTTATTGCTCCTACTCTTCCTAATAAAGTGAGACACATATTCAGTCCTGGCTCTCCTTCACTTGTTTTATGAAAATGTTACTGAATAGAATAGACAGGACGTGCAAGTTCCTTGATTAAAATAAGGGCTGTGTCTGTATTGTCAGCTGCCAGGGAACCCGCTTAGATTCTATGAATGCCCAGCTGAAAGAGTTTGTTATAATCAACTATGAGACCCAAATAAAAGAGAGCCATGCTTCATTAGTCCTGATATCCTTGGAACTACTCACTTTGTGGAGTTAGGAGGACATTGTTTAGCAGAATCTGTCACAAGAGGTGGTGCACAGCAGAATCACCTCCTATAGCAGTTTGTGAGTTGGCACAAATTACCCTTAGCATAGTGTTAACTTTTTTGAATTGCTGTGGTCATGCAAGTATCTTGTGGCTCATTCCACTGTGTTGACCGTAGGCAGTGGGGAAACTCCCACGATGGAAACGATCGATTCCTACATGAACAGACTGCACAGCATCATCCTGGCCAACCCCCAGGAGAACGAGAACCTCATCGCCACCGTGCGGGACGTGGTCAACAGGCTGGAGCGTTAGTGACGGGGTGAGTGCTCTCTGCCAGGCTGCTCCTGGTGCCTGCTCCCTGCCTTTGGCACCTGTTCTGCTGCTGAGGCCTCTGCTGATCACCAGATTGTACAATCCAAAGGCTTTCTTCTTCAAAGCTGCAGGAGCAGGTTGTCCTAATGAAAGTCAAATTGGGTTGAAAGGATTCCACGGCATTAAAGGGCTCTGAAATTCCCTTTAGCTCCAAGATCTTTATGTATTTGTATAAGGTGAATAAGAGTTCTGACGGAATGGTAACAGGGTGACTAATTTAGAAGAAGGTTCCTTTCTTGAGTGAAGTAAATCTGAAGATTTTTAGCAGTAATTGTAGAAACTGATGGCCATGGGGAAATTCTATTTGTCTCAAGAGGTTACAGGTGAACTCAATTCTGTTATAAATTGAAAATGCTCTACCTCTGCTCAGTGGCACCTGTAGTCAAGCTGTTGTAATGAGGAAGGCTTAGATGCAAAGCTGTACATAGCATTTGCTGAGACGAATGTTTATGTGGCATGTGCGTAGATTATTATTGAGCTCATGATTCTGTATTTTTGCTGCTGTTTAACAGCTTGGAAAACTGTAATAGAGAACAGAGTAGAAAAACAAATTAACAAAGAAGTAAATACCAGTCTTTCTGCATTACTGTGCTGCTTTGCATTTCCCACACCTCTCACTCCCCCACTTGCCCATGATGCACAGCACTAGGCAGCCATGAGGAGTTTGCCTATTTCTATTTTAACAAAGTGCATACCTTCATTCTTCAGGCATTTATTATGTAGAGATCTACTGTACATGTCTTGAATAGTGTTTAGAAATGCAAATAAAGCTGCCTTGTGCCATCTGCAAATATGAAGACAGGGCTTTTCATCCTTTCTGGTTCTGACCTTTTGTGGTGCTGTGTAGAACAGTTAATTACACATTTCCCATTATAGTGTGGCTTTAGCTGGGAGATCATTGTCCTTCAGGAGGGTAGCCAGATGGAACACACTGTAGTTCTAAGAGATGACTGAGCTCCCAGCAGAATAAAGAAGTGCCTTTACTGCTGCTATTTGTGAAGGGAACAGCTTGTCGATCCAGGTCTGGGATTTTTCAGCAGCTCATCAACCTCCTCCTTTTTGTATACTGTTTTCAGTTAGTTCTCAGGCTCAGAGAGAGAAAACCTCAGAGGGGAGGTTTTACAGAATGGCTAACAGGGAGAACAGTTTCTCATCCATCAGTTATTAGAAGGGTATGCCAGGCCCAGAAATGGATATTTGTCCTTTAAGCACCTTGCTAGAAAAATCGTATCACAAAGCTACTAAAATTTAGACTTTCATTCTCTTGCCAGGTGGCTTCATCTTTCCTAAAGGATGGACAATTCCTGTGTTCCTAAACATATAATTTTCTTGGATAGGCTAGATTTGGCTGTAATTGATTTAGAAAAAGTAATTCTTGCTTTAAAATTCTTCCTTCTAACCTCTACTTGAAAAATAGTACTTCTTTCCTTTCTTTTCCTTCCAATGCCTTCTCTCTTTTCAGCAGCAAAACAGTTTGAGGCAGTCAAAAATGGGATTAATAATCACATAGTTTCACTGGTCAATGACATGCTTGTAATGGAATATAATGATCAAATAATTAATGGGACTGTTAATTACACTGACTTTCACTTGGCACTGATTATATTTTGAGACTAAATTTTGGAAGGAAGAAGGTTGGGTTTTGTTGGATGCAAATCTAGAAAATGATAGAGATTCCCTAGAAAACAAGGAAGCTTTGGATAAAAGGTTCATCTGGCACGTGATAAACTGTATCAACAAACTGTCATCACCAGTGTCCCTTTGTTAGTGTGCATATGTGTATATTAATGCTGGATGTAATCTCTGTCAACCAAGTGGTCTCTGTTTGAGGTTGGGACACATCACAAATCAATACCACAGAGAACTGCCCATAATGCTCCTGAAAACAACTCTTTCACAGATCTGAGGTGGGTTTCGGTGGCTTTGTACATTGTGTTTAGGGATATTTGATTATACTGGTCAATATTTTGGTTTTTCTGTACTGCATGGTAAAAACTTCTTTGTGCAAACAGTATATGGGGAGCACTGGATGGAAACAGCCACTCAGTTTGGTTGTGTCTCTAGAGGCTGCTTTACTATCCTGAGTGTTGTGTTTTCAGATCAAACACCCCACACCCCTGTCATGGTGCCTGTTTGGTCCTGGCAGATTGTAGCCTTCTAACCCTTATTTTTCTGTTTCGTCTGCAGGTCTCGTGACCCGGGGAAGCTTTACAAAATTTTTTTGGCCAGTGTGGAATAAGAAGCCATGGGGGAAAGCCTGGGGTGGGAGGCAGGAGGGCAGGTTTGTGCTGGGCCCTGCCTGTGTGATTTGTCAGGGAGACAAACAGATCAATGCATTAAGAGATGTTAAGAAGCCACGGACACCGCCCACTAAGCATTTGGAACTGTCCTCTGTGTGACCATTTAAGAGCATGCAACTTCTGTGCAATCTACATTTTTTATGGATTTTGCTGGGTGTGAGGGTGCCTGTGTTCTGTGGACTGGCTGGCTGTGGAGATGAAATCTCAGCTTGTGAAATGGAGTCAGCCTATATGTTGTAGTAATAACTTTGATGTGTTATATTGCCTAATGTCTTCTAGTGTCTTTTATTTTGTTTTCATGTTTATCCTGTGGGGTTACCTTCCTTCACTTCAGTTCTCTTCTTTTGATCTTGTTCCCTGATTCTTGCAGTACTGGATAGCAGTGCTTGTGTTCTCTGCTCTAACAGGGAGTTTTTCCTGGTGCACTGTCTTGTCCTCCTGCTATGTTTATAGGAGCTTTTCTTAAGCAAAATCCTGGGGGTTTTTTGTGTTAGCCTGCAGTTCCTACAATGTGAGTTTGCCCCTGCTAGAGACTGGCTGTGGTTGATGCTTTGTGACTTGATTCTACTATGAGACAGACTTCTTCTCTCCCCTCTCTTCAAGCACCTCTCTTGCACATTGCATCCTGCTCTTCTGTGAAGGTCTCCTGTCATCTCTTGAAAACGTTTGCTGGAGCATTTTACTATCCACAATGATCAGTGGAAATCAAGATAAAAAGTGAAACATTAGTTCTTCTCAGCAGGGAAAATGGGATTCTTCAGTTTAGACTAAACCCACAAAGCTTGCCCTTCATCTGATACCTTGTTCAGTCTAATTTAATGTTACTGCTTTGTTTTTGAGAGAATGATCTCATGGGGAAAGCAGTTTTCTATAAAAAGAGAAATGGGCACAGGGATTGCATTTTTTTTCCCCTCCCTGCCCTCCTGAAATTGCTGTGCTGGGAATCAATGTGTCTGGAAGCAGCACATATATTTTTGCATGAATTATTAGAGCAGAGAAGGTTATTAGCAACTAGCTCCACATAGCCCACAGAACTCAGCATTGCAGCTTGTTTCTGCTCTCACCTTTTGTACAGTCCAGTACTGCCCATGGAGCCCATGGCATTCAGCATTTTGTGCTCCAGCTGACCTAAATGGCCTTTCACTAGCATTGAATAGAGCTCTGCATGTTTGAGTCTGATCTTGCAGAGCTACACCAGACCTCCTGGCAGAGCTGGGGCACCCACTGCCTGCACTGGCTTATGCAAAACTTTCCCTGCCCTTTGCTTCCTGTCAGAGTGTTGGTTCTGACTGGCTCAGCACTTGTTGGACATCTCTGGGCTTTATGGGGGTGGTTGAAATGCTCTTGCTCCCACGTGACAATCTCTCTGCTCCTGCTCATGACGTGTGTTAAGATTCCCTGTTGTGATGTGGAGGTTGCTTGTGTTGCTGTCAGCATCACTTTCAGGTACCTGGACACAAATATTTTGAAGATTAAAAACCAGTTTCTTCTTTTCCTGCGCTGTACACACGGACGTCGTGCTGGCCTGGAGCCTTTATGCCAGGTCTCAGCTTACTCCTGGGGTTATTGCTGTAGCCAAGAAGCAAGGATTTCCATGTAAATCAAGTCTTCCTTCAGGGAGGAAACTCCTTTCTCTTGTTATCTGTTTTGCTTTCAAGACTTCACAAAAAGGAACCTCAGTTTACTGCATTGACTTCCACTCTCCTTAGCATGGATGAGACCAGCTGATGCTGCCATGAACTTTTTTAGTGTGTTCTGTAAAGAATGTTGTAAATCCTAGAGGTTTTTAATGCCTCCAGTAGAAGCACCTACACCTTCATCTCATGTATGTATCTTGGTTTTTTAGAACTGGTGATGTTTGACTCTCTGTTGAAGTGGCCAAAATGCGCTGCATAGCCAAAAACTGATTTACAAAATCCTGAAGTTCTGTCTGTGGCATCCTACCTAATACCTGGAGTTGTATCCCATAAAGACTCCAGAAATTCCATGTAATGTAGGATGCACTTGCAGGCTGTAACATATGCAGTCCATCAGTAGGGTCAGATGGCTCCAGGCTGCCTGCTTACAGAAATCTGCTCATGGATACTGCTCATCCATCTCTGCTGAGAAGCATGCAAGTGTTGTGGGATAGGAAATTTAAGGTGATATTATTAGCTGGGGACTGACAAATCTCTTGCTTCTTCCCACAAGGAAGGAGGTGGGGTGGATTATCCATCTTGAAGCAGCTGGGAGAAGACTGAGTTCTTGCTCACTGATGATGTGACAGATGATGTTTTGTCTCATTAAGAAGCTTCTTATTTATGTTTATTAACCCTATAAAAATGGATTTTGTCTTTCCAGTGTTTTCGGAGTGTCACTTCAGTTTACAGTTTTCAGTGTTGACTGATTAAAAAAAAATGAAGTGGGTGTCAAGGAGAAGAGAGGAATAAAATGATTTTGTCACTTGCAAAAATGTTAAGAGAAATATATGAAAGCAGAATCCATTTGCTGGATTAACGTGTTTGGAATTGTTTAAATGCCAAGTTTTCTGTACAATGTTTTTGTAATTAAACTTTGGAGCTCCTTGGTTTCTAAGAAGTTGATGTGCTTGTTTGACACTGCTTCATTAAAATTGTTCAACGCTGAATCCATTCTGATTCAATTTTAACTGCATTTTCATGAAAGAACTATTGCTACATTGATATCTCATGAGAGATTTTGGCAATTCCATGTTAACCTTTGAACCTTTGAAATTCCACCTCTCCATCCTAAGTGTCTTCCTCTGGAAAAGCTGAAGGAATTTAGATTATTACTTACAATGGTGAAAGCATCAGAGTTTTTGGTTATAACTAATGGTTGCCAGGGTCTTTCCCCAACCTGACTAACTTTAAAAATGTCATCTCTCATTCATCCCTTTTTTTACATCTTTGTCTTCCTTTATCCTCCCTAATTTCCCACCATCATAGTGATTTTCTTTAAGAACCTTCTGTATCATAACTATTGATAACTATTCATAACTCCCCACTTGATTTTCTTTTCCCCTACTAGATTTTTATCCTCTCTTTACCCACTTGCTGGCTGAGAATGAAGCAAACTGTAGCCTGATGACATTTGTACTTGGTGTAGGTGCTCTGTGGAGGAGGTTGGATGACTTCTGCCTCTGCTGATGCTCTTTCTGAGGTCACAGTGCTGTGAGCAGCCATGTCTTTATGCTGCTTTTGTGGTCACATCTCATTATTTTGGTTGACAGATTAATGCCTGCTCTGTCTATACCAACAGGCTTGGTACTGCCCTCTTCCTGGGACAGACTATCTTGAGATTTAGAATGCTTTGGAGATTCTTTAAACCACTAATTGTGTAATGGTGAAGATACTGGGTAATCAGCTGCCATGTGACACTGCCTGGTTTGGAGCTGGAGACAGGAACAGCAAGACAGGTGCACACCCAGAGGAAAGAGTAAGAGCAGAGCAGCAGTGAGTTCATAACGAGAGAAAAACCTCATTCCTCTGTAACCTGTGCTCCTGTTTGTGGCACCAGGAGCAGATGGTGGTAAATCATGCTCAATTTGAGCAATGTGGTGTAATACTTCCTCTGTTTGTTCCTGTTTGTTCCCCCTGTTTACTCTGCAGCTGGGCAATTGGCCTGATGATTAATTATCATCTAAGGGAAGTGGGGGGATCTGAGGCCTTCAGGCTCTTTAGAGGAAGAGATCACTTCCTCTCTGCTCAGGCAGCTTCCTGTTGATAATGTGGATTCATTTGGAATCTGAAATTGGGTCTTTTTAACCTTCTGCTTCATTGCAGTTGAACCCTTCAGAGTCATGAGTACACTGATGCCTCTCCTTTACTTTTACCATAGCATCTTTCTGCTTGGGAACCATCAAGAGTTTTGCTGCTTCTTTCTCCTTCATTGCTGATAGTACTGAGGTTTTTAAAACGTTAATATATTAATGATTTGCTATCTTAATTGCAAAATCTCTGGATTTTGTATGAACTGTACCATTTTGTGTGTGGTGAAGTGTCCACATCCATTATGTAATACAAAGCATAGCATTTATACTTCAACTTATTTAAGGGTTTTATTAATTAACCTGTAATTCTTATGCTGTGGAGGTTTGGGTGTTTTTGCTATTTACTGTGCAAGCACTAATGGTTTGTGTGTCTGAAGATGTAAAAATGCAAGTTATTCTAAGATGTAAGGTAATTGTAAGGGTCTCTGCTGTCTCTTCCCATTGATGAAATGGCTCTTCTCCTAAAGTTGTTAAATATTCTGTTTACTGAATGGTCATGCATGCTCTGGAAGGCAGAAGGCATTCTCACTTTTCCCTAGAAATAGGTCTGTGCACTGAAGTCCATGTGATCTTTTTGTTTATAAATTTGGATTCTAAAACCTTAATGAAAAAGAGTTCTACCTGTCCAAATCCTGGGCTGCTAGATACCATCTGGTTTCCTTGAATTGAGTGGAACAGTGTTACTCCCACTGAATACCTGACTCGCTGGAAATCAGAGACAGAGTTCTAGTTTTTGTTTTGAAGCAATAGCCCTGTGGGATTTCTCTTTCTATCTCATATCAGCAGTTCTAGTTTTATTAAATCTCTTCTAGTGTTAATCAAGAGAGAATTCCCTCATCTAATTTATTTGAAATACTGCTTAAGCCCAAGACACTTGCAAAGAAATCCCCAGCTGAAATTCAAGGCCTACAAACACTGTTCGAAGCCCTCCCCCTCCAAAGTGGGTGTTAACAACTGTAACAGTATTTGGATTCTTCTCAGAGGAAGTTCCTTTTTCTCAATAACACTTTAAATTCCTGCCTATGTTGGGTTTGTGTGTTGAATGTTGAAGGAAGAGAAGTAAACTGTTTGGACTGGGGGCAGATTAGCAGGAAATTTATCAAAGGTGCAGGCCAGCAGGGTGGCTGAGTCCAGGAGAGTGAAAAGCTCTGGAAAATTAATCTTACACCTTTCCCAGGAAGGACTGTGGTGCTTTTAGGATGAATGTTGTACATGCAGCAAAACAAAGGCTGCATTCCTTGTGTCTAACAGCTGGTTATGGAGAGTGTTGACATGGTCATCCAATGATTTCAGTTCTCTGAAATTGCTGTTACCCAAGCAAAGCATCTGCTCCTGTAGGAGTACTTCTGTGTAGTGGCTTTTAGGCACATGTATGAACTTGATATGCAGGAGGAAGGGGTTAAATTTTCTTTTGCTTACTGGCATTAATGATGAGTGGCTCAGACATATGTAAATGCACAGAGACAAATTCTGTTTACAGCCTTTTTTTTTCCTTTTGTGATGAAGGTGACAAGAATTGCTTTCAATCTTCACCCTGCTAAAAATCTGTGAAGGCATGGTAGGATAAGGACAGAAGAAAAGGATATAAGAACAGAATTTGCCTTTTTTCTTGAGGTTAATGTTCACTTACTGCCAGTACAGAAAAGGTTGAGTTTTCAGCCTCAGTAAATTTGAATTCAAACCTGCAAATTCCATATATTCTTGAAGTGCTTTTGAGGAGGGAGAGTAGCAAATATAAAATGAAATTCCAGCTGCACCCTCATTTCAGAACTTCACAGTTATGTGGTAAATGTGCATTTCCAGATCTCTGAAATCTCTGTCCACTTCACCAGTTTCCTCCTGGGGGGAGCAGTGCCCTCTGATGATCCATCTTGGTATCTCTGATTGAGAGTGAGAAAGCCTGGCAGTGAAGGCCAGAGCCAGAGCTTCTGCATGTGAAAATTTAAGTCAGTTCCCTGGTTTTGTTCTAGGCATATGGCAGTTTCTCAGGGTTTTGGTATCTGTTTTTTTTAATAGATTCATATCTTTCTTTCATGCAGATACATTATTCTTTTCCTACCACTCTTTGAGAGCTTGTCAGGGTGAAAGTGGTTCAGCAAGTATTCCTGTGTTACAAGGACAGCAGCATAGAAAACATGACCTGAGTTAGCTTGTCTTTGAGGTCATCATTCTGACTGCAAGGATGGCTGTAATAAAGATTTCTGGTTGGCTAAAGCTGTCTCTGTGTGTTGGCAAAATCAGCCTGCCTGACTTGGAGCTAGCAGGAGCTATGAATACATAAATCCATGGAATGGAAGCTTTGCAGCTGTTGGTATTTACACAGCACCGTGTCTTTGCAGAGCTGGTTTTTGTTCTGGAAGCCTGCAGCAGCTTCACACTTCATCAGCCCCACCAGCTCTCAGGTGTACAGCAAGGTGGCAGCTGCTTCTCTATGGCCTTTCTCCAGCCAGGAACACCCCTGTCCAACCCTGAGCTCCACTGGTGCATCAAAATACTGAAAAACTACACAGCTTTTGGTTGTTGTAGAATGTTGTCTGTAGTTTGTGAACTGGCTGAGCTGCTGTAGAAGTCTGGCAAGCACCAGGGTTTTTGTGAAGTGAGCAAGAGGATCAGAGAGGAGATGAAGGGAAGCAGGAGCTCCTTTCTGGAGTATCCTGCTTGCATTTTGGCTCTCAGTTTCACGAGACTGCACTCTGAATTCATGTGGGAGCACAGACTGTAGAGAATTATCTCCTTTTCAGCACCTAGGGCTGTCAGTAAATATGTGACAATCAAAATATAACTCCTGGCTTCATGCTGTTGCCCTTATCTGTATGTTTTTCTGTATGTCTTGCTTTTCTTTCTCTCTCTTCCCCTCTTCCTTTGTGCTGAGCTGTTTCAGCTTAAAACCAGCTAAAATTGACTTAAGTGGCTCCACCAAGAAAGATTTTTTATAAAGTCTTTTTTATGAATGTCACTATCCAGTGGACTTAGGAGGGGCTCACAAGTACTGCAAGTGAAGTATTTAGAAAAGGCAAAATTATAGAAATAAGTATTTTAAATTGTCTTGTCTTTTGGGAAATGGGGGCAACAAATCAACCCAGCAACAGTGCTCTTCTCTCTGGTACCATTTTCCAAGCCAGATACTGACAAAACAAACTGAAGGGATAAAATCAAGGCTGCTTAATCTGTGGGAGGGGGATGAGGGGCAAGATCACATTACTGATAAAAGAAAATATGTAAAATAACAAATTCCAGGCTTTCTCCCTTGGGGTGTGCATTCAGCTGTAGAAAGAATGTTTATGGAAGAATACATTGTGCTGTTTAAGCATGCTTCAAAGAACAAATCTTTTTCTTACCTTGTAGAAATTCATCTCAGCTTTTTCTTTTCTTTCTTTCTTTCAGACCATAAGTCAGTAGAAGTGATGTATGTTACCCATGGGCCAGTTTGTACAGGGCTAGCTTAATCTGGGCACGTCCTTACCTTGGATTGGAAGTCTGTTCTATTTAATGGAGTGTTAACTCAGTTTATTCCCTGGGATTTCTGCAGTAATTTTATTGCCTGCAAAAGGAGCAATTTGAAGCCAGATGAAGTGAAGGTATGCTCTGTACCATACCTGCTGAGCTTGGCAATGATGCCTGGACACACTTACCTTATTCTGGGGCTTCTGTTTTCTTCATCACATCTCTTGCATGCATTTTCCTGGTAGTCCTGCTTTGAGTTTGAGGGTTATCTCCCTTCTTTGAGGAAGTAGATCCATAGGCAATGCCTCTGGTCTGTTCCCAAGTTTGTGTCAAATGTTCTTGGCAGGCATAAGAGGAATGGATTCTGAAGTCGGATTTTACAAACGAGGCTGTTTGGTAGTTGAGTTCAGTGATACTGCAGCAGAACCTAAAGTGAATTACAGCCTAAGACATTTATAATGTTAAAGAAATGGGTTCTTCTAATGCTGAAGCACTAACAGAACAAAGAGGAAAAATCAAAGACAAAGATAAAATATCATCTTAAAGTGGACAAACTGTGCGGGATGACAGACTTTTATAAAGACTTAAAGTGGACAAACTGTGCAGGATGACAGACTTTTATAAAGACTTAAAGTGGACAAACTGAGCAGGATGACAGACTTTTATAAAGACTTCTGTCAGCTGTGGCTGTTTGGTGAGGGAGGATGGTGTGGATCAGCATTGATGCCTTAGGACACAAAGCTTAATTGTTCAGTCCTCTTACACAGGTGGTCTTGCAACTCCTATGTGGTAAAAGCACAGACAACAGTTTCATGAACATTAAAAAGCATTTGGATGTTAAATTACTGGGCAGTATGTGTTTAGTGTGAATGAGAGACACAATGTCACTTGTGCCTGGTGCTTTGGAGAACAGACTGCAGTAACTTCAGCAGACTCTTCTAAAGCACAACTTTGCCTGAACTAATATGAAATATCAGGTCTCAGTTCAGTTTGTTGTCATGTGGTCTTGACATACTTATCTAGTAGGAAACACTTCACAATCAGATCAACTGTTTTCTAAAGCCAAAGCTTCAGTGGAAAGGTTTTGGCCCCTATGAAATTAATGAAAATTTAATTATTGACATTGCTGGAGCCAGGATTTCATCTGCAGTCTTCAGCAGTTATATGTGTGGTTATGGACAATCAGTCCATATGGAAGCTGAAACTGTGTCTGCAGCTTTTCCTAGACTCATCCAGTGTCTGTAATCCTGCAGCTTCACAGAGGAGTCTGTGTGAGGGTTCTTCCTAAGGAAAATCCAAACTCCTGCAATGTATTACCAGGCTGACAAAGCATATGTTTCTTCAGCTAAAATAGCACTGCTCTTTCACATATAATGGGGTCACTGTTTCTCTGCTGAGTTTCTCATGTTATTGATACTTACTAGCTGGGCTCCAATTTGATGATAAAATATCAGCACTTCAAAATCCTAGCAGTGGGAGGGCTTCACATCACCAAAATGTCAGTCCTGTCACTTAAAGAAGCACTTCTGTTACTTTCTGTCACTGCTGCTACTTTTTCTTTTATGATAGGAAATTTCAATTGGATTCCCAAGTTCTCCATTAGCAATTTCACTGAATCCAGTATTTCACTACCATGGGCAAATGCAATGAAGGTGTTCTCAGAGTAGGGTGGGAGAACTCAGCCTGGATCCAGAGGATTTGGGTTTGTTTTCCAGGCTCTCTCTGTGTGACAGATTCTATTTCTGCTTTATGGTCCAGTCAACAAATTAGTGAAAGATACTCAGTTCAGTGATGATGCTGTTAGAGGAACTGATGGAGACAGAGTTTTTGGACAGTGGGCTGTTTTTGGTCTGCTTCAGTTCTTCATTGTGCAAATGAAAAGAGTAAACATCATCCTTTTAGACAGAGCTGCCTGAAAAGGGGGCTGTGTCTTAGCCAGGAACTACCACTGAATAGGAATCTGTAGGCTTTGTTCTGTTAATTCATCTACCTCCACTGATAGTTTTCGATATCATTAAGAGGATTTGGGGTTGGAAATAGTAATTTCTTGTTGGCTTTTTAATTATTATTTAAAGTAGACTTGTGATGTCTTTTTTTCTGCTTGAGCTGTACTGCCTGAAATAGTGCAACTCTTGCAGTTGAATCCTATTTTCATTATTCTTTCTCAAGCTCTGACCTTTAAGAACACAAGTGGAACTGGTATCTATACAAGGAGGTGGCAAAGGTCTGGTGTAGCCTTCTGAAAACACTCCTGTTTTGTTTGCATGACAGAGTAGTCAGAAAATGTATCAGGAAAGAATAGTGGATAAGAGAAAATGAATGACAGGACTGAGTGCAGCAGCCAGAAATAACCTCCTGCCTGGGCTTGTTCACCTCACCAGAAATTATCAGTATAATGGGAGAGGGATTTTACACCATCTTTAACCATAAGGGTGTAGTCTGTGTGGACATACATTTATGTCAAAATTCTTCATTTTGGTGTGGATACTTTAATAAAATGATCCAATATGAAAATCAGTGGCTATATAGACTTACATAATTTAACTGTATCAGTTTAAAAGCTATTTATTTTGCATACCAATGAGCCCTGTCTGGGTTTGATGTCTACAGACAAGACTGTGCATAGTAAATAATAATCATTGCAAAAAATTTGTTTCTCAGGGTCCTAAATTCACCAGTCTCCACAATCTATATTTTCTCTTCATGTGCTGCCCAGTTTCTCCTGAATTTCAGTCTTGTTCCTCACTTGAGTCAGTGTGAAATGTGTTTCTACTGTTTTTTTTTAAGATTTAGAACAAATGACAGGCTGACCCAAGGGGTTTGACTGGAGAGGGAAGAACACTGGGTGCTGCTCAGCTAAAGAAATCTTGTTTTATTAGCCCAGTCTGACATTTGAAGAGGAGAACAGATCAGATTTGGGCTTCACTGGTAGATCTAGAGCTGCCTAGGTTGCTGCCCTAAAGGGAAGGGTTCCTGACAACTCCAGATCTCCCAAGAGACATAATTTGCTGAGCTGGTGTGATGAGAAGGTTCAGAGGTAGTGTCAGTCTGGATGGTTCATTAGTTTAAATGTCTGGTGTTGGGAGGTATGTTCTCAAGCAAAGGTTTCTAAATATAAAATAGCCTTGTGAAGTTTTCATCTTATGCATATTCACTTGTTGAATTTACATTTTGTTTTTCATCTCTGAGCTCCTAGAACAGGGCCTTTCACAGAGGACAGCCTTCCCATCTGTCTGAATAAACTGACAGAAAGTTTTTGCAAAAACAATCCCTTGTTTAACATGTCCATGCCCTCCAGCTAGTTTATTTCAGAAGACTTTGAAGACACAGCCATTGTCACATGCAAGCCTGAATAATCTAAAACTTGAGGAAAAGTTTGATCTATGCACCCTTGAATACATGGACTGTAATTGGTGCAGGTGGAACCATAACAGTTTTGCCTCAAGAGGCTGAAGCAGTCCAGGCAGTGCTCTCAGTACAGACAGTTTTGGTGCAGCTGGGAGAGAGCAAACACATCTGTCCCACACCTGTGGGGATCTGGAGTGGCTCAGAGCTGCAGGGATCACTGGGCTGGAGCCTTTACCAGAGCTGCAGAGTGTGCTTCATGTGAGCCCATCATCTCTGGCTGCCACTGCTCTGCTTGCCTGTGCACTGCAGTCATGGGAAAAGGCATGAAATACATCAATAAGGGGAGGCATTCCTCATCCCCTCCAATCCTCTTGGGTGCCTGATTGCTTCTAGGCTGTGGCTTTTGTTGTTCTGTTCTCATTTACTTTCTTTTTTCAACTACATATCAAGTTCTTTCCTGATCCGGCTTCATATGGTGGCTAATGGAACAAAATTGATGCAATTGCTCCAAAACCAGGCTTTTAGCTCGTAGATTCTAATTAAAGCAACCCTTTTTTATTTTTCACAGGGAAAAAAAAAAATCCTTCCAAGGGCCCACTTTCTTTGTATCAAATGAATATATATGCAATCATTTCCCAGCCTGATGGAGACAGAAGTTGAATATGCTTGGAGCAGTTATAGCCAACCATATGTAAGTGCTGGCATTACCTGGAGCTTATTTCTCCCACAAGGTGGTATTTCTACCATGCTAATCTTGCTGCTTCCTGCTGTAGGCAGTATTAGGCAGAATGTGTCAGAAAATATGTCTAAATGGCTTTTTCTCAGGAGATTCCATTTTAGTTATGCCCATGGGGGGGAAAAAAGTATAGGTTTAGTTGAAAATTCATAGTTCTGTGGTTTGGCCAGCATGAGTGTGAGGGGCAAGTCCTTATGCCCAACTGCAGAAGGTCCTGAATTTACAAATTCTACTTACAGGCTCTCCAGGGAGATGGTTTCTTTGTTCTTGCCTGCTTCTTCGTGTGCTTGGCTGCCTCAACAGATGGAGGTGAGGAGATTTTCTCTGCTTCCAGGAATAAAACCCCAAACTCCACACCTACAAAATGATTAAAATTATCCAGTTAAATTCCACGTGGGGTAGGTTCTCAGTGGCCAAAGCTAAGTGGAACTGTGGAAGGGTGGAGTTAAGCTGCCTTGATGTGACATGGACTGCTCATTGTGCTGGGGGAATCACCTTATCTCCAAACCTCATCTCCCTTCCAAATCCACCCTAATGTCAGACTGAGAAATCAGTGCTCAGGAGAACAAAGACACATCACAAATCCACTTCCACTCCAAGTGCCAGGAGCAGGGTTTTTTTTTTAAATCTTCCTTCTGTATTAGTGAATCTGCTTAATAAGGCTTCCCAAGGTAAGTCATTGCCTGACCCCCAGCCATCCCCAGGAGGAAAGAGTGATGGAAGGAACCAATTGCAGCTCATACACAGTAGCCTCAAGACCTGATGAAAAGACATGGTGGGTAAGTGTGCAGGAGGCTCAGTACATGAGAATCTCTGATTTTTTTCCTCTCTATAGCTGCCTGTGTGCTTCAGAACCACTTTTCATAATTCCCTTCCTTTACTGTCCTAAAGACCAAACAGCCTCTTTCTCCCCATTTGGAGCATTTAGGCTTTCTATTCATGGAGAACCTTTCCCTATCACTCCCTCCCGAGCCTGAAAATCCTTCCTGAACAACATTTAAATAAAAAATCCTTTCTTTGTCTGTCCCATTCCTGCTGGCCCCCTGCACCTGAGCTGGCTGTATCTGAGGGGCTGGAAGCCTGCAAGTGATGCTGTTTGCCTCTTAGTCAGAGAGGCTTTTAAATCTGAGTGTAAAATGAGCCTCCTCCAGCAGTAAACAGCCCATCATACACCTCCTTTGAAGTTCCAATTTAAATAACCTCCAGGGCTTTCCTAATGCGGGAAGGCAGCAAGAGGAAGCAATTCCCTCCTTCTCCCCTCTCCAAAGCAAGGAAAATGAATTCCCTGGCAGAGGGGGGATGCCGGTTTTCAGGGTACTGCAGAGGAGATTAACAGCTCTTGTTTGCAGCTTAGTTTGTGAGTCAGCACATGCTCGTTCATGGGCACAATTTATTAACCCCTGAACACCAAAGATGATGGTGTTATCACTGTAAAGTCATTTTAATTTGTTATATAATTTATAAGGTAGCTGCTGCATCAGAGGGAAGCCTGTATCTGCTCGTGTGTCCAGGTCCTGGTGTGATGCTAGGATGGGAAGAGGATGAGGGAAACAAAAAGGAGGGGTCCTGGCAGGACTATGGGAGCTGACCTGGTTGCAGATGGTTTTTTTGCTGATTTCCCACCTCTGAGGGTTGTTCCTGGTGCTGCTGCCTCATTTAAAGGTGGCTGTGTGTTTGCAGGCCTCCAGATCTACATGTGAATTGACGCTTGGATTTTTCCTGAAGGTGAACAGACACATAGCAGCAGGAGCACTAGTGAGTTTGTGTGACATCTGACAGCACTGGAGGGATGTTCAGTGGTGTTTTGGACAGGAGGGTATCCTGTGCTAGATGGGATCCTGTGATGCTGAATGTCAGAATTTTATATTTTTGAGATTATATTAGGGCCTTCTCTATGGACTGGTGTCACGTGGCTGCCAAATGTGAGAGTACAGTAAAATCAGTGTCTGTAAAATCTCCTGAGACCTTTGTAGTCCTGTGTGCTGCAATGATTTAATGGGACAGCTTTCCAGTGAGACAGCAGGTTTGCCCATTACTGGAAGGACTGGAAATATTCCTACTTGCCTGGATATTACTTGTTTGCCAGGTAGGTTAACCAGTCAATACCTAAATGAGTTCACTCCTTTGTTAAGTGATTTATTAAATAGTAAAGTTTATTCAAATCGTAAAATAGGCTTTACTAGTGCACCATCTTAACTAGAGAATGCCCTGAAGACATCTTAAGTAAGTTTGAAGCTAACCAAGCTGCCTGAGGTTGGTTCTTCCTGGGCTCAGAGGTGCAGAACTCAAGGATCCCTGCATTTTCAGACTGCTGTTAATCAGGTGTTTGGGGGTTATTTTCCACAAGGAGAAATGTGTGCTTGCCTGAATGTGCTGTTAGTCAGTCCTTGGCCTGACTGAAAGTGTGGGGAGTTCCAAGGCAATTATACCTGCACTAATCATAATTTGCTCCTTAATCTAGGAGTACCTGCCTCTATGTCCCTGTTTATGCTAAGTTGCTGAACAATTTGATTAGGTGCTTTGAATAAACCTTGTAATTATGCCATAGATACTCCTGATGCATTATGTTATTTTTATTATCTAAGTTAACACTGCCCATTGTTGTAGCATGGTTACACTTAGAGGCTGCTATTAGAGCTGAAGCTCAATTGTGCTAAATATTGCACAGACATAGAGCTGCAGTCTCTGTCCTGGAGGACTCACAGCTTGGCTGTACTATTGTGCATCAGCCCATTAGAGCACCCTGAGAGGCATTAGTGCCCCAAATAGTGCCAGAGGTTCTGTAATGGAAATGGCCTTGCAGCCCTTTTAACCTGTGAAGGCAGCAGTGTTCCTGAATTCAGCTTTGTCCGTGCTCTTCCGTCATTACCACTGCTTGTTAGACAGAACCTTGGGAAATGATAGTTTCAAATGGGGTTGGAACAGGCCAAGTCTGCTTTCTCAGTGAGTCCTCCTGAGGGTGGAAGAGTAGAGCCAGGCCACCCTCTTTCATGTCCCCAGCATGGTTTCTGCTTTGTCAAAAGCATTACAATGTGAGCTGAATTCTTTCCTGGCTGGTTTGTACTTCACCAGGTTTCCCTGACCTTGTGCCAATCAGTGATGAATTGTACAAGTCCCCATCGAAAACACTGCAGAAGCCAGAGGAATGCCAGCCTCACTGTGTAGTACATTAAGTCAAAATATTTTAAGCCTGAGACTGATGGGTATGATTCTTCTATTTCAATCTGCTCCTTCAGATTAAAAAGCTGCTAAAAGCTTCAGCTTGTCTTGCTGCATCTGCTGCTTCAAGACCAATGAATGGCATGTCCAGGACTGGAGGCTGTGGGTAGGAGGATGATATTTTGTGGTAAATGTACCTGATGGTGTTTTATGTTCACAAAGTTTTTTAAAAGCCTTCTTCAGCAAATGATCAATCTGTTAGAATACTGAAAGAGCATCTAGCACTTCTTTGACTGTGAGGAATCAGTAATGTCTAAAAGACCCCAGACCTCTATCCTGTGCAAAGTTATGTCACTTTTGGTTTAAGTTTCCTTCTTGGTTTGCCCTCTTTGGTGCTGTTACTGCTGGATTGGCCTTAACTGCAGGATTTTATTTTGTATATATTTTGTGTATTGGCTCTCTTACTAATTCTCTATCCCCTTTTTATAGTTTTGTGGCTAAAAGATTAAATCTGCAAAGCATTTATATGAAAAAACATAAAATAAGAGACTATTGTTGGTTTTCACTTGCTTTGCATTAAGTTTTTTCACTGTCAGAGTTTCAGTGAGGCAGATTCTGTGGTGATGGGAATCAGTGGTGGTAGAGTTGATTGATTTGAATTTATTGGTATAAGAATATGAGGATTTCCTGAGTAAGCTGGAAGGTGGGAATCATGCTCAGAGACATAGCTGGTAGAGCCAGTCTGTAAAACCTTTGAAATGATGAAAAGGCATAAATATCAGACTTCTTCCTGTTAGACTACTGTGATCTGTCACAGCACCAGTGGTAGAAGGAGAGGTGCAGAGGCTACAAAAGGCAGCTCATATTTCTGGAAGTGGCTGGTGGGATTTAGAACTGGTTTTAGCTCACATGGAATTTTGGGACTGAGGCTAAGTGCTATTTCTGTAATTTGAGGTTGACCCATGGTTAGGATTAAGGGTTTGAATTCGATTTGCTTTAAATCTGAGGCTGAACTTGGTTGACACCTGCTGGTTGGGATTCTAGGAAATCAAAGGGAGCTTCACTGACTGACATGAAATTCTGCTTTCAAATACTGGTGAGAAATCAAATACTTTTCAGCCATTTTCCAACAACAAAATGAGAACTCAAACTGGTGATGCTTGGGTCTGACCTCAGCACCCTCATTTCTCCTGTTTAAGAAGCTGGAGCTGGCAGAGAAGAGAAGAAAGATGTCTGGCAAATAGACATTCAATTGGCTTAACACAGGGACTGGTTTGCTGCAATGGAACTGGAGCCTCTTATTAACAATCTGATGGCACTTCTAAACAAGGAGAGCTGCTCCCTTGGAGGGGGCAATCTCCAATCATATGCCAACATTGCTTTTGACATATTTATGACTCCAATAAAATCTCCCATCTGGTATATTTTAAAATAAAATTGAAAATTTATCACTTTGCTGTAGTTGGTTTGTCGTTCTCCCTGAGAGAAGATAGCCAGGCTGAGATTATTGCATTGGCAGCCTGTCAGCTGAGGTTAGGCTGAGGTGTGATTTAAATTTCAATACTTTTCACATTACAGCTGTCTGGGGTGGGGAAATTACAAGGAGAAAAGCAGAGAGTCTGTTATTTTTATTCATTAGTCTCTCCTGATTTGTTTTGTTTTTCTTTTGTTTTGTTCTGCTTACCACATAGAGCACCTGGAGGAAAAGATACTCCCCATTTTTCTGGGTTTCCCCAACCTTTGCTTGGCCAGAGTTGATGGGAGGGACAAGGCAGACCCCAGGTTGTGTCTGTGTGTCTGTGGCTGTGCCATCAGGCTGTGGTAGCAGGGTGAGATCCTTCTGCATGTGGGGTACTGTGCAAGTTCATAGCATTTAGAGATACTGCAGCTCTCAGCAGAGCTAGGGGAGCAGTGCTGATTCCCATTTCCCTGACAAAGGACCAAAGGAGAGATGTGGAAGGCATTTTGTTTCACTTAACATGGACAGCTGCATCTAAGTCTAGATTTCATCAGAGCAGAGAGAAATGTGCATTTCTGGAAGCAGAAGCAAACATGCTGTGCATGTGCCTTGCTGTTTCTAAGCCATTATGATGGGGTTAGGTCAGGTACTTTTAAATTATGTGCAATAGATGAAATGAATCACCTGCCACAGGATTTCTTTGTGTGTCCATAGCTGGAGCAGGTTTGGAATGTGGAGCAGCTGGAGCAGAGTCTGGTGTTGAAGCTGCAAGGCAGAATGTGTCTCCCAGTGTGTCCCTGGGCTTTCCCATGCAGCCTGGGGTGGACAGAAGCTGTGGAACAGGAGTGTTTGTGTACAAGGCTGGCTGTGGCCTGGGCAGGCAGCAACTGTTCAGACTGTTCTGCTTCCTGCTTTTGATTCCTGCCCCAGTCCTGCCTGGCTGGCTGCTCTGGCAGTGCTTGCTGGTGTGTTTGATTAGGTGCATTTGTTTCTCTTTAGGTACTCCATAGTCTGACTGTAAAATTATCAGAGGTCTTATCTGGGCAATAAAAGGGTGTAAAATGCCTTTATCCTGCACCTCCAGCAGCTGCTTTGTTGCTCAGGTTGTGACTGGTGCTTGAGTGGAACAGTGGCTGCCCTCCACTGCAGCTGTAGAGGTAGTAAGGTGAGAGGGCACAGGGCTGATTGAGATGCCCATGTGAGGGCTGCATTACTTTACCCTCCATAAAATCGAATTCTTGGGCCCCCCTAGACAGGGGGAAAAATAGGAGAATTGCCAATGAATCTCCAAATGGATTTTGGCAGTCCAGACACAGTAGCTTATGTAGTTCTAAGATGGCTCTGGGGAATTACAGCAGCAGTGCAGGTGCTTATTCTGGGAGAAGATGAAATTCTCCACATGAACTGCAGGCACTGAACCTGTGTGGGGCCAGCTGTGACCTCACCCCACTGCTCTGAGTGCTGTGCTCTGAGCTGCAGGGTGAAATGCAGCCCCCAGTGTGTGAGGATTATTAACTGCAGCCTGCATTTGAGACTTAGGAATTATGTTCTGTGGAGCACATATATAACACTTATATGCATGAATTGGGTATTTGTGTAGAGTGTTCCTCATTTCTAAAGTGTACATTTTTGACTCCTTATTATGTGTAATGGGCTTTTGTTCTTCTGATACATATTTGTGCAGGTGAGTGTATGGTTAAGGATCTGCCTGTGTGCACTTGAGCACAACAGAAGTGTATGAGGAGTCCTCTGGGAATACTGTGTTTGTTTATGGAGGGGAGTGCTTTCCCCAGTGTACATTCTGTGCACACACAGTGCCTGTGTGTGTGGCATTTCATTTGATTGTTCTGTTTTCCTGTTTTCTAGGCTGAACAATTAAGGGTGGTTTTTTGAGTGCATCAGATGTATTATTTCCTTTCACAGCAATTGTGCATTTGCTAATGTCAAATTTATTCTAAATGGATATACAGGTGCAATTCTTCATTTGGTAGACATAAATCTTTGCTACATGGAATGAATGGATGTTTTGTCTGCATGCTCAGTGTATGTGTGCTCCCTTGGTACACATGCTCCTGTTGCCTACAGAAAAAGGTGCTTTGCACTGAAAATCATCTGTGCCTGCCTTATGTACTGTAAATTTGTTTTTGTGAACGTGGGGGTTAGAGTATGTGTGCAGGGCGTGTAGTAAATGCATGGCTCTAAAAATCTATGTGCTCAGTTTAATATTTGTGCCAGGTAAGCACATATTTCCCTGCATTTGCTGGCAGACTTACACAAGTGTTGAGTCTTCATATTGTTAAAATAACAGAAGAATTGTCCACATATTTTCTAATTTTTTAAAATGTCCTGGAGCTTCCATGGTTTAAATTTCTAAATGTCTGTCCAAGTGATGTATGTCAAAACATCAGGAAGGATATTTAAGCAGTTATGTCAGTGGAATGAAACAAAGTCATGAGTTAATGCTTTTCTGATGCTATATAAAAGGGAAAATGGTGAAGAAGGGCCACAACTAAAATACAGAATGAATAAGATCAACCAGAATAAAGTCAGGCAGTTTGCTCTTAAACTGGAGACATCTACAGCAATAGAACTCACATGACTGCATTGCTATTTTTATGCCATTCTATGATCACACCATCCTGTCCCAGATCTCCCACCCTCTAGGGTCAGTCCCCAGGAACCAGGAAGGATGATGGAGCCCTCCTAACCCTGTTGCTTCCTCCTGTCTGTCCTGCCAGGTGCTTTGAAAGTGAGTCAAGGCATTCATTATCCCACCATTTCTTTTCAATGACATTTTAAAAGACCTGGCACAGTAGGAATGATTGAAGTGCCTGCTTCTTTTCTCTGTAATTATGCAGTTTCCTTGTTGGGACTGAAATTATTGCCCTGCAAGAGGGCAGTGTCCCTATTGCCACGTAAGAGCTACCCAAACACAAACCTGCTTGGCTGCCACCAGCAGCACTCCACATAACCAGACAAAAAGAGGTTTTTCCTTGGCTGCTGGGTTGCACTGGGAGTGTGGGACCCAGACTCAACTGGTGAAGCTCCAGTTGGCTGAGGTGGTGATGTTCTGGTAGATGGTTACAAAAACTTACCCCTTTTTTGTCTCCCTTTTCATGGCAAAAAGTAGTGCACTGAAACAAGGGAGAGGGAGCTGTAATTAGTCCTCAAACAACCTTTGCTGTGGATTGCCCAACTGAAGGCCTTGCCTGTAATCTGTGGCAGGAACAGCAGGACAAACCCCCTGAGATCATCAGCTCAGCTGGTTAGAGCACGGTGCTAATAACACCAAGGTTGTGGGTTTGCACCCTGGATGGGCTGTTCACTGAAGAGTTTGACCTGAGAATCCTTGTGTGTCCCTTGTAGCCCTTATTATTATGTGGAGGAACAAATACAGGTAAAAAATGGAAGGTACAGGAAGAGGATGATGGTTGAGGAAAAAGTCTCGCTCAATTATGGAGCATCTTCTGTGGCATTTGCTTTTTAGAGGGTGTTCAAGGAATGTGTGCAGCTCTTGCCAGGGGAAGTTAGATCTGGAGCTATCAGGAAACACAAAAATTGGGAGTTGAATTTCTTCAGCTAAAGGTAGGAGTGTGCCAAGGATGGTGTGAGACAGCAGAGGGAGCTGACAGGGATTCCTGTAAGTATCTGTTGGACAGCTGCTATTCAAAGCCTGAAGAGTTAACAAATAACTAGTCTTGATGCTCAAGGACTGCCCCTCTGCAGTCTGTTGAGTTCTCTGTCTTCACCTGGGCTGTGAATTCCTCTCCAAAATGGAAGCTGGAGTGTTAGTGGATGAGCAAGGTGAGAGAAGGGGGAAAAGAAGATTAGGTTGAAGGATCAATGAGGTAAATGTACCTTCAACCTATGCTAAGAGAGCTGTTTGTAATGAGCAAGGAGGCAGAAGGATCCTGTGTGGCCTCAGGTGTGTGTGCAGATCCTGTCCCAGCCACGGGGCTTTCCTGGAGCTCAGTTCACACTGCAGCTGCCTTGGCCCTCGCTTCCCCCTCCCCTTGGAACACATGCTGCCTCTGCCCTGCCCCCTCTGCCTCCAGTTCCTTGTGACAGGCTTAGAAATCCTGGCACCCCTGATGCTGAAATGGCATTTTGGCCTAGCTGGAATTGTTTATAAGCACAGAGCTTTGATGCTGTCTCCAAAGCCTCTGGAGAGCTGAGAAGGGCTATTTTTCATGTGATGCTTTTGGAGAATGCTATGGGAAAAGGTCAAGGGACAGAGTGGGAATGAGTAGGTCACATACTCATTGATTTAGGGCACCAGGACAGCATTGGCTCTTTAGGATCTCAGAGGCTGCCTTGTACAAATAAGCACCTCTCAGTGAGCTGCCTGGGAAAGAGCAGGGCCACGCCTCCCGCAGCAATGTTCCCGTGGCTCCTTCTCCTGCCCTGGCCTTCCTGTGTCTCAGCATCCCTGCCAGCCAGGCAGATCCCACAGATGGTGTGCAGCATCCTAAAAAGCCTCTTTGCCTTCTGCTTTCACCTTTGTAATGCAAGGAGATGTCTGTAAGCAGGGGCCTTCTGCACCTGGCACAGATGGGGTCTGCCAACAATGCTGTAGGATTCCTTAGTCCATCCCTATGTCACCACCCTGGGCCTGTGGGCAAGAAGAGCTCAGGCTTGAACAGCTGTTTGCCCCTTGATTTAGCCTGTTATCTTTCTCATTTCAATTGGGCTGGGGGGAAGCAGTCTAACAAGTCCTGTTTCCTTTTTCCTCCCTGATTCACACATGCTTCAACTACCAGCCGGAGTGTGGGGGCTACGAGAAGGAACAGGAAGCAGAGGGTGAGGTGGCAAATCATTTACATTGGAAATATGAGCTGAATGTGCATTTCCCTACTGCTGCCATCAATCACTGTGATTTCCTGCACGCTACAGAACAGGGGAATGGAGTTTGCTTGCTTCCTACTTCCCCCGGGAATGGAAACGCTCGTTTGTTTCACTGCCTAGAAATGCTGATCACTCAAAACATTTATTGTTTCAGAGATACATGCAGTTCTGATGCTGAATTTTTCAGCTTTCTCTTATCTGGTCTTCAGAAATGTCTTCAGATGTCCTGCAGACCTGGGGAGTCACTCTGTTCTGGTAGAGATGTGAAGGTGCTGCTGCAGTAGCACAGGAAAGCCCACAGGCAGCAGAGCAGATGCTTTACTGCAGAACCCTGGCAGACACCCTCTGGTCTCCATCAAACCACTTGCTTTAGCTTGTTCATGTGGTCTGGCACCTGATCCACTGAGATGAAGTCTTTAGAGTCCTAAGTCCTTGTTATTGTTGGAAACTTTTCAGTGGCTATTTTATGGGGCTAACAAATCTGTTAAGTGAAAGTTATAGTGGGGAATGACATGGAGCAGACATATCAGCACATGTTCACTGTTCAGCTCTGTTGGAAGGGATGGAGACAATAGAAGAAACAGAACCTAAAATGTGGAACTGAGAAAGGAATAGAAAAAGAAGAAAACCAGAAGGAAGTACTAAGACAAACTAGAAAGTGAATGAAAAGTCTATACCAAAGAGCAGAAAATAAGTGTAGAAGAATTCAGGTAACCTTGCACACTGCAAAGGTAAAATAAAAATGCCTGTGTATTCATTGCCCTTGTGATCATGTGAAGGCCTGGCACACTTCTGCTGTCTTTGATGGGATCTGGTCTCTGATTAAGAAACATCTTCCTCTAGTTTAACAATCTCTCATTAGCCAGATGATTTTCCTGCAGAGGTGTGGAGGGATAGAATGTAAGAAAATAAAGATAGTGCAGAAGGTAGTCTCACACCTGAGGAGTTGCAGCTGCACCAATCACCAAAGATTAGGAACAGGCCTGCCCTTAATAGGCCACAGCTGTGTCCAATAAGAAGATGAATGCTACAAAAGAGTGGGGGTAGCTGGGTAAGGAGGGAGTTGGAGTTTCTTGCTGAGCTGTGAAGAAGAAGGAGTTGGTGCTGTGAGGTGCTCTACCCATGAGAAATCACTGAGAAGGTATGGAACTTTTGCAATAAGATGACAATACAGAGGACATGCTGACTTTGTTCTACATGGGGGCCCCTGGGCTGTGGACAGTTTGGGACTCATGGATAACCAAAGGGATGGGGCACTAAAACTCTGGTGTGGTTCCTGCAGCCCTTGTTTGGGGATGGCAGGGCATCTCTGAAGCTTCTGTGCTGGCTGGGACTGGGATGTTGTTGCTATTCAGTTCAGTTGCTGTAGTAAAGAGGCTGGTGAGGCACCATGTCCTTGAAGCATGGTGGTGGCCAGGAGAGCTCTCCTGGCTGTGGGGGAGTGGAGCCCTGTTCCCTGTGAGCTCAGCATAGCTTTTATGAGCTTAGCCACTGTGGGTCTGGGCAGTAACTCAGAGGAGACCTGTTGGGAAACCCAGGGCTGGAAGGAAGTGCTGTTGGTGACTCAATAGGCAGAGCTCTTCCCTCTGTTGATGTTGGAGCTGAGCCACACAGACACATCCCTTCATAATTACCCAGCAGTTACTTACAGTCCATGCTTTGTAACCACTGGCATTCTCACATGTGGATTTGTAAGACTTAAATCCATCCCGGGAAATCTGATATCACAGCAGTGCCTGCAGCCTCTGAGAAGCAAGGATGTGTTTGCCTCTAGGTGAGGAGTATTTGACCCATGTGAACATGTCTCAGGCATGTACAGGTGTTGTACCCATGCAGACAAATTGTGGATTCATTGCTGTGGTTCTGCCCGGGAATGGCTGCTGTGGGATTACGTGCACAAACCCCAGAGCTGTCATTACCCGCTGGTTTCAGCCTGGTGAGGAGCTGGGAGGTGTCGGTGGCCGGTGTCAGGGTGCTGTGGGATGGCCGGGCAGCACGGGGGAAGGGCTGGGCTGGGCTGACAAACATCCAGCAGGACAGAATTCCCCACAAAGGGTGGGACTGAGCGCGGGGGACCCCTGGCGGGCAAGCAGCGCGCCCAGCCCTGAGCCCAGCCATCTTTCCACGTGTGCTTTCCATTCACTCCTTTCAGACATGAAGTCATGCCATGACTTCAGCTCTGGACACAAAACACAATTCAGCTGTGTTAACGGCATTGAATAATTGCACTTTTTTTTTGTTTCTTAATGATCCCCTTGGAAATAGGGAGGTGCTTTGTTAAACTGGCACAATTTTCAATTGCTGTATTGATAGCTTTGTGATATTTGTGTATTTTGTTGCAACTGCTGCCTTATGCTGAGAAGTTCCTACTTCAAACTCCTTGTAAATGTATTTGACCTGTCCTTGTGCTTCATCCAGCCACAGTGGCTTCCTCTTCTCCCTTGCTCCGCACCAGCCCAGTGTAGTTGAATTTGGTGAATGCCATTAATTAATCTGATTCTTCCCTGAGGGGGTGCTGAGGCTCTGGCACTGGGGTCTTACAGAACCTGTGAAGCTGTGGATGCCCCATCCCTGGCAGTGTTGGAGGCCATGGACTGTCCTGCTCTAGTGGAAGGTGTCCTTGCACATGGCAGGGGCTTGGAATGAGTTGGTGTTTGAGGTCCCTTCCAACCCAAACCTTTCTGTGATGTTGCAACACCCTTATCCAACTTGCTAGCAAATGCACAGATAATTTGCTTGCTCCTATCAGAGTTATTTCTGTGCAATTATTCTCTTTGCTGTGGCTGGCAGAGGAACCAACCCACCCATGCAATGGATACCTCCTGGCTCTGCAACAGCACTGCCTTCCTGTTCTGTTTGTGAGAACAGTGTTCTCTAGAATGTTCCTAGGTAACAACCAGCAGCAGAAAAATCAGCTCAGCTCTCATGCTCTTTATGAGACTTAGTCACTGCCACTTCAGAAGTCAGGGACTGTAGTATTCCAGGGATCTGTTGTAGCTTGACAAGTGACAGGCTGGGAATTGGAAAAGATGGGCTGGACATCTCAAGGGGTGCTCATTTGGGGTAAGTCACTTAGAGGTAATAACAGAGGTGTGCAAAACAGGGATAATGGTCTGACTCACCTTTGCAGAGAACTTAGAGAACTCAGCTGACACTGGTTTTTGCTGACACTGTTTTTTTTGTTGCCACCTCTCAGCTCCAGCAATGGTTCAAGACCTCTCTTAGGACTCAGACAGCAGGAATTCTACTGGTCTATTAGGAATCACAGCAATATATTGCAGGGCTCTTCCTGCTCTCCCAGTGCTGCTCAGTAGCTGTGCACAAGTTACCACAACGTCATCATTAGGATGCTGTGTGAAATCACCACTTAGTGTGCTCACTGAGTCAGCTCTTTCCTGGCTTCCACATTAGGGCTGACTGATCAAACTAACACTATCCTGCAAAAAAACTAGAACGCTGAGATTTCTTTTCTGCCCAAATCCCCTTCTGCATTGTTATTATTATCTGTCAGTGCTCTAAGTAGTAAATTTTCTGAGGTCATGAGCTGTTACCAGCTGCTAATGATGCTGTATGCAAATTGCTGCTGGAGAGATTGGCTTAGAAGAACCATGGGATCCCAGACAACTTCTGGATAAAGGATCCCAGTAGAGACTGGACCTTGAAGTTCATGTCACCATTGGACCTCTTCATGAAACTTCCAGCTCTCCTGTTTGTAGGAGACAATGAGTATAAAGCAAGGGGTGGTTGTTTCTTTAAGGCCCCCCTGCACTGCTCCTCTCTGTTTTCCTGCTGACACAGATTTTCCTCTCTTGCTCAGTTTCAGTGCACCTGCTCATACAAACTAGGCTGCACTGGGTTCTCTCAGGCTTGTGTATGGTAAAAGCACATTCCTAGGCTGAGAGGAGCCATCTGTATGCAAGGAGCAGCCTGGCTTCAGCAGCCCCACAGAAACCAGGCAGGAGGTGAAGGAAGTGCCTTTAACTAAAGGTCAAATCACCTGACATAGGAAAATGTAGGGATATTTTAGAGAGGTAGCAGCAGAACAGGAGGCTTCCCTATTGGATCTAGGTATTCACTGTGAATATATAGCATTATTATTGTCTTACATACTCAGTACAAACCTATTTACCTGTGCATGCTAAAAGCTTTGCACTCAAATTCAATATCAAACAAGACAAGTTGACTTGAAATGTGAATTCCCACATTGTTTTACTTGAGCCTCCAGGTCAACCTGCCGTGTCTTAGTCCTGAGTTAAGTAATGGGGGTTAGTCAGCCTGTATTCAGAACACATATTTTCTTGGTTTTTAAAAGCCATTTTTGTGTAACCAGAAGGACTTAGAGATGGATAGGAAGGCCTCTGTGGTCAAATTTCAGGAAGCCAGAGTGTGTCAGGAGGGAACTGGTTAGAGCTGTGGAGGAAGCTGGCAAATAGCTGGAGAAGCCTGAGAGTTTGGGGGCAGCAATGTCCACTGGGCCTGTGCACATTTCCAGCTTGCTGTAGTTGTGATGGAAAATGTAGTCTCAGAAAGTGTTTGTGTGGCAGCTTGTTTGCCATCCTGCATGTCTGGAGAAGGGAGGTGCTCTCTCAGAAGGATAGGTGCAGCTGAATTCATACCCAGCTTCTGGAACACAGACATGATCCCTGGCAGGATGTTCTTGCTCTCAGCTTTGTGTGTGGCAGAGCTCCCAAAATGCCCCTCCTGGCACGGTGCTGATGCTGTTCTGTGCTCTTGGCTGTTCCCTGTGGCTCAGGGCTGCAGCACAGTCCCTGATGTGCCCCAGTGCTCACCTGTGAGCAGGGCTCCAGAGCTTTGTTCAAGGCCAGTGCCATGCAAGGACAAGCTGCAGTGCTCCCCAGGCCTCATGAGTGGACAAAGCAACTGTGGTGAGCCTCCAAATTATACTGCAGGAAAGCAGGGTTCCTTGGAGTCTGGGTGGGGGCTAATCAATGTACATTCATCATTAATTTATGCATATAAGGGGCTTTTGGAGTGGAGTTGTCATGCTGGTTTTGATAATGCTAACTCTATCCACTCTGCCAGCTGCTGCAGTGTCGTGGTAGTTTGTGTTGCTGCATGCAGAATTATGGTGCTTTTGTGGGAATGTTATGTTCCCTGAATAGAGCCCCACAGAGCAATTTGCTTCATCCTTACAAACCCATCCAAATAACTGGCAGTGCCTTACAAATACAAAACAATTGAGAAAATAAATGTATTATACTGTACATCTGTGACAAAACAATGCTTTCATGTGCAAAGAGAGAAATGTGTTTGTTTAACTTACAGTCTCCCTTTTGGAAATAAATGCATTCATTTAAATCAAAATGGGATGTTCTTCACTATTACAGTATTTTGCATGCCAGATGTAAGAAATATGCTGCTTGAGGAGCAGACAAAAAACTTGGAGTGGTTGATCTTACCAAAAGCATGTATGTATGTAGTGCCTTATTCTAGACCCTGCCTCTCCTCCTGGAGTGGGAACCTCCTGCCTTGGTGCATGAAGGGTCTGTGTGCAAAAGGGAGTGTGGCACTCTGATGTCCTGTCTGCACACAGGAGAGCTTCTTTTCTACCTGGGTTGTGCCCAGAGGACAGTGCAACCAGCAGCCACACAGCAGAGCTTCACATTGCCATGATCATGAGGCAAATTCCCTCCAGGAGTTGTAGCAGTCCAAAAGTTTTTTGATCCTTTATGGTTTTTGTGCTAAAGAAACATTAGTTTCATTTATATGCAGCAGTAGAATTGTTAGATGGGAAACATAATCAATAAAATACAGGTTGAATGTTCTAATATTTGTTTTAAAAATGTGCCCCATCTTGTAATTTTCATCTTTTTAAATGGTTGAGCTCTTGTAATGAAAGTCTGCTGCATTTCAGTTTACACATAAGCTTAACATCATCAAGCAAAGTTTGTTCTGGGAGTTAACATTTGCATTTTTGAAAGCAGCAGCCTAATCCAGAGCAAAAGCAGATGAGAATGTATTATAATATAGCACATTACCAGCTGCCTGTCAGTAGGTGTGAGAATTGTCAGAAAGGTGCTGAAACTTGATTTCAGTGGTTTTCCAAGTCTGCAGTTTCTTCCAATTCAGTTTGAAGATCACTACCACCTGGAGTATGAGTTGTAAACAGAAATTCCAGGAATGATTTATTAGAAGGAAAAATAGCAAGAAAAAGGAAGTATACACCTGATCTTTTCCAACCCGATCTTTTAATAATAATACTCAGACCACTTTCTAGGCTTCTTGTTATACCTTAATTAAAATCACTTCTCAGATTATAGGTGAGAAGGAAAGAGTTAGGAGTTTCAGCCCCTTGCCAGTGTTGGCTGACACACACTGCTATGTCATGGTATTTTTCACATGTATCATCAGGTCTGGGCAAGCATTTGATTGTATTTGTCTTTGAGTAGCTGGAAGGGCCCCAAGTTGAGATTGCCAATTCAGCAAGTCTAGCATTAATAAATACTCTTTAATTCAGCTGGAAAGCATCTTGGTCTGCATCTTCCCCATGTGAAGTGTGATATCCATCTTACTGCTGGATCCAGCCAGCCAGAGGAGTCCTCACAGCCTGCAGGAAATGTGACACCTTTGTGAGAGCCAGCACCTGTGTATTGACTGATTGACCAGCAGGGCTGTGCAGCAAGGCTAGTTTGGCCTAGCTCTCTTTTTCCCCTGGATTGATTAATCAAATAATTGCTGCAGTTGTGATTAATGTCAACTGCATAGCTAATCTCCCAGGAGAATAAAGTGACTCTGTTTGAAAAAAAAAATCAAAATCCTGTAAATGAGTTAATTATTTACTCTGCTCACCTCTCTAACCTTGTTATGCTTGTAAATGAATAGAAATATTGATCTTGGAGCTGACTTTTGTGTTATCCATCTTGCCTCAGTTTAATTGGGGGGTTCAATGTAACCCTGTGCCCTCCTTTTGCCCAAGGACATGCTCCTTCTGCTTTGATTTGGTATGACCTGGGAGAGTGGGGCTGGCAGGACCATTGGGCTGGAGCTGACCCAGGATTTTTAGGGCACCCCTGAATTAGTAATTCCTACTCTCCATGGGCCACCGTGGCCCCTGGCAGCAGCACCTCCTTGGCCACCTCTCTCGGTGGCAGACTCTACCACCCAGTGGCTGCCGCTGTTAAAACAATCTTGTTTCCTCCCATTAGCTTCAGCTCACATCCAGTTTTCCCACGTTCCTGCTCTGCCAGCACATTGTCCCCCCCCTCCCATGGACACAGGAGACTTTGAGAGCAGCCAGGGCTGCAATGACAGATTTCTGCCCCTGGCAGTGCAGTGCAGGCTTGCTCACAGAGGGGCCTGCTCTGTTCCCTGCTGTGGGACAGACACCCCTGTGCCTCCCCATGGAGCTGCTGCAGCCTGGGCTCCTGTGTCCCAGCACTCCTCCCCAGCTCAGCAGTGCTTGGCAAAACGTGGGACTCTCAAACTGACAGAGAGTGCCAGCTTTAGGAACATTAGCAGGGGTGTACCACCAGCAGCAACACAGAAAGCCCCTCTGCTCTTGTATTTGTGCAAATGTAAGTAAAGGAACCTTTAAAGCCAGATGCTGTTTGTGGTCAACTCCCTGTGCTTTCATTTCCTTGCAGTTTGGATTCCAGAAAAAGGTTGGGTGTCTCAGCTTTGGGAAAGGTGTTTTAGGCACTGTCCAGGGACCATCAGCTTGTGTAACACAGAGCTGGGACCGGTCCCATGATGCACAGGTGCTGTTTGCTGGCCACAATGTTTTCCTTGTGAAAACTCAGTTTCAGGAAACAGGGAAAAGCAAGTGAACAGTTACTACAATATCCCTGCCTCAGATAAAACCTGAGAAGAGGTTGTAGCCCCGGATGGGGTCAGTTTCTTTTCCCAGGTGACAAGCAACAAGGGAAGAGGAAAAACCTTCAGGATGCACTAAGGGAGCTTTAAATTGGATATTAGGGATTTTTTTCCATCAAAAGGGTTGTTAAGTCCTGGCCCAGGCTGCCTAGGGCAGAGGTGGAGTCACCATCCCTGGAAGGATTTAAAAGCTGTGTGGATGTGGCACTTGGGAACATGGCTTAGTGGTGGCCTTGGCTGTGCTGGGTAAATGTATGGACTTGATGATTGTAGGGGCCTTTTCCAACCTACACAATTCTGTGATTGGGAAAAAATAAAACACCCCAGCATGGAGGGAACACAATGGCTTTCTCTTCTGCATCAGACTAGTGAAGACAAAAGGGCAGGAGTTTCTAGCAGAGCTCTGGAGGAGATGTTAATGTTTCCCAGCAAGGCAGACACAGCTCCACCAAAGCATCCTGATGGCCAGACACAGGAATGAGTGTATTAGAGCCAGACAAAGACTTTGTGCCAGGCTCCATCAGCAGTCCCTGCCCAGACACAAATGGTCTGAGTTGGTGCTGAGAGACCCAAATTTTCTTCTATTTTTTTTTTTTTTTTGGCAGCAGAAGGCTGAGTTATATCTGTAGCCTGAGGGCTGTATGGACTTGGTACAGGCATGGCTGGTGCTACAAAGATAAAATAAGTAAAATAAACAAGAAGCATTTTTGCTGCTGGACTCAGTGGCTTGACTTTAATGCCAGGTGCCATCATGGGAACTTGGCTGCAATTCAGTTGGTGAAACTTGATATGTTTTCTTGTAGCTTTTGGATGTGGCTATATTTTCTGGCAGCTGGGGGAAAATGGCTTTGAAAAATAATAGTGGCTTTAAAGTCAAATTAGTGTCAACATTCACTCCGTGGTACTAGAAGCCAATCAGTTAAAATTCCTACTTGGCAAATGAAATTTCAGTCTTGATGGCCACTCTCTGTAGCCCAGTTCTCATAGTAGCCCAGCTACTGTAGCATAGTTCTCATGCTACTTGTTTTTCACTTCCTTTCTTTCCTTTTAGTGGCTGGTTGAAGAAATGTTTGCTTGCTGAGGTGTAGGATCTGGTGTGATTTTGAAGGTACCTGTGTTTGGGCCTCTCTCCTTTTGTATAGGAGCAGAGGGGGGAAAAAAAAAGAAGGAAAAGTTGGTGAAGCTTTAACACCTGCCTTGGGCACAGTTCAGCTCATGAAAACCACCAGTGCCTGCTCTCAGCAAGGCCCTGATTCCAGCTGTCCTGCCTGGGCTGAGGCAGGTGGGTAGTGAGGATCCATGGGGGAGCCATTACAGGCTATTCCAGGTGAACAGAAAAGGGAAAGAAGCAAAGCTGCCTGTGAATAGAGAGAATCAGGAGAGCAAGAGGTAGATGGGCTGCTGAAATAATGCTGCCTTTAACTGTGAATAAGTAACAGCATCACAGGATGCATTCAGGGCAGCAATTTTGGAGGGTTAAAAGGAAGGTTAAAGATTACATTTAGGATTAAGGATTAGGAAAATTGGGACCCCTAAGGCACACTCAATGCATGCTGAAGATAAGGGCAGAGGCAAAACTGGCTCTGTCTGGAGTAAGGACTGGTAATTAGATGTGTAAGATACACTTCATCATTTTTTATATTAACACCTCTATATTTAATATCTATGGTATGTGCACATATAATATACAATATCCATGTTATTAGCAGATTAGATGTTATGCAGACTAATTCCTTGGATTTATGGAAGTGTTAGAGGTTGCTGTGCCAAGAAAAAGGTTTCCTCTGGCAGCTCTTTACATCAGCTCCTGTCCAGGAGCAGCTTCCACACGAGGCTTCCCTGTGGAGCTGAGTGCTGGGCTGTGAATGCAGCCCTTGCTGAGGCCCTGGCTTTGGCTGGAGCTCTCCTGCCCTCCCTGAATGCTCAGGGATAATGCAGGCTGTGTTAGCACGCAATGCAGATGCTGGGGAATGAATAAAGTGGGAAAGGAAGGAGTGAGCCTGCCTCTGTCATCCTTTTCAGAGAGCAGAGGAAGGCATTAGCAGCCTCCAGAGGGAGTTTCACTGCTCAGCTGGTCCCTAGGCACGGGCAAGTGGTGCCTCAGGGAATCTTGTGATGGATGAGCCTGTTTTACTTAGTTCTGTCATGGCCCTTCAGAAGGCACTCGTTTCCTGTTTGGTTTTAAAAGATTGGGTTCACTGTGTGCTAATTTTGTGTGAGGGCATCAAAGCTTGCAGAGGAAGCAAACAAACCCCCTCCCACGTGTGCAGCACTGTGCCTGCCAGCCCTGGGCTCTGCCATGGGGGCTCAGGTAAGCCCAGGTGTGAGACTGAGCAGCTGCACCTCAGGAGCCTGGGCATTAACTCCCACAATCACTGCTTCCCTCTGCTAGAGCAGGGACAGCTCTGCTCTGCAAGGGTTGACTGAGTTGTTTTGTAAATCTCAGCAATAAAAACGTGTCCACTATCACCCAAATAATGGAAGGGGAAGATGAGAGCATAAAATGATTATGCTGGTGAAAGAAAGGAGGAACTAGTGGAGTCTGAAAGAGATACAGGCAGGTGACCAATGGGCCTGGTGAAGCAGAACGAAATGCATTATTATTTTTAATGGAAATTCAGAAAAGGCTCTGTAGATGTGCTGGGCAGAGGCTGAGTAGAGAAATTGCTAATTCTGTACTGTTGGAAGAGAAACCAGCTTTGTTCCACTGCTCAGGCAAATGGATGTGGCAGCTGGAAAGGACTTTCTAGCAAGGGAGGATGGGAGGAACCTCATGTGAGGATTGCACTTCACACCTGCCAGGTTTTCTTCCTGTTTGCACCACAGGAGCCCATTGTGCTGGTGTGAAGCTCTGGGTCCCCTGCAGAGGATATGTCTCAGACATTTCAGTGTGACACTAATTCCAGGCTCCATCCTGCCCCTCTGGCTTGCACATCAAACCTGGACACACCACATGCTCCCTCTGCCTTGCTTAGTCCCTAAGCAACCTTTCTGACCTGGGCCATTCTCCATCCAGTATCCTCCCAGTGTGCTCGAGCCTTGCTGCCCCCAGGAAACTTCCTGCATGTGGGATTTGCAACAAAAATGTAAAATCCCTGGTAAGCAGGTTAACTATTTCTTCCAAATTACAGGTAGCTAAAGCTATGCTCAGCTTTATGCTCATAAATTAAGGGAAGGTTCTGATGCCACCACTAAGGAGAAGAACTGAGACTTTCACAGACTCTGAGGTCTTCTCTCTTCTCATTTCTTCTGGGTGGGGTGCCTAAAGCTCAGTTTAGAAAATGGCAATCATGTCACAGGATATGTGTCATATGGGACATTCCATCGTGTTTAGTGCTCCTTAGAAAATGGTTCCCAACACCTATTCCAGAGGCTAGAGAAAATGACACATGTAAAACATAAAATAGAATTAAAAACCAAATCAATCTGTGTCCATGGGGAGGGCATTCCCAAGAGCAACATTTGCTGAGAAAGAAAGAGCATTTACTCTGTTTCAGGCAGAACAAAAGTAATTAAGGCACAGCACCTACCCAAGGCAGCTCCCAAGGTTGCTGGCTGGCCAAGTGGGTAATGTAGAGGGATTTAGGTGGTGATAGTGGCCTGTGATGGTGTTTAATAGAAAACAGGGGTTGGGTTATTATTTCTGGGGGATTTAACCATCCCAGACTTGCACAGCACAAGCTTTCCTGGCATGAAATCCTGCTACATGTCTTGGAGATGCTGAGGACTCCTGAGTCCCACTGGGTGACTGTGCCAGCCAGGGGGACAGGTGAGGGTGGTGCTGCTCTCCCCTGAGGAGGAGTTGGTGACAAATGCTGTATCTCAGGGTGCACCTGATTACTTGTGCCAGGTCCTCTTTTCTGAGAGGTACCTGTGCCAGGCTGGCCTGGCCATCTGTTCTGGGCATCTGAGCTGCATGTTCCCATTCTGGCTCAGACAAATTTTCACTGTCCATGCTTGTGTAGTCTAAATACTGGGCATCCAGCCTGCCCTTTGTCTGGCATTTCAGGGGTCAGTGTGACCAGTGCCAGGGTCCTCATGGAGAAGCACTGTGCCCTAGTACAAAACCAGGAGGGTTTCCTTTTCACACACAGCTCAAGCTGGATCTTGAGGTGACAGGACCAGGCTCACCTCCCTTACAACCCACCAACATGAAGCATTTGCTTTGTGATTGCCAGGGCCCAAAACCTGATTTCTGTGCAGGTCTGTAGAGAGGGGAAGCAAGAACAAAAGGAGAGTGAGGTTTTAGGATTTGCTTTCTTAGTGGCAGTTCCTTCTGATCCTTTGTGCATGTGCTTGGGGAGTGCAGGAGTGGAGGGGATGCCACTGCTTCCTTCAGTGCTCCAGAAGACTAATGGACCTTGACAACTGCAGCACAACATGGAAACTATTAAAAAGGGAGGGCTGATTAAAGCCCCAGCCATCCCAGCATTCCCCTGGGCTCTTAACCCCGTGTTGGGGCTGAGCAGCCCAGCAATGCCTCCTCCCAGTCTGCACAATTAACATCTCTTGTCACTAATTGATTCCTGTGGTGCTCACAGGACAATTAGAATTTAAATTGCCTTTTACAAAGGTCATGAAAACATGATAAAAGACGAATCTATTAGGGAGGATCACTCAGGAGTCTCTCTCCTTTTCTGCTGTGCTGGCTGTTGGTTATCACACAGACATGAGTGAGGGGAGCTGGGAGGGAGGTTCATGCCTTGGGTTCATTTCTTGATTGTAGTTCATGGCAGAGGCTCAGCTCTTTGTGACTTGTGAATATTTTTGCACTGAAGATGGCATTTAATTTTTTACTGCCTCTTTTAGAAGGTTTTTGTGTCTGTATGTCTTCTGATAAACTTGAAATGCTGGTTTTGTGCTTGAATCTTGAATTTACTGCAGAGGGGAACCTACAGTGTTTACAATGTGAGGGCAAAAATTTTGCCTTTGCAGGGCAAAGGTGTCCTAGTACAAGCCTGTCCTGGTTCCCAGAGGGTGGAGAGATGGATTAAAATCTGCCATGACTGCCTGGAAAGCACAGGCAGTGAGGCAAAGGGCAGCTGAAGTGCTGTCTGCACAAGGGTGCAGTGAGGATCTGAGTACTTGGTTTAGCAGTACTGTCACTCCAGCTTTCTGTAAAGCAGTCCCCAGTGAAGAGGTCCTAAAAGAGAATGCATAAATGTAAGTGTATGAAGGCATCACTTCTAAGCCCATACTTGCAGCTTTCCCCATCTGCAGCTGGTACTTCTAGGAATGGCATGATGGCTCCAGAAACCTCTGGAACTCCTGCCATTGCTTCTGAGCTGGTGCAAAGCCTGAATTCAGGTGTCTGCAGCTTCAGGGCTCAGAGAGCTTTGAGCATTTTGCCTCCAAAGCAGCATATGGCAAGCCCCCAGCTTACAGGGGGGGTATTTCAGTGGCACAAGGGAGTGCAGAGCTGTTGCATTTACAGCAGCTCCCCTCTGTGACCCTCAGACCTCAACAGTGGCAGAGATACAAAGTTTGTGTGTCAGGGTTAAGGCAGTGTCTTGTGACTGCAGCAAATTGGCCTGGATCTTGGCAGGTTCCCTGACTCATCTGCCCTCTCCCAGGCAGGACCAGCCCCACCCTTGTCCCCAAGCTGTTAGCCAGGAAACCTCTCACACCAGCCTTTGCTGCAGTGGGGATTGGGATGGGGGCAGGTCACCTCCTGTAGGAATGAGCACATCTTGTTCTGACACACCTGGCCCTGCCTCAGAGCCAGCATTGTGGACTAGCTGCATTTCAGGCCTGGGTCCAGTGAAAAGCAGCTTTAAATCCTGCAGCTCAGTCATTGCTCTCCTGTCTTCTATGCCCCAAGTGTGGGGTTTGACAGGAAAAACAAAGTTGGAGAGCCACCACTGTGGTCCAGAACCCGCCTCATGTAACTACAGCAATATTTCATGCTGAGAGAGAAAATCTAGCCAGAATGTCCAACTGCCCATCCCATCCTATCCCAGTGGCATTCCCATTATAAAGAAAGCTGGCTGGCTTTTTGAAAAACTCATGTCCTTTCCAAGTCCTGCCTTTGACTTCTTGCTATTCTGGTTATTGAAATTGATTTTGCACTCCAGGCATGGGATTTTCCATTGCCAAGTTTAATGTGGGAGATAATAGAAATTATGTTTCCACTTGCACATAAATCTCAGGGCTGTTTGTGCTCAGATGACTGGACAGTAAGTACAGGTGAAATTGCTCCTGTGATTGTTTCAGTAAAAGTGTATTATTGTTGTAAGGTTTTATAAAGTGTGTTTAACTGGCTTACACATATTTCTAGCAGTCACCAAGTAGGTTCTTTGTTGAGGTTTTTTTTTTTCTATTCTAATAAATATAAACCTCTAAGCAGGGCATCTAATTTCTCTTCTTGACAGGGTGGTAAATCAGCTGGTTTTGGCAGTAGGCCAGAGAGTGAGCAGCAAGCCCACCCAGCAGTCATGCAGTGCCCCTCTGCTGTGCTTGCCCTGCAGTTTTGGGCTTGGAGAAACCAACCTGTGCAAAAAACCACAGGGATCCCTCTGCCTTTGCACCCCTCCTCACACAGGACAAGCATCAGGCTTTGTTCTGACTGCAGCACAGCCTGGTCTGTACTAAACCCAGCCATCATTAGTCAGAACTCTCAGGACCTGGCTCTAACAAGCTTGGGAAAGAATAAGCAAAGGTCAATCTCTTGAGCTTTAAGGGCAAAAGAGGCAGAGAAGGTTCCTGCAGCTCCCAGGAGCTCAGGGAGATAATGGTGTTAGTGTGAGCCCCTCAGGGATCAGCAGGGGCTGTGGCCTGAAGGCACTCCAGCCTTTGGGCTCCCCCTGTCCTAACCCAGCAGCTTTTTCTGCTCCCAGGAGGAAGGACCTCTCTTTGTCAGAGTGCATGAGGCAATCTCACACTTTACAAGGATAAAAGAGGGGAAGGACTCCGGAGTGATACAGGGACTGAAGCCTACAACCACTTCAGCTCCAGGCTCCTCTGGTAGTTGTGAATCTGCTCAGCTCTGCAGTCCTCACCTGGGTGACATTCCTGTCATCTGGAGGCCTTGGTCAGCTGCCCAAAGAGCTCCATGTAGCCCAGCCAGCTGGCTGCCACCCAGCCCTGCTGCCATCTGCTGCCCTGGGCCTCTGTTGTGTGTGGGCCCTGGATGCCAAAGATGCTGCCATAGCTCCTTCCTGAGGGAAGCCCAGGCCCTGGTAGCTCAGGTGTTCAGAAAATATCCTTCCTGCACAGAGTGTCAGCCCAGCAGCCAGGGCTTGCTGTGTGTTGATTAGAGCACTGCAATGCATGCAACACATTGCTTGGGTGGTTTCCTATCTGTCCTGACCCCACTTTCTTTTATTCTTTGCATGTCTTGTGTCCTTGGCTCGAGGAATATCATTACTGTGTGTCAGGTAGTGCCCAGCATGGTGAAGCTCAGCTTGAGTTGGTATTTTAGATATTGCTGAACAGTTAAAAATGCTGCACTTGGCTTATTTTTGTACTTGTATGCATTTGGCAGAGCTGCTTTGGTGTATCACGTTGTTTCCCTCCCAGAGATCTTAACTTTGGCTGGGAGCAAAGGGACTCAATTTATCTATGCCTTGCCTTGCAGGGGTTTGGTGAAGCTCAGCTAGCAAAAACTTGTAAATTGCTTGGAGATCATTAGAGGAAAAGTGGTGTAAAAGAGCAAAGTATTATTTATTAATGTGCCTCTGTCTTACAGTGCCAGAAATATCAAGGTTCTAATTGTGCAGACTTGTAATCTGAGTAACTTCCTGTTGTTGTTTTTTGGTTTTTTTCTCCTTTGTTTTCTTCTTGGATTGCCTTGGTAAATAAATTCATGGAGCAGTCATTGCCCAAAGTGGCACATGGGAGGGGTGTTTAAAAGGCAGGTCTGTCAGATAAAAGGCAATGGGATGCCACAGAATGACTTTCAGCTTTCCTCTGCCTGCTCTAATCCCTACTGCCTCAGTCTTATCCTCTGCATCTAAACTTGCTTTTCCTCTGTCCTTGTTTAAAACCTGACCTGTGCTCAGGAGAGGAGTGTGTGACACAGTATTACAGAAGTGAACAGAGACCTTACACTGCAAGGATCACTCCATCAGCCATATGCAGCCACTGATAAACTCTGGCCATGCCTGAAAATCTGCACTATTGCCACTTTTGGGCAGGAGATGAATGATGTGGCTGAAGGGCACAGAAGGGAGAAAATCCTCCCTCTCATGCCACTAGCTTCAGCTGGCAGGGGGAGCTGGGAGCTGGCCCTGCTGTGGGCCTGCCCTGCTCTCAGACCATGCCAACAGTGCTTGCAGCCAGTTTGAGGTGACAAGGGTGGCTGTGAGCTGAGTGTAGCTACTCCAGGAGCAGTTGGAGCAGACAAGATGCAGTTAAATGTTCTCTGCATGAGAAATGTCTCCAGATGAGTGACATTAGGGGCATAATCAGCTGCCACCTTGCCCATCCCACCAGGACTGGACAGGGATCTTGCACATCCTTACCTCTGAGGCTGTGAAAAGGTGGGAGCCTGGTGTTGCTGCAGGCTGCTCTGCAGAGGCTGAGCTCAGATGCTGTGGCTGGTGGGATGGTATCAAGTGATCCACAAAGAATGATGGCAAACACTGTGGTGTGTGGGTTTAAAATTGAACCTTTCTGTAGTATTTCTAATGTGCAATGAGGAAATTCCTGCCCCCTCTCTCTCAATATCTCTCTCCCTTTGCCTGTTTTGTTTTAGTTGCCTCAGAAACAGGAGGCTCAGCCTGCTCCTGTTTTCCCAAGTGCATGGGCATCTGACTGCTTGCTCCTGCATTTCTGGGGCCTGGGACTGGCCCTTTGAATATATCATTCAGAGGCCTCTGAGATCACCCCATTTCATACAAAATTCACCAGGAGCAGCAGCAATTTGTCTGTGTTCTCACTGTTTTCCAGCTCTGGCTGATCAACATCAGGTTTAAAATGTTCATATTGGCTGTCAGTGAGATGTAGAACTGGTCTGGAGACTTTCCTTTCTTCTAGGCTACAAGATATGAACAGCACAGTGTTCTGCCCTCCATGTTTCCCACACTTCCCTCTGATCCTTCCCAAGCTTCCTGTGGGATTCTGAAGGCTACAAGGTAACAATTTCATAGCAAATTCAAGGGGCTGGAATCCCAAATACATCAACATTATAAGGAAACCTTCAGGATTGGTGGTGAGCATGTCTCCAGACAGTCCTAGGGGGTTTTGCCTCGGGTGTGGTGATCAGACAGTGTCAGGACCCGTGACATCCCTCTGGCTGTCCTGAGCAGCCAAGACCCCTGCCAGGGGGCTCAGAGACCCTGGCACACAGCCCAAAACACCTGTGGGTTTGATTATGACCCATCCACTGTTATGACCTCACACTGAGGCCATGGCTGAAATCCCCTGGGCTGCAAGAGATGGGCTCTCAGTTGGCAGCAGAATTTAGAAGTGCATCTGGCTTAGCCCTCAGTTGTAGCCATCTGCCTTTTCTGCTCACTCACAGCCTCACTTCCCTTTAGCAGCCCTCCCCAAGGGGCTCAGGTGTGCCACCTGAGAGAGAAGGGGAACAAATGGTCTGTGCTTCAAAGGGAATGTCAAGTCCTAATTCAAGGGCTGTGGCAGCCTGCTCTTTCCTCATGAGCCAGGCCTTGCACTCTGGAGGAAAGGAAGTCTCTGATTTCTGCCAGTGACTTCCAGAGGGTCCATGAGCAAATGGGAAACAGCTTGCAAATGCTGAGGGCCATAAAATGTGCTCCAGGAAAACATCTCCAGTACAATGCCCATTGCTTGGGCAGCATCACTCAGGCCTGTTCCCTTTAGCTTTGCTAACATCCTTCAATTAAGTGATTCAACACTCTCTGGTTGGTTTCAAATGTGTGGCTGATACTGAAAAGTGCATTTTAAGCATAAGAGGGCTTTGAGGAGCTGTGTTTATGCTCAAGAAAGGAGATCCATGTTTCAAAGGTGTAGATGAAATGACATTAAAGTGGGAAAGGAATAAAACAGCACATTTCTTGACTCTACAAAGATTTCAGAAGTATTTTGAAACCTAGAGAAACTCTGCACTGCAAAATCTGTTTTCCTCATATATTTTGGCTGAGATTTCCAATTATTTTTGCGACATGAGCACAATCTGGACTCTGAAGAGAGAGTGGGGTGGAGTGTGCTGCTGCATTCACTGGGCAAGCCTCGGGTGCTGCAGAAGGGAGAAGCAGGGGAGGCTTCCAGAGGAAATTGTGTTCACAAGGATGCCCTCCCTGCACAGCTAGGGACAGTGACTGCACCTGGCCTGGCCTCACTGAGGATGTGCCTGGAGTTCAGCAGTTGGCTGAAACAAACCCTGGAGACTGGAATGAAGAGGAATTCTGTCCCAAGATCTCAGCACAGTGATCTCTGTGCCTGAAGCTCCTGGCCTGCTCTTTGAGCCTCTTGCTAAAGAGTTGCACACTGGGGAGGGCCCTGCTGAAGTCTCAGTTTGTGTCTGGCAGGAGAGCTCATGCAGACTGCTCAGCAGTGATCCCACCATGTCCTGCCCAGCCCAGCTCTGAGCAATTCTGGCCTCTCAAAAATGTATCTACATTCAAATTATAGAAACTTAACACTCTTGCTTCCATGGCTTCTACTCCCTTCAGCTGATGGCTGGTGACTGATCCCTTTAGTGAGGGGCCTTTGAAGTTATTATGAGACTCATTAAGGTAATTAAATGGTTGGAGCCTATCAGGAGGGCTCATGATCCCACTGGTGCACGAAGGGAAGAGGCAGCATTTTGTCTGGGTTTCTGGGAATGCTGACACCCCTGAGCTCACTGCTGTAGCTCTTGGTGATTGCTGGTGCTGCCAAAGGACCTGTGGGCAGGCTGAGGTGAAAGCTGTGTGCACTAAGGAGCCTATCAGCATTCAGACTGTTGTGAAATTAATCCCAGTCCCTTGAGACAGGCTCAGTTTGGGACTTCCAGCACAGTGAGTGCTGCAGGCATGCTCATAGTTATGGCTGGAATTAATTACATTTATATCAAAGAGCAGATGGAATAAGGCAAGAGGGAGAAAGTGAAGGGGCTGTGGGACAGATCTTGTTCTCTCACCCCAAGGATCCCTGGAAGCCTGGGTGGTTGCTGTGGCTGTGTTCAGCTGAATGGGTGCTGCTGAATTCTCTTCAGCAGAGAAGGGGTTAAGGTGGTGCTTTAGAAATCCAGTGTGGGAATAACAGGGGCTCTGAAGATGGGCACTAAATTGGTACAACAGGCTATATGGACAAAGCTAGCGGGGAGACTTCATTTCACCAGTGCTCAGGAATGGAAAAGAAATGAAAACTGGCACATGATTCTGTTTCCACTTATGAAGCACCCATCTGCCTTTTTAAAATTCAATTTCTGGGCATGGTGAGTAAGGCTGGGCCAGTTCATAGCTATTAGATCCATGCCATTAACATCCCAGCCCCTTCAGAGTATCAGTAGCACGCACAGGGCGAGGGACATCTCTCATGCAGGATTGGCAGAAATTGATATTAATAAATGGATCTAATATTCTTAAATTTGCATTCCTTCCCAAGCCTCGCAGCGACCCCAAAGGGCAGGAGAAATAATAAGTGAAGGCCTAATTCATTATTTATAACCAGGCAAACCAGGGAAGTAACTCTGGGAGATTACCTGGATAATCCAGCATTAGCATCTTGTTTCAGATATCTTTATTAGGACTCAAGAAAGGCTGCTGGGAGACTGGAGACAGCACAGTAAATTCATGTGCTAGCCTTTGGCCCTGCCTGCTGCCCTGGCCTTCTCATTTACTTTGGGACGTGTGTGAGTCTAAGAGAAAGATAAACACCTTTGGGTGAAGAGAGAGGGAAGGAGGCTGAAGAGGGGCAGTGCCTTTTCAGGCTGCTTGGAGTGCATCTCAGAGCAAGGTGCTCCTCAATCTTTTAGACTGTTCTACAGAATGGAAAGAATAATATCACATCCTAGAGCTCAGGCTGATGAGGTTAATGTTTATGTGATGCTTTGAGGTTAAAATACATTAGTTTTTCTAATGCAATGTCTGTTATTCTTTCTCAGGGCAGGGCCAGCCTATAGGGCTTCTGAAAAATTATTGCCTTGCTGTCCTGTGCTTTGTTGCTCTTGTATGGGGTATGTGGATGATTTTGTAGAAGGAAGGGACCAGTTGCTGTCTGAAGGTTGAGAACTATTGTCCTCACTGGGTTTTTGTTCTTTTTTTCCTGCAGAGGTTTAGAATGGTCTCAGGTTGCAGGAATGAAACCAGCTAAAAGGTCACAAATAAATTTTTGGGAGAAGATGTAGATGAGAGTACCGTGGGACAGAGAGAGAGATCCTTCTTCTGAGATTCCCAGCTCAGCTTTGCAGATGTGAAATGTTTGAATAAGTTATGGGAGAGGAATTTAATGTGTGTTTAGTCCTGATAATGCCTTCAGCTCTTTATGGTTTGCTGAGCAGCCCCTTACTGCATGAAGAGCTTTGCTTTTGTGTACTAATAGCAAGGCAGATGGGAGACACACTCCTTGGAAAAGTCATGGGGACTCCCCTCTGGATGACTGTTTGATTGGGGCTGTTCCTCATCTTAATTCTTGGCATTCATTGTTGATTCAGGTCTGTGGGCAGGCAGTTAAAAAGGAGCAGAGCAGGCTGTCAACAGTTAATAGAGCAGCAGGGCAACTGCTTTGCATTTATATTGTACCTTCCCTCAGAGGTTCTCAAAGTGTTTCCAAATATTAGTTAATCCCCACTAGGCACCTACCAGGTAGGTACAGTCAATAATAAGCCCATTTTAGATGAGGAAGTCTGAGGTGGAGCAGTTTAATGGTTCTGTAACAGATCAGTGGCAGTGCTGGGAATAAAGCCCAGGACTCCCAGGTGCCTCTCCCTGGCTCTGATTCACTCTTCTTTGCTTCTTCCTCATCCGAATGGATTTACCCATCCCTAATAGAAAGCAGATCAGATCACCTACCATGTCTGCTTACATGAATTTCCTTTAAACACTAGCTGTCAGTGGGCCTTTTTGTGAAATTACACACAGAGAAAAGAGGGAATATTACCATCTGGGATATCATATCAGCACTTCTAGAGATACTCGGTACAGGATGTATCCAATTATAAATGAGCTAGAAGCCTACAGTCTGACAAAAGCACATGGAACCTTATCAGCAGTAATGAACAGTTAAGGGAAAGAGAGTTAGCAGGATTATTAACCCTCATGAAATAGATTCTGTCTTCCAAAAGGGAAAATAATAATGTCCGATGCCCAAATAATTAACAGAAAAACAATTTGCAACACTTAATTAAATGACTTAGAATATGCTAATGCAGAGTTAAGACTGCACAAAGGCTTCTACTACATTGCATACCAAGTATGCAATTTTCATCCACTTATAACTTGGTGAAATCAAAGACCAACTTCTTCCAATTTAGGGAAGCAGAGGCTCCTCATTGAGGTGCCATGTGTCAGGTCTCAAGCACCAGCCACACTTTCTGGCTGCAAGGCTTTTGAGATTTGTTGGGGGCTTCTTCCCACCACAAAGTGTGCTTTTCATCATTCTGTAGCTCACAAGCAGCTGAAGAGGTTTTTCAGAGATGATTCAAAACTCTGCAGCTCTGGGAACACATGAAATTGTGCAAGAGCTGTTGAGGAGTGTGCTGGAATGGCCTGGGAATGAGAAGTGTCTCATGGCCATGCCTGCTGAGGGTGTGCCAGCTCCAGCCTGGCACACTGGGCATTGCATCTGCTGCAAATGTGCTGGGAGCCACAGGCACCCTGCTCTGCCACAGCTGCCATCCCACACATCCCTGCCACCAAGTGCCACGGGGGTGACTCTGTCTGTATTGTTGTGGAGCCAGTTCTGTGCCACTGTGTGTGACCCAGCTGTCCCACCGGCTGGTGGAGCCTGGCCATTCCAGCTCAGGCTGGCAGGAAAGAAACACCCAGTCTTTCCCCTGAAAAGGGCTTGTGCTGAGAGAGGGGGTGAAGTGTAAGACTCTTCTGGGGGGCCTTGAAATGCTCTCTCTGCCTGTCAAGGAGTGCAAGCTGTGGCCTGGTTCTGTCCTGTTCTGCTGGGCTGTGCTTGTGTCATGGAGCCAGCCCTGGCATAGGAGAGTGAATTGGGTAAATTGGGGATGTCCTGCAGTGTGTGTGTGAGTCCTGCCATGGTAACAACACTGAGGTGGGACTGAATCCAAAAGGTTCTGGATAAGCAGAGCAGGAAAACGTTCTGCTTGTCTCTCAGGATGAGGTCCTTTCTGCTCCAGTCACTGGCAAGAGGGAACTAATAGGAGAACATTTTACATCTGCATTTGCTGTCTTCTTTCCTGGGTTTCCTCTGCTGCCAGCACAGAGGCTGGAGGTGCTAGTTGTGGATTGCCTGTGTGCATTTCCTGGTATCAACCTCCAAACACTACCTAGTGGCACATAAAATGTCCTAATAATCACCATTGGGCAGTGTGTGCTTTTTGGAACCTGCTTGCCGTGTGCTGAGAATTCTTTGGGGTTCAGATTGGCTTTCTCAGTGGTGAGGAGATGCCATTCACCACAAAAGCATTTCCAAAAAACTAGGTCCCTATTTCCAAAGTGAGCCCTGTTCTGGGCTAATGGTGTTTGAAGTCCAGCACCCCTCCTTACCTTTGCAGGGAGTACAGGATGCTGGGGCTGATGAGCACACTGATGTTATTCTGGAAAATGCTATCAAAGACAGCCCAGGAAACCATGTTCTGGAAACATCAATATCTGCTCTGGGAGGTGGTTCGGGCCCTTTAAACTGATCCCTGATATTGCAGATTTCTCTGCTGAGAGCCTCAGTCTCATTCCTTACATGTCCAATTCTTTTATGCCTGGAGTCAGCTGTTAAACAACTGGTTGTAAGGTTGGCATGTGGGAATAGGGGGATTCAGTTAGCAGGGGTGGATTGAACTGAGTAGCACATGAGTGCAGGGCTGGGGACTTTGCAGGATGAGCTTAAACCCCTGCTCATCCTCTTCTGCTGTTCACAACACCCAGGCTGGCTTCAGCAGGTGGGGGCTGTGGGAGAAACATGACAAGAGTGTGGGAAGAGGCATAAATGGTTCTTGTGCTTTCTCTGCTGAGCTCTGCGCTTGCTTTTTATTGCCTGTGAGAAAGTTGGGAGAGAAATTCCTGCTCAAGTCCCAGGCCCAGGGATTTTGAAGAGATGACTACAGTGACAAGAGGGAGAAGAGCACATGAGAATGGATGTTAGCAGCTCATTTGAGTCCACGTGACCCGGAACAGAAGGCTCTGGCTCCAGCACAGAATGCCTTATTCCCACGTTGCCAAAATGCACACTTTGGAGTACACTATCTGCTGCTTCATGACTCTTTTAAGGCTGAAATGATAGAGCCTCCTCTCCCATGGTAAATGATTGCTGGGCTTGCAGGCTGTTTGGTGGGTTGACACATCATAAGTGCAGGTGCTTAGGTAAATATTGCCTCTTCCTTGCCTGAATCAATACCCGTGCTGATCACTTTGTAAATGGATGCCTTTTGATGAGAGGAGAGGGTGCAGTTTGCCATTTCACAGTCATTCTGCAATATCTTTCTCTTCAAATTGTTTTGCTTTTATGGGACTCTGGCCTGTATTCTGCAAATAACCCTGGAATTTTAAATAGTTAAATGGAGTTGGCCAAATTCTTCCCTTGGAGATGCCCGTGTGGTTCCCATGGCATTGCTGAGAACTCAGAATGCATTTCTGAGGACAAGCTTAAGCTCAGCAGAGCCATTTCACTCCAGGCATAACACTGTTCAAAGTCAATGGAAGCATGATTTGAACACATCTTGTTTGTATTTTTACAAGTGTTTTTCTATATTCCTTTATTTCCAGGCTAGAATCCAACTATGCAAATGCCAGGCAGAAAATTGCTGTTTTCTTCTTAACTCTTGTTCTCCATGAGCTGTGCATGGTTTTGGGGAGGACTTGGATTTCTGGATATGTTAAGGTTATCTGGATTTGGTCCTACTGAAGCTGCTTTGTAATCTTGGCTTCCCAGTGGCTAAATAAAGCTGGAGTGGAATGCCTTGGAAAAATCTCATTCCTTCCTGAAAAAGATCAGTTTCTGACCAGTTAAAATCCTTTTCTTCCCAGATTAGCTGCCTGAGGTCAGCTGGTAGCCCCATTCTCTTGGCTTAAAGCACCTGCTGCCTCAGCTTCACAAGGTTATGCACGATTGCCAAAATTTAATTGGCATGTGTTAAAAGTTGTCTGAGGGGAGACACAGCCTGCTTGGTACCTAGGCTGGGTCAAGCTGTCTGTGCTAAAAGTGTCCATCCTGGAAATTCCACCTGCAATCCTGAGTCTTTCCTGTTTGCTCTCTTTTGCTGTATGTTGTATTCAGGGTTTTTCCATGGTTCTCTGTGCTGAGATGCTGTGGGAGCTTTATGGCCAATTGTGGGCCAGTGTGGCTCTTGACAGGAAACCATGAAAAGGCTTTGGAAGGCTACCAAGATGGGAGTGATTTGGCATAGATGGCATCTCATCTCTGCTCACACCCACAACAAAAATGTGTCCAGACTGGGGCTGAGAGCTGTCTGTGGTGATTCTATGCTAAATCCTGGGTCAGAAGGGGTGCAGCACACACTGTGTCCATGCTTTAGTTGCCCAGCTCTCCTGACTCCACTTAAATAAGTTTGGGCCTATCTTGGGAATTGATGTAGCACCTGTGTGGCTGTGCTGGGAGAGCAGTTTAAGATGAGCAGAACCAAGGTTGTCACTGCAGTTGGGCATGTACAGTGTGTCTGGGCTTGTGCAACAAATCCTGGTCTTGGATATTAAAAAACCCACTCTTGGCAAATTCATCTGTCTCCCCAGCAACTGGCAAGATGACAGGAAAATTGGCCAGGCAGATTTCCAGCTAGCTTGTGGCAGCCCTGATTTAAGACGAATATTCCCTGTCAGATTTATTTAGAAGCTCCAAGTACTCCTTCCTGGTCTCTCCTCATCCACTCCTCATTGTTTTGTTGTCTGCTTCTCAGCATCTTATTTGCTGTTGATTTAAGGCAGCCATTGTTTAGGGTGAGTGTAAGCTGCAGTTACACAGCACACCTGACAGTGTCTTGCTCACACCATTTCCCCTGGGAATATCCCAGATCTGCCCCCTGTGCCCTGGTACTTGTGGGGTGGCCCAAGTGCAGTTCTGGGGGGACCTTGCCCTCTGCAGGAGCCCTGGCTGGGGAGGGCAGCTCAGAGAGCAGCTCTGCTGTGGGGAGGAGCCAGGCTCACTGTGCCCTGGCACTTCAATCCTGTGATAGCTGTGTGTGGAGACACTAAAATGAAGCCAGTTCTGCTGGACAGCAGTGGCTGGGCCCTTGGCCTGGCTAATAACAGAGCTGCTGCAGCAGGAGCATGCACTGAGAATGTCTTCCTGCACAGTTTTGATTGGCACACCTTGCCAGGTTTCCTAAGTGAGGTGTTGAATGCTGCAAAATGAGTTCTGGACCCTGACTGTGGGCCTGCTAATACAATTCAGAAGTAATTCCTGGGCTCCCAGGGGCATGAGGAGCATTGGTTGAGCCCTCCTTGTGTAAGCTGGTATGGAGGGGGGGCTGTGTCCTTTTGAAAGTACAAACTGCTGTGCTTGCCCCATGGGATTTCCTTATTGTTCAGCCTGAATTGAGGCCTTCAGGAAAATGCCAGAGACGCTCCAGTGACCTCCTTGCAGTACCTCCCAGAGCTCCACAATCAGATATTAATTACAGGCAGACTATATTAAAGCAGAGATTTGCCAAGTTACCATAGGGGTTTCAATACTTGATTCACATTAATTTAAAGTGGAATTTAGAAATCCACCCCCCCAGCAACTTTGGAAATCTCATAAAAGCAGAAATGAGGAATTTTGCTGGATGTGCCCTGCTTAGCCAGGTAGCTGTCTAGTGGGCACCTGGCTGAAGTCAAAGGGGTTGTCCATGTTGCTTAGTGTTTGCTCTGACCCTGTTTTCTTCTCTGTGCCCCCCACCTGTGGGCCCAGCTCTGTTGCCTGTAGCTCTGGAGAGACTCTAAAAATTGTGATGCCTCCACATATAAGGCCTGATTCACCTGTCACTCGTTTCAGTCCAGTGCTTCATGCTGCTCTCATTGTCCTCTTGCACTCAGATCTGATAAAACTTCTTGGCTTTTCCAGCTTGGGAGGACCTGGCAGTGAGTCTCATGGGGCTGCATAACTGTGTAACTAAGCAGTGATGTGGCTTTGTAGGGCTTCCACTGGGATAGAAACTGATCCTGGGCTGCTTCTGCAAGGTAAATCCTTTTTCCAGAGAGAGCCCAAATTTCACTCTAAGCATGGGAATCAGCAGGTGAAGCGATGGTCATTGGGCACATGGGGAATTTGACTTTGTTTTGAATGCTCCAGGAAAACAAGGACCAATTTATTTCTAGTTTAGTGAAGTAAGCTGTGTGAAACAAGAAAATCTCCTTCAAATTCCCCTGGAAGTTGCTAGGAATAAACTTCAGCTATCTGCAGCAAGAGCTGGTCACTGTAACAGGGCATCTGCTCAGCATCCTTGTGGGATCTGGGTCACCTCTCTAAATGGCCTGCAGCAAAATTTCTTCCTGGGATTCTCAGCAGAGGAGATGTTGCCTCTGTGGTCCTAAGATAGATGCTCCCACTGTGCTGCCTGCTGAAAGCTGTCCCTTTCTTAATCCCAGTGCTGAAGTGGGGAATGGGATCAGTGTGTCACAGAGGTGCTGTCCCAGCTGCCTGCCTGTCCTGTCTGCACTGGAGAGGAAAGCTGCTGTTGTGGCATGGCAGGGCTGGCTGGGGACCTCAGTGGGGCCTGGAGGAAGGGATGTGTGAGCAGCAAGGATTTCCTGCTTCTGTCCACTGGCTAGAATCTGTCCTCTGCCTTCTCTGGCTCTTCATTTCCCTTCCCTTCTCATCTTCCCTTCCTCCTTCAGAGTCTGCCATCTCTTGCAGCTTCCTCATCATGTTCAGCTCAATATTCTTTGACAGCAGCTCTGGAAGGAAGGAACAAGTTCAAGCAGCCCTGTTCCCTTCAGAAAACTCTTCCTGAGGAACAGGGCAGCAGAGCTGTGCCCTAGAACACAGTGTTTCCCTGGCAGGGCAGTGTGCTCTAACAGGCTTTAATCGCCCTGATCACCCTCACCTGGGCCCTCCATCCACCTCTACCCACCAGCCCTGGGCCTCAGCCCTTTCCTGAGCTCCACTGTATCTGCTTCCAGCCCTTTCCTGAACTGAGCCTTGTTTGGATTTCCTGGACTGACCTCAGACCTGATTTGTTATCTTACTCTTTCCTGATGATTTATTAATAGAGCTGTTTTTAACTGCCTGACTCAAGTGCTGTGGGACCATATCCTGCTGGGGAGGTTGTTGTCCACACCTCTGCCTGCAGGCTTGTCTGCATTTATGGGAGAGCAGGACCTTGCTGTTTCCTGACACTCCTTTGAGAGCTTCAACTTGGAGTAGTTCTGCCTCTCAAGTTAGATATGGACAAAAAACCAGCTGTAAAGCTTAGCCTTGCTCATGGACCTGAGGCCTGGTTTTACTCTTGTGTTGATGGCTTGATGAGTGTGTTGTGTGCTCTGCCCCTGAGCAGGCAGGCAGTGGCCACTGCCTGTGCTCCCAGGCTGCAGTGCTGGGGGTGATCCCAAGCAGGACTAAATCCCATTTTGCTGATATCTACAGAAGCTGATGCAGTCAAATAAACCTGTTGTGACAGCAGCATTTAATAGCCTTGCTGTCTGCAAAACCCTGGGTTCCTGTGCTCACTGGCAATGAATGTGTGTTTTCAGCAAGCTGAATTTATTGTCTTGGAACTGGATTTACAGCTCAGCATCTGCTGAGTACCTGTACACCCAGACTGTAAAAGGGAGGGGAGGGGAGGTGTTCAGTGCTCAAGCAGACCCACAGGAGAGAAGGCAGCAGCTTTTGTGCCCCTTGGTGTGCTGGAGCTGACCCAGAGGAGGCTCCTCAGTGCTGGGTGAGCAGGGAGGCAGTGCAGGGAGCCCAGAACAAGGCAGCAGCAGGCAGACATCTCTGCTCCCACAGAGCTCCTGGCTGTGGGAGGCTTGTGTGGGGAGGGATGGTACAAGTGCAGGGTGAGGAGCAAAGCCTCGTGCCAAGTCTTCTCTTCCTGGTGCTTTGCTCTGTCCTTACAACATCCTCAGCCCCTGCCACACTTACAGCTGTGAGGAAGGAGCAAAGGGTTGGTAATGGGGATGTCTTCAAGATGGAGTGTGAGCCTCTGAGGTGCCTTCAGCCCTTGGAGTCACCCACAAGGGTCACTGTGCATCCAGGCCAGGGGCAGGGTTAGTAACAAGAGCCCTGCTTTTGGTTTCTCTCCTCTAGTGTTAGGAAAGTTGTGGCAGGGAGGAATTTTGGTGCTCTCTGCCTCGTTTCACTTCTGTCTCCTGTTGTGGCTGGTACAGTCATGCTTGTTTCTGCCTTTATAGATTAGGTGCTGTCACTGCACACAGTTGCATCCCACCCTGGGGGTGGCTGCATTTTGGTGATTCATGCTAGCCCAGAGGACTCCTTCTTATTCCATCAATTTGATGGAAAGAGGCAGTTGAACTTGTTGTTTACATGATTACTAGAATGCCTGCGTGGCAGAAAGCTGTATTTGTAATTAATATCTGTACCAATGGCCTAACAGTTAGTCATCTTTCATTACTGGATGGGCATTCTCTCTTCAGCAGCTGGCAGGGCCTTTCTTTGATGTTGTGGCTAACAGCCAGTGAGGGCAGCCAGCTGTTCTGAGAGCTCTTGGGCTCCAGCAGAAGTGGTTTCAGTTGCTGCATGACACAGAAGGCATTGCAGCCTTCCTCTTCTTGCTTTGTATCTAAATGGAGCTTTCAGTGGATGCCTCAGGGAGGGTGTCAGAGATCTGCTCTGGCTGGCCCATCTCAGGCACAGGGTTTGTTCTGCTGCTGCTCCTGGGAGTAACTCCTATCCCTTTGGTGGCCCCTTGGTATGGAGAACACACAAACACTTCTCCAGGCCACAATGGAGCAGGGTTTCCTGGCCCATTCCAGGAGACAAAGTCAGTGGTAGGTGCCACTGACTTTGAGGTGTCATTCTCATTTTAATATCAAGGAAAAGGGACTGATTTACAGATCATTTCCCCAAGGACTTAATCAGGCTTTTACTTTTCTCCTGCTGGATCCTTTGCCCTGCACTGAGGTGCACTGCTTGACTCCTCTGTTCCTCCTGCAAGCCCACATTGTCTCTTCCTCCTGCCTCTGCTCTCCCTTCTGTTCTGCTTTCTGGTTTTTTTTCCTCACAGCTGTTTGTATTCAGGGCTCTCCTGCTGTGCCAGGCTGCTGGGTTATCCCTGCATGAGTTTCCTACACCTCTCCTAAGTGTTTGTGTGCCAGCACATCCACAAATCATATGGATGTGTGGGTGAGAAGCAGGGATGGAGGAGCCACTGGCTCCCATGGCATCACAGGCTCTCAGAGCTAGCAGAGGGAAAGGAAGGGCCTTTCTCCAGGGACTTCACTGCCTAGGAAAGGGGGAAAGCTCCCTGAGTGCTGGAAGCAGCCTGTCAGCTTGGCAGGGAAAAGGGAGGGTGGGTAGAAGCAGGTTGGGAAGGAGGACAGCTGGTGTTGGGCATGGTGGGCTGGGGAATGGACTGGCAGTGTCAGGGGCAATGAGGTGTAGAGAGTATGAATGAGAAAATGCCTCCCTCTGAGGGTGGGGGTCTGGTCACATGGAGCCCTCAGCCATTTTCCAGCTCAGCCATGCTTCTCCTATGTATGGCTCTGCTGCCCAGGCCTGGGCAAGGCATATGTGCTCTTCTCTCAGGGAAACCTCTCCACAAGGTCAGAAGTGTGACACTCTCCTCGCTTGACTTCAGGCCTGGTGAGCTTTGGGTCACCCCTTCCCCCTCCAGCCCTCTCCTCTCTGCCTTCTCAGCTGCCTCTTCTTCTTTCCCAGCCCCTCCTGTGGCTGCCACAGAACTCATGGTCACCTCTTGCCCCTGGCTTTGGCTCAGGCTGAGGGAAGCACCTTCTGTGGGTCCCCAAAACCACTTTGGTCCTGGATGCTGTTCTGCAGGAATTTCAGGGATGCTAAATGGTGAACTAGGAACTAGAGGAGATGTGGGAAATGCTTTACTTGGAGGAGCAGTGGAGAGGATGCTGGTCTTGTATGGAGTTGTGAGGTAAATTCGTCATGGGAACAGCCTTGGGTGAAACAAGAAAAGCAAGCACAGCTGGGTTTGTAACAGGTCTGCCAGAAGCTTCACTTGCTGGTCTCAGATATGCTGCCATTCTCAGCCATCCCCCTGTGTGTGTTTTCCAATCTCTCCCTCTTCTCCATTCACAGTGAGTGCTTTGGGACAGCAGCCTCATCTGCCAGTGTGTTTTGCAAGCACTTGAAGCACACTTGGTGCTGAGTAAATGACTGCCACCATTGTTGTTATTGCATCAAGAGCTCAGGGCCCCAGATCATCTCACAATTGCTTTATGGCACATTGAGGGCTCTCCAGCAAAGCCCTGGGCCTGCTCTGCAGGGGCTGTGCCAGGCAGGAGGGCTCTGGGCTGGGGTGCAGTGTGTCCTCCTGCCCTCCATGCCAGTGGTATCATGTCCTTTGGTATTTGTTCCTTGATTTCCCCCTCTCCCCCCACTGGCTCCCCTGCCAAGGTCTTTAGTGAATGCATTGCTTGGCCTAAGAGTTGCTGTGACTTGTCCAAGACAACTCAGCAGTCAGGAGTAAACCCAGGGACTTTTGCTGCCCAGCTGTGTGTTTGAACTGCTCCTCTTGCTCCCCAGGAGGACACCTGGATCCTGTTGGAAGCACAGCAGATGGAGCCAGGCAGCAGGTCCAGCCCCAGCTGCCTGGCAGGGAAAGGGCAAAGCAGCAGCACCAGTGACCTTGTTGATTTATTCATCACACAGTGCTTAGAAGAAGGGGAGGATTGATTTGTCTGTCAAATACAACATGAAACCATGTGGCCTGCAAGGGGAGGACTAATTGTGCTGCTGACACATGGGCCAGCACTGACTCATGCAGTCAAGCACCTTTTTATTGTGTTTTCCTGCTAGTCAGCTTTTCTTTTCATCTATCCCATTATCTCAGGCAATTTATTGATGCAAAGTCAAATTTAAGTGGTTATTTTGCCTGTGAAAATGAGAAAAAAAATGTCTGAACTGAATACCATGAGGTGTTGGATCAATCTCTGTTATGGAACCAGTTTGAAGCCATCCAGCTTGTAGGATCCACAGCAACAAAATGCCTTCAAGGGGCCAAGTCCCTTGTTCAAAAGCACTTTGTGGGCTCTTAGTAAGTGTCCCAAAACAGTCAGGTTCTTGATTCTTGAATCCAAGGGATTCTTGAAAGCACCACACTGCCTGCATGCCTTTGAAATCAATGCCAGAGCTGCTTTAAAGATTAAAAAAAAAAAAGAAAACTTTTTGTATGTAGAGTGTGATGGCTCTGAGGCTGCTGTTCTTGCAAACAGGCAAGGGCCCAATTTAAATTGGCTGTTTCACATGCAAGGAGTGGCACTGCTGCAGGAGCTCTCCCAGGCAGCACAAGTGGGCTCTGCCTGTTCTGTGGGCAGCTCAGGCACTGCTGAGCCTCCACCAGCACCCTGCTGGGGTAAGGTGAGCCTGGCTGGGTGGCAGCACAGGACAGGCTGAGCTGTGCCTTGTGCTGTGCCCTGCCAGCCTCCCCTGCTGCTCCATGAGCTGCCAGGCACGCTGCTGTCCCTCTGTGCAAGAAAGGTGTGGCACTGTCCTTCCTGAGGACACTGAGCATGCAGTCACAGGGGTCAGCCCCTTCTCTCTGCTTCCTGTCCTGATCAGAGCTTCACCTGCACTGCAGGAGGCTTTGGCCTGGCCCCACAGGGCTGAGGACATTCCTGTGTGTGTATGGGATGCCTTCAGAGACTCAGGTTTGCTTGGGCCCTGACAGCTCCTGCTCAAGATTCTCAGCCCAGGCCTGGCCTGGAGGGTCAGTGCAGTCCTTTGGAAGATTTCCAGTGGCTGCAGTGGGTGCTGAGCTGAGCCTGCACTGAGCACACAGGGGAGAATTCCTTGGCCTTACTAATTTATTTTTCATTCTCCCCCACTGCTCTGCTCAATGGACCTCAACCCTGATCTTGAAGCAAGTACTTTGCCAAAATTTGCACCCTACAGGACTTGAAAAGCTCCTCCTCTCACTTCCAGCCTCTCCTTTCCTTGCAGTTTCTGTTCCTCCTCCACAATTTGTTGAAGGCCATTTATCCTCTGGTTGCAGAATGTGCCTCTCTCTCCCCTGCTGTAGTTTCTTGCTGCCCACAGGATGTTGAACGTGATTCCATCCTGCATTGCAAAACTAATCACCTTTTAATTATGTAGAGGAGAGGGAGTTGGAAAAGCCTTTCAAAGCCCAGAGTCCTTCTGCAAAGCAGAGGCAATGTGAGCCTGGCAGTTTTTTGTATTGATAGTGAGCTGTTCCTTTAAGCCACACATTACACCTTCCACCAGTGTTTAGCCATGGACAAAAATGCCAGCTGAGAGATTCCTGGGCTTTTTTTGAAAGCAAAGGTGGATTCCTTTGAACAAGACCTGGATTCCTTTCTCTTGGCTCCTCTCATCCCCATGGAGATAAATTAGGGATACTCTCAGCATGAAGGCAACACAGTTGGAAAGCCAACTGTTCTGCAGAGGGATTTCAGAAAATCTTGTGGATTTGGCAGGGAGGACATCAGTACAAATGGCCAACTACCTCCCAAAGGGTAAAACTCCTCTGGATCAAGGAAAAGCTGCTTGCAGTTTGTTTTGGTGCTTTCTGTCTCACTGTGGGGCTTTTAGGACTTTGGAGGGGGTAATGAATCAAGGCATTCAACTTACAAGACTTCCTTTTTGCTGTGATGCTCATGTGAAAAAGTGATGGCAAAGGCCTGTGAGAGCTCCATTAATGTCTCTTATTCATCCAGCCTGGTTTATGGCAGTCACTAAATTGGCTGCTTGCTAATCTTGTGCTCGCTTCTCTTATAGCTGCGCCCTGCTGCTTCTCCCTTCACAGTTCCTGTCCAAATCATCTGTAAGAGAGCAATATTCTGCATTCATGTAGCACCTGGCAGTCAGTCACAGACAGGCTTAGGGAGCAGCAGTGGAGTCTGCCATGGGACCCTGACCCTTTTCTGTATCCCAGATGAATGTTCCACTGGGCTGAATTATTGAGTCATTGCACAGTTTTTCTCACCTTAAAAAAAAAAAAAAAAAGGTCAGGGATCTCCAGTTGCTGTGTCGTGTGTGTCACAGTAGATCACACTCCCTGTGTGAGGGGTTGAGAAGGAGCAACTCTAGGCTTGGATACTCACCTGGATTTCTGTGAGTGGCTGCTCCAAGGGAAAACCCCGTGTGACCACATGCTCTGTTTATTCTCTGCACCTGAGCTGTGACAAAGCTGAAAAAGCTACAGAAGTACAACTTCTACAACCAGCATAGTGGGGAGCCTGGGGTGAGAAAGCTCAGGGATGGGTAAGCCTGAAGGACAGGCAAAGCCTAAAGGCCTGGCAAAAACCAAAGCTGACTTGAGCTATTGGCATGAGGGTTTGGGTGAAAGGTGAGAGGGGAGCTAAGATGGTGAGGGACAGGAAGGAGGAATCTGAAGATTCCTGTCCCAGCTCTGTACCCACCTAGAAAGTCAGACTTTGATCAGTGTGTTCAGCCTGCCTTGCCTCTGGTTCCTGTTTGGATAGCTGGTGAGTGATTCTCAGCTATCACATGGCTGCAGCTCTGCCTGGGGGACTGGTATCTGCTGAGTGTTGTGATGCTTGGTGTGAAGAAAGGGCAAAGTCCCCTTTATTGACACTATACTGCACCAGCAGTCAGCAAACAGCCGTGTTCACCTTTGGAAATCCTTCTGCCCCAAGAGAGGCCCAGGATTAAATCCTCACCCACTACCCTGAGGACAGGAGGGCCCTGGAGTTGAGGCAGTATCTTTCCCTGGCCAGCTGTGTGCTGCAAGCCTGTGCTAGCAGTTCATTTACATGTTACCAGGGCTCACTGCAAGCTGGCAGTCAGCCAGGGCAGCGATGCATTCAGCTGGCAGGCCAGCTGCAAATCCTCTACAAGTTCATCTCTTGATCTCCAAAAGACAAAAGTAATGAACCTCTTGAAAGAAAGTTGCTGTTTTTGCTGTTGTACTGCCACAATGTTTGGACATCGGTTGGAGGAGGCTGGAGTCAAAGCAAGGAACTGTTGAATGAATAAATCGGCTTAGAGGGCTTTGTGGTGATTTATTCTGGTCCTTTGGGCTTGTGTGCAGCTCATCAATGAGCTTATTATTCTATCATGATTCACAGCTCTGTGGCAGAGGCTGGATGTGCCACCAGGAAAGACACAGGGGCTGGAGATGGAGCATTGCAAGAGGAGATCAGGCAGAGGTCACCTGGAATGTGGGGGAGAGGGAGAGGCTGTGGCTGCAGCCAGCAGTGAGAGACAGGGCTGTGCATCAGGGCTGCTGGATCTGGGTGCTGGCTCAGGGCTGCTGGATCAGGGCTGCTGGATCAGGGCTGCTGGATCAGGGCTGCTGGATCAGGGCTGCTGGATCAGGGCTGCTGATTAGGGCTGAGGGATCAGGGCTGTGGATCAGGGCTGCTGTATCTGGGTGCTGGCTCAGGGCTGCTGGCTCAGGGCTGCTGGATCAGGGCTGCTGGATCAGGGCTGAGGGATCAGGGCTGCTGGATCAGAGCTGTGCATCAGGGCTGAGGGATCAGGACTGCTGGAGCAGGGCTATGGATCAGGGCTGATGGATCACTGCATGTGCAATGCAGCTGCTGGGGAATGACCCTCCCTGATTAGGGTTTAATTTGTGGCTGCTCTGGCATTCGTTTAAAGATATCTGAGATCTCCCAGTGACAGGAAAGTGCTCTGTACATCTGCTGGTAGGAAGCTTAGTGATGGGGTACATACAGTCTGTCTTTAGGGAGACTTCAACCCTCCCATCTGTATCCTGGGACTTCTGTTCCACTTCATTGTTCCCAGCAGCCATTTCAGCCTTTCCTCCTATCAGTGGAAGAGTTTCTCATTGGGATGTTCTGCTCTAGCACACACCAAGGCACCTCAGAAGTCCCTCATGCTCCCCTTAGCATGTATGACTTGATGTCCTACTTAGAGTGCTGCACAGCTGGTTTCTGCATGTTGGGGGGCCCTCTGTCACTGGAGATTAATGCTGCAAACAGGAATCAGCTTGAGATGGGGCTTCAAGATGTCCCAGCCCATTATCTGTGTGTCTGATCCAATCTGTCAGTCTCCCTGGCAAGGAAGAGACAGCATGTGCCAGGCTGCTTAGCCAGATGCTGTGGTATATTTGGTGTTTCAGAGCTGTCAAGGAAAAAAGGAGAAGCCCTGGCCTTTAGCACCTCCCTTGGTTTTTCCAGCATGAGACTGGATTGTATCTGCAGGGCTGCTGCACAGCTCTGCCTTTAGAGAATGAGCAGGTGGGCTTTGTTCTGTGTGCCCAGGGCACAGGAGCCTGAACCATGCTGTCCATACCCAGTCCCTGTGCTCAGTGATGTCCTTTATGTCCCAGAGACCTTCTGAGCAAAGGCACAAAGGCATCTCAGCAGAGCCTGACAGCTGCTGGTGCAGCTGTGGATGTGGTTTCTCAGCCATGACCTTGGGAGGCTTTCTCTGCACATCCTTCTCCCTAGAATCACAGTGGGACTCTGATGTTGTTTGCTTTTCCTTTTGCCAAATGCAGAGGTTACTTTGATCAGGAACCTGCCTGCAGTGGCCCAAGACACAGGAGGGTTGAGAACAGCCCTTCTCAGAGTGTTCACAGAGATGCTGTCCTGGCATTCCTCAAAAACAATTCTGATGGAAGCCTGAGCCTCCAGCAGTGCATTACTTCATCACACAGGGCAATGAGGTGCAGGTTCTGGTCTCTGTGTATATTGTTGAAGTTGGGATTCATCCCACCCAAGCTGAGGAATGCAGATAAACTGTGAGTGCAGCTCTGTTTGCTGGTGTCACAGTCACTGCTCTCAGGGAGAGAGGGAAATCAGCTCATCTGAGGCCTTCTGGCCATGCTCTCCAACTTGCTGGTTGTAAATGAGCTTGGGATGACTATTCTCTGCTCCTCCCTTGGGAGTTGAAGCTAACAGAGGTAAATGCAGGTCTCTGACCCTCTCTCTGAAGTGTATCAAGAGGCAAACCATTCATCATGACACTGTGGCTCTTGGTTGTGGCTCCTGGTGCAATGTGGTGATGGTGGGCAGCCTTGTGAAGGTTTGTTCAGGTGGTTTAGGGGTACAGGTGTATTTGAGGGTGCTTTGCTTGCCTTAGCCTAAATAAGAGCATCCAGCCAGCCAAGTGCTCCTTCTCCTGCAGTGGTAAATAGTGGATGCCTACAATAGAGGATGAATGTAGGAACAGGATAAGCATGCAGTGACACCTCTTAATATATTCTCTCCATCTCCAGAGATTTAGCATTCTTAGCCAAAGTCATTTCCTACAATCAGTAGCACTAGATGGGGTTTTCTCCCTTGAATTTCCCTCAGCTTACAAGAATTTATAGTATCCAGCCCCTGAAACAAGGAGTTCCACTGCTCAAATCCTGCTGGTGCCCAAAACACAGGATTTTGTGTTGTCTTCTCTAGTAAAGCAAACCTAATAACTCAAAGAGATGAAGGTCCCTGGGCAGATATCTTTGATGCTTCTGAAACCTGAATGGCTTTCTGTGGAAGTGTGAGTCAGCAGAGTGTTGCTTGTAGCTTAGAAATACTTTCAAGGCTTCTGGCACAAATATGTCTCCTGAAAAGCAGGCTCTGCGTGGGCTCTGGGACACTGGGAGTTCCCAGAAGATGAATCTGCAGAAGGCATTTCTTCAGTCAGCTGTGTTAGGAAAATTAATCCACAAACACCAGAGGTTTGTGTCCAGAAAGGAGACAGAGGAGTCCTTTCTGGCTTTATTTGAATAAAGGGAGAGGCCATGGGGCATTCCCCTGGGATCTCTCAGATTTTTGGAGGATGCAGCCTCCTTTTTATCCCAATTTCCCACCTGCATTTCCCTTCTCTCTTTCCCCATTGGCTGAGGTACTTGAGAGGTTCAGACTTCCCAGAACTCCTGATACCAAAGATTCCCCTCTAATGTATAACCCTCTCTTTTAATTTTTAATTCTTAGGGAATTTAGGGGTTTTTCTTCCCCATTGTTTCTTTCATCTTTCAATGTCTAATTTCATTTATCAGCAATTTTATTTGTAAAAGCAAGTATCTTTTTCCATTCATCAATCAGTGGAATCCTTCCCATCATTTCTTTTATCTCCCAGTGCTGGTTTTATCTACCAGCAGACCCACAGCTTGTTTGGAAAGACAAATCCACTGTTCCTCTCAGCTGGGAGCAGGGAGAGGCAGTAATTTCCTCTTCTCCTCGGGCCACAGCCACTGCAGCAGTGCAGGCACGGGTGCCTTCTGCATCTCCGAGCTGTGGGTGCAGGGGACAGGCTGTGTCTGCCCTCCCCGCTGCCTGTGGTGCTGCAGCAATGCTGAGAAGTGCAGAAAAGTCAGACATTCATTCATTGTGTGCTTGACACCTGTGAAAAATGCCGATTTTATGATTGGCTTTTCGAAAATATTCAAATGAATATTATATGGGTTATGTTAGAAAGTGATGCTGTATTAATTTTCTTAAGTAGTGTGTTAAATATAGTTTTAGGTTATAACATCATGTTAAAATAGAAACTATGCTATGTAAGATACTGTTTTTAAAGAGAGGACTCCCAGCGAGACAGCAGCCACAGGACACCTCAATCTTTCAGAGAAAGAGAATTATTGCCCTCTTATCAGAAATGAACTTCTTCCTGCCTTGCTCAGTCCTGAAAACACCATTAGGATTCAGAGGGAAGAAGTTGACACTGACGAGACAGAATCCTGTGTTTGAATGGAATTTATGCATCATGGATGAGGTGTATGAATATGCAACAGGCTGTTGTTTTTAAGGGTTAATCCTCTGTTAACGTGGGTCCTTTTTCAGGCTTATGCTGCCCAGACTATCCGTAACTCTTTGTTTCTGTTGTCTCATATTGTCCTAATCCAAATTGTCCAAATTTTTATTACTCTAATTATATTGCTATTTTTCTAACCATTTTATTAATGCTAAACTTTTGAAATTTTAAAAACAAGTGATTGGCGTTTTTCACAATACCCTTGCAGGAAGCTGAAGGGAGCACCGCAGCCCTTTGGCTGGGAAGGGACTCACATGGGACAGCAAGGGAGAGCACAGAGACTGATTTGGTTGTGAGAAATGTAAATGAAGGCTCTGCTGATTCCACAGGAACTCTCAGCAGGCTCATCAATCCCTCTGACCCAACAGCCAAGCTGAAAAGAGTGCATTTACATTTCAAAGAGAGGGAGAAGGTGTGCGGAATGAGGCGGATTCTTCATTTGGTGATCCTCGGGTAGGTTAAAGAGGCAAGAGCTGCCTCCTCTCCTGTGCTTCAGTCACATGTGCAAACCATGCGACCGAGCTTTCAGAAATGCTCGGGATCAAGAGGTTTCCATCAGGAAGACAACTCCAATTCAGGGTGCACACAGATTGATGTCACTTTGTCAGAGCTGCACCTGCTTATGCCAGCTCTGAGGGTGGCTGAGGGCCAGGCAGCACTTGGGTAATCAGATGGGAAATAAGGAAGTGACTTTGATTAAAGCTGAGAGACAACATGTGGGGGAACAGTGGGAGGACCCACTCTGAGCCACTGGAAGGGAAAGCTACTGGGAAAAAAAAGCTGGGGAAGGATTTCTGGAGTTTGAATGGGTGAAGTAATAAGAAAAGAAAGGCTCAGAGAAGGCTGCAAGTGTTTTGGAGATATAATTGTTTGGGACAGTAGCAGGAAAACAGCCAAATTCTCCTGTCACTGTGTTTCAGACCCACTGTGGGCGAGTGGCACAGCAGTTTTGGGAAGTTTTTGAAATGACAGAATATTAAACTCCACTAGCAGAGGCCTCTCTCCTTGGGGAGACAAGAAGGGGTCTGATCCTGGGATGTGCCAGCCACTGCTGGATGTCTGAGGTCCTGCTCAGCCCAGAGCTCAGGGTTTGGCCGTGTGAGAAATGATACTCACTTCAAACAATGTGAAAGGTTTATTAAAACCTTCTAAAAAGTACAACAGAAAACTGACTAGAGAAAATATTAGGGTGCTGGGAGCAGAGGATCTTTCCCACCATGGATGGGAATGGATGTTCCACCTTTTAACCCTTTTGGCTCCTCCCAAAGTCTTGTCAATGGACTCCTTCTTTGCTGTCCAGTGGTGGAGATCACTATCTTACATCTTGATTGGAGGTCAGGTGCTGCCATAGTGAGAGGAATGACAAATTTGTCTTTCCAAACAAGCTGTGGGGTCTGCTGGTAGATAAAACCAGCACTGGGAGATAAAAGAAATGATGGGAAGGATTCCACTGATTGATGAATGGAAAAAGATACTTGCTTTTACAAATAAACTGTAGGTTGGTTGATAAATGAAATTGGATATTGAAAGATGAAAGAAACAATGGGGAAGAAAAACCCCTAAATTCCATAAGAATTAAAAATTAAAAGGGAGGGTTATACATTAGAGGGGAATCTTTGGTATCAGGAGTTTTGGGAAGTACCTCTCAAGTACCTCAGCCAATGGGGAAAGAGAGAAGGGAAATGTGGCTGGGAAATTGAGATTAAAAGGAGGCTGCATCCTCCAAAAATTGGAGAGGCCCCAGGGGAATGCCTCATGGCCTCTCCCTTTATTGGAATAAAGTAAAAGGACTCCTCTGTCTCCTTTCTGGACACAAACCTCTGATGTTTGCGGGTTAATTCTCCTGGCAATAGTAATAAGCCAACCCTTCCAAGTGCCCTGGCTTCCCTGGCCATCCCATGAGAACAATGCAAAAGGGAAAGAAATAAACCTGAAAATCTATAAAACTTCACTTAGCATATACATAATATTTGCCCTTTAATTGTGAGAGTCAACCCTATAATTACTCATTTATCCCAGCCCTGTGCTGTGCAAAGCTTGGCTGGGGTATTGGTGGAGCCTCTGGGGACTCCCAGGGGACAATGACATGGAGGCAGAGCTACCTGGGGATGCTTCTGTGACACTGGTGAGCACATCAGGCTCTGGGACCATGAAAGCTCCAAGCCAGTGAATTTGTTCCTCCAAATAGCTTCTCAGCTATAAATTTGATTTGCCCAAAACAACTTTTCTTGTTTTAGTGAAGCTCCTTCACTAAATGTGTGTAAGATGGCAGGTGTGCAGTGGGGGAAGCAGGAAAGGATGGCTGAACAGACAGAGCACTCACCAAAGCTTCCTCTAAGCACACCTACCAAGGTGGGACTCCTGAGAGCCATTGGTTTGGACAGGAGGAGAGCTGGGCTCTGCAGCTCTGGGGGACACAACCTGCCTGAAAGCCTGGAGCAAACCAGCTGAGACCCTGTTTGATTGAGTCACTCTGAAGGGAGGTAGAGTCTGTCACACATACCCACTGTAATGAGTATGAACAAACCCAGAACAGCTGGCTGGAGCATATGGAGCATCCAGAAGGGAAAAAAGCTGAAATAATTCCCTTTTCTCTGCTCTTTGCTTACCCTGGCCCTGATTCAGGAGCACACTGGGGACTGTGCTCATCTCCAGGCCTGCATTTTAGATCCCAATGATTTCCTTTTCAGTTTTACTATCAACTTAATGAGTTCTCTGAGCAGATAAGCACCTGCCTGAGTGCAGTTGGGGTACAGCATCTTTAATCACAGATTCCATAAGGACTCTGGCTCCCCCATGACCAGCTGGCTCCTCTGTGGGGTCAGGTGGGAATCCAGCCTGCACCACCCTTGCTCCTGGATAGGAATTGGGTCTGTGATGGGCCTTGGTAAAGAAGGCAGGGCAGAAACACCGGAATGGAATCATCCTGTCACTCACAGTTAGCCAATGGGCCATGTCCTGGGTTCTTGTGTTTTCACTTTCCCTTAGAGTTTCTCAGGTTTTTCACTTTGGAATCAAATAGTTTCCTTCATCTGTACACTGCACATGTGGGAATAACTGCTCTGAGGCTCAGAGGTGGCAGGTTTGCTTCAGAGAGTTTGGTACATCTTTTTCACTCTCCCATGGTTTTTTCAATCTCCATCAGGAGGGACAGAAGGGCACAAGCAAATAATTGTTCCCCATTGCCAGTATTTCTGTAGCAGAGCAGTGACAGAAGGACTGAATTGTGCCATAAGCAACATATATGTGTGTATGAAAAATGGGAATGTGGCATAAATGATCTCACCCATCATTTCTGGCTTTGATGCCCAACAGAGGATAATTATCAGCTGCTCTTGCACAGAATGCACTGGTGGAATCAGGGAGAGTCTGTCAGAAACCAGTAAGAGGAGCAGAGGAATTCACAGCAAAGTTGCTTACTCCTTGTTGAAAATCCCTGTGTGTGTGTGCACATGAGCACGTGTGTATGGGTTTTGCACTTGCCTCAGCGTTTTTGGGTGGGCTGTGAAGCAAATTTCCTAAGCAGTCTGCACCTCCTGCTAAGCAAAAGCTGCTCTGAACATTTGTTATGTTAGTAAAATGCATCTTTGTGGTACCCTTTAAGCAACTGCCTCATTTTAGATAAAAATCTGTTTGTGACTTTTAGGGCTCTTGCAATTTATTGCTTCCTCAGATATCCTAAACCTATTAGTTCTCTACCCATCCACAAAATTTTCCAGAGAAACAGAATTGACAGGACCTGAATGTCTAATAAAAAAACCCTGAGCAGGAATGAAAACAACTAACTAAAGTAAAAAAACTGACAAAACAAAAGCTGGCCTGGGGGTTTCAGGCTCTGCTGTGTATGGCACAGAAGGGGCTGTAAAAATGGAGCTGTTTTCCCTCTGCACTGATGTGGGGACCCAGGACATCCCTCTGGCTGCCCTGGATGGCTTGAGACCCTGGCAGGGGGCTCAGAGACCTTGGCATGGAGTCAAAACCACCTGTGCCTTTGATTTTAGCCCATGGAAACAATTACCAACTTTGTGTGAAGATTTACAAGCCACAAGAGTTGGAGTAGAATGGTAGTTAAGCATTCTACCATTCTATTCTATTCTAAGAAGCAAGATGGAGGAATCTGGGCATGTCCTGTCCTTCTTCTTCTTCTTGTCCTTCATCTTCTGCTGGGATGGTGACACTTTTGGGTTGGTTTAGGATAGAGACAGACTGTCTAACATAGGTGATAGGGATTGGAAAATTATTGTAAATAAAGCACAGGTAGTTCTTAGTATAGAAAGCCAACACCACCCCACGGGCAGGGACTGTGCCACAGCCCAACCTGCTGGACAGATCTCAGCAGGTCAGAGACAGAATGGAACAGATAAGAGAAAATAACCTTGAAAAGCAGAACCAATGAATCTTGACTTCTTCAATCACGGGGCTGGGGAAAAAAGACTTGCTGATATCTCAGGGGTTATCTCCACCACAGAAACCAGAGACACCTCCCTTGTATTCATTCAGAGCATCCCTGAGCACTCCCAGTGGCTGGGCTGGGATTGTAACCTGGAAGCAGCCTGGCAGTGCTGGGGCAGCACTCAGAGCCTGAAGTGAGTCAGAGCAGGCTCTTGGTCACTCTTACAGAAGTGCTGCTCTTTGGGATCCCCTGGCCCCAGCTCTCCTTTGGCTGCTGTTGAGCAAAGGCCAAAGGAGACAAGACAACCCAGAGAACCTGGAGCAGGAAAGAATTTTTCAGCAGCACCCAGCATTGACATTACAGCACATTTCTCAGCTCCCAGGCAGAAGCAAAGCCTTGCTGTTACCTGCTATTCTCAAAGGTGCATTTCATCTCTACTCAAATAGTCATTCGACACCAGATTTTTAAATACAGCCTCCAGAAGGCTTTAATGTTAACATTAAAAAGATAATGAAAACAGGCAAACAGACAAATCATGATGCCCAGAACTCTGCTTCCTCATTGATAAAACATGAGAGCAGCTCCCCCCTTGCAAGATTTTGCCTTTCCAGACTGCTAGTCATTTATGGTTTTATTTATGAAAAGAAGAAAAAATAAGTTTCCATCACAGCCCCTAAGCATAATAGAAAGGGAAAGCTTTCATGCATTCTGCATGGGGCTGTGCTGTCAGGCTGTGCAAGTGGCTAATAACAGGATTTCTTCTGTTACAGCCCCAAACCTGCCTTCCAGTTCCATCACAGAGCTCAAAAATAAGTTTGCATTCAATAATATTCCTGTTGTGCTCATCCACAACTTCCTGCTTTGTACCTATTTCCCTTTGCAGTGTTTTGGGGTGGTGCATCCCTGTGCCAGGCACTGCTGTGTGCATTGTTGCTGTTAACTGCTGCAAGGCAGAGAATTATCCTGAGAGGCCTCAGTGCAGTAAGAGAGAGTCTCTTACTTAAGGTCTGAACAGGCAAGGCAGGTGGAAGTGTTATTTTATATCTATATCTTATAGATATATCTATATATATATAAGTTATTTTACTGAGCGCTTGAATGACCTGCTAAAGGTCACACAGGCACCTGTGGTAGACTCACACCTGGCAAAGAGATTTCCCAGGGTTTATTTACACATCTAACCCAGGTTCTTGGTTCAGGAAGGCAGTGTGAGAATGCTGCCTGTGTGTGTGAGCCTGGTGCTGTTCTGGGCTGAATTTCAGGGAACCTCCTGGTCTGAGTAAGGAGCTTTGGGTGCTGGAATGAAGAAGGCACAGGGAGCAAAGAGCAGCTCCAAGGGGCAGCTGCCCTGGATTGCAGAGCTCTGAGCAGCTCCAGGACAGAGCCTTCACAAGGTGCAGAGGCTGGTGCTCTCACTGGGTGTGTGTTACACAAACCTGAGCAGGGAAGCACAAAGGATGGTGATTGCTCTGGTTTTAGGCTGATGAAGAGCACAGTCCTGTGCCTGGTGGGCTTTGTTGTGTGGGCCTTGATGTTCAGAAGCAGCTGAGAGCCTCACATTTTGCATCAAAGTAAATGTTTAAAGTGCGACATGTTGAAATGTTATGACAAAATACAGGTTTTAAAAGCACTCTGAGGTGCACAGGTTCATGTGTGATGGGAACCACCCACGGTGAGTGCTGGAAGTAGAGGCCAGCTAGAAAAACAACTGTGCTGCAGAGCTCCCTTCTGGCAGAGTGGTCTGGAGGAAAGGTGACCTTCCCACTAATCCCTTGTGCCAGCTCAGGAGGGGTCCCTGGGCTGTGGCTCTGCTCTACCTGAGCTGAGGAAATGGCTCCTCTGGAGCTGAAAGCTGGGCAGTGCCCAGGTCCTCTGCTCTCTTTGGCTGTACAACAGTTTTGTCTGTTATTGGCTGGAAACTAGACACAGTTAGGCCCTAATACCACAGAATTAGCACAGCTACCTTGCTTAGCTAATTAAGTGAGATTTTAAAAGAACTCTTTTCCTTAACGTTTCTAGTTTGCTTTTCTATTGTCTGCAAGTACAAAATTCAATTTTCTTAAGTGTCATTTTTTATCTAAAATAAAATATTTATTAGCAGTCCCAATGCATTTCAATGTAACTTTGTTTTTTGAAATGATTTCACAAAACTCTTTACATGTCTAATTGAAATTGACTTTAATTTAACAGAGTGACTATTTCTGCAATCTGCCCTAGCTTGTTTCCCAAGGAAAATGTTATTTCTCTTGCAGCAAAGGGAAGGACATGAGGTACCCTGCTAGAGCTGGAGACCCAGAACTGCAGGGACTTTGGCCAGCTGTGAGTGTGGGGTTTCTGAAGCCTGTGCTGGTGCTTTCAGCTTGCTCTCAGCATTTGCTGTGGTCAGGAAACAGCTCCACAGAGCTTTTTGTGACATTTTGGCCTTGGAGTAGTAATGCTCATGGTTTCCTGAGAAGTAAACAGTTTTTATCAGTGGCTGAATTGGAATAAGGCACTAGAATTAACTGAAATGTGAAGGCAGATATTTGAGAGCTAACGCATAATGCCGAATGCAATTCCTTTCCTTTCTTTTGGATACAATGTGTTCGGGGATTAAAGTTGCCATTATGGTCAAATAATTTCTCTTCAACTCCATTTTGTAACTTAGCTTTAATGTGTTTTGCCATTGTTTTAATTTTAAAAACTCTACCATTAAAAAGCTTTTAGCACACTGTGAAAGGACCCTTAGTGTGGGGTACTGGAAGTGCCTTCCTGTGTTGGACAGCCTGAAAGAACTTTAAAATTGCTGCTGAACAATCTGATCCTCTTCCCCTGCACCAAAGTCACTTCCAGCAGCTTAAGAACATTTTAAAAAAAACCTTTTCAAATGTAGTATATGCAAGGGCCCTGTGGGAAAGCTGAATCACTTTGGGAGATATTTAAAAAGATTTAAAACTTTGCAATGCAGCCTCCTTGATCAAAGGATGATAGATCCATGGGAAACTTGCTGTATGATATATTCCTGTATTCCATTGGCCTTGGGAATTACAACTCTGTGCACAAATGAACGTTACCAGTTACAAGTGGAGACACTTTGCCAATATTGAAATAATTACATTACAGTAAATCTTTAACTTTTAAAAATATTCCAAATGGAGTTTCAGCACTGCTTTCAAAGTCATCATGAAGACAATGAGTTCCTTCCTATTCAGCTTTGGAGTTATAAATGATTATTGAAAATATTTTTATATTTCCAAAGGTTGTAGCGTAGAGAGAGCAAATAAAATTGTCCTTTTCTAGAATGTCTTTATTTCCTGTACTGAAAAAGAAGTTAATATATTTTTGTCAATGAACAAAGATTTTGCCTTATGAAGATGCAGCATTTTAGCTACGAGTTAATCTTGTAGAAACAACATTATTTAATTTGCTACCAATTCAAGAGATCTCTGCAAACAACTAAATAGTGGTGTTGTGTGCCTTTGTGGTTTCACAGAAGCCACTTTGTTACTCTGGATTTGCAGGCAATAATCCATTTCAGAAATGTTCTGTACTAACCTTTACAAGGTTTTGTTTGTGGACTGTCTCTCATCTGCGTCCACCACAAGCAACAAAGAAACTTCTGCAAAACCTATCATAGGTCTTGTGACAATTATATGTACCTTCAATGATTCATGCAAAGTAATTTCTTTACTCAGGTTAGAAAACACCAAATCTCCAGGAGATCTCTTGTGAGTTATTGCTGTAGTGCTGCTGGCAGTGCCATTGAGGTTGTTACCTGAGGAGGATTAAGGGAAGTAAATAATTCTCAGATTAATTTTTTATTATAGATATCTATAGTTTTGTTTCAAGTCATTCTGGTTCATGGGCCAGCAACCCTCCAGACAGTGGGACTTTGGATTCAGGCCATGGTAAATATAGGGGGGAAAATAATATTTAGAGAGCAACAGGCTCAGAAAATGTGATAATCTAGGTGAATTTAGCTTTTAAAAATCTTGCTATGATAGTTGAGGTGATTTCTGTATTAAATTTGTGAAGACTTTTAGGGTCCATTAGTCTGGAGGAAATTGTACAAATATGAACTACTGCTGTTTGAGATCACTTACCCAAGCCTTGATCTCAAACAACAAGGAAGTCTGGGGAAATGAAGCAGGCTTTGCAAGACAGCCTGAGTCACTGCTCACAGTCTCTGGGGGAGTGAGCATTTGAAGTACCTTTCTCAGTCAGTTCCAGTCCTTCAACTTGTACTCATTGATTTTCTCCATTCCCAAGCTCTAACCTCGCTGCAGGATTGGAGGGAGGGCCTGTGCTGGCTTTTGAGGAAATCTTCCTCCCCTTTGTCCCCAAAACCTCCTGTCCCTTTCTCATCCTGAGCTGTAAGAGAGCTCATTATTTCTGCTGTGCTGCAGCAGGAGCAGGGGGAGTTCTGGGAACAGGCAGGAATTCCCAGCACAGGGATGGAGCTTCCCTCCACACACAAGCAGCTGAGCCTGGGCAAATATTGTCCCAGGACTCGGGGGCAGCCTCCATTTAAAAAGTTTGAGGTCCCTCAAACCCGTTTTGCACATGACAGTGTTTCATCTGTGCAAGAAAATGAAATGATTCTTGCTGTGGCAGTTGTTTGCTTTTCTGATTGTCTCAGTGAGCTCCTGCAGAATTGCTCTTCCTCGCCTTTGGCAGGGTTACAGAGCCAGGAGCAGAGCTCAGGGGTAGCATGGAGCAAAACCACCTTCATGACTCTCATTTCTGCTCTGCTGCAGGCTTCACACAACCATTCAAAAGCTTTGTTTTTCTCTCCATGGAAATGCGTAGATTAACTTTGCTAAAATTTTAGATACGTTCAGGTTGAACTCTCAACTGAGACAAGGTTTAATCAGCAGTTACACTGCTTTGTGGGCTTTTTTGCAGGTTTTTTTTTCTTTGTTTCAATCTTCTCCTTTCTCTACTGATAAATGAATAAAAAGGGGATATTTTCTAAAAGAAGTGATGCTGGGTTACTCTTTGCATTGAGATTAGCTGGAGGGAGTGAAAATGTACCCCGTGGTTTCTGTCCATTTCTACTGTATTGGGAAAATGGATCAAATGTGCACTAGATTTCAAAGTGTTCTGTAATTCAGGCAAAATATCTATATATCCAAATGTGCCATTATTAAAAAAAAAAAAAAAAAAAAAACAAAAAAACTCAACCAAAACCCCCAAGCAAAAAGCCTACAAAGTAAAGGGAAATGTAAGCTGAGAGCTTAGACTTTGGATTTCTCCTAAGCAAAATAGTTTAACCCTCCCCAAGGTTTGGGGGGTCTAGAGTGAACAAAGTATACTGGTAAAATCCAGAATTTGTTACCATTGAATCACTTAAAGCTAAAACAATATTCTGAGAAAGAATCACTCACTCAAACAGGCCTGAGTAGGAAATATTGTCCCTGTGTGCACCAATCCTTCAGCTGTCCGTGCCATGAGCTGGACTCCTTTAGGGGTTTTGTTCATTTGTTTTGTGGAGGTGCTGGAAACCTGCAGCTCCTACTGAATTGGGCAGGTGTCCAGTGAGGTCCCTGGTGAGCTGACAAAAGAGGACAAGGATAGTTGAAACATTTTTCCATCTCAGGCTTGCACTGATTCTGGAGTGTGGAGGTGCCAGTTGGATTTTCTGTCTTACTGCTGGTGTTAAAATGGGGACCCAGGCTTGGAGTAGCTGCTGAGGCAAGACAGGAGTCGGAAGGAGAGAGATTCATTGCCAAAGCTGCCTTTTGCCTGGCTCTGGTCCTCACAAGTATTAAAAGTTAACCACAATTTTTTGACAGGAGAAAGATGAAATCCAGCCAAGCCCTGCCCTGAATTACAGGGGGCTGCAGTGGGAAGCAGAGGTGCACACCCCTCCCAGAGCCAGGCGCTGCCAGAGGTACCCAGTGGGACATTAGGAGGCAGAGAGAGGACAATTTCCTTGCTGATGAAATGCTGCTTTGCTCAAGGGAGCACATTATTGCTGTTATTTATGCACTGCCAAAGGTGTGCACAGTGCTTTATAGTGCAATAAAGCAATGACTGGTGTCCAGTCCCTGGGGTGCTGTGCCACTGCTGAAGGATGGCAGAGGGGCAGCATGAAGGGTTGATTGTCCCTCTGCGCTGAGGCAGAGCTCTGTCACTGTCACAGCGTGTCCTCCTGGCTGGGGACATTGCAGTGGCTCTGTCACTGGTGTGCACAGTCGCCTGTGATGATGATTCCAAGGGCACGTAGCCTGTTTGATATGCACTGGGAGTCTGGTGGCACTGGGAATGAGTGAACAATACCTGGGGCTGTGACAGAGGCACTTTCTACATTTTTTTTAACTTTTACAGATTCCCAGCCATCTGCTGCCTCACCAGCTGCTCACAGTGCAATGCAAAACTTATCTCCATTCAGGAGCTGAGCTCAGCCCCCTGAGGAGGGCAAGGGCAGTGGGTGCACAGCTGACCTCTTGTGCATTGGCTGCAGGACAGGCCCAGACCCAGTGCCAAACTCCAGAGAGATGGGGAATAAATGCAAGGAAAAGGTGGAAGAGCAAACATATGGCTGCATGAACTCTTGTTCACCCCTTCCCAAATCCTGGCCATGGAGATGCTCTGGCCTGGAGAACTGTGGGAGTGAGTCTGGGGACTGAGAAGGCCAGTCCCAGATTTGATGCCCCTTTAGCCATTATTAGGTAGCCAGGAAGGAGGAAAAGACATTCCCTGAGGGCATGGAGAGGTTCTGGCTCTGGCTGTGTTGCTGTGATGTTGCTTTTGCTTGGGAAGGGAGCCGAGGCCTGTGGCAGCATAACTGGAGGCAGTGGGGAGAAAGCAGCAAGTTCTGCCTCAGGGAACCTTAGCAGCCACCAGCAGGTGTAGGGGAACAGAGAAAGACACAGCTACTGGAGATCTGTGGGGCCAGAGGGCCCTGGGAATCCTCCTGCCCGGCAAGTCCCATGCATTGTTACTCACTGTCTTTGGGGCACCTCGGTGAGAATTCCCTAATTTCATTAAATCTTGTTTTTATAATCCCCTTGGGATCAGGGTGACTGGCCTGGGTGCTCTCTAGTCCTACCCCTCCATCTCTCCAGTGCCTGCTCCCCAGAGATGGGGGCGATGCTGGGGCAGGCAAGGGAGGAAAGGCAGGCTGGCTGCAGGAGCTGGAGGGAGTGCCCAGGTTTCCTCCTCCATTTCCAGAGAGCCCCTGTGCTGTGCCTGTGCCACTTCAGACCGCTCAGAGCTCCCTCCTCCCTCCTCATGCTTTTATGCATTTTCCAATTAAATTTCTTCCACGAGAAGGAGAGAGGCACTCTGAATCCATTAGCATTAGTAATTATGCAAATGCTTCAGGGAGTTGACTGCCCATCATTACATATAATTAATGTTTCTGGTTATGAATGAAGGGTTTGTTACTCTTCTTCACCCCCCCCCTCCCTTTTTGTGCTGGAATGGGGCGGGGTGGAAGCGCGGGAGGGGGGGAGGTGGTGGCGGTGTGTGTATTGGTGGTGATGATGTTGCTGTATTTAATTTGCATAATCAGCAGGTCTGATTGGGTATGCATGAGGGTAGGGGCGGGGGGACCTTCTCCAACGTGCACTCAATTAAGCTGGTGGCAAATCTCAGGAGAGACACACGGAGTGTGGAGCACAGTGTGGCACAGTGATGCAGCCAGCAGGCTCGGCTTTAGGCTCGGCTTTAGGGAGCACCCGCATGTAGCAGTCTGAATTGTTGCTAGCATAGTCCAGGGAAAGGAAGCAAAAGGGATCTTTGCATAATATCCAAAGATGTTTTATTCAGCCCCACAGTGAGATGATCAGGTTCCAGCTCCCACACACTGAAGGTCGAGCTTACTCTCACAGGAACCTGGGGCTGACCCTGGTCCCAGGGCAGTACAAAGATGAGGGGCAATCAGGGAATAGGGAATAGGGGTGGCTCAGGGACATAGGAACAGACACAGGAACAGGGAAAAGAGCCAGTGGGGTCTAACAGAGCTTTTTGAGGGAAGTTTCCTGTGTCTCCCTAGACCAGGGAATGGGAATGCCCCCCCCCAGGGTCTCCACACCAGCAGGAGCAGAGGTGCCCTTGGACTGGCAGGGCTCTCTGCACAGGTGTTCTTGCCTTCTTGCCTGGAAATGCTCCTCCTGCCCTTTTGCTTTGCTTGCCTGCTAGAAATGGCACAGGGGTTCTGCAGAGGTGCTGTTCTGGCTCTTTCCTTGGGCAGCACATGGGCACTGAGTACTGCAGAGCTGTATCCTCAATACTTGGGGCAGCATGGGGGAATGGGCTTGGCACTGGCAGCAAGAGGCACAGCCCCATCCTGTGCCCCCCGGCCCGAGGCTGTGCACTGAGATCTGTTCTGGAATTCAGGCAAAATATCTATATATCCAAATGTACCATTATTAAAAAAAAAAACCAAAAACAAACCCAAAACCCCCAAGCAAAAAAACCTACAACCAAAAAACCAAACAAAACCCCAAGCAAAAAACGCTGAGGCTCTGAGCAGGCGTGCTGGTGCTCAGGGGGCTGAGGATGCTCTGTGCCCTGGAAGGCAGGGGCTGAGAGGGGAGGGGTATTGGGATGGACTGAACTGTCCATGTAACAGGGGTCAGGACAGACAGGGAAGTGGTAATGTGGTAGCTCAGAGCTGTACCTCTGTCAGACTTTACCTCCCATGTCAAACATCACAAAAGTTGGGGGTGGAAATTTCCTCTGTGTGTTCCAGTTACAACAAATGCCTGGGAAACCTCCCTGGAGATCTCTCTGCTTCCTGGTCCACATGAAACAAATGCTTCCTGTCCACTGTAAAACATCTTCCCGTTCCCTGTCACTATCCTTTCACTTTTTGTCTCTTTTATTGCTCTTCTGTGTTTCCTTTCCCAAGCAGCCTGACCCTGGTCTCCAGCTGAAGCCCATCTTGTGTCCTTTACCATCTTGTGTCCTTTACCACCATCCCTGGATGTAGGCAGCCCATCACTGGCCTCTCCAGAGTCCCCTGGTTTTTAAGTGTCAGCTGCTGTGTTCCCTCACTCCTCCATGGAGAGGATAGAACCCTTGGTTTTGGCTGATCAAAGATGTACAGAAAGAGATACTCAGTGAAGGGGGTCTGGAGTGGGGAAACAAAAGATTCTGGAAGCAATATGTGCTCAGTGGAATGTAATCCCATATATCCCTTGGAGGGCATATCTCCAAGCTAAGGACAACACAGATCCTCCAGACAGAGGGAGATGAACCTAAGAGTACCATGGAGATGAGAAAAGCAGGCCTGCAGCAGGGATCAGATTGACCAGAGAGTCTCTGTCAAAAACCAAAAAGGGGCAGCAATTGCATAGATGGAGTCTGGGGAATAGTGCCCTCCTACTCTGTATCTATCATTATTTTCTGTCCTGATTATAATACATTGTTTGCAATGCAGCCACTGGAAATTGGATAGATCTCTTCTGGCATCTCCCTCTTGGGTCACTATGGGCAAGGTGTGAGCTCTTCACAGCAGTGCAGGAATTTGGAGTATCTCAGCAAAGGTTCCCAGAGCAGGCAAGTAGGGAGAATTTCAGTTTTATTTCCTGCCATGCTATCCCCACAGCTTACAGAAATGTGAGACAGAATTCCAACAAGAACTCTACTGTTACTTAGAAGAGGTGAGGAATGGGACACACATAAAAGAAAGAAAACATCCTGAAAAAATTAATGTGTCCCTGTGTATGTGTTTTTATGTGTGTTTGTTCTTAAAGCAGAAGAAAGTTCTGTGTGTGTGTGTGTTTGTGTATAAGCTTTTAAAGGAGGAGAAAAGTGGGGGAAACTTGAAACATTAAACTTCCAAAAATCCCTCAGACTCTTGATAGATGGCATTATGAACTGATACCAGGTTTGCTCTAAAGATTGTTTTTTGGTACAAGAAACTTGAGGCAGTGCTGGATTCTGTTGTTGTCAAGGTTTTGTTTTCTCTGACTTGAAGCTGCTTTGGAGATTTGTAGTTCTGAGGTTTGTGTTGTTCAATATTTTGTAAAGCATTTGTGCACTTGGCCTGCTGCTACAGAAAACCACTGGGGATGACAGGTAGCAGCACCTGTAAAATCTTCAATGTACACAAAACCAAGAGCTCTGGTTGGCTCACACAAAGAACTTCTCTTAAGGATGACAAAGGTACCAACACTGATGGGAAAGGTGATCCCTGAAGGACTGGGTGAAATCCCAGAGGCACTTGCCAGGAGTAGAGCAGAGGTCTTTGGCAATGATGTGATGAGTAGCTGCTGTAAAATCACAGCAGCAAGTGATGGTGCTTCCTTATGTGATAGAGAGGGAGCTTTCCTCCTGTGGAATGGGAAGATGTCAGCAACTCTGCTCTGGTTTTGCTTTCTGTGGCATTCACCCCACAACAGATTGTGTGACCAAGGCACCAGGGCAGCAGTGACCCATGGAAGCAAGGTGGGCTCAGGCTCCTCAGGTGGCCCATTTGCCCAAGCCTGGGTTGTGTTTCCTGAGGTCAAATCTGCTGATTGTGCTGTATCCTCAAAGAAGACACAAGGTGAAGACCTCACTGTCCCCCAGAGCCACCACTGAGGTCAGCTGGGCCTAGAGAAAAGATGAGGGAAACAATTTCCAAAGCAGAAGGGAGACAGTGCTGAGAGCAGGGAGTGCAGCTGAGGGAGGGAAGGGAAGGGACAGTGAGTAGCATGACAGCCCCAGGCTGTGTCCCATCACCCAGAGGGTGCAGCCATGGCCAGGGACTATGAGCTGCAGGAACAGGGCTCCCAGGACACAGCTGAGCTTGTGCAGGGTGCCAGCCCTGTCACAGGCTGCTTTGTGGGCACTGATGTTCACAGATGGTGCTCGATGGTGTCACTGGGGGGGAAGGCAAAGAACAAAGTCCCCTCTGAGCTGTGCCCAGCAGTAGCTCCACATGGTCACATCACTCTTCTGCAGGGTGGAGGCATTTGCTGTGTTTCCCCTTGCCATTTGATTTATTTTTGTTGCCCACAAGGTGGGTCAGGCTGTGTCTGGCACAAGGACACACGAGAACACCCATGGGCACACGCTGGCACAGGGCATGGTGCACAGACTCTGGAGATTGCTACAGGCAGAAGTTAAATCCCACATCAAAGCACAGAGCTCTCAGAGCAGCACTGTTCAAAGGCACCAGCTTCCTTCCCGGGAAAGACAGATTGTCACTTTGATTTAGAGATTTTAACAAGAGAGAAAAAAGAAGGAGGGAAAGAATGGAGGAGAGAAAAGAGGGAGTTTTCATTTATACCTTTTTTCCCCTTTGGCTATCCAAATAAGGCTTCAGTTTGATCAAAAAAGGACCCCAATTTAAAATAAGTTTAATGTAACAATGAATTATTTAAAGGAGAAGAAAATACAAGCTGCTGCTTAAAAAAAAGAGAAAAAGCTATTATTGAAATGTCAGAACAAATACCCAGCTTGATCTGCATTAATATGATAAATACTAATATATTCATTTCCCCTGGTGGTTCTGGCTTGCAGAGGTACATCTGCAGCACGTTGCTTTTGGTAATCAGGTCACAACTTCAAAGGGAGAACGCGAGGAGTTCTGGAGGATGTTGTGCAAGCAGCAGTTAGAGACCTTGTGGAACATCCTGTAGACTTGAGGTGTTCTCATCAAGGGTCTTCTGGAAGTTCTGTGATTGCTGAAGGAAATGGAACATCTTGTCATGTTCTGTGGTGGCTCACCAGTTATGGGACAGCACTGGTGTCTGGCTGTCAGCTTCAAAGTTGCTGTTTTCCTGTAGACAGCTTATCAGGAGAGAAAAAAAGGCTGAGGTGGAGAAAGCAAATGAGCTTCCCACCTTCTATCCCCACAACCAAATTCCCAGCCCCTCTGTGACTGGGAAAGCTGTAGAATCAGCTGTGAATCAGCCATGTCAGTCTGTGCTTCCAGAGCTGCACAGTGAAGTTTTCAGGAGCTGATAGCTTGAGCCTTGAAGAAGCTTTATGTAAATATCTTTGGTTTTTTAGGATCTAACAAGCTGGGAAGGATGTTTTGGATAGGGACATGCATTATCCTCTACTGGGCATCGTCTCTGCCTGCCCCACCCTTCTCATCTGTTGGACAAGAAGTTCTGTTGTACTGTGCATCAGGCTTGCTGGTATCAGCACCACCTGTGCCCTTGAAAGAGTAACCTGGAGATCAGACCCCTTTATGGGGGTCTTTTCTATAGCCAAGGCCTAGATTTAGACCAGAGTGATGCACCAAGAGAAACCAATAGTTCAGACTTAGGAGAGCTTATGTAGGAGTGATGTGTGAAAGGTGTTGAAGTGTTGCTTCCTAACATTACTGCTGACAGTTGAGTGACAGATTGAGAGTGTGGTTAAATTGAGATGCAAAGGAGTTAAACTGGTCTTCTGGTTGGTAGAATAATGACAAAATGTTGGAGAGAAACAAGGGAGGGGCAAATTTACATGAGAAGGTTGAACTAGAGAGAAGCTCAGATCAGGGAGTGGAGGAGAGGTGTGTTTAGAAAATCATATAATATAGAAACCCATTGGGGTGTCACTCACTCAGGATCAACAATTGTGGTCATTAATTGTTGCGGTGTTGAGGGTCCCCAGGATGAGGTGAGAGATGAGAATTTACTCCAAATTCTCAGAAGGTTGATATTATAATTATATTATATCATATCATATCATAATTATATACTAAAACTATACTAAAGAAAGAGAAAGGAGACATCAAAAGGCTAGAAAAAGAATGATAATAAAAATCCCATGACTGACCAGAGTCCCAACACAGCTGGACTGGGATTGGTCATTAAGTAAAAACAATTCACATGGAACCAATCAAAGATGCACCCGTTGGTAAGCAACCTCCAAACCACATTCCAAGCAATCAGATAATTATTGTTTACATTTTGGTTTTGAGACTTCTCAGGAGAAAAATCCTGGCAAAGGGATTTTTCATAAAGTATGACAGTGACAGAAACCTAATGTGAACCTATCATAGAATGGTTTGGATGGGAGGGACTTTAAAGATCATCCAATCCAACCTCCCTTCCTCTAGCCCGGGTTGCTCCAAGCCCTGTCCAGCTTGGACACTTCCAGGAATGGGGCAGCCACAGCTGCTCTGGGCAGCCTGTCAACATGGCAAGGTGAGTTAAGGTAAAGCCATGAGACATTCAGGTAGATTTTGACCTTCTTGTTAAGCATCATTTCAATTGAGATAGCTCAAACATAATTAATATATTGCTAACCTGCTGCCACACTGGAGCTGCTATGTGATGAGACATTGAGCCCCTCCCCACAGGGGACACGTGGGCCCCAGGCTGCAGCGTGGGGCTCTGAGCTGGCCACGTGCCCACCTCAAGGAAGGACTGATTGCATCCAGGGGAATTCAGCTGCTGCTGGAGCCTGGAGTTTCCAGGTAGATAGAAGTGTGCCCAAAGCCCAGGCAGGGCTGGTTAGAGAGCTGCAGGAACCGTGCCTGAGAGTCTGTTGTGATAATCTGGGCTCACTTGAGGAGCCCCTCTTCTCTGTGTGTGTGTTTCTCCATGAAATGCTCCAGTTTCCAAGGAGCTCTAATGTGCTTTTCCGCTAGATTTTCCTCACAAATGCAGAGTCTTAGTCCGTCTGCTTCTGCCCCTCTTCCCTCCATTGCCTGCATTTGAATGTATAATATTGGCTTTTGGGCATGAGTGTGCTGTGCCCAATTTACAGACCAGTTCCTCAATTAAAAGATGCATAAGCTTTATTATTTATACCATTATTTTTCTAATTATTTTGTTTTCCTGGAGATGCCCCGCAGGGTCTGTAGTCTGCTAGAAATTCTACCAAGAGCTCCTGGCTTTTGACTTCAGAAGGTTAACTCTCCCAGTAGCTATTTTTGATCCATTCACTGGGAAAATGTGATTACTTCTTATTTACTGACATTAAGTATTCCTGCTTGTAGCCAGTGTGGTATTAAAGTAAAACGTTCAGCATTTAACACGATGAATGCAGAGATATGAGGCTAAATGCACTGCATAAAAATCTTTATGGGGCTGTAAACAGACGCCCAGAATATTTTCAACTGTTTTGTTGTGACTCAGGCTGGGGTCCCCCTCTCTGCCAGGCAGCCTGCCCCAGGTCCCTTGGGAATCAGCCAAGATGTGTCAACACAGCCTTGGCTTCCAGAGGGGAAGGGGCCTGGGGCACAGCAAATGAGCAGAGCTGCTTCTGGTGGGTGCTGCACTTGCCAAGACTGGCCTTGGCCACACTTGGTGGCTGTTGCTGCATCAGTGCAGATCTGGGGGTGAATATGGGCTGTGATTGCTTCAGAGCTGCTTTCTTCAGTCTCGGTCTCAGATAAACAGAGCTCAAGAGAAAATCAGTTCAGAGTGAGTTTTGTCAGCTTCAAAAGAGATTCATTCCTGCTGTTGTCAGTCACAGGAGACTGATGGCTGAGATTACTGAGGAAAGCAAGGCCTGTGGGCATTAAAGCAGATACTGTTACTGGAACTCTGGCTTAAAGATGAGATTTAATCTGGACTGTGGGTTTGTACAACATCCCTTCCCCCTTCCAGCTTCTCACTCAGAAGGTCTGGTTTCCATGAGCACACTCAGCTTCCAGTGCTCCATTTGCTCTCATCAGCTCTCTGGTCAACACCAAATCTGCTCCTGACCTCCTGTGTGCACTGAACACCAAGAGCAAGGCTAAACTGAGAGCTGGGCTCTTGCTTGACCTTGTTCTTTGTTGGGTTTTGGGTTGGGTGTTTGGGCTGTGTCCTCACCCAGGGATAGAAGCTGGGAACTCCTCAGCAAAACAGGCACCTCCTGTTGCCTGGGAGAGCAGCTGGGCTCCCAGGGAGCCTGTGCTGGGCTTCCCACAGCTCAGCAGCTCTTCTGAGCTGAAACCCCACCAACACCTCCTGCTGCTGCAGCACAAGGAGCACCAGTGGTGCCACACAAAGCACTGCTTGCCAACCCTTACTTGGGGTAATCCCTGCCACCCTTGGGTGTTGGAACCCTGGATGCTGAGACTTTTAAACTTTCTGTGCTTAAAGGCACAGACCCACAAGAGAACACTGTATTTGACCTGAGGCTGTGAAGAAGGCTTCCCAAATAGCCCTGGGATTATGGGTGTGTAGTTGGTTAGAAGTGTGTTTTCCACCCTGTGTGTTTTCACAGGGTAGGAAACCTTAGAGTTTGGGGTTTTAGAATATAGTAATAAATATGAAGCAAGATGGAGGTTTTAGGGCAGAGACAGGTTGTTCTTCTTTACCTTCTTCCTTCTTCTTTATGGATTTGGGTGATGTTTTGTAATTGAACAGAAAAGTCCACATTGCAGGCTTTGAGGGATCAGTTGTTGGGTTAAAGGAAAATAATCTGGGTGTCCTTTCTTAATTGGATAGTTTAGCCTTAAAATACCTTGTAAAAAGAGCTAGTTAGCCATTTTGTGCCTTGCTAATGAAAGGCGGCAGTACTCATGGTTGGGAGGCTGTTTCACTGATAAGAAATAATAAACACCTCAGTCCAAACATGTACTACCATCTCAAGTGCCTTCAATCTCAACCCAGAGAAACCAATACTTGGGCACCTCGGCAAATTCTAGGTATGGTTGGTGGTAAGTGAGGAGGCAGAGCTGAGTCACAAGCTCTGAGATCTTTACTGCTTTAATAAAAGGCTGTGGAAGGTATTTAAATGGCCTCCTGAGGAGCATTCCAAGAGCAAAGTCAAAGGCCGCAATTCCATATTTAATGATACGGAATAGAATTGGTTGTGTTTGTGCTGCAGGGAGCTTCACACAGCCCTGACCTTCCAGAGCTCCTTTCTGCCATGTGTGAGGCTCAATGACAAACCTGAGAGTTTCTCCCAGGGGCTGATTTATTTTTGATTGTTCCAAAGCTGCGTCCTGAAATTTGGAGTGGCATATCCCTGGGAAGTTAACATTTTGCAAGCTTTACTCTTGGTTAGAAGTCTAATGTGCCTGTTGGGAGCAGCCCTGCCTATCTGCAGTGGAGTGATCAGGACAATTCTACATCTTTGCTCTCCCCAATTGCTTTGGATGCTTCACACTGGGGTTTCCAGCACAGGAAGGGCATCAACTTGTTGGAGTGACTCCAGGGGAGGCCTTCACATGATCAGAGGGATGGAACACCTTTCCTATGTGAAAAAGCTGAGAGAATTGGGATTGTTCAGCCTGGAGTGACCTAATTGCAGCCTTCCAGTACCTGAAGGAGCTCCAAGAAACTAAGAGAGGGACTTTGTTATAAGAGCCTGGAGTGACAGGACAAGGGGGAATGGATTGAAACTAAAAGGGAGTAGGTTTAGTTTAGATATTGGGGAACAATTCTTCCCTATGGAGGTGGTGAGGCCGTGGAACAGGCTCCCCAGAGAAGCCCTATCCCTTAAAGTGTTCAAGGCTAGGCTGAACGGAGCTCTGAGCAACCTGATCTAGTGAAAAGTGTCCCTGACCATGGCAGGGGGTTGGAATTGGATGATTGGATGATCTTTAAGGTCCCTTCCAACCCAAAGCCCCTATGGCAGAGGGTTGGAATTAGATAATTGGATGATCTTTAAGGTCCCTTCCAACCCAAACCATTCTGCAATTCTGCAGTTCCTTGCTACAAAGGTTTGTGTCCTACATCCATCCTGCTCCTCTTCCCCACTGCCTCCCCCTGCATTCAGTGTCTCTTCCCCATAGCATGTGGCCAGAGCACATTCTCAGCAATGCTGTCACTTCTGCTTCTTCACTGCAGCAGCCACAGGAGCTGTGGGACAGGAAATCTGTTGGGTGGTGTTTAACTGCCCCGTTTGCAGCCAGTCACGGGACAGCAGGGATTACAGTGGCTCTAATTGGCTGGCTGCAGAGCCCCTGCACTCCGTGCTCAGGGCACGGCAGGGATCGCTGCCAGGGTCTCTCCTGCTCTTCTTCCAGCAGGCTGAATGCTGCTCATTCAGGAAGTTAACAAGGATGTCTGACTGCTGCCTCGAGGATCTGACCCTTCTACAAAAGAGATGCTGGTCAGCTGAAGTTCAGGAGGTCTCTCCTGGAACTCTTTCCAGGGATCCTGGCAGGGCAGGCTCTTGGCAGCTCTGGTGCTGCCTGCTCCTGCCAGGGCTCCCTGCTTTCCCCTTATCCCGCTGCTGCCAGGCTGGAGCAGGGTTTTTTTCATTAGCAGTGATGCAGGCAGAGCGGGGCCAATTACTCACTGCTTTATGCTTGCTGGAAACCCACCCAGGACTGGTAATAGCCATTAAGTGAGGGTGCAGCTTTAACTATGTGCCATTACATTAAGTTTCAAGTTGATCTATGGCCAGAGCAAATTGAATTCCTGCTGCTATCCCATCTGACATTTGTTACATTACAATGCCTGCTCTTTTGTTTTTGAGTCAATAGCTGCTGCTTTCGAGAAATATGGATTATTAGAATTTATAGCCCGTCCAAAGTGTCTTTTCAAACACTCATATCCTTTTATCATTTCGTTTTGTTGTTATTCTGCCCAGCACAGTTTGTATTTCTTCAGGTTTTAGCACCTGGGACTCTCGATACTTGTGCTAAATCAATACCCTTTGTCCTCATTGCTTTAATATACACAACCATTTGTGTGATGCATGAATTGCAGTGGGTTTTCTACCTGCAATAGTCATTTACTCCTTCTGCTCAAGCATTGCTTCCCCTGTCTGTGTACAGGCCGTGCTTTGCAGTAAATATCACACATCTACATTTCAATTCCTTTATATGACCATTTCCAGGTACCTGGCTGCACATGGGAAAGTGAATTTGCTGGCTCCTTATCAGGAGGGGAACACAGGTTTGACAGTATTCCAGGGCCTCCTGGAAAGTGCTGGTGTGCTGAGTTCATAAAAATCCAACTTTTTCTCTTATAGTGGATTCACACCTTCGAAATCTTAGATTTAATGCAGTTACACCTTTTCATAAAGCAGATGTCAATACTCTCAAGATCAGTAAGAGGGTAAAAAAGGGCTTTTGGACTTTTGTTCAGATGTCCTCAGGTCAGTAGCAATTGAAGTTGTCACTCATCACTTGGCAGTTCTGGAGACCCTTGGGAGGGGAATTGCTTGGATTACTATCCCACAGCCAGGTGTACTGGAATGGAGACCTCCCCCCCCCAGCCTTGGACCTGCATCCACCCCTGCAGCTCAAAGTGGATTTACAGCAAGAGCAGCACAGCCAGTGCTGTCACTGCATCTGCTCTGCCCTGCTGTGCTGATGGAGGTGTTCCCAAGGCTCTTCATCACCCTTTGGGTGTGTGCTGGACACTGCAGTGTGTGCTAAGGTACATGGTAGGTCTGGGCCTTTGGTATCACTCATCTGCTGGCCCTTCTGCTCTGCTCCACTTCTCTGCTGGCTCTGGGAGTCCAGAATGCACAAGAGCAGCAAAGCTGCATGTTCCCTCTGAATTTTGATTTCTTTTGGTCTATCAGGAAGGGCAGGAAACAAACAGGAAAGGTGAAGGCATACAAGATGAGATCAGAGAAAGAGAAGGCCACTTCTTGGCCACTCTGCATTTCCCATACAAGTAGGAAAACCTTGCCCTGTGGCCATGACCCCTTTCCAGATGTTTCCCTTTTCCTCTGCTCCACAGAGTGGCAGCCACACACCCACTTCATGCCCCAGCTCCCTGCCAGCCCCGTGGCCATCCCACGAGCTGCCTGGGCTTCAAGTCCTTGACTCAAGCTGCTCCACTTTGTGATTCAAGGCCCTGTGCTGCTCTCCCAGCTGCTGCCAGCCCAGCCCTGCCGTGGCCCTGCAGCCCCATTCTCCTCCCAGGCTGAGCAGCTCCCGGTGCCTTCCTGCTTGAGAGGTGACAATTTAACTAAGAGCCATTTCCGAGAGTGATGAGTGTGATTTTCAATGTCTCATTGAAACACAGGGCAAATCCTTCATTCCCAAAGGGAGATGTGTTAAACACTGCTTCAGAATTAATCTGCAGAGCGTGAATCTCCCTTGCAGCAGCAGCAGGGAGAGGCACCACGGTGTCCTCCTTTGTCTCCGTGTTCATGGCAGCCTCCTGGTTTATCTCTGCCACTGCCGCTCTTCGGGGCTCTCCCTCCCTGTCCTGCCCATGAAAAATGAGATGTCAGCTCCCTTCAGGGCACAGGTATTCCTGGTAATATATTTTCCATGTAAATAAATGGCAGCAATTTGCCTGTCACTTACATTAATTGTAGTGGAAACTGGGAGAAGCAGAAGAAGGGGTGACCAGATCCTCTGCTGGACTGACCCTCCCACTGCTGCACCCTGCTCCCAGGGGGCTGCAGTTTGGGCAGAGCTGTGGTCTTCTGCATGGAGCACCAGAGCTGCTGTCCTGCAGATTTGTAGCAACATCCCTAGAAGTGGAACCCAACTGCCCTGGCTCAGGGTCAAGGTGAAGCAGCCCAGCCCCTGACCCTGATGGATACATTTTCCCTAATTTTAAGTCCTCCCATCAATCCCTTGATACTCCCAGTGCAGCCTTTTCCTTCAGAGGTGCTTTCAGACCTGCAGATGAAGCACCCATGTCACAGAGCCAGGAGGCAGAGCCCAGCAGGGCTGTCAGAAGGTCCTTCAAAAATCTGTTGGCACAGGTGGCACGTGCCTGCCTGTTCCTGAAACATAACTGCTCCTGACTATAAAGATTATTTACATTGCAACCAAAGCTGCCAAACACTTTTAAAATGCGCTAACGGTGCCTCTCTCTTCCCACTGCACTTGCTGATAAAGGGCCATAAACAAGCTTGACACATTTATAATAACCTTTCTCCCCTCCCTCTACCTTGTTCTCTCCTCTTCCTCTCTTGCCTCTCTCACAGGCTGCATTGGGTAAATTTTTATTCTACTGCCATTAGCTGGGATATATTGTTTGATGGGGGAAATAAAATGTCGAATCTCATTTTATTTTTATTTTTATTTTCTTGTTCTAGTAGCAGCTGCTTCAAATGCCAACAGCGGATGTTTGGTTTTAAAATTTTGTTTCCCCCAGCATTTTTTTCCTTTTCTCTGTTCATTTTCTTCCCCTTTTCCTGTATCTCCCTTCTAAAAGGTCATCTTAAATGATGCAAGGATACATGCTTTTGCAGGTTGTTTTTATCACTTATCAGCCTGTTCCAAAGGCCATTTAGTCTTCTAGGCAAAGGTTGTAGCTTTCAGCCTCCACTTCCCATTTACAAAGGAAAAATGGATGCTCCATTTCTAGGTGTATAAATTAGGTATAGATATAGATATAAACCAAAATGCTAACCCATTGGAAAGAAAAGAACCTTGTAATTTCTTTGTCTCCAGTCTGAAGAGGTCTCAGGTTCACCTTTTTTCATGTCACCTGTTCCTCTCAGAGATATTGATGGAAGTGCCTCATCTAACGATTCCTCCTCCATCCTGTATTGATGGTGCTGTGGAAAGGCCTGTGCTCTGCAGATGAAAGGCAGGGTACAGGCTGTTCCTCTGGGGCTGCTCTGGAGGCTTTTTTGCTCAGTGACTCGTGGCTGTGAGGGAGGGTTTGTGGGCAGGGGGGCACAGGGGACTGCACTGGGGGCCCGTGCAGTTCAAAGTCTGCGTTTCTGGAGCCATCCTGGCTTTGCAATTTTGTACCCATAATGATAAAGCACTTATTTGTTTCATCTTCCCTTGAAGCCCTGGCCAGAGGGAGAGAAATGGATGTGGTAGACCTGGCCTGGAATTGCTCATCCTCTGGCAGCAAATGAAGCCATGGTGAGCTGTGCTCAGCTGCTGACACTGGGAAAGCCTGGCTTGGAGGGGAGGGGGGACATTGATTCCAGCAAATCTGGCAAAGATGCAGCAACTAAGCTATTGTGTAAGAAAGCATTACCTAAGATATGGTTAGAAAGGTGAAAACATCCCTCACCTCTCCCCACTTTGTCTTGCTCACATAATATGTATATAATATGTATGTATATGGTACTGGCAGGGCAATTAATCACAGTGTGCAGACCTGAGTTGGAGCCACTTTCAGGGCTTGAGACTTTCAGATGAGAGATGAGGAAATAATTTTTTATGTTTGATACATTAAAACTGCTGCTTTTCCTCTCCACTTGGTATATTTTGTTGTACGTGGTCAATAAATTTGCAGAGATCTGCCTGTGGTTATGGAAATCACACAATGGAATAATTAAATGGCCTAATTGTAAAGTATATTATCTTCAGCATTGCACTCAGCAGCTATTCTACCACACCTCATAGAGAAGGGCAGTAATTATGAAAATCTGACACAGACTTGCACTCAGCAGGGGAATCCAGCCAAATCCAAATGTGATGAACTGAACCCACCACCCATGGGGATGGATCCCACTCCTCCCTCATGGTCAGTGACTGAAGACACTGAGGGAGGGGATGATGATAATGTACAAGGGATAAATCATGAGGCATCTTACAGCAGAGAGAAGGTGGGGACCATTTTAATTTTGGTACCACTTTGGCCTTCTAAAGCTGCTCTGTGGGACTCAGGTCTGTGTCGTGTCCAAGTATTTCATCCTCTGTGGTCCTGGCTGGAGTTCTGTGAAAATGTGCCTGTGGTAGATATCCTGGGGCTCCTGTCAGCACTAAGGGCTGATGCTGTCTAAAAAATGAGGAAGGAATGAAGTGTCCTCTCTAATATGACACAAAACCCTCATCATCCAAGCCATTTTCTAGCATATTAATATTAATTTTGCACTAATGCAGGATGAATACATTTTAGTGTTTGACCAGAGCACATTTGTCATTTTTATGTCATACTCACAGAATGCATCAGTGTGATATATTGTGTATTTTACCATAATAGTAGACAATATACCTCAGTATTTCATTTGGACAAGTAGCAAGTATGAGGCAAGGAGACAGTCACTGCTGGACCAGGGCTGAGCGCAGGAAAACAGAAATAAATTAAAACATATTAATCTGGAATAAAAAGTCATTTATCCAGTAAATTAAAAGCAGAAGCCTTCACCTCTTGTTGAGTTGCCCTGTTAGGCTGCCTTAGCAAGGCTTGGCCTGGAGCTTCTTCTGTGTGACTTCAGGCAGTGTGAGTTTGGAGACAGGTGGGAAAAGGCAGAACCTGAGAGTGACAGTGCCTGGGGAAGTGCAGAGCTGCAGAATCTGAGATGGAGCCAGGTGGGCTCAGCACCTGCTGCCAGGTGTGCCATCCACCACCCTGCCTGCTCCCAGAGCACAGCTGGGGCAGGGTGAGGTGCCTCAGGGGCCTCTGGGTGCTGGCAGGGAAGGAGCATCCCTAGGGTGCCCACAGACAGGAGGCTGAGGAGGGGCAGCAAAGGAGGGAGAAAGGGCCCAAAAGTACCAAGGAAGTCACAGTTACTGAATGGACTCTTCCCTATTGCTTTATTTGTTCCCATGTTTTGCCCTGGGCACTGATGTTTAGTCATTTAGACCAAAGGGATCTAAAGCGTTGCCATAAAGGGTAGTTCAAAAATCAATGGATGTTAGAAAGGGTCAAATGATGCCATAAAGAGATTAACAGCAGCATGGAGAGATAATATTCCCCTGACTGCAGAGCTGGCCCTGAGAGCTTTATGAGACGGAAAGAGCAGAGGCAGCCCCAGCACCTCTTTCCCTGCTTGACTTGTCCCCCTCCTCACAGCTCAGGGCTGTGTGGGGAGATGGAGGGATGGCTCTGGAGATGGCAATGAGAGCAGACAGGCAGGTGGGCCATGCTGCTGCCTGATGAATTCTTCTTCTAATCCAGACAAACTGCAGCTCTGTGGACAGTCCCTGCTAAATCACCCAGGAGGAATTACTTACTCAGCAATCAGTCACAGGTTTACAGCATGAAGGTCAGATTTTATGAGGGTCCCCTGGAAATGCATGGGGGAAGCACAGCAGGGCTGTGTGTCACTCCCCTGGCATGGGACCTAAAGGCAGGGCAGGCAGTGTGCTGGGCAGGGGACAGAGCCAGCCAGGGCAGCCTTCCCCTGTCACTTCCTCACCAAACCCATCTGTGCAGCCTCCGCACCCAGCTAGGGAATAAAATCAGGAGCCCAAGGGACCTGAGGGCTGAGGCAGAGGTGACATTTGGAGATTAACTGAATGTCCTTGTCAGGAGAAGGAAAGCTGTTCTCTGGGGATTTGTTTTTTGCTTTGTTTTCAGCTGTTCTTTGGTTCCATGGAATGTTCTCAGTGCTGACAATGCTCTCATGCAGGAGCACATTGGAATAAGCAGCTCTGTTTTCTCCTGTCACTCTCCTGGGGCACTGCCTCTCTCTGTGGGGACAGGCAGAAGGAACCACTGGCATTTTTTGCTTAGAAAACACTGTTGATGCACAAATATCTGTTCAGGACACGTGGAGGGGCCACTGCCCCTCAGGCTTGCAGTTGCCTGGGCTCCTGGAAGGGCCCTGAAGGAAGTGAAGAGGCTGAAACCCACGTGCTCAGCAAGGATTGCCTGGGAAATCTCAGCTCGGCCCTCCTGGGAAGGTTTTCCCCTTGGAGAGAAGCCAGAGGCAGCTTCCCCACAGCCCAGCTGATGCTTGGGAAGCCTGGGCAGGAGCCAGTGATCTGCATCCAGGGATCTTCCTTCAAAGCATGAGCAGTTCTTGTACACACAGCTCCCTAAGCCTTCCCATGGTGATAGTTTATGGCAGGATAAAGCCAAGGCAGATAAAATTACTTATTTTCCTGGTGTTGCACTGTAGATCTTAGTACTGCAGGAAATGAAAGATCACACCCAGAGGTACCTGATGTTTCCTGGATAGAGGCTCCTTTCTCCTGGGTGCAGCAGGCCTGGCTGGCACCCAGAGGGTGGGGGCTCTTCATGAGGACAGGCACCTTTGGGGTCTGCTGGGGACTCCGCAGGGTGGGCAGAACACATAAAGAATGGGATAGCATTTGGTGCTGCACTTAAACAAATCAATGTGTGAATCAATGTGACTGGAAGAGCTGTGTTGAAGAGCAGCTGACTGATGTACCATATTAGCAAATGTGAAGGGAAAGGAAAGAGATGGCTGAACCTTGGGAAAACATGACCTTGATCCAGTGCCCTTTAAAGCCACAAAGGCATCTGTTTACTGGAAGAGACAGCTGCCATTTTATGTGGGAGCATTGAGTCTCCATGTGCTAAGAGGTGACATTCTGAGCTCTTCCTGCTGCCATGATTGGGTGGCTTTAGGCCAGCTCAAAGGCCACTTTGCCCAGGAGGAACCTGCTGTGATTCTCCTGCCCTTGCCCAGAGGGACATTCTTCTCTCCCAGTTCCTTGCTGAATGCAGCAGAGCCTGGTGGCCATCAGGATGCCTGGTCCATGCCCTGGAGCTGGCCCTGCTGGAGGCACAGCCAGGCACCCATTCCCTTACCCTGGGCAGGGCTCCCAGACCCTGGCATGGAGCAGTGGTTTGACCCTTGGTCCATCTCCAAGGAAAGCAGCATTTTACTGTTAGCCTTTAGAGTGATGTGTGCTCTGTTCCTTGATGCCAGGGTGCTGGTTTAGCTTGCTCCCTCTCTCTACATTTCCCCTCCCTCTATAGCTTTGCTTCTGATTCTCTTTTGCTTCCCATTTTTTTCCCTTTTCCATGTCCTGCTGGCCCTGATCCTGCTCACCTGCCAGCCAGCCCCTCTGGGACTAACTCCTGGGCTGCCCTCTGTAAAGATTTGTTTTCTTTAGACAGCAGAGGCAGGAGGAGGGTGCTGCCACGGGATTCCTGTGCTTACTTCCATCAGTGCTTCCTGCAGAGTCTGGGCGATTGTTATCTCTGTAAATGACTGAAAGAAGTAGAGTGATAAAAGGATTAAGTGAGACGTATTTTATTTTATTTATTTATATCTTGCTGCTCCTCCTCCCATCCCCCTTGACAGGCTGTGGAGCATATTGTGCTGCAGCTGTTGCAGGGAGGAGCAGTGACATGGACACCAGGGCATGGTGCACAGGGCTCTGGGAGCAGGCAGGGAGCACAGATGGGTGCTTGGGCAGGGGGTGCAAGGGGCTGCAGCAGGAGGGCAGCAGACCCCACTGGGAAGGGGCTGGGCATGCAGAGAGGCAGCTTGTCCACTTTTTTGTCTCCTAGTCCTTCTTTTCAGGACAGGGGTAAAGAGCCCATGAGAATGCAGTCATGGAGCTGGACTTGGAGCTGCTCAGAGTGAGAGCTTCAGTGAGTTATGAATCAGGAGGGCTGACAGAGTCTCTGGACAGGAATTGTTGCACAGAAATGCCACAAATTGCTGCTTGCCTGGGGCCCCTGAGTGCACAAGGCAGTGGCACAGCCCCGTTCCCATGAGCAGTTCCCAAGCTGTTCCTGCAGCAGATCCCTGCAGATGCCACTGGAAGCAGCCTATTCCCAGCTGAAGTTTATTTCAGGTCTCCATGTGTGTCTGCTAAATAGCTGCCAGCCTACAGACTCATAGGGACAAGTGAGTCCTGTCTGGCAACTCACAGAGCCCTGCCTGTGTCTGTGGCTTCACTAATGGCCCTTACAAGGGTTCCCATGGTCAGAAGCCCAGGTGATTCCAGCCATGCTGGTGGCATTAGAGTTGGATGGGGCTTAAACCATGACAGAGACTCAGAGTTATATAAAACAATTCAGCCCAAATGTTCGGGTTTTGGTATTGCACCCCCTCCCAGCTCCTTGGCACAGAGGGAGCAGTACATGATTGCAAACTCTCCTTGGATTGAACCCTAAGGAATGAAGCTGGAGATTATATTCCTGGCAAAGAGTCCTCTGTAAAACTCATTTGTACCAAGGCTGTATCTATTCTAGTAAATGTAATGAGCCAGGATGCAGTCTGGTCCTGCGGGGGTGTGATGTGGTGTGGTTCCTGCTGATACAACTAAACTCTGGCCTCTCCCATCCAGTCCCCTGGTGACAGTCCCTGGCTCATGCCATCCCCTGAACTGTGTCCAGGATCCTCTGGGACACTGCTGGCTGGAGCAGGCCAGTGAAGCATGTCCTGGCTTGGATGGCAGTGACAGTGTCTGAAGCCTGGGCTCTGGCCCTGGCTTAGTTACCAAAGTAGATCTCTCCTGACACAGTTTCCCAGGCTAGAAGGAGTTTCATGGAGCCAGGTCTGTGGGCTGTCTGCAGTGCTGCTCACTGGCAGCACAGGGTTCCCACACATGGAGCAGGAGCAAGGGTGGGGCTGGAGGGGAACAGGGAATTTGGATGGGGAGAGAAAAGCGATTTGTGGCACGCTGGGAAGCCTCAGCAAGCAGGAGTGGGGGCAAGAGGAGCCTCCCAGTGTCTCCCTGTAGTCTCAGTGCTGGCATGATCACACTGCCTGTACCAGCAGGAAGAACTTGGCAGCCGCCATCTCGCTGAGTGCTGCGTGGAGACAGATCAGCTGCTGTGTTTGTGTGACTAAAGAGACCCAGGAGCACAATCAGTCAGGAAGTGAAACAAAAGAATGGCAGCGTTCAGGAGTCCTCAGGATATGGGAGCTCTGCAGGCAGGTGAAGGAGCAGCTAGAGCTATGTGTAATGATTGCATGTTCTCCTGAACCCCTGGGACTCTGAACTGGCCCTAAAGGGGCAACAGCTGCACCATGATATTCCCTTAAGGAGTCCAGTCCCTGAGGTGGCATCACAGATATCTGCCTGGTAGGCATGTGGTGGCAGCAGCACCCCTCGATTAGCTCTTGCCATTTGTTCTGCCTCGTGCTGCAGCTGCAAAGCAGCTGATGCTCACTGGGCTCTTGGTGCTTCTGGTCTTCAGCCTCCATCTCCATGGCCAGAGTTCCAGGCTCTCTCTCGGTTTATGGCCAGCAGCAGAGGCTGTGGGTGGGACATGCCCCACCAGCTGTCACTGAGAGGCAGCCCAGGGGCTCAAGGCCAGGGCCAGTCTGCTGCCTCTGCTGCCTAAGGCCCCTCCCACAGGTCTAGGCAGAAGGAACAATTTTGTCTCTTCAAACAAGGCCTGTGGGAGATGAAGCCACATCAGAAGGGTCTCCCATGGATTCCAGTCCACCCTTGGAGAATACAAGGCAAGTGGGATGGGCAACCATCCCTGGAAGGTCACCTGAGGACATCTCACAGCCTGACACAGCTCTGCCTAAAGTCAGTGACTCCCCATGGCTGACTCTTGCTGTGGTGGCTTCTCCCCACAAATCCCCCATGGCATTTGCTTTTCCCCACCTTCTCTGCTCTGCCATCTCTACTTTCCCTTCCACCATTGCCCACAACGAGCAGAGTGAGCAATCCAGCATGGCCCAGTTTAATATTCCACAGATCCTCACACACTGATAAATGAGAACAAGAGAGGGAAGGGGGGGATGAGAGCCTGGTGCATGGGGGGGATATAAAGCCCTGAGCCAGTATTCAGAGCAGCAGAGATAACAATAAGCGAGAATAATAGTCTAACAAGTCGGAAATGTCACACGCGATCGGGTGCCATTAACACAACATGGATCTGAAATATCACATAATTAGTTTTGTGCCTGTTGTTCTGATTTGGAGAGAAAAAATATTAAAGGGAAGAGATTTGGGGGGGCAGAGAGGAAAGTGCCAGCAAAGTGAACTCATAAAAGGGCGAAGCCTACAGCGTCTAATGTTTTTGGAATGGTATAATAAAGCTCTATCTCCTTACCCATGTTTGAGGCAGAGATTTTTATCTGGCAGTACGGGATAAAAAGAAATGAGAACTTGAAAAGGGTAGATAAAATTGCGATTGATCTCTCTAGGGCTGCCTTGCCTCCTTTCAGGGAAGCTTGTGGGCCTCATGAATTGCTGCACTACTGAGACACATGATCCCCACCCCTTCCCGTGCCACCTCACTGAAAGATGAAAAAAACCCAATGTTTTCAAGACTTCTTTCTCCATCTTTTTATAACCCAGTGCACAAAGCCTGTGTTTGAAGGCTGTGCAGTGACTCAGGAGCTGTTTGTCCCCTGAGAGCAGGCTAATGCATGGGTGTTTGGGGGACCCCCACTGCTCCAAGGCATGAGAGTGCCTGTGCCTGCAGACAGGCTCGGAATTTCAGCGACTGGTGTCTGCCACCAGCTGCTGGGAGCAAAGCTCCTGCCTCTGCTGCAGAGCCTGCTTTGTGCTGGGGGCTTGTCTTTCTGAGGGATCCAGGCACTATCAAAAGAGACAGAAATGCTCAGGTCTCAGTGGGCACTGCTTGGGGATGGTTGTATAAGGATTGGAGCGTGACTCTTCTCTGAAATGGTAGGAAAAGGGAAAATTGCAAATATCACAGGAGACAAACTGTCAGTCCTTTCCTGCCCTGCAGCCTCTTGGAGTGTGAGGAAAGTGGTGTACATGCCAAGCTCTTTGAGTCAACTCTGGTTGTGTCAACTCTACACCTGACTATTAGGTATCTATATTAGGGGATTAGTTAGACTATGAGGTGACTAGTTAGACTACTAGGTGACGGTACACTCTTTTTCTGGAAGGAGCTGCCCCTTTCTGCAGGGCCCACACCTCAAACACACTTCTTTGAGACAGGAGCCCTTGAAAGAGTGGGTGGGGATTGCACACTAACCCACCCCTCTGTCCTGGAACAACTTCAAGGTCAAGTTGGAGTGGGCCTGGAGCAACCTGGTCGAGTGGAAGATGTCCCTGCTCATGGCAGGGGGGTGGAACTGGATGATCTTTAAGGTCCCTTCCAACCCAAACCATTCCATGATTCTATTAACTTAGCATTTTCATCATCAACAAGATCATGATAGGGATGGGGATGGATTTCTTATTCATGCTTCATTTTAAACATTCCCCTTTCTACATGCCTTTTCCAAAAAGCCCTTTAACTCTGGTGCTCACTGGGACATGAACAGCCAACTATTACCTGCTCTCTGGTGAGACAGCTGGAGCTGCTTGTACAGCATCAGGCACAGATTTTGGTGTCTCCTCTGGCAGAGGCAGCCCCTTCTCCACGCCCTGGCTGTGGGAGCTTGGTGGGTGCCTTCTGCTCCTGGAGGCAGGGACTAACCACCCATCAGTGCTTCTCCAGGCTGAAGGACTTGTGGTGCACAGCAGCCAGAGCTGGTTTTGCCAGCTCATTCCAGGGACTGTATTTTGGAGGGGAGATGGGAAGGGCGTGTGCTCCTCCTGTTTGCTTTTGCCCTGTCACCACAGAGCAGCTTCTCACCCATCCAGGTACTGTGTCCCCTTTGCCAGGTCGGTGTGAAGGGAGAGCAGAGATGTGCTAACCCCCGGTTTGAATTACAGTGCCTAGAGCTCAGTCACTTGTCTACCTGCCAATGGCTAATCACTTTTAAAGGTATTCTGGGAAAGAGGTGCTTCCAAACAAAAGCAGCACTCCTATGCCTGAGGCATGGGGAGCTGTGTCCAACTCCTGTCTCTGAAGGATGCCTGGAGGATTGGGATTCAATTAATTCAGCCCCAGTGGATCCATCCTTTGCCTGCCAAGGGCCAGGCACTGACAGCAGTGTGACAGCAATGCTGATCCATTGCTGCTGCTCTGGCCAGTCGTGACAGGAGCTGCTGCCACCTCAGAGCCGCAGCCTTTGCGTGCAGTGAGCGATTCGCAGAGGGCTGAAGTGCAGCCGCTCTGGGCTGGAGGGTGGCAGCTCTGGAACAGAGCTCCCCTCACTCACGTGGCAAGGGAAAAGTATTTCTGCATTTTGTTAACACTGAGCAGAAGTCGTAAATATTAGGACTAGCAAAGAAGCGAGTTTTCCTTTTGACAGGAAAGTCTGTGGCATCAGTTTTTCTCTTGACTCTGAAATGAATGTTAGAAATTCTGATGAAGCATATGTTCTTCCAAAATTAAACATTTCATTTCTATTTCAGTCTTTGCAGCTTGCCACTATTTTTAAAATACAAACTAAATGATTTTGTTTGGAAAAGTCATTTTGAACAAGGCGTTTTAGACTTCTTAAAATTCTTTGTTTCATTTTTTTAAATTGAAAAGCTATTGAACAGACTGTGTGATATTAGTATTTCCTGAGATGTGTTGATTTAAATGAATACAATTGATTATTTTATTTTGGTGGTAAGCAATTGCTGATGAAAAATTTCTGATCTGCTCTAGAAAGATGGACAAGGCCTGTATTATATATTTGTCACTATCTATAGAATGAGACATTAGCTATTGCAAGAAGCAAAGGGAAGCTTTTGTGACCATCACTATCAAAAAATCCCTAAACACACTCCTCTGCATCATATGTCAATGTAAAATATTAAATTTCTTCCAGCAGTTTACAGGGAATTTTATCAGAATGATGCAAGAAAGAAATAGGCTGCCAGATGAGCTTAACAGTGCTAGTTCTCCCATCCATTTCAGTCTGCTTGAGTTCTCAGCAGATCAGCTCAGCCTGGACTTGTTGTGAAGGTTCAGACAGACCCCTAACACTGTCTTGGTCTGAAAGAGAGGGAACCTCCCTTGGAATGGAGAGTGTGAAAAACGCCAATCACTTGTTTTTAAAATTTTAAAAGTTTAATAGTAATAAAATGGTTATAAAAATAGGAATATAATTAGAGTAATAATAATTTGGACAGTTTGAATTAGGACAATATGAGACAATAGAAACAAAGAGTTATGGACATCTGGGTACGTTTTTCTGAGCAGCACAAGCCCGAAAAAGGACACACATTAACAAAGGATTAACCCTTAATAACCTGTGGCATATTCATACACCCCATACATAATGCATAAATTCCATTCAAATACAGGATTCTGTCTGGTCAGTGTCAACTTCTTTCTCTTAGTCCTAATGGCACCTTCGAGGCAGGAAGAAGTTCGTTTCTTCTGATAAGAGGGCAATAAATTCTCTTTCTCTGAAAGATTTAGGTGGCCTGTGGCTGCTGTCTCACTGGGAGTCCTTTCTTTAAAAAAAGTATCCTACATAGCATAGGTTCTATTTTAACATTATCTTATAACCTAAAACTATATTTAACACACTACTTAAGAGAATTAATACAGCATAACTTTCTAACACAACACATAGAATATTCATTTTAATATTTGCAAAAAGCCAATCATAAAATAGGCATTTTTCCCAGAGAGTATGACTCCCTTCCCTCCAAATTATTGTAACCTTGAAACGAAGGCAAACAAAGCTTTGGGGCAGAGCTGGCTTTAAGAACGGGTGCACTTCCCCCAGACAGATCTCAGGGGAGCTGCACCCAATGCATTTTCCCCAGACAGATCTCACAGGATCTCTGCCCCTCCAAGAGAAACCCCTCAGATAAGAGAAGTGTAGCCAGGTACACTCCTCTCCTTTCCTCTTTCCTAGGTACATCTTTTGTTGCTCTTACTACTGGTTGTTATTGTTTCTTAGCAACAAATGGGACAAAATTCCATGAGAGAAAGAAACAAAAGAAAAAATCCTAACCCCTAACAAACACCAAGGCCAATGTCTGCCTAGAGTACAGGCCCCAGGGAACTGGGCTGCAAGGCTGAAATCCAGTCAGGAATTCAAGAGGCTTGGAAGGAGTGTGCAGCTGAGATGTGTTAGGGCTCAGGTTTCAGGTGGTAGCAAGGCCAGGGTGGGGGCAGCCCCCCAGTGATGTCCCTGGCTCATCCCTGGTAATTGCAAACAGGTGGCACCAACAGGGAGGCTCAGCCAGGTGAGCACTGCAGCACCTGGAACTTGTAAGCAGGTAATAAACCATGTGACCAGAGGAGCTGAGATACTCTGAAGAGATATCTTGAGAAGAAGATAGAAGTCCTTCAGTCTGAAGGACAGCTGGGGAGAGGTGTGCAAGCAAGGAGGAAACTGGGGGAATGGTTCTGATGTGCTGCTTCAGCTTTAGAGGAGAGAAACCACTGCAAAAGCCTTAGGACAAGTATGGGTGTTGGATCATTTAAACAGGAGTGGCTCAGGAACTGAAGGTATGCTTTGTTGGGTGTGCTTTGGTGGTGGCTGTGGCTGGAGAAGGGGCTCTCCTCATCCTTGTTCCTCCCTTCTCTCTTGAGTTGGATTGTGATGGTGGATGGAGCAACACCAGCCCTGTAGGTAGGGCAGGTGTGGGCTAGTGCCTGGGGACAGAGGTTCCCTGGCCTTGGAAAACAGGGAAACACAGGCTCTGCCTGTGCTCTGGCTTCAGAGGACAAAGAGAGCTTCACTGCTCTGGGCTGGCTGCTTCCTTGGCCCAGAGCAAACATGCCTGCTTTTCTGTGTTTGTGGAAGTTACATTACCAGCTCTTCCCTGGGAAATGGCCTGGAAATTAAAAAAATAAAGAGGAAAAAAGCTTGTAAAGTTGTTCTATCTGGCTTGCAGTCCTTTAAGGGCCACTCTTTCCTCGAGAAGCCATGAGGATTAGAAGCATCCTGTCCCCTTCAGTTGATGCAGAAAGTGAGGTTAAGTGCAGTGCTGAAGACTCCAGGACCTGAGGATATGCAATTCCCTGAACTCATAAAATCATGACTTGGCAAAACTGTGCTAGCTGCAGAGCTGTTCATGCTCTTAACCTGTATGTTCCCTAAGCCAATTAGGCTGAGTTTCTGGAGAGGGCAATAATGGCTGGGCACACTCCTTTGAACCAATAATGAAGGTGGCTGGAGCTGAGAGTGGCCTGCTAATGAGGGAGTGCTGCTGCTTGCCGTGCATAGCTAATGATCCTGGCTCCAGTAGCCCACGGCCAGGCAGAACAAAAAATCCATTTCCACCCAGTCCTTCATTACTATCCAGCTGCACTCAAGGGAGCACCTCTTTGGTGGGGAGAGGGGACAGCATGGCTGTTTTTGGGAGAGGTAGAGTGGTTTTTCTTGTGCCATCCTGGGTCAGCCTCAATTCCTCTTTAGGCATTGCTGTTCTTTCCCCTCCCTGCCTTTGCAGTGGTGTTATTTCAGGGGTGAAATGGGTTGTGATACATGCTGCAGGTTATGGTGGAGAGGAGGAATGCCAAAATACAGAGATTTTAGGGCTCCAGTTTGGAGATGCCTGCCTGGTTAGTGTCTGTCACCTCTCCAGCCTCTTCCAGGGGATAATACCCTTCTGCATTTGGGAAGGGAGCTCAGCAAGCAGGCAAGCCCCCCCCCCCCCCCCCCCAAAAAAAAAGCTTTGTAGTGCTTGTGAAACACAGATTTCTCCAGGATTGGTCCTTGTCTGTTGAAACCAGCCCCTGCTATAGGCAGGCCTGTGCTGGGTGTGCTCCCATCCCTGCCCTGGGAGGAGTGCCCACCTCTGGAGCTGGGCTGGTGTGGGGCAGGGGCAGGCACTGGTGCCTGTGTGCAGAGCCCAGGTGTGCAGGAGGCTGTGCCAGCCTCCCTGGAAGGGCTGGGCTCGCTGTGTGTCACCCTCCTGATGGGTGCTGGCAGGGAGGGTGGGCAGGGTACAAAATCTACTGAAAGAAATTCTTCCTTTCACCACATTAAACTCTTCTTGCCGAGCTCCTGTGCATCTTCCTTCCTACTTGAAATTATAAATATGTTTTTTCAGTGAGTTAGTGAAAAATTCAAGCTTTCTACTGTAAAGACCCCATCTTCAAACCAAGCCCTGTGAGATGTACATGTGGCAGTTGATTTAGCTTCATTGGGCTGCTGTGGTTGGTAAAAATGTATTGAGATGCTTTCAAGATGCTAAAGAAACATAAATGATTGCTGTTAGGCTAATTTATTACTATTTAGCAGAGAACAAATACATTTTTAAAGGGCTAATGGCAAATTAAAATTCCTGTTAGGCAAATTTGCTTATCTAGTACTTAGTAAAAAGTTGGGCTTAGATCCTACAGTCTCTTAAATGCACACACAACCTTATGCAAGTGTGTAGGCCCAGAGAAATCTTAAATCTCTGTAGGATCAAGAGCATGGATATTAAATAGAAAGCCCCCACCAAATTAGTGTTTTGCTCTTGGCACTGCTAGTCTGCTCCTTATTCACTGCCTTGGCTTGGAAAATGATAGTCAATGAGGTCAGTGTTACTTCTGTTTCTAGTCAGTGTCAAATCCTTGCCCTCAACACTGGTTTGAGCAGGAGTGTGGTATTGATCCCACCTCTGATCTGCAGCATCAGAAGGACAGGGGCAGTGCCTGTGTGTGCTGGGTCAGGGGGGCTGTGCTCTCCCTTGGAAGGGCTCTGGGGATCTGCAGGATCCCTGTGATGCTGTGCCCTCAGTTACACGAGGAAGGATTTGGGGAGCTGGCTGCTGCCATCCAGCACAGGTGGGCTGTGCAGCCCACAGCAGGATGCACTAATGAAAGGTTATCCTGAAAACTCTTTTCTTGGGCTGCTGGATGAGCACAGTAACCTGTTCCAGCTGCTTCTTGACTTACCTGTCACAGCTGTGCAGCAGCTGCAGCTCCTCTTCTGCTCTGTGTCATTTCCACATCCATGCTGAACAGACTAAAAGGGTGAGAATTTCGGTGAGGCCATGGCACAGACTGCCCAGGGAAGATGTGGCTGCCCCATCCCTGGAAGTGCTTAAGGCTGGGTTAGAGGGGGCTTGGAGCAACCTGAGGAAGGTGTCCCTGCCTGTGGTAGGACATGTGGAATGATAGGATCTTGAAGGTCTCTTCCAACCCAAACCAGTCTGGGATTCTATGATTCTAATTAGTAGAAATTGGTCTTGCTTTCCTTCAAGTTCTAGTTTGTACTGCAAATCAAAGCAATTGCCTTTCTGCACTCCTGAACTGAAGACTGGCATTTATTTATTTTGTTAACTACAGTTCTTCATGTGTTCTGGTGCAGGTAATGGAACTGACATGGTTTGCAGCTCAGTTGTGAGCAGGCTGCTTCTTGGGATGGGATGTCACAGAGTCCCTGCAAGGCACTGCCTGAGGTGTGTTGTGGCACCCAGAGGGACAGCCCAGCACAGGTTTGTGCAGGCGTGAGCAGTGCAAAGCTGGAATACTGCTGGGATTGGTAACCCTGAAGCAGGCAGCACATCTGGAAGTGTTTGAGCAGGGATGTGTGCCTGGGGTGGTTTGTTGTGAGGGCGGCTCGAGAAGGTCCTGCGTGCTTGCCTTGGTTCCACTGAAAGCTGGGAGCTGCACCAGCACAGACAGCTGCACATGAGGGCAGGAATGAGCTTCTGGAGGGGCTGGGATTGAACAGGAGCCTGTGGGGGGAATTCCAGTAGGCTTTGCATGGCCAGAAGTGGTATGGTCTGCACCTGCACCCTGGGATTTGTAGCCCGTGGCTGGCAAGAGCTGACATCTGCTGAGACCTTTTAGGTGGTATCTGGCCTACAAACCAAACGTGTAGAGCAAGCCTTATTTCCATTGATTGGAATATGAAACTGTGGGGGCAGTGTGAATAAATGCTCACCTGAGCCAGCCATTTACCTGTGCTCTCGTCGTGGTCACCAGCAGATTGCTTTTCTCTACATGAGCCTGGTGCTTGCTGGACCTGTCCCATTGTGCCTGTCACGCCAGGTGACAGTCTGAGGCAAGGTCTGCCCTGCCCACACAGCTGTGGGGGCTGCTCCCCTAAGATGGGCTCTTACCAGCTCTTCATTAGCAGTTGACTTGATGAGGAAGGCCTGGAGGCAGCCAGAGGCAATTCTCACCCCAGGCACCCACGGGTTTGTGCCTGCTCTGACCATATCACAGATTTGAGATGGGTAGTGCATGTTCTGGTTGGAAATGACATGTGCTAAAATTCCTGTAGCAAAAAATATACTTGTGAATGTGTTCCTTGGAAAAAGTGGTGAGTTCAGATGATGATGGCTTTCAAAAATCCTTCCTCGCTACTTGTACAATGACTTCTATTTATGTGAAAGTACAGCTTCTGTGAGGACCTTAAATTTGAGAGGGGTTTGGTTTTTTCAGCAGAGAGATGAATTTCTGATAGTCAAAACACTTGGTTTCAGATCTAAGAAGAAGTTCTAAATTACTTTTTTTGTCCAGGTTTCCCTGGAACTACTCCTGTCTCTTGGATTTGACATAGTTTGGAGAAATACTTGGATGTTTTGATACACAAATGTTTTTCGGTTGGGAACAGCCTGAGGTGTTTTTGGGAAGGGAAGCATACTCATTCAGCAGCTCTGCCTGCATCCCTCTTCTCTGCCAACCAGTCACTGCCTTCCAATTCCACAGCAGTGGTCATCCAGGCAAGGCAAAAAAAATAACATGTGAAGTGACCCACTGCAGAGTGCAGCTACTGAAATTCAAGGGAACTGGTCCCAGCTTCCCCAGTGTGATTCTTACCTGGCTGCAGAGATGCTGGGCATCCCCTCATGGGTCTGGTCAGGTAAAGACTGTACCTTAAATTTCAATTCATGGTAATTGAATGTGATAAAAGTCAAACCAAGAGATACTTTGATGCACCAGTAACACCTTTCTGTGAAAAGGATTCCCTTTTTCTATTTTTAGTGTGCAACAGTGTCATTGCAAGTGTCTTTCTGATGCTTTTGTTGTGGCAGATCCACTGGGCAAATATACTTCAAAACAGCCTCTTCTGTGCTAGGGGCAGCTGTTGGCCTTGGTGTGCAGGACAGCAGAGAGGACTCTTGTGGGGAGGGCAGGAGGCTGTTGGTGTCTGTGTCCTTGCCAGGCTGGTGGGGTGGGTTGTTTTCCAGGATGTGGGAGTGAGGTGGGTGTGAGTCATGCCTTGCCCTTGTCATTCCCTTGCTTCCTGAGCCATGCTTGCTCATCTTTCTGAGCACAGGATGTGGTTGGCTTTATTTGGAATGTTACAAGCATCCCCGTCTGAGTTAATTGACCAAGACAAATTTTGTTAAAAAACCTTGACATTAATAATGTGAAATAAGAGCTGGGAGGTAAAATACACACTCTCTAGACAAGCATTAGCAGTAACCCCACCCTTCCAGACTCCTCCTGAGGTACTATGGCAGAAAGCTTAGGTCAGTTAGTTTTAAAATTAACTTCTAGTCCTCAAGGCAGCCTTTAAATAGAGCATTTGAGCTGTGACTATTGCTAGTCTTTTTTGGCTGTGTAAGGGAGAGTGGAAGAGTGTAAACCCAGAGAAATCCAGAACTGCTGGTGACTGGTCTAATGACTGATGGTGGGCAGACCCTTCATCTCAAACCCCCCAGCCCTGCAAGCTGAGCTGGGCTGTGGTGCCCTGGTTAGTACCAGGAATGGGAATGCTCCTCTCTTCCAAGGGAGAGTCTCCACATGCTGTCAGTCTGCCCTTTGCAGCTTGGATCCATCAAGGCCTTGCTGTGATAATGCACTCCAAGTGGATGTTGTTCCTGCTTCTCCCAGCCTGGGCAGGGTGTGCTGATGTGGCTGTGCAGAAGGCTTGGCCTTGCACGTGTGTGGAGGGACCCACTGATACTGCTTTGGGTACCAAACATGCACTGAGAGCTGCCTCAGTCCATCTGAGAGGTGCAGAGCTGTTCCCTTCTCCTGGAACAGCAGGCTAAGCCCAAGAGATACACAGGTCCTTTGCCTGAGACAATTTTAAGGTGGAAAAATTAATCAGGTATAAAGGGAAAAAACAAAGTACCAGATACTCTGAATGCCTGGGAAACAAGTGAGAATCCTGAAAAACCCCTGTTTCTTGGCTGGGGCAGTGATGGGACAGTCTAAGCTGCAAGGACCCGGTGTGTCCTGTGTCAAAGCACGGCAGCATTCTTCTGCCTCTTCACCTTCCCTTCCCGTGGGGAGGAGTCTCCAGCAGGGCTGTGGCTGCTGTGCTGCAAATCAGACTTTTCTCCAAGGAAGCAAAGCTATCCCTGTTCCAGCTTCCCTCACCAGATAGGACTTTAGGCTGAAAAGCTATCCTGAGATTCTGAGGGCATTAACTAAAGGAACTGAAGGAAACAGGGCAGGAGACTTCTATGTCCTTTTAGTGCCCTTATTTGAAGTAACCAGCTTAAGGTTGGAAGGCTTTGAAGGTCCACGGCCTCCCCATCGTTGCTACCAGTAGGAATTAATGAAGGAGAAGCATCCAATTTGGTGTCCTAAAAGACAAAGCTAGAAATCCCCCCCACACACAAACAACAGAAGTTTGTATCAAGTTATAACTTTTGACTTTTGCAGTCTTGTGGTCTTGGTTCCAGCTGAAGTCTGTGGTCAGGGCGAGGGGCAACAAGGGTTCTCAGCATCTCTGCAGGCTCGGTACTTTGTTCCTCACGTCCAGACATCACTCTGATCTCTTAATTCTGTGTTGGCTCATTGTTTTTGGGGTCTTTTCGGTAAGTTTGGTGGGGTGGCTTCCCATGGCATGCTGGTCCCGAGGTTATTTTGCGTGCCCTCTGACGTCCCCCACCCCATGTCCCCTCCTCTCACTGTCCGGGGAGAAGGGCTATCAACTTAGCTTTAGGCAGGGCCATGCTGATACAAAAGGAGCAATTAACCAAAACACCCGGTGACTACAATATTAAACAGCTAGAACTCCACCTTGGCAGCAACTGGTTTAACTTGTTCACTCTGCAACCTTTTTTTTTAAAAAAATTGGCAGATTTTTTACTTATAACAGGAACATCTTCATTTGCCTCTGTCAGCAGGGAGAAGCTCAGCGCTCGGGGTAGCTCCGGCCCGGAGTGCCGGCGCTGTCCTGGCTCCTCCTGGGACGCTGCCTTGTGGTTTATCCCCATCCTCGCTCCCTTGCCCTGCCCCGGTGCCGTGGCCTTGCAGGCGATCCCTGAGCCGGCGTCAGTGCGGGGTGGCAGCGCTGCAGCCTCTGATCGATCCCGCCCGAGCCTGCCACGGAATCAGTCACTCGTGGCCAGCTCATTACTGCTGCCGAGCCGCTCGCCTGCAGCAGCCCCTTAATAGCCCTGCTCGGCTGCTGCCGAGGCACGGCAAAAGTGTTTGGCTGTTTTATTTACATGCAGCATTCCACAGTCCCTCCTTCCCTTGCTCGCAGCTTGCCATCTGCTCCGGAGCCTCGGAGGAGACGGAGGTTGCGGAGTGGGGACAAGAGCAATCGTGCCTGTGCTTTGTCTCTATGGTGACTGAGTGCTCTCCCTTGTGGAGGCTGGGGGGGGCTGGTCCCAGGCCTGCCCATTTCAGGCCTTATCTGCCTAAAAGAAAGGGGGTTTTTTGCTAAAAACCTTTCTTCGGCCAGAAGATTTTGGTGGTGTGCTTGGCTTTTGTTTTGGCTTTGAAGCTGATTTTACTTACAGCTGTTTTAATCTGCTGTGTGTTTCTTGTCTTGTCACTGTGTTTGCACTCTCCAAGAGGTGGAAAAGGCTTAGGATACTCTTCCTAGACAGCAGCTTTAAAATGGCAATTTATTATTTATAAATTAGGGGATGGATGAGGTCTGGGAGTCGAGTTCCTGTGAGTCTATTAGCTGGGCAGGTTGTGCCCTGTGTCACTGCAAAGATGCTTTCCTCTATATCAGCAGCAAAGTCTTAGACTTGACTCCTGACCTTGGTCATGAGCCGTTAATGATCTCTGAAGGCAGAAATGCACTGACACGTGCACTTTGGGGGATTTTGGTACATCTGCTAGCATGCCATTGGTTTCCATGAGCAAGTTCACAAGGACAGGTTCCTTTTTAAATAGCTTTTACTTAAACTGGAGTCCAGTTCTTAAACACGAGATCCTCTGATTTTCCTAGGACACAATTTCACCCTGGGGAGTGAGGATGTGGAGAGTGGCAAGAAATGAGGTGTGTGTGCAGCAGCAGGCTGGAGAAGCAGCTGCACATATTGGTTATGGACACTATCAGGGACCTCTTCTCCTCTTCCTCCTCATGCAGCCTCTTACAAGGCAGTGTGACAGGCCAAGGCAGCTGTGGCAGATAACCCAGACAGTGCAGCATGGGTGTGTTTGCTGCTTTGCTGGCTGTTGTGGTAGTTGTGATGCTCATTTCCAATCTCCAGCACTGCAGTGGCCCAGAACCGAGGTTCAGCCCTGCCCTCAAGCTCCCTACGTGAGCACTGAGGGTCAGACCAATGTACATGCCATGGCTGCCAAAGAAAGTTGAGGTTTTTGTGACTCTTAACTAGTTCACTAAAGTACTTCAAGTGATTGTCCTGTTTCTTTCCTGATTAGGGAAAAAAATCTTTAAATACATGAGACTATTCTTAGATGTTTTGGGAGGAACCAACAGTGCTGTAGAGTGAGTTGTATTAAAGGTATCTTTAACTGGAATGAAGACAGGAAGGCTTGCTTCAGGAAGCTTATGGGCAAGGAATGTTTTCTAATCTTGTGTTTAGAACCACTATCTTAGGGCCTCTGTTTATTTTTGGTGGTGAGAAAGAAATGAGTGGTTTAATTGCCTTATTTCAGTGTATTGTGGTTTAACCCCAGCCAGCAAGCCACCAGTGCAAGCAGTGTTTTGAGTACTGAGGTGGCCTGGCCCATGGTTTAATGCCAGGGAGGGAGAAGCCCTTTGCCCAGATCTTGAGCTTGGTGGGGATTGGAAATTGGAGAAGGCTGGCAGCTAAATATTTTCCTTCTTGTCAGGGTTTGTGGTCAAGCAGCTGGCAGACTCTGGGAGCTTGATCTTCATAAAGGATGAGGAGCAGATTTCTCCCTTATGCTGGGGGCCAGCCCTTGCCCACAGCATGTCTGCACTGCCCTCTGTGCACACCACGGACATGAGGCACCTGACTGGGTGAAGTGAGGATTTTGTGGCCCTGCCTTCCCTCATGGGGGTGGATACAGTGCTCCTGGGCAAGCTGGGTCTCTTGGAGTGCCAGCCAGCACTGCCAGCCTCTGGGGATTTCTGCTTGTCTGCTACAAAGAGCAGCCTTGTGCAGAGGCCACGCTCGCCTGGCTCTTTGCAGAGCCTTGGAGCTGGGAGTGCTCCTGCCAAGGGAGAGGCTGCAGTGCTGTGCTGTGCTAGCTGACAGGATTACAGAGAGGATTATGGAGGGGACCCTGAATGCTGAAATCACAGGAGCACTTCAGTCAGCATTTGTGCTTCCTGCCAGGGCAGTCATTGAGGAATGAGGCGGTCGAACGGTGCCCTGAACCTGCCTCGGTCCTCTTCTCTTACCTGTCTGCCCTGCCCTGAAGGACTTTCTCTCACATCAGTTGCTAATGAAGGAGAGTTTTGTGTTTCAGAGTAAGATTTGTAGGCCTCTGTTTCCCCTCTTGATTTCAAGAGCTGGATATATGGTTTCACAGGCAAGGACTTTGTGCTGCCTTCTTTTGTGTACAAATGTAGCTCCAGAGACTTGGAGGACAAAGGCAGCCTGCAGTGGCTTTGCAAACCAACTTCTGTGCAGCAAAGACTGTCTGCAGTGAACCAAAGCTATTTATTGTGTTTCTTTCCAAAAAGTTTCCCCCATCCAACTTTGAATTAGATTAATTTTCTTTTATGTGGGAAAAGTTGGAGCTTCTCTGTGGGGTGAAGTAAAAATAGATCATTTTGACTTGTTGCATCTTGCATAATTTCCTGGAATTTGTTCCCCTTGGAAAGATTGTTGGGAAAATAAAACACCCCTCCTTGGCTGGCTGAATGGCATGAAGATGGAAGGGCTGGGCTGGGTGGAGAGAAGGCCAGGCTAACAAATTCCCTTGCTTCCTTGGAGACCAGCTGAAGTGTTCTGGGAATGCCAACAACCTTGTTTGTGGGCAGCAATGAGTGGAGGAGGTTGGAATATCTAGATATATTTTACTTTTTTTATTCCAGGGTCAGAAGTTAAACAACCAGGTTATTAGGCTTCTAATCTTCATGGTGCCAACAGCTGGATTGGTACATCCTTACCTGCAGGCTGGGCACTCTGGATCAAGTGGGGCTGCAGCAGCAGTGCAGATAACACAGCACTGGGGTATAGTGCTCTTCCTCTCACTGAGGCTGGGGAGGTCCATGCAGCCTTAGAGCCATGACATCAAGGTCTGAGCAGTTGCCTCATCCATCTCCTCCTCAGCCAGACCTCAGCTCCCTCCACTGCAGTAATCCAGATGCAATCAATCTGGCACTTTCAAATATTTATGAATCATTGATGGATTTTTTTGAAGTTGTAGCTTTCATGGAATTTGGTTTGATTAGCTGGAAAGTCAATATTTTCGCTGCGCCGTGGCTGAGCAGCATTAATTCCAGCCCAGGCAGCAACAATAACAGCACTGCAGTGCTAATGGCTCTCTGCCTGCCCTGCCTGGTGTTTAGGTAGCCTGGGATGAGCTTGGAGCACATGGAGGAGCCTTAGAGAGGTGATAATAAAGCAATACAGCTCATGGTGAAAATTGGCAGAGGCAGGTAAAGAAAAGGTCTATAGCAACATTTGGGAGTGTGCAGGGTGAGGTGTTGAGGCTGCCTCTCTTCATCAGTCATCTGTTCCAACACATCCAAACAAGGTGGATTGCTTTGTACCACAGCTCCCATTAACTTGTCGTAAAAGGATAAGGCACCTTCAGCAGAGTGAATCAGAACCTCGTGGGACCAGACCTTTATTCTTTTTAGCTGATGCAAATAGGAATTTGATAGGTGAGCCAAGTTTTCCTTGTCTTTACAGATGAGGGAGTGGAGCCATAGGGGAATTGTTTGAGCTCAGAAGAGGCACAGACACTACATCTTTCTGTCACTTCATGCCATGATAGTCATTGCTTGCCCTGGAGAGCCCACCTCTCCCTTCCATGTCTCTAATACCTGTCCTGTTCCAGATAACCTGTCCCAGTCCTGTTCCAAAGGAGCCCAACAACTCCCATGCTAATTTGATATGACTGAACAGGCTGACTGAGAATTTATAAGCTCTTCACTATAAGTGTGGGCTGCAGACAGAGCTTCCTATGCTCTGAGGATGTCTCAGAGATTTGAGTTGTGCATGACAGTGAACGTGTCTGCATCTGTCAGGGTCTGGATATTTCACTGTCATCCCAGGGGTTAAGTGCCTGCAGTGGAAAGTCATGTTCTAGGATATTTCTTTGAAATCCACGTCATGGTGCATTTCTGTCACACCAGGTAGCACAAAGAAACCCAGTGGTTTGCAGCAGGAGATGTCTGATAACCTGTGCTCCCTGGGCAGCAGCAGCTCAGCAGGGACTGAGGAGGTTCTGCTGCATATGGATGGGATGAGCCCTGGGGATCCTGTGGCACTCTGCAGTGCTCCATGCTCACTCCATCCTGGGAAGCAGCCTTGCCTCTGCTGCTGAGGCCTCAGGGACATGAGGGCCAAGGCCTTGGATCAGATTTCTCCTGGATCTCTGGATCAGGACCTGGGAGGCAGCTGACCAGCTCAGTGTGGAAATGGGATTACAGAGCACTCGGGGTGCAGAGCATAGTTTGGATAGAGCTCTTTACACATTGCAGGCTGTCAGATTGCTGTGGTCTTGCTGAGAGGTGGCAAAAGGCACGAATAGCTGTGCCTGTGCTGCTGCTCTCAGGCAGGAATGAGCTGACATGCTGGTGTTAATAGTGTGGATCACAGGTGCTCTGGCAGAGCTTAATGGCAGCAAGGGATGTGAGGAAGCCAAGAGCTGAACTGACTGTGCCAGTGGCACACTAACCCTGCTCTCCAGTGCTCAGGGCCATTTTTGAGGTGAATTTACACAGCTTGTAACTTCCATTCAGTTCCCAGCTGATCTTGTGTAAATTCTAGGGCACCCTTGTGGTGTTGGCATCTGTGAGAATAACAAAAGCATGACAATCCTGCTTTAAACTTCACAGGCTTTTTGGCAATGCTAATAATGCCCAGTCTCTTCTGAAGGAGGAAATGCAATGGCAGGCTGTGCCAAGGTTGTCAGTGCAGTGAGCCTTCAGTCTGAAGGAGAGTGTACAGATGTGTATGTGCATAGCCCATCCTTCAGGAGAGAAACCACAATAAGTACTGGTGGGAGAGATGGCAGCTGCTCACAGATTGATGCTGACCACAGAGGTGCTAATGCCTTGCTTTTACACCTTGATCTTGTTGCTGTCTTTTGTGGTGGGTAATAAATACAAGCCATTTCATCCTCTTTGTCTCTTCTTTGAACCTTTCTTTAAATTTGGTCAAGTTCCTGATGCATGAATTGTCTTGACCTCACCATGAAAAGACCTGCCCTGGGATTGCCCTGAGTCTCACTATAATTTCTGCTGCAATGCTTTATTTCAGTCTTCATTTTGGAGGGATAAGACTGCATTCAGTCATGCTCCACATGGTGCTAAAAGCCTGTGGTCTGGGTGATGCTCCAGTGGAGAGGATTTTGCCAGCTGACTGGGTACCTCTGAACCTGAAGTGCCTTCCCTGACATGATTCTCCTGCCTTCATTTCAAGTGTTTGCCCCCCATTCTGGGTTCTTGGAGGGCTTGGCAGAACGTGTCTGTGGGAGCTGTACACATGGGGAGCATGGTGCAAGGATTCCCTCCCTTACATGTGGGGAAGTGTCTGTGTGCCAAGGCAGCTGTGGGGGACAGTGCCATCGAGTCCTCTGCTGTAGCTGTGGGATCCTGTTCCCATTAGTCACCTCCACAGGAGCCAGATCAATCCCCTGCTGCTTTGCAGTCTTCCGTGCAATTGCTGCCAAAGGAAATGTCACTTATTTGGAAACTCTGCTTTCTTATTCTGGCAGTGGATGAACTTTCTTGGAACATCAGAGTTCCCAGGGCTGCAAGGTCCACTTCCCCACCAGCTCACACTGAGATAAACCAAATGTGCAGCCAAAGGAAAAGCCCAAGGATCATGTGGAGAATGGCTGCAAGTGTATCTTCTCTTCAGGCTAAAAATGTAGCTCATTGCAGGGGCTTGGCCATGGTTTTCCATAAAAAGACCACATCTGGAAATGCTGGCTCATTATTTTTGTGGGGCAGTTGTGCTTTGCTTGCTTCCAGTGGCAACTGGAGATGGCAAATCCTTGTCTTTGCAGAGTCTGTGGGTTAAAATGGTGTGAATTGTCACAGGGAAAGGGGAAGGACACTTGACAGCAGAACTTGGGTGCAGCTGGTTATGGGGAGGGCTTGGGCAGGCAGTTGGGACAACTTTATGAAACATGTATGGCATGCACAGCAGGGGCTGCAGCCTGTGCTTGGCTGTCATGATTAGCATGATGTGCTGCTGGCACAGCAACACCTTCCCTGCTTAAGCAAGAGGCACTCAGTGTGCCAGTTGCAACGAGGTGACAGTGATGCAGGAGATAAAGAGCAGCCTGGGAGTGCAATTCTTGTTTTCTGATCCTGTTCTGGGCCTTTGAGCTTGATACTGATTCTGTTTGCATGCTGCTAGGGGAGAGATCCAGATGCCTGCCTAATGCCTTAAACTCTACGTGGTACTGTCATAGGGCTAAGGGCAAGAGGTCTCAGTTCCTTACAGCTTCAGTAACCCTTGATATGCAAGAGTGGTGAAGCAAAACCCTGAAAACTTGTTCTTTCTATGTGGACATTTGTTCTTAGACAGCTGATTATTCCTGCTGGAGAGAAAAACCTGGCCCTTGTATCTGCCCTGGAAAAAAAATTATTTCTTAAGATTACCAACATTCTCTAATTCTGTTTTCTAAAAGAACCTGCCAGTTCTTCCCACCTCCATGCTACCTGTGAATTTAATGAGTTTTCTTTCTGCTCCTTCATCCAGCTCTGTAGCAGAAGCTCTGAGGAAGGCAGGTGTGTGACAGGTTCCTACAAAATCCTGTTTGTCGATATGCTCTGCCTTTGTAGCACAGGAGAGTGCTGATATCTGCTCTTTACACATGGCTCTCTGGGCAGTTCTGTGCCTGCCCTGTCACTGTTCCCCTTCAGACCCCATTCCCCTGGCTGATGGGAGGGGAGGTGTCTGACAGGGAGTGTTGGGCCCAGAGCCCGTTAGGCTCTCGGAGGAGGGAGATAGATGGGAGTGATGTGATTTGCTCTTGACAAATCCATATTGGCTGCAACTCATCTCCTTGTTATCTCATTGATTTTTGGAGGGCTTGGAATTGGGTCTTTGAGGAAACAGGGCAGTGTGTGTGAAGGTGCAAGGGCTTCCTCTCTGCAGTACCGTGTTGTGTTGTTGGCCACTGCTCTTGAAGTGTTTCTCCTGTACCCCAGATGGCTTTTTGCTCCTCAGCACCCCCGTGGTGATGGGCTGGGTGGGTGTCTGTGTCTCCCCCAGTGGTGTTTTGTCACACCCTAGTGGCTTGATGGCACAGTGGCCATGATGTGGCCCTGCCACAGGCTTCAAGGGGACTTGCTTTTCTTTCTTCCTTTGGAAGAGTGGCCTGGGATTCAGTCACAACATGCCTGGTTGTCTGCTTGGGAGACAGTGTTCAACCCCCAGATCATCCCACCTACAGCATCCCTTGGGGTGCTGACCAGCTGTCCCAAGTGGAAGGTGAGCTTGTTTGTGCTGCTGTAGCAGCAGTTCCTTTCTCCTGTGTTAAAATGCTGCTCTTCCACCTCCCTCATGAAGAGGCTTGGTTATGGAAAGGCAAGATGAGGCATGATTTCCTTCATCCCTTTTGTCTGAGTTCCCAGAAAAGCCATTACAATGCCAGAAAGTGACTCCTGACAATGCCAGCAAAAACGGCAGCACCAATTCCTGTCCTGTCTAGCTAAGACAAGTTATTTACTTACTCTTTTGTGGCTGCTGTGGGATCTTATGCATGGTGCTGAGTGAGATTCCCATGGACGGGATCTGCTGGAGGCTTGAGGGGCCTGTTGCTGGCTCAGGACTGTTGTAGGGACACTTGTACATGATCAGCTGATGGGTGGGACCTGGTGGTGTCTGTGCTTTGCCATCCTGGCCTCTCCAGGTCACAAAGCAGCAGAGGGATGCACAAAGCTAGCTTTGTTATGTGGGTGTTGATAGCATGAGGATTGCTGCCAGGCAGTGGGGCCCATCTGTAGAGCTGGAAGTGTCCAGATCCAGGGGCCTGTGGGCAGCAGGGCAGAGGAGAAAGTCATTACTCTGTGTTTTAGAGTCTCAGAAACATAGGTGAATCTGGGGCAAAACATCTGGCCTGTGCTTGCTTTGTTTGTTTTTTCCTATATATATCTCTGATCAGAAGCAAATGATGCACTTGACTCAAAGCTCAAGCTGTATTTTCACACAGGTATCACCAGTGGTTCAGGTTCCCCCAGAGATGGCTGAGGTGACATGGAAGACTTGCCCTGCAATGGTGCTCAAAAGAAATAGCAGCAGCTCCAGGGTCAGGGAAGCTTCCTGCTGTCCCCTGTGGGGTCAGCTTGTGGGCTTGGTCCCTGGTTTGCCTGGCTGACACACTCTTGGCTTCCCTCTCCTCCTCCTCTGGAGAACAAACAGAAATTTTACAGCTGCCAGCCACCAGGGAAGGAAAGCACTGGAATACTTAAAAGGCAATTAATGTTTGCCACCACAGATCTAGCAGAGCCTTGCTCTTTCCAGTCTCATTCCCTGCCTCTGGCCCCCTCACCACCTGCTGCATTTTGTGGGTTTTCTTTTATCAGTTGCTTTTCATTTTCACTTGGGCTGTCGGTGAGAGCTGAAGTTCAGATTAAGTTGCAGCTGAGATGTGCTTTGCTGGGGATTATGGAGCTGGCTCTGTGTGCAGCTGCCAGCTAGGGCAGGAAAAACAAAGCTTTCCAGCAGGCTCTGAGCAGAGAGAAGCCTCTGCTTTCCAGGGCTGAAAGTGGTGCTCCCAGGCTCCAGTCTGCACCAGTGAAACCAGTACCACTTCCTTTATGGAACTGGTTGATTCAGTCTAAATGGGACAACTGGTCTGTGCTGACCTTCCTGGTGAACTGGAGCCTCTGGGCTAACCCAGAGGGCTGCCAGCACTGGTGGAGGCTCAGGCAGCACCTGGAGAAGAGCAGAGTCTGCTCCCACTGATGCATTTTGGTCTGATGCAGGTTCTAGGTGCAGTAGAGAGAAAAAATGAGGCTTTGACATGTATCTCAGCTTTATTGTTTTTGTTTAGGTGAATTCAATTTCTGTAATTGCTTGCTCCAGGAAGCTCCCTGGCTGTGTGTGTTGAGAAGATGAGGCATCACCTGAGGTAGAAAATGTAACTGCCATGATCTGGGAGGGCCAGGATGGGCCAGAGCCATCCATGGAGAGAGAGGTGGCTTGGACACCAGGAAATGGACTTGTAGGGCTGGTCTGAATTCATGGACTGTACAGAGTTAAAATAACCAATGCTGAGTGGCTGGGTTTTTTTTCAAAGTGTTAAAAATATCCCAGATTTTTCATAAATCCAAGGGATGCAACCACAGTTGCCTAGCACAAGTGTGGATGACTGTCCTCCCTCAGAGCCCTGGTGGGAGCTGCAATACTTGTGCTGAGTTGATATTTTAAGGACCCTTACAGAGTAAATTGCCTGAATCTTTAGTTGGGCAGCTGGGCTGACCTGGGTGAGGTGCAGAGCAGTGGTTCAGGGTGCCCTGCTCCTGGTGCTGACAGGGTGAAGGATGAACTGATCCCATTCTTTGCTCTCCTAGGGCACAAAGTCCACTCCATGAACTTGCATGTGGCTGGTGCCACATGTTTTGGGCAGACTGCCATGTTTCCCAAAGAGCCCCACAGACCTGTGAGAGCTTTGCCATCCCAGGGAGGCAGGCCCAGCTCTCAGGCTGCCCATCCCACTTTGTCCACCCCTGGGGCTCACTGGGCTGCACTGGCATCATGCCACAGCCCTGGGGTTTATGTTGCTGCAGGAGCGCAGTGATGCTGTGCCTTAGCTCTGCCCCTCTTTATGTTGTGCCATTGCAGCCTGTTGCCAGTGCCACTGGCATCCCTCCCTCTGAGCCCTGGATGATGGAAGCCTGATTTCCATCCTGCCACCTCCAGGCCTTTCTTGCCTTGCTGCTCTCATTTCCCTGAGTGTCTCCAGGAGAAATTCACCAAGGAATCCTGCTGTTGCTGGAAGGACTGCCATTTTCAGAGCTGTAATCTCCCACCTGCCCTGTTCTGAGCTCCCAGTGTCACAGGCATAGCCTTGCTTGCTGGGATGCACTTGGCAGGAATGCTGCACAGCTTAGCAGTGGCCAAGGTGATCTCTAAAAGCATCTGTGTGTTGTTGAGATAGCATTTATCTGTTGGGAGTGAGCAGGCCTGACCTCCAGAGCACAAATGAGACTAAAACTTCATACCTGAATCTCTCAGATGATCTCCCAGATCTCCTTCCACCTACAGAAACATGCAGAAAATCAGTAAATATGAAAGCAGCTGCTAAAAGATGCTTGGTGGAAAGATGATTGTGCTAATGGGGAGCAGTGTGAGGTAGTGTGGTGCTTGCAGCCACAAAGGATGCTATAAATTGGGTCCTGTGTGATGATGAGCCACTGTCACAACATATGGCAGCCAGTGTGGGCTGCAAAGTCTGAGCCCCTCAGCGGGTGCCTGCTGCCACCCAAAATGGCTCACAGCCATCTGCTGGGACTGCTCCCACCTCCTGCTGGAGGCATGGCCTGAGCCTGTGTTTCCTGCTTGCAGCCTTCACAGAGCAGCTGCATCCTTCCCTTGGAAGGGCTGGCAAAGCTGGATGCCCAAATGTTTCATGTAAACCTTCATGTCAACAACATGTCCACATATCCATGTGCTGGAGATGTAACAGATGCTTTCTGCCCTCCTCAGCTGTGTGCTCCCTCCTGGAAGGGGTTGGGGTGCTACAAGTCCTGAGGGTTCATGTCCAGTCTGACATTCCTCAAACAAGGCACAACAGTGAAAGTTTGTTTAAAATTCCCCACCATCTAATCTCCCCAGATGCTGATGAGATAACAACATTTTTTGTGGGGTTACTCAGCAACGAAGAAATATTTGGGTCAAGTTGAGCTGTTTACATTCATCTTCGTTTATCCATCTCATAGGGAATGAAACAAGTTTCTTGTTAAGTTTTTCCCTCTTCATTTTATTTTTATCTTGGTGCTTTGTATAAAAAGTATTCCATGTGAATCATGGATATTATGATTCCAGTCATGATGAAGGCCTTGTGACTTCTCTCTGCTGTGGTGGTGGTACACAAGGGATGAGTAAGCTCTGCTCAGTGCAGTGAGACCCAGCCTGGTGTGCATCTCCTGCATTTCCTTGGCCTTCTGGTTTTGAATGGAGAAGCCCCAGATCATGAACCTGTGTTGGAAATAGGAGTACATTTATCTCCTGTCTTCTAATGAGGTGCCCAGAGCCTCAGGGTCTCACACGTGGCTCTCCAGCCTGTCTGTGAAAATGCTCTTGAGGGACCAGACCTCTTCTTTACACTCACATTATGTTTTCATGGACTCTTCTCTTTCTGATTCAAAGTGAAGGTTCAAATAACAAAAGTTATTTCAGAAGTCAGTTTCTGATTTTTGTGTGATCACAAAGTCCTGGAAAAGAGACTTACCAAAGGATTGCTTGTGCTGGGCCTGCTCTTATGGAAAGCTCAGTTTTCTGTGGGAATCCTAAAAACCACAATTTGACTGAAGATTGTCCCATAGCTTTAGAAGCAATACCCTATGCCTGTTCCATCTGATTTGTGCTCTGTGTCCTGCAGCTCTGTTGGTCTCATTGAATTAACATGATGGAGGCTGTAGTACTGAAATGAAACCATCACTGAATGAGCTCATCCTGTCTGTGAGCCCTCTGCTCACCAGCCTGGGAAGCTGTCCCTCCCTTTGGGCCTCTTTGGAAGTGTTGCCATTGAAAAGGATGGAGAAAACGCCCCCCAAAACCAGGCTGGAGACAGATGATGCTGCACCCACTGCAAGGAAGTGCCAGGCCTGGCTGAGTAATGTGGGAGTGTTATGTGGCATTTAGGTCAAGGCTGTTATCCTGACACCCAGGGGCTGCCCCATGCAGAGCTCCAGGTGCTGCCCCAGGGTTCTGGGTAAGGGGTGGATGCTTCCAGGAATACCTGGGACTGCCATGGCAGGTGAGTGTGCCACATGCATAGAAATGGGAAGTAGGTCTGCAGTGGGGAGCAGCTCTTTGTGTGGGCATTAATATGTTTGTGTGACTCAGGGAATGAAAAAAACAAACCTACCAAAACTGTGTTTTGTCCTTTCCTTCCCAATGTGTGCTGTGAAGGGAAGAAGGGATCTTCAGGGACAGCAGGACAGATCCTTCTCTGGAGCAATTCTTTGTAACTCTGTTGATTTAGTTGGCATTTCACTGATTAATACCAGTTGAGAATCCAGGCTGGAGTGTTTTGTATGCTTGTAAATAATTGAACGCCATGTGAATACAATGATGTAGGGGAGGATGGGAATAAAGCAGAGACACTGAGAAATTTCAGATTTTTTGCAATGAGGCTTTTATGTGGGAACACATTGGCATCTTGGCTGTGAGGCACTATGGTTGAGTGTGAGGATTTTTTCATCATAATTATAAGGACTAGAGCTGGAGAGCTGTTGAAAATGTGAGAAATGGCAAGCACATGTCAGATGGGCAGAGGGAGGCTGCTGCCAGCTGTTTCCCCCTCCCTCTGCCTCACTAGGTTTGATAAATATGCATTGTTTTTTAATACTAAAAATGAGCCCTAGTTCTGGCAAGGTGCTAAGTTGAGAAACCTGGAGATTAAATCCCTTGTTATCCAGGGTGAAGCAGCAACAGCACAAGCCTCCCATGCATGCTGAGGGACCAAGTTAATGCACATCTGCTTCTGTGGAGGCCAAGAGATGCTACTTGTGGTGATGATGTTTTGTGGTGTGGGCTACAGGCTCCTTTTACACACTGGCTGCCAAATCCCTGCCCATAAAAGATGTCTTTTAACAGCCAGGGTTGGCGGGAGCTGATGTTGACCTGTCCCTCCTCACTGGTGTGAGAGCAGTTCCCAAATTCATGCCTCTCCTGTTTGCCCTGTGTAACCTGGCTGTGACAGCTCCAGCCCCTGCTCCCTGCTCCCAGGGAGATGTGAGGTTAGGAAATCAATGGGTGTGTTTAAACCCACCTGCATGTGTGATTTAGGGACAAGACAGGGGCCAAGGCAGTGGCCTGGGAGCTGCTGTCTGCCCTTGGCTGTGGCGCAGGCACTCCAGGGAGCCTGGATAGGGGCTGCTGATATGTGCATGTGTGCTTCAAAGGCTTCCCAGGAGCTCCCACGGGAGGAGGTGAAGCTGTGAGGACTGAAAGTGGGTCTGCAGATCATGTGTGAGATTCCTAGAGCTGTGGGCTCTGCAGGATTTGGTCACCCAGCAAAGAGGGGCAGCGTCTGCCTTGTATTGCCTCACAAACCAAGAGGAGGAAAATGTGGCTGTTTGGAGAGAGTTATTCTTCTTTCTACAGATGAATGACTGAGTTTCAAAAAGACTCAGGCTTGGTTAGAGCCTGTGGGCTTGTCTTTTTGCCCATCACAGAGTAGAAATTAATGTCCCTGATTGCTCATTCCCTCCTGGGCTGGGGCTGAGCCAGCTGTGCAGCAGCACAAGGCAGGAGCTGGCTCTGCTGGTCCTGCTTGCAGGGCCTGCTGCTGCCATTTCATGTCTTGCCCTGCTCAGGCTGTTGGTGAATTTCTGTGCTCACTCTCTTGGGGATGCTTTATATTCTTCTTTTCTTTGTCACTGTCTAGAACTTGAAATAAAAGTCAGTTGGGAATGAATGAGGGATTTGTGCTGGGTGTGGAGCAGTGTAAGAGTGGTGACAGATGTCCTCCATTTCTTGGACAATGGGCACAGCTCAATGACATAAGCCATTTTTATCCAGTGCTTGGAATTTTCTCCATGTAGTATTTATCAGTTAGCTATTCACTACATTGCAAATCCCTTTCTGCTGCAAGATCTCTGCTCTGCTGGTCTCTGGGTTGGCACAGACTGTGGTGACTCCCCCTGCTGCCTCCAACCCTCACCCAGGAGGTGCTCGGGTGGGAATGGAGTAGCACAGAGTGGTGAAGTCAAGATTAAGATGTGCTGGTGACAGATCCTGAAATCCCATAGAAGGTTGCCCTTGGGACAGTGGTGCAGCAGGAGATGAAGGAGCAGAAGGGATGGTGCTCTGAGGGCAGACTGCAGAGCCCAGGTGCAATCCCAGCCCTGAAATCCCAGGTGTGATCCCCAGTACTGCTGGGGGTCAGGAGCTTTGCCTGTGTTCTGAGGGGAGGTGACACTTTGCTCTGCTCCTTGTGTGGAAACAGCAGTCCTGGCCCAGCAGGGCAGGATTTAGAGGCTGCAGGTCAGACCTGGAGCCTGACAGAACATTCACTATGGGGGTAAAACCAGAGCCTGTGGGGAAATGTCAAACAGCAATGGTTAGAGAATATGGTGTTGGGAAAGGAATCAACCCTTGCCCTGCAGGCTCATTCCAAAGCACATATTAAGAGTTACCCAGACAACCTTCATCTGTGGGACCTTGAGAACCACCTGGAGAGCAAGGCACTTGCAGACAGTCTCCAATGCTGGCCACTGGCAGTAGCCACAGAGTAACATGCTCTGTCTCTCACCTTGGCTTCACTCTTGCTGTCATCTGGGACTAAACTGGCATCAGGTTCAGCTCAGAGATTTATTGCTGCTTGGGGGGTTCTGCTGAGCCATTGATGCAGCATTGAAATATTTATTTCTTAAGAATCCACCAGGAAAACTAAATTTCCAAACAAGCCAGCCCTGTGGGGGTACTCTTCAAAGGACACTGAAGGAAATATTGCATTCCCTGAAAAGCAAAATTTTTTTTTCAATGATGTTGGGACCATTAAATGGTCTCAATAGGGACAAAGGTGGGTGCAAAGCTGTCTGTGGCAGGAGTGCCTGCCTTTCTCTGGAAGGCAACAGTGAGTCCATGGGCCAGGGGGTTTCTATCTAATTTAAATATATTAAAATGGAACTGGGTGACTAAATCATCCTCATGACATTCCTTATACAGCAAAGACCTGATTTCTTTCTAGGGACCAGAGTGAAACACCAGTGGGGATTCTATGCCTGAAACATCAGTGCTAGGGCATTGCCTTGGCAAGGAAGGAAAACAGCAGTAAAATGCTAAAATGGCAAGAGAAGCACTGCTTCAAACCCGCCTTTGTAACTGGTGTTTCATTTGTCTCAGGCTTCCCAGGGTCTGCCCTGCTCCATGAGCTCCCTGGGGTGCATCAGGCTCATTCACTGGCCAAGGCTGGGGACAAGAGCCTGATGTGTGTGTCCTGTTTGTGACCTGTCTGTGATTTCATCAATGAAACCCTCCTAAGGGAGTCCCTGGGACTGACCCCACACCATTGTCCCTATGGAGGGTGACATTGGGGTGCCTCCACATAGTTTGCTTACATTAAAGCAGCAGTCAGACTAGAGGGGATGCTCTGGGCTGGTTAATGGAAGGGCTGTGGATATCCAGGAGGGTCTGTCCTTGTGGTCCTGCCTGTCTCCCAGGTTCTGGCAACCCCTTAACCACTGCTTGCTTACTGCTGAGAGATGGTGGAAAGGGTTAGGACCTGGAGGAAGGCAAAGCTTCTTTACTGAAATAGGTCAAAAATGCTCAACTGGTGATGTTTTCATGTCTCCATGTTGCAGGGGCACTTGTAAGAGCACTATTTAAAAAAAAAATCTTTCTAATCTATTATTCATTCAGGAAACATCATTTCAGTGTAAAATAAAATATTTTCCTTTTCCACCTCATTCTTAATATACTCTCTTCTCTCTCTCTGCCCTGCCTCCCTCCACCCTGCAGTGCTCCAGGGAACAGTATGTATGAAATTATTTTGTAAAATCCAATAAAAATTTTAATCAGGTCAACATCGTTACAGGAAAGGAAAGTGATGGAGCTTTTCTGATCCATTAAAAAAAAACATGTAGAGGGAAAAAAGCAATGTAAACATGCAGTTGTAGAAAGAGGAGCACAGAGCTTCACACCTGGGCACCATGCAGAGCCTTCTCCTCCTCCTGTCTCCATGGAGCACAGTCTCACTTTCAGCCAAATGCCTGCACACATCTCTCATCCCCTTGCACATACACCAAATATATGCCAAAATAGGGAATTAAGGCATATTCTGAGTTGGAAGGGATTCACAAGGATCCCCAAAGTCCAGCCTGGCCCTGCACAGACACCCCAGCAATCCCACCCTGTGCCTCAGAGCGCTGTCCAAAGGCTCCTGGAGCTCTGGCAGCCTCGGGGCTGTGCCCATTCCTTGGGGAGCCTGGGCAGTGCCCAGCACCCTCTGGGGGAAGAACCTTTTCCTGATATCCAGCATAGCCCTCCCTTGGCACAGCTCCAGCCTTTCCCTCAGGTCCTGTCCCTGGTCACAGAGAGCAGAGATCAGTGCCTGTTCCTTGTGCTGCAGACCCCAGTGAGGTCTCCCCTCAGTTTTCTCCAGGTGAACAAGCCAAGTGACCTCAGCCACTCCATTCATGGCTTCTCCCTTTAGACCCTTCTCCACCTTTGTAGCTCTCCTTTGGACACTCTCTAATGGCCTTATGCAGGCAAAAGTCTTTGCCCTGTGCCCTTTAGGAGAACACCCACCTCTACCTGGAGGTCTTTACACACCCTGTGGCCTGTGTGGCCCAATATTGTTTATAAACCATGGTTGGTAAAGCAGAGGGCTCAGCCAGTGCTGTGGTAACTCCTCTTTTTAATCCCTGTCTCTCCAATTACCATGGAGGGGAATAAAAAGCCCTGGTAGCACACGGTCATGCTCTGAGGATTTGCATAGTGTATTAAGGTTTGCTAAGATCCCCTTATCCTGACATTTACAGAAACTGCAACTGCTGAGGCTCCTCTCCATCTTCCCTCTTTCAGATTAAATCTGAACTTCTGAATCTGCCAGGGGGGAGCAGAGGGAGGGATTGGGAATATAAGTGCCTCACCCCAGCCTGGGTTTGTTCCTGCTGTCTGAAACGAGGAGCTGGGCTGAGAGATAGGAGTGATGGATGGCCATGCAGGTCAGAACCCCTGAGGGAGGGGACAGACATACCAAGCCCTAAAAGTAATACACTGTTGACTTCAAGGGATTTGCAAAAGCCTCTAGGAATGAGTGCTTGGAATAATATCTTTTTTTGCATTGGATTCCTTAAGTGCAGGAGGGGCTGGCTACCTCCAACACTCTTCCCCCTGAGGTCAGGGTGGTGCTTGTGGATGAGAATGGAGCTCTGGAGATGAGCACCATCCTCTGAAGAACCCACCTATGGAGGGGGAAATGTGATTGCTGAGATCAACACAGCTCCTGGTAGAGATGCCCATCTCTGCACTGTGGGGACTTCTCCCACAGAGAGCTGCTTTCCTCAGGGAAGCTGGGACCAATGAAGTAACCATGGACCCTTGTATTTTTCTGATTCTGTTGGGACATAGGGTTGTCCTGGAGGACTAGGGATGGATTTTGCAGTTCAGAGAAGCAGAGATGGGAGTTTTAGCTCTTGGGAATGAGGATGCCTGCTGTTTTCAAGCTGGAGACAGTTGAGGTTGAGTTTACTGGGAGGGTGACATCAGCAGGAGCAGTGCAGAGACTGGTGAGGCTGTGAAATGCCCTACAAAAAGTGGATGAATTCCACCCTGGGGTAGGAGGTGTCTGGGTAAATCACTGAGGTTTTCTGGTGCCAGCATGACTGGCATCAGGGCATGGAAGTGTCCCAGGCCAGGCTGGATGGGTCTTGGAGCCACCTGCTCCAGTGGAAGGTGTCCTTGCCCGTGGCAGGGGGTTGGATTGAGATGGTGCTTCAGGTCCTTTCCAACCCAAAGAAGTCTGTGATGTTATGTGCTGCAGCTCATCACCTCAGCTGTGTGTCCCCCTGCATGGTGGTGTCCCCTGTGCCCTGTGGGGACACGTGCTTGAGCCCATGACCTGGAGCTCTGCTCTCTGCCGCCAGATGGGCTAAAATAGGAGTCAAAACATTCAGCGCTTTGGAAAGAAAAACAAACTCTAGGCAAAAGTGCCAAGTGCAGCAGCCATTTTGGCAGAGCCGCGGTGCAGGGGGTGGGTGCCAGCCGCAGGGCCTCGGGAACAGCCCTGAGGGGAAGCAGCCCGCGCTGTGTGCCCGGCGGGGGCGGGACAGGGCACCGCCCCCGGCGCAGGGCTGGCGCCTCGCCTCCTGCCGGAGCTCGCTTCGCCACCCTCCGGGTACGCATGCACACGCCTCATGTGGCTCTGACGTTATTCTCCTTGGGTTGCTGCGAAGGACCCAAAAAATGTCCATTTTAGGGTTTTTATATTTTGGGAGCCAGACTGAAATTTTTTTTTTCATGGTCAGTGACAAGCAGCTTATGGGAAACAGATGAACAATACTCCCAGGAATTTTTCTTACTGCTGCCTGTGTTTAAAATACAAAGTTAGAGAGGGAAGGGAGGAAAAAAATAAAGTTTTTTAGGCTGAATTCCAGTCGAGTGCTACAAGACGTTCCCTGCAGTTCTCCCTGTAAGGATGTGGATCTCAGATGATGGAAGTGGGCATGGAAAGCTTGGCTGGGTACGGATCTGATTTGGAGTGAGGCCCTGCTTGGCTGCTGGGAAGTTGCTGGACTTCTCAGAGTGTTTGGTCTTTCCTGGAGCTCAGAAAGAAAAGGCAAGTGCACCCTGAGGCCAGTGGCCATGGGAGTCTCTTCATGGTGGCCACAGCCAGGCCTGGTGGCTCTTTCCAGAGGAGACCTCATCCTTCTGATCTTCCCACTGTGGAGAACTGATTTGTTTCCAGAGGGGCTGGTGGTGATGGAGGACTTGGCAAGCACCTCAGCAGGGATGGGCCACTTGGTTTTCACCTTTCCCAATGTTGTAGATGTGGCTCTGCAGGTTCCACAGGATCAGTGTGGAACCTGCCTGGTCCTGGCAGCTGGATCTGATTTCTAAGCCCTGTGCTGCTGCCTGCAGGGCTGTGCTGGCTGTGTCCATAGGCTGCAGCTCCCTGTAATAGATGGCCAGAGGGACGGATGGCCCAAGGGGTGAATAAATCTTGTGGGCTGGGTGATATAACAAAGCACTTGACCTTTGCCCTGGTGGTTTATTTTGTAATCAGTGCCTGGCGATTGATTTATGGGATAATCAATCTTTGCCTCCCTCCCTTCCTCTGGCCTTGGCGTTGCCTGCACCGTGGTCCTTGCTTTGAGTGATGACTCCAGGCTACAAACAGGGATGAGGCTGCCCACCCCTGCCTCCTTCCTTCCCCCTGCCCAGCCGTGCTGTCTGCAGCCCCTCCTGCCCACTGAGCCTTCATGAGGGAGCTCTCATCCCTCTGGCAGGGGCAGTCCTGCCCGCCTTGCCAATCTGCAGTGCTCCTGGCCTGACAACTGCCTTCCCAGCACCTCTGTTTATAACTCCTGCAACAAATTGTCCTCAATGAAAGGCTTTCATGCCTTGTGATGGATTTCCCTCACATAAATTGAGGCTGTGAACATCCTTGCTCTTCTCAGGGATGCATTCCACTGGGAAGCTGCAGTTGGAGCAGTGAGGCCTGTGCAGGGGTAGAATTCATGCCCAGGAGATGCTTGTCCCCGTGCTGGTGTGTGTTCAAAACACACCTTCAGGCACTGTGCAAAGCCAAAACCTGCTTAGTGACAGGTAAGTAACTTCCTTCCTGGCTATAATGCCCAATTTTTCATCTTTGCACTATTATTCTCCTTTCTTTTGAACTGACTTCTGTTTTCTCTACTCAGCACCATGCTGCCTGATAGCTGCATGAAGCTGTGCTGTGGGCTGGGGGCAGGCAGAGAACAACTGTAGTGTCCCTTGGGATGGGGCTGGAGAGGGTGTGTGCCACATCCTCCACTGCTACCCAGTAAATCTGTCCTTCCTGGGCCCTGACTGTCCTCTGCTCCCTGCCTGAGAGGCTGACTCACTGCTCTGATAGCTGCTGTGTGCCCAAGGCTGCCCAAGGGATTGATGGGGACCCTGGAGTGATCTCATAAATATGGGACTGGGAGGAAAGAACAAGTGAGGGAGCTCAGCTTGTAGCGGGTGTGTGACGGGGAGCAGGTTCACCCAGTCAGCAGTAGCCTGAGGAAGGCGTCCAAGTGTCAATTCCAGCAGCAGGGCAGCTGTGATAAGCCACAGAGATATGAGCAGAGGAGGAAAGCTCTGAATCTCAACAGGCTTTACTGCAACAGAGGTAGCAGGGCCAAGGCTCTAAGTTCCTGAAAAGCTCTGGGAGATGCTCCCCAGTTTGGATAGCCTTAAATTTTGGCATTTCTATCCGGGGCCCATCCTAGCAATGTGTGCTGACTAAGACCTGCACATGTCCCACCTGCCCTGAGGACAGGGTGTCATGTACCCTGCTCTGAGCAGCCATGGTGACATGGGGGCACCAGGAGAGCTGCTGACACTGCTGGGTACCTGTGGGACAGACTAAGGGGAGCTCTGGTGGATAGAAAGTGACTCAAGTGGGAGGCTGCTGGGAAAAGAGAGCCCCAGCCCCTTGGTATGTAGGGCCAGCTCTGTGTGTATTACTGCCTCCATAATCCTGAGGTGATGCTGTGTGGGATGTGGGGCTGGGCTGGCTGTGATCATTCTAGTGATGGCACCTTTCCTCTAAGGTGTTTTTAAACATCTCCTTCTTCCTTATGGAAAGTCTTTCCTTATAATCTATTCTTGTCCTTCTCTTATTTAAGTTCATTCCTTCTTGTAATGCATCATCCTTGGTCAGCCTTAAAGGTTGGCAAAGCCTGAGGGAAGAGAGGAAAGAGTTATAATGTCTGAGGGACTAAAGGTTTGATTTGGATGCAACCACATTTATTCAGCAGCAAATTACATCTTCAATCAAACCAATGCAAATCAGGCTCCCAGTTCAGTCTATTTGTTTGGACTTAGTGAGTGCAGGGGGAATAATTATTTCCTGCTTCCCCCATCCCTTTAAGTTCCAATGTGCTTGTCCAGACCTGCACACACTTGCCTGTAAAACCCTCTTGCCCCAGGGTGCTGTGCTGTTGGGAATAGGTACATGATGATCTCTGGGTTTGGTAGAGCCTGTGTCCCTTGGGAAAGCAGCAGAAGAGCAGCAGTTTGCACCCAGTGTGGTGCTGTAGCAGGGAAGGGAGGGGTACCTCGGAGCTGCAATTAGAGCTCTCTGAATAATTCAGTTTTTCAGTGTGGTGTCTGAAGTAGAACAGTTAAAAGAATGTCTCTGGGAGACTGACAGTGATCCCTTTCTCTTCACACACACCCTGAGGAAGAAACAAACCATGAAAATCCATTTCATTTGTTTGGGGTCATTTCATTTTCCTTCTTGTTTGTGCATGTCTGCTCACTTCCTCAGTGAAAAGTCCTCTATTTTAGAAACGTCCAGGAAAAATAAGTCAGGGCTGAAATTTTCATTTTCACTTCTTTTTTTCTGAAGTTTTTCTCCAAATTTGACCTGTATGTCTTTGTTTGAAACCTGCATTTTAAGGTGGAGAGGTGAGAAATGGTAAATCCATCGCTTTTATGAACAATTTCCCTTGTCTTCATCCCAATCTGCCCTGGACATCTGTGTGTCTGTCCCTGCCTGAGTCTGCTGAGACACCCCTGTAAGTCCTTCTCGTGCACCTCATGCCCTACAAGAGGGCTAGGGACTTGTCCAAGCCCTGAGTGCAGCCATGGGCAAGCCTTCCATGCCATGGGCAAGGCATCCATGCCGTGGGCAAGGCATCCATGCCGTGGGCAAGGCATCCATGCCGTGGGCAAGGCATCCATGCCATGAGCAAGGCATCCATGACATGAGCAAGCCAACCATGCCATGAGCAAGCCATCCATGCCATGGACAAGCCGTGCTGTGGGCAAGCCTTCCATGCTGTGGGCAAGGCATCCATGCCATGAGCAAGCCATCCATGCCATAGGCAAGGCATCCATGCCATGAGCAAGCCATCCATGCCATGGGCAAGCCATCCATGGCATGGGCAAGCCATCCATGGCATGGGCAAGCCATCCATGCCATGGGCAAGCCATCCATGCCATGGGCAAGCCATGCTGACTTGGGAGGCATTGGCTCCCAGCACATGGGTAGGGCACAGCCCAAATGTGAAAGCAGTGATCTGATTTCCCCTGGGCAGAGGGAGGCTTCTTCCCTTGTAGTTGTCCTTTGTTTCTGGAATGGCCATGGCAAGTGTTTTCAGAGAAGAACCCATTTGTGGGTTTGTGCCAGATCTGCCCCGACACCCCGGGGAGGTGAGCTGGGTGCTTGCTGTGTCCTGCAGTGCTCCCCAGCTCCTGGGTGTACATGTTCCTCCCCAAAGCCCTAATCCTGCACTGGCCCACGCTGCCAGATTCAATAAAACTTGACCAGGAAGGCTTAGGAGAAGGCTGCAAGGTCTGCACTGAAAGTGGTAAATCCTTTGAGGCTGGAGGCGTCTTTATGCTGTATGTGTGTCATGAGGGATTTTTGTTCCTGCTCACAGTCTCCTGTTATCCTTGACTACCAAGTCCAATCTGGATTCACTGCACAGAACGTTTTGAGCTGAAAACAGCTCAAAGCACCTCCTGGAAATGCTAGGAAAAATTTCCATATGGGGGATAATGAGCGGTGAGTGCAGAGGAGGGACACAGCGGGAATTCCTTACTCCTAGAAAGTTGCTCTGAGCCTGAATTTCAGTGCCACAGAAACCTTGGAGAATTTAATACATGGGTCTGGGTTTGTTGTTTTTGTTCACTCCTGAAATGGGTCAAAAAGCTTTGCATTTTTTCATGGATCCAAAATCACGCTCTGTGTTCTCTGAGAAGCACTGCAGCTGCTGTGTGCCTGGTGCTTTCCCAGCTGCCAGGGCTGCTCACGGCTTTGAGACCGGTTCCTTGGGGTTGGTGTTGTCTGGCAACCGTGAGTTTCTCCAAGATATGTTCGAGTAGTGCCAGGGAGGCTGGAGGCAGGGACACTCTTAACAAGTACAGCACACATGAGGCTGAGATGTTTGCCCTCTCCTTCAGCTGGAGCCTGCTGGTACAAGCAGGGTGGTGGGTTGATCAAGCCTGGCTTTTATGGGTGAGCACAGAGCTCCGGCTGCTGCTGATGGTTCCTCCATCATTGCCAGGTTGTCTCCTGGCAGAGGCAGAGCTGAGGTCACCGCCTCCCTGTCAGCAAAGCCCACGGTGAACATCAGATCCTGCATGCAGCCAGCTCCAAGCTGGCCTGTGGCAGCAGAGAAAAGATCTCAAGAGCACCAAAGGAGTGCCAGTGCTTTCAGAGGGGCACGTGGCTCCCAGTGTCAGCTGGTTGCCCAAGCCCCTGGACCCATCCATCTTTCCCAGGGACCTTGCTTGCATTGGGCAAGAGGGGCTCTCTGAACTCCTCGTCTGTCCCAAGCAGCCTTGAGGTTATTTATCTTTTGTAGATTCTCTGCCCTGTAAATATTTGCATGTCAAGCCAGAGTTATAGACCGTGTTATTTATGTGGAGGAAATGGATATTTAAGGCTGTTCCTTTTTGTTATTGCCCACATTATTTTCAGGATGCCAGACCCCTTTTTATAGGGGAGCTGCTGCTGTGATCAGCATTTCAGAGCTGGCTGGTTTAGGGCTTTAGCTGCTGATGTCTCTCACCTGGTGCCTGTGGGAGGCCTGGCTGAGCTTGCAGAGGGGGTGCAGTGACTTTTTCCATTCATTGGAATTCCCTACCTCTTTCCCCTTTGATCTTCCCTTCCCAGACAGGCTTGGGTTTTTTTCCCTTTTACCTTACACCCTGTCAGCTCTCACACACCCCTTTCTTCCCCCCAGTTCCTGTAGGTTTTTGGATGTGCTGTCAGTGACTGGTGGCCATTTCTGGTCCTCTGGTTCCAGCACAGGGCTGTCCCTGTGCCCTACGTGCCCTGATACTGATAAGCTCTCCTTGGCAACAGCTCCACACTGGCAAAACATTTCCCTCATCCTGCAGACCTCTTGAAGACCTGTCCTCCCTTGGTAACTCAGATCATCTTTCCTGGTTTTCTATGTACCTCTTCATTTGCCTTGTCTGTCTGAGGACCCTTATAATGCCAGTAAGATGGTTTGGGTCAGAGATGGCTCCCCAGAGCCCATCCTCTGCCTGGACTGGGATCTCAGCATCCATGTGTGTTGTATTTTCTGACACCCCCGACAAAGGGAGGAATGATGATTCTGACTCCATGTTCTTAGAAGGCTCATTTATTATCTTATCATCTATATTATATTAAAGAATACTAAACTAAACTATGCTAAAGAATACAGAAAGGATACAGACAGAAGGCTAAAAAGATACTAATGAAAACTTGTGACTCCTTCCAGAGTCCAACACAGCTTGACCATGATTGGTCATTGAGTCAAAACAATTCACAGCAGAAACCAATGAAACAACCACCTGTTGGTAAACAATGCCCAAACACATTTCAAAGCAGCAAAACACAGGAGAGGCAAATCAGATAATTATTGTTTTCATTTTTCTCTGAGGCTTCTCAGCTTCCCAGGAGAAAATCCTGGACAAAGAGATTTTTCAGAAAATATGATGGTGACACATGTGCAAGCACCCAGGGGTACCTGAGGGTTACCCCTCTCCAAGGGCCAGTGAAGTGTTGTCTGTGGAGGCTGGCCTGCCTCATTCCCTCACCTCAGGTTGCCAAGGTACAGCTAAAACTCTCATCCAGAGTGTCATCATCTCACGGCTCAATTCCTTCAACATCCTTTTCTCTGGCCTTGACAAATGCAATCTTCTCCCACTCCTGCCTGTTCAGAGCTCTGCTGCAAGGATCATTTTCTGCGCCTGTCATTTTGCTCATGTCACCCATGCTTTACTTGCTTTTGCTGATTCCTGCTGGCAAACAGCAGTTACCTGTATCTGCTCTCCAGCCCTTTCACAGCTTTCTTTGCTGTTAACCTTGTAGTCCCTTTCCACACGTGGTTTCTCACTGTCACTCACCCTCCGGTGACAGCCTCTGCCAGCACTCGCCGTTGTCTCCCAGCTCTCTGCTTTCTGCTCTGGTGCCTCTGGGAGCTCCTCTTCGAGCAAGAAGAGCCCTCATTTGCCAGCTCCTATCCCAAACTGGTGACAATGGCTCGGGTGCAGGTGTGGGGACCACCTGTCTGGGAGGCAGTGATCCTGGCTTTTTGTGCTGTTCTTCCATCACCAGCTTAGGCTGAAGACCTTTGGGGCAGGACCTTTCTTTAGCAGTGTTTGCCTAAAGAAACTCGCAAGACCCTTCTGGCTTTGTGCCTGTGTGATGTGTGCCTGTCCTGCTGCCATGCCTTGTGCAAGCAGTGGTGAATTCAAGATGAATTTGGCAGGCTGGCTGGAGATGTTATTCCTTCCAGGTTATGTCTAGATACTGGAGAGGCACCTTCTATGGCAACCAGGGTGTAGAAGCTGGGTTTGTGCTGGGTTTGTACAGCTCAGTGCTGATGGGGAGCAGGCTGAGCCCCTGCCCCACCTTGCTTGATGTCTGCTCCACTGTGCTTGGTGATGGCCCAGGGGAGCTTTCCTGGTCCTGAGCCTTGCCAGGGAACCTCCCTGTACACCTCAGGGCAGCATTTGCTGGTGCAGACCAAGTCTGGCCCCAGACATAATGTACCTGGACTAATCTGGAGCAGGGGCAGGGTCAGGGTGATCCTGAGCAGCACACAGAGCCCTGCTCTGTACTGCAAGTGCAGGAGGGAGAGGAAAATGCATCAGTGCCTTCATCTGCCCTTATGGATTTTTCCACCATATTTTATAAGCGTTCATTTTTATTTATGTGAGGTTAAAGTCAGTCCAATTTGGAAATCAACTTGTCTAAGGAGCTCCCCTCAGATCCTATTAGCTTCATGTTCTATTCCTATTCATTTTTGCTAATGCCATTCACCAGGCTGGCTGCGGTGGTGGCTGCAGGAGCTGATAACTCTCTCCTTGCCAAGCTGCTGGGGCCATGAGCTGGTGGCTGTGCAGACAGCAGGATCTGGCCATGCAGTGAAGGGCTGGAGCTCTCAGGTTTCCAGCTTATAATAGCATGGGGGGTCACTTTCTGTTCTCTCCTTGCTGCACCCAGCATCCCCAGGAGCCCCCCTATCACTGCAGGCATGGAGGGCACTTCACTGAAAATCAGTGCCTGGTTTGGACAGAGAAGAGTTAAGAAGTGCTTGGGCTATCCTGGTAATTAGAGAAATTCCTGGAAGAAAATAAAAATAAATCCATTGAAGGCTTTTAAAGGAGAGCTAGGGTGCCTAAGCCAGGAAGTCTGTCAGCCGCAGATTGCCGGCGGCTGCGGGGGCGTCCTGGGGAGGTATCAGTGCACGCTTGGCCAGCTCTCACACCCATCCCCTGGCATCCACTGCTGGCCCCTGCCACGGAGGGACTGCAGGGTGGAGCTCTGCACTGCAGCTGGATAAGCACTGTGTCCTTTCCAGAGGCCACATTCAGGTAACCCCAAATCAGCTGCCAGGATTGCAGCATGGAGATGGGTGTCAGCACCCAGCCAGGATGGGATGCATCCCTTTTTTCCATTCCTATTTGTCCATGCAGATAGCACAGCCCACCTTTCCTGAAGTATCCTGGCTGCCCTGTCTCCCCCCTGCCTTTAATTATTTATTGAAGTGGTCTGATACCAGGCGACTGTAATTAAAAGAAGAAAAATACACACAGTAAAATGATTTCTAAAATGGCAACACACTGGATGCAGTGAAGCAAGCAATGTATTAAATATTTATAGCCACTGGTCTGCTGGGGGGGAAAAATTAAAATTATTTAGCCTGAGAAAAACATTTTAATTATTTAATTTGAGGGGAAACCTCCCCCACAACCCTCCTTAGTAGTAAGCCCCAGACAAATGACAGCATAATGTAAGGTTTGATTAAAATCTGAATGGTATGAGGGCCTGGAGATTGGAACAAGGAGATAGGGAGCCACGTGGTTATCACACGAGGCAGAGGTCTCCATGCTGTGCTGTGGCAGGTCTGGCTGTGTGATCCTGCATCTTGCAGGGGAATTCTTCCTCTCCAGGAGTGGGCCATGCTTGGCAGCAGGTAGCCAGGGGTTTGCTCTGTATGTGGGAGCCTGGGAGCTGGGCAGGAGTGCAGGGACAGGGTGAACCACCATGGGGTAGGACATGGACATGAACTACTGTGACCCACCCCTGCAGAGGGAACTCTGTGCCCGTGGGTTGCTCTGAAATGCCTTGCTGGGCCAGGAGCTCTGCTGTGTCTGTCCCAGCAGTCCAGCTGCACCAGGCAGGTTCTGCTTGGCTCACCCCACACCAGGCATGTGGCACGGGGCTGCCTGAATCCCCAGGTCTCGTGGCATTTTCACACTGCGTGTGTGCAGCTTTTCCTGGGAGTCTCTGTGCCCCTCTGCAGGAATGGTGCTGGGGCTGGCATCCCTTTGGCACCTCCAGTCGAGGCTGGAGCAAAGGATCTCCCAGCTGCATGTCAAAGATTGAGAAGAGCAAAGCGTGGGGTCTGAGAGGCTGACTGTTTGCTGAGAGAGGAGGGGCTGCAATCTTTTCCCTTGTGCCTCCAGACTGACAGTGTCTCATTATTAGCCCCCTAGAAACAGGCACTTTGACTGAAAGAGCCATCCTAGCTTTCACTGTAACAGTCAAAGCGGCTCAAGAATAAACATGGCTTGGCAAGAATAAACACAAATTGCAGTGCTTGCTGTGAACAGCGATATCCAAGGGAGCAAACATCAAATGAAGGATTATCCCTGTTTGCAAGGAAGCTCTTTGAGAAGGAGATTGAATAAGGACCATCTGCAGCCCAGAGCAAAGGGACTACCAGGAGAACCTGCTTGTGCCATCAGGAGCTCTCCCCTTTGAAGCCCACATGGTCTCCTTTAGGCACTGTCTGGTTTAACTTCATATGCTCTGTCAGCTGCTGGAGCCCTGAGCTCTTTGCTGCTACCTCCAGCTTGCAGACAGTGTGGGCAAGCCCAGAAAGCACAAGGAGGGGAGTTCAGAGGGTCAGAGAGGATGAGGAAAGCTTCCCTGCTGTGGGCAGGTACTGGACCTGACGGAGACAGCCTGTGGGAAAAATGCAAAGCACCTGCAGGAGCTGGAGGAAGATCACATCAGCCAAATCCTGCGGGAAGCTCTGCTCTCTGCCCCAACACTAATGCTGCCAGGCTTAGAGCAGGAGCCCTAAAGGCAGCTCTTAACCAGTGACTTTCCCCTCAGTGCCCATGGGAAGTGAGTACGAGCAAGCCCTGCTCCCCAAACCCTTGCTGAGAGGCAGCCCACACGGCATAAATCAAATTTGGAGGCACAGAGGTTCCATAAACAAGCTTATTTTCTGAAGCCGGCTCCCATTATGTTATCTGTCACTTTATTGGGGTTTCTGAGCCGTTTATTTTTATGTATATACATCAGAGCTGGTGAGCTGGCGTTGGCCTCAGAGTATAAAGCTGACAAGACACAGTAGCAGCGTGTGAAACCTGTCAGCAGAGCAGCCGCCTGTGAAATGAACACGGGAGCCGATGCAGATGATTTTATTTATGGGGAATCTTGGGTAGTGCATGCTGGAGTGGTGGTGCTGTCCCTGGCCCTCTGAGAGACACCAGGACCAGACCCATTGCTGGCAGGGATAATGGCTCCAGGCAGCTGGAAATTAGATTTTCTTCTTAAGGAATGTCTTAAGCTGCTAAAATACTGTGGTAGCCCAGAATCTGTGTAAACAGATAGATTTTCTTGGGATGGAAGGTTGTGATGGAAGGTTTTACAACACTTTGCTTTCTGGTGTTTTCCATCTTGGTAATTGTTCTCCTAACGTTCTGTTTGTTTCTTTGTATTTAAGATAAACTCCAATTCAAGGTAAGGATTTGTTCTAAATAGAAAACCTGGAGTTTCTATAAAGAAAAGAAAAGAAAAGAAAAGAAAAGAAAAGAAAAGAAAAGAAAAGAAAAGAAAAGAAAAGAAAAGAAAAGAAAAGAAAAGAAAAGAGCCGGGTTTTGAAATATATTTGAAACTTTTTTCCCATTTTTTTGCCCCTGGGGCGACATTTTGCCAAACTCAATAGCCTTTACAAAAGCCTAAATGAATAATTGTTTCTGTCATGTTCCAGGAAAAAAGTATGTAGCTCAGCAATTTTTCCTCTCAGTCAGAGGAAGCATTTTGGGTGTGAGATAGTTTTATGGGTCATTGAAAACCCTACAGAATTATCTGGATTGTTATCAGGGTGATGGCACAAAACACAGACCCTGCTCTCCGAGGCTGTTGTGACCTTGCTCTGAGTCCTCTGCTTTAGCACAGAGAGGATGTTGCTGTCATGTTCTGGTCCTTCCACAGGCAAGAAGGGCTCAGTGCACTTGAAAAAGCAGCCAGAGGTTGTCAGCGCCGTGTTGCACATGGAAGTTGGTGCTCCCTGCCTACTCCTGCCAATTCACCTCTTCTTGGGTGAATAACTTGGGCTTGCACTGTGCCAGTGCCAGCCCCAGTGCCCAGGGAGAGCAGGGACCCTGTGGGGCTGCTCCTGCCTGAGCATGTCATAGGTGCATAAAACCTGGATGCATTCTGTTTGGCAGGAATAATGCTTCAAATCTTCATCTAGACTCCAGTCTGTCATCATGCTTCACAAACAGCAGCAATGCTACTGCAGCAATTCCTGGAGCTGTCCAGGGAAATACCTCTGGATTGGCTGTGTGTCCCATGGCTGCCCTTGGAGAAGGCATGGGTTAGGTAGTGGCATGTTTCTTCCTAAAAACTGCAACCCCTGACCCATCAGTAGGAAAACTGAAACTTCAGTAGGAAGATTCCGGTACTGCTATCTTGCCTGCTGAAAATCAGGTGGTATTATTTTAATCCTCAGCTCTCTGGTTTGTGTGAGGGGCACGTCTCCTTCCCTGGTTTCACTCACAGCCTGTTCCACCAGTGTATCTCCTGCTGGCCAGATGCAGGAAAGGCCTCTTCACCCTTGTGCATGAGTGAGACAGGCAGCTCTGCCTGATTGATCTGCTGCCTTCCAGCCCGGATCATTCCTCTGCAGGTCTGTCTCTCACCTGCCTGGGCACTGCTAAATCTTCCCTGGAAGGAAGAACTATTTGTCAAGTGAAATAGGAAGGCTTGAGTCTCATGTTCCCCAAGGCCACTTAGCAGGGCTCTGGCTGCTCTCTGGACACTCTCTTTGCTGTGCTGGAGTGGCATGAGCAGGAATGAAGGCCACGAGGCTTTTCTGCCTGCTGTCAGCACTGCTCCCGTGAGCCCTCCTGGCAAGCACTGTGTGTGTCTTGTCTTGCCCAGCCTGTGAAGGTGCAGCATGCCTCAGCTTTGCCCACTGTGGAGCAATGTCTGTGGTCTGCACGTCATCTTTTGTGCTTCTCTGCACCAGCCCACTTATTGACTAGGAGTGTAATTGTGCTGCATCATGTCTAATTGGTTTGCTCTGTCTCTCTCCATTTGCTTTCCCTGCTGCCCCCCCGCTCCCTCCGTCAGCGCAGCGAGCTGTGAGCGTGAGCAGGGCACAAGGCCACGCTCCTGATTGCTGCAGGAAAACAAGGCACCCAACTTCCTCCTTTCTTCTCCTAAATTCAAATGACAAGAAACAGAGGCAAACAATTTTGCCAACCCTTGGCAGAGGGCCAGCGCTGATAAAGAGCCGTAATTAATCTCCCCAGCTTTATTAGAATATCATTACAATTAACTCGGCAATCTTCTGTTGATCAAAGCCATTGTTCCCTGCAGAGCAGAAGAAGCCAGCGTGAGCTTGGATTGTGCTGTGCTTAAAAGCACCTAGAGCTGGATCATTCCTGCCAGGCCAACAGCAGCTCCATCCCTCTGGCTGGCAGCACAAGGGCTGGCAGAGCTGTGGGCACAGACCTCTGTCCTCAGCCGGCCTCTTGAGCCTCTTGCAGCTTTGATTTCTTTTTTTTAGCTTCTCTTCTTTGTTGAGCTGTTATAGCCCAGATCCTTTGCAGGCACCTGTGAGTCCCTGATTCCCTGTATAGATGTTTTTGGGTCCAGCCTTCTAAGCACCAGGTTGGTTCCTTTGTGTGTGTTCATAGAGCTCATAGCACGCTTGCTTCTTAGGCTCAGCTGGAGCTACAGTGACTGCTGCAATAACAGAGGCAGAGCGGGCAAAGAAACCGGGGGAAACATTTGTAGAAGCCACATCTGAAGGAAAGGAGAGCTGTCAGAATGAAGCTCATAAGCTCTACAGTTAAATAGCCTGAGATGTGTGCTGTAGAAAAGCAGGGAAAATGAGCACCGTTAAACTTTCCTCCCTTTCCAACTGTTCTTTTAATATCAGGTAGTTTTCTGTAATTTAAGCCTGTGATTAGTTTTATCAAAAAGATAGGTCTGAGGCAGAGATCTTAAAAATGATTAGGTGTGTGTTTGAAAGACAAGAACAGCTCCACTTGCACTGCAGGATAAAGATGTCTGTCTGTTTGCTGCCTTGAGCATCCATCTGTGAGGGCCTTGTGCCAGAAGAAACCTCTGGTTCCACACAAATCCCAACCCATCTCAGACTTTCAGGGCATTTCTCATCCTCCTTAAAAGATGCCAGAGCAGAATCCTTCTGGCACTGGGCAAGATTGTCTCAGGTGATTTTATGTCTCTTACTCATCACACTTCAGCTTTTGAAGAATGCTCTCAGCTTTGGTGCTGTTGCTGGGGTCCTGACAACACAACCTTGCTGAATGCTCAATGCCCTGCACCTGGAGCCACCAGCAATGTGGAGACACTGCCAGGTTGGCTTCCAGAGCATCCTGTTGGAGGGGTTACTCTAGAGGGGGCTGGAGGGCCTGCAGCCCATTCCCCATCCACTCCTGCACCTTTCTGCCTGGTGGACTGCCCTGTGCCAGGCTGGAACAATGCTCAGGGACTCCTCTGGTGCAGAGCCAAGGGGTTTGCGCCACAGCAAACAGCCTGGCCCTGCCTCTGTTCTCAGCCTGATGTAAGATGGCTTAGGTGGAGGTTTTATCCCAGAACTGACTCTGCCACAGAGGATTTACAGGCTGAGAGCAGACTCAGTGGGTGTGAAAACATGCTATCCAGGTACACAGAGAGAGAAGCAGGGGAATTTTAAAAGCTCTGGGTCTCTTCCCCTGTGGTTTGTGGAGCAGGTTGCAGTGGGCCAGTGAGCTGTTGTGCAGCAGGCAATGCTGAGCTGCCTTGCCAGCCAGCCTGGGAAGGGTTCTTAGGTGAAGGTGTTTGAATCTCTCTTGCTTTTTGTCCTGAATTCTCATCCATTTGAATAGTCAACTTGTGAGCCCTGGGAAAAAGAACCGAGAAAGAAAAGGCAGGTCCAGGGCTGGGTCTAATTGACCTTGGCATTGTCCCTTTAAGCAGCCACCCAGGAGAAGGGAGCAGCTGCTCCAGTCCATTTGAAGGTGCAGATATAGCATATCCAACCTTGCCTGTACTGCCTGGCTTCACTCTGCAAATCCTTAACCCTTCAGGGCTGGAGAAGAGGGAGCTGTATTTGCAGTGTAATTTTGTATGCACAGTGCTGGGTGTGCTGAGTAAATGCACCTCACTGGTGGCAGCAAGCAGGATCTGGGGGTGGCACCCACTGCCACAATTCCTGCTGCAGGCAGGGGCATGAGTACATTACAGAATGCAATCACATGAGGGTTGGTTTGATGTAGGCTACCAAGTTAGAACCCTCTTCCCACTTCTCCTTCCCTGCCCCTTCTGTGGCTGGGGATCTGAGGCACTAGAAAACCCTGAGAAGAACAACCCAAACCCAAGAGTCCATAAGACTGATGGAAGGGGCTGTGGCTCTGTGTGAAGCACCAGAGTATCCATGAGGTCCTTTGGTGGTTGGTCCCTGAGGAGAGAACTTGTCCTTTTGGCCACCAGCATTCCTCAGCACAGGTGGGGACAGGAGGGGCTGCTCAGCCTGCATTGAGCAGGTTCAAAGGGAGCAGAAACTGGAGAGGCTCTTCCAAAGGGCTTAAAGCAAGGCTTGTCTCCCTGTGCCCTGCTGCACCTTCCCCTGCTCCTCCGCAAATGGCTGAGGATGTTATCAGGCTCCCTCAGGTCTCTGGGTAAGATGCAGGGGCTGAGTGTCAGGTTGTTATTAAATGTCATTAGTAAGTGCCAAAACTGTGTGTAGCTCCTCAGGCAGAGACAGTGACTGGAGGAGGGATGGTTCTCAGTGCCAGGAGATGAGTGAATGCTGAAGGTCAGGGACACCTCAGTCTGGGCTGCCTTCAACTCTCATTACCTGGCAGAGGCAGGAGGGAGGGTGTGTGTCACCAGGGACTTCCTTGTGCTCACATGGGGAGTCCCCAGCATGGTCTGTGTGTGAGGAAGAAGGAGCTGTGCAGCCCCCAAAATCCTCCTCTTGTATCACCCTGGTCTGCAGGGGCTCCAGTATGGGGCAGGGCAGGCTCCTGCCCATCACAGTGGAGCTGCCCAGGGGAAAGACTGTTTTAGCCTCTCTTCTACCCAGCAGAGGTAACTGAAAGAGAAATTTTGCAAATGTTTTTCTGGCTATGATCCATGCTTGGCTCTAGCTTTCCCCCAGAGAGAGCTGGAGATGGTGCACTGTTGAGGAGGCAGCACCAGCATCTCCAGGAAAGCCGCCTGCTTGCTTTGGTGCCTGGCTCGCTGTGGAGATCTGGGGAGGAGCCAAAACACCCAGAAAGCACCTGCCTAAAGGGTGAGATGGAGGCAGAGGCAGCTCTGGTGAGCGTGCCTGGGGCGGAGCGAGGGACGGTGAGTCGGGAATCGAGTGCCCGCAGCAATCGCGGCCTCAGCACGGAGCACAGAGCGCAGAGCACGGAGCCGCTCGCTCGGTTTATTTCAGGCGGGCTGCCCTAGTTCTGTGCCTTCCGTGGAGTCCCTAATTATTCCTCAATCTTTGTAGCGAGCTAATTAGTTTCTCAGCACTCAAGGCTGGGGAACACTGATAGGCTTGGGAAGCACAAGCTGAAGTGATGATGAGGAGAAGAGAGCTGGTGGGAAATGGCTGACTGGCAGATGGGAATGGCTGAGAGCAGGGCAGGGTTTGGAGAGCTGCTGCAGGATGGTCTGGGAGGATGATGAGGAGGGAAGAGCCATAATCTCTTCAGGCAGGGTCTGCAGTGTGACAATAGGGAAACAGCAATGAAGTGGCAGGGGGGAATTGAGAGGGGCTGGAGGTGGGCAGAGAGTGAGAGGGATGGCCTGGGGCAGAGCAGCCACAAAGGGCAGGGGTCAGGGCTGGGATCCTGCATGGAGGGGAGCACGGCAGGGCAGGGCAGCAGCTGCCCCCTTATGTGGGTACTTCCTTGGGCAGCCTTTCCCAGGGTGCTGCTTGCAGGACCAGCAGCCTTTCCTGACTGTCCCATCATTTTGCCAGCTTGGTGGTGACACCAAAGAGCTTTGCTGGGAGAGGCCAGCCTGGTCTCCAAGCTGGATGCTCGCCGTTCTCCCTGGTCAGAGCTGCTTCCTTCAGAGAGAGCCACCACAGATAAGGCAGCCTGCACTGATACCAGGCCCCCAGTGTTCCCATGTAGGCATTCCCCTCTGGCTGCTCTGTGTGCATGGATGCCTCGTTGCTGTGACAGAGGGCTGTGCTCCAGAGCCCACACTCCCTGCATCTGCACTCTGAGCCCCAGGAGCACAAAGGTCTCATTCCAGCTCTCACTGCCATTGGGAAGTTCCCAGTGGCCACTGAGTGCAGTGTGTGACAACTCTGAAGTGCCCAGGTGGCCACAGATTTATTAGGGTATTATTCTACTAGTGCTGCAAATGGTGTCATCTGTCTTCTAAACTTTGCACTTTATTTCAGGGAGAGAATTTAGTATATCCAGGCAATATGCTGTAGCTATAGCATATGATAAAGCCCTGCTGGGAAGTGTAGTTTAATTGATTTTGTTATTAAAGTGCCACTGGAATAAATTTGCTCATTTGAATGAAATGTCTTATGACCTGGATCGTAACAGGCCCATGTGAAATCTGCAGAGGGGCTGGAGCTACCCACCAGCTTTCCTGGTGCTACAAGCTGACATGGAGCAGCTGACAGGGACCCACAGCTGGCACCCTGCTCACTGCAGGCTGCTCACCCTGAGACCCTCAGCACCCACCCAAATCTGCAGGGAAACTCTGCTTGGAAACCTCAGGATGGGAACAAACCACAGTGGCAGGGCAAACTGTGTTTTAGTCACAGTTTGTGTTGTTCCTCTAATCCTTTTCTCAGGTAAGGACATTGTTTTAAAGGGACCTGAGGAACAAATCTCTTTCACAGGACAGTATTTCTTCAGTACCACCAATAACGGGGGTGGATTGAGAAATGAACCATTCCCCATTACACTGGGACTAACAGCACAGCCCATGCTTTCCAGTTAAAATTTGATTGCCTTGAATCCTGAGGATTATGGAAAATAAGAAAAAGGCCTAGTAAAATTTATGGGTTTTAATCATAAACTGATAGAATCACAGTAAATCTATCATAAGCATGCAGATACAGATCCAGGAAAAAGAGGAGAAAGCAATAGGCTTTTTCTTAGAGGAGTTATGTGTACCTTGGCAGGGCCAGGGGGAGGGGAAACAGGGCTGCTCCCCCAAACATCTCCTCTGGGGCTTTGAGCACCTCAAATCCCTTCTCCTCTGCTGTGTCCTGCAAAAGCCTGGAAGCAGGGATTGCACTGCAATGTCCCTGCCCTGTCTCATGGCAAACTGGCTGGGCAGGGCTGGAGAACCCATGTGGAGGTGGAAAAAGAGGGACAAGGCAGGAGATGAGGGAAAAAAAGAGAAAAGGGAATCAAAGCCCAAAGATCTTTTTTCCCTCCACCTCTCTGTGTGCTGCTTGCTGTGGTGGAAGCAGGATGAGACCCTGCCAGGGGAGGAGGGAGGCAGAAATGTGGGGGAGAAACCTGTGAGCAGAGGGAACTGCAGGAAGCACAGCCGTGGTGCAGACAGGAGAGCTCTTGACAGAGAGAAATGGCAGGAGAGCGAGGGAGCAGCACAGAAGGCAGAAAGTATTTAAAAAAAAAAAAGAGCGATAAGGAAGAAAAAGGGAAAGAGTAAAATATTGGCTCTGAAGCTGAGATAAGAGAGAGAGGGCAGTTAGTGAGAGAAGGAGTAAAATTAAGTGTGATAAGGCCTGATAGAAGAAGGGGAAGGCAGCAAGCCCAGGCAGAGAGCCAGGGGGCTGTGGGGAGAGAGCACAGGGGCTGTGGGGAGAGAGCACAGGGGCTGTGGGCAGAGCTGGGGGGCTGTGGGCAGGGCTGGGGGGCTGTGGGGAGAGAGCAGAGGGGCTGTGGGCAGAGCTGGGGGGCTGTGGGCAGAGCTGAGGGGCTGTGGGCAGAGCAGAGGGGCTGTGGGGAGAGAGCAGAGGGGCTGTGGGCAGAGCAGAGGGGCTGTGGGGAGAGAGCAGAGGGGCTGTGGGCAGGGCTGGGGGGCTGTGGGGAGAGAGCACAGGGGCTGTGGGCAGAGCTGAGGGGCTGTGGGCAGAGCAGAGGGGCTGTGGGGAGAGAGCAGAGGGGCTGTGGGCAGGGCTGGGGGGCTGTGGGCAGAGCTGGGGGGCTGTGGGCAGAGCAGAGGGGCTGTGGGCAGAGCTGGGGGGCTGTGGGCAGAGCAGAGGGGCTGTGGGGAGAGAGCAGAGGGGCTGTGGGCAGAGCAGAGGGGCTGTGGGCAGGGCTGGAGGGCTGTGGGCAGGGCAGAGAGGCTCTGGGGAGAACTGGGGGGCTGTGGGCCCAGGAAGGTGGAGGGCCAGCCTGACCCCTCTTCTCTGAGCACCCTTACCCCTGTGTAGCTCTGTGTAGCTCTGGTGATCCATGGAGAGGAGCAGAGCGGGCACAGGGATTGCTGGGGAGGGTCAGGGAGTGGGTGGGTGTAAATGTGGCCTGCAGGGTGCTCATAGCCCTGCTCCTGCCTCGGAGGCAGAGGGGAGAGCTGCCACCTGCCAGGCATGGGCCCTGCAGTGGGGGAACACATGGAGCCAGGGTGGGTGATGCTCACAGGGTGGAAGGGCTGTGTAAGCACTCATCTCCTCCCTGCTGTGTCCCCACACACCCTGCCTGTCACCAAGATCCCCATGGCACTCCCAGTCTAGGAAGCAGAGGAGGTAAGGCACGTTTGCCCTCCATGCCCTAAGCACAACTCCCTGGGTTTTTTTGTTACCTCTTTTAAACTGTTTTATAAAGTGCATTGTATTTATTGTGATTCAGAAGAAGCAAGTGGAAACTGCTGTCTGGCTCTGACACATGGGCCACGGTTCCCTGAAGAGCAGTGCTGGAATCCAGCCTCTGCTTTCTCACCCCTGATTAAACTGCAATAGAAACAGACTGTAAATTTCAGCAAAGGAGAGAAAGAGAGTCTATTCTTTGGGTTTGTTTTTTTCCTCGTTTTTACCAGCTATGAAAATGGCTGAGCTTAGTTGCTGGCCACTCTGAGATGCTTTTCTTCTGCTCCATCCATCTGCTTCAATCACATGGTGACTGGAAAAAAAATTATCTAGTTCACAAAGCATCGAAGATTAAAAAATCAGTGTGGGTAACAAAGTGTGTGGCAGTGCCACAGAGCATCAGGCATACTCACTAATGAGGGGTTTGAGCTGCAGCTTGGGATTTAAGGCAGCAGCGTGGCCTCCCCCAGGAGGGTACAGCAGAGGTGATGGGGCTGGGGACAGGTGTGGGGTTCTGTGACAGGGCTGGGCTGGGAAAATTCCTGAGATGTTCTATGGAAAAGAAATAATTTGCTCTCTTCTTTTCTTTTTCTTTTTTTTTTTTTTTTATTAAACCTTTTTTGACAGTGAAAGACTTGGTTCCCCCATTTGATTGCTGGGGCTCTGTAATGTATTGCAAATTCCTCATTGGACTTGGTTATTAGTATTTTTTAAAATCTATGTGTGTTGAATTAACTCTTTTCATTACAGCATTAAAAGTGATCACTGGAGCCAATTAAGAGCTCTTTTGGATGGCCAGTGCCTGTAACTGTCCAGGGTCATGGAGACCCCCCTTCCACCTCTCTGCTGAGCCACTGGTTGAGTTTGTGTCAGTCCTGACAACCAGGCTCAGACTGAGCTTTCTGTGCCTAAAGTTCTTTTTCGCTTGGCTCCACTTGGCTTGGCATCATCCTCCAAGGGCTGAAGTCCTTGTGCATCCCTGCCTGTCCCAGGGGAGTGCTGCTCTGAGCCCCTGGAGCAGGATCTGCAGTCTCTGGAGCCTGCCTTCAGCTTCAGCCCTAGGTTTGTGTGTTGCTGTTGGCAGTTTTATGTTTAGCTTGCTGGAAATATTGGGAGGGGAAGCTCATGAAGAGCGTTTTGCTTTGGCTCTTTTAAAAAGCAAAACAAAGCCAAAGGCTTTTAAAAAATGTATTGGTTTCAAAGTTACAAAGGAAGGATGTGTTAGAGATGAGGAAAGAACAAATCAAAGCTTCTGAAACTTGCTGTGGAGAAAGAAACATAAAATGTTTTGTTTGAAGATGAACAGAAAGCTGCTATCAGCAAAAACTCCCCCTCCCCGCAGCACAGATGCTTCAGGTTGGTTCCTCAAGGATGGCACAGTCTGAAAGAAAAGCAAATCCATTCTTTCCCCTCTTGGGGCCCCAGGTTCCTGGCACTTACATTTTACCATCTTGTAGTGCCTTTGATCCCTGGAGACTCCTTAGGTGCCTTACAAATCAAGAATGAAAATCTGGGCTGTGCCTAAGAGGTGTCACTGAGGCTGGGTGGGCCAGGGGGGTCAGTGTGGTGGCACCCTCCTGGTGGCAGCTGGGAAGGTTGGGAAGCACCTCCTGATTCAGTAAGGATGATAAAACCTTCAGTGCCCATATTGACACCATTTGCAGGGATGTTCTGTGTTTTGTTCTTGTGGAGATGAGATGGTCCTTAAGGTCTCTTTCAACCCAACCCATGCCATGGTTCTGTGAGGCAACACAGCCCTTCCAGACCTGATGCAAGTCCCAGAGCAAAGGCAGGATGTTGCTGTGACAGAGCCCATGGTGATGGGCTCACTGCTGCCTGGCAGGGGCAGTGTGTCACAGCCTGTGCCCATCCTCTGCCTCAGCCTATGCCTGTGTCTATAACCTGTGGAATTCTATTTTCAGACAAGGTCTCCTGTGAGCCTGGAAGCTGAATTCCCTTGGATGTGCTTGAGGGTGCTTGAGACTGACTGCCAGTCATCAGGTCCTGAGCTACAGGCAGGTGGGGAGCAGTGCTGGAGCTGCTCCAGGCACTGGTTGCTGGAGGCACCCAAGTGGGTGCTGCCAATGGATGTGTCCCATCCCTGCCCATGGGCACAGCTGTGCAGGGCACAGGAGCCAGCTTGTCCCCTATAGGAGAGGACACACCCTGGTACTGCTGCAAAGGCTGGCACAAGATCCTCTCCCCATGTAAGAAGCAGGAGGATCCCCAGCCCTGCCCAGGCAAAGCCTGGCCCCCCTGGCTCCTCGCCTGGAGGCCACAGGCGGGGCCAGCCCTGCAATGGGGCTCTGCATCCTCCTCCCACACAGAGGGCAGGAAAGCACAGCCCTGCTCCATGCTGCTTATGGACACCAGTGTCACAGCCCTGCTCCACAGGCTTTGGGGATGGCCAGGGGAACTGACTATAAAAACCAGGAAAAATAGTCCTGCCTTGGTGCCACAGTGGGCACTGCACTGTGGGAGGTGCCTTTGGTGTCAGCAGGAGACTCGCCCTGGCCTGGGGCTGCTCTTGGCAAGGCATCTGGGGAGTGCCTCTGAGGCAAGAAAGCAAGCACTTGCCAGGTACAGAACTGGACAGATCAAGAAGTCAAAATTTTTCATTCCAACTATCTATAGGAAATAGGGTTTTTTTATTATTTCAAGTTTTCATAAAAATCCATAATTATTGAAATCAAAGTTACAGAAGAAAGTTCGTAACTTTTTTATTGATTTTATTTCTTTTTTCTTTCTTTTTCCCACCCTCCCCCATTGTTTTTCCCCTCTCAGAGTTATATCTGACACCAGAGTCCATCAGACAAAGTCCTTACAAACACAGGAGTCCTGAAGACATCGGCTGAATGTTTTCCTGGTATAAAGAAGAGGAGGAGGAGGTGGTGACAGTGCGGGCGCAGTGGGTTTGGACAGGGGCAGAGGGCACGGTGGAAGGAGAGAGGTCGGTATGTTTGTAGCAATGTTTGTTAATTATTTTTTATTTGTTCATTTGTTCATTTTTTTTAAAAAAACAAAACAAAACAACACCATTATTATTTGCAAATTGTCGCCTGGTTAAATCATTTTCATATTAAACTTGCGCGGCGCGTCGGCAGAGCTGATGCCCGCGTCGGACTTCCGTGGCACGTACTCGATTTCAATGTTGTGCTTGGTGTTGCCTTTCCCGCGGCTCCAGAGGAAGAGGAGCACCAGACAGAAGAGCACGACGCCCAGGAAGGAGATGAAGCCCATGGTGGTGGCGATGATGAGAGTCTTGATGTCAAAGGGGAAAGGCACGGTGGCGCGCGTGCTGTTGGCATCGCTCTCGTTGGGCTGGTTGGAGATGAACGCGAAGGTCTTGTTGGGCTGGTGGGGCCAGTCTGGGGAGTAGCTGCGCACGTGCAGGTGGGCCAGCATGGTGTCGTTGCCACCCGCGTTGCTGGCGATGCATAGGTAGGTGCCATTGTCCTGGATCTGGGCGTAGCGCACCTCCAGCGTGCCGTCAGGGAAGACAGTGAGCCGCCCGTTGGTTTTGGTAGAGATGAGGTGCTTCCGGGGAGACAGCCACATGATGGTGGGCGGCGGGTCCCCATCTGCCCGGCAGACAAAGTGCACCGTGTGGCCTTCGTCCACAAAGATCTGCTGAGGTTTGCGGTCCCGTATTCGTGCTCGGCGGCAGGTGAAGTAGTTGGGCAGGAGGACGTCGGGGAAGTCCTTGAACTCCTTGCCCTGGACGAACTCGGGGGTGGAGCAGGTGGGCTGCTGCTTGTTGAAGTTCAACCTCCATCGCCGCCGGAAAACCCAGAGCAGCCGGCAGTCGCAGGCTAAGGGGTTGTTGTCGAGGATGAGCGTCTCCAGGTTGCCCACCGAGTGGAAAGCTGACTCCTCCAGGGTGGTCAGCAGGTTCCCTGACACGTTCAGGATGCGCAGGTAATTGAGGCCGCGGAAGGCGAAGGGCTCGACCGTGGTGAGCTGCCCTCCCACCAGCTGGATCTCCTGGAGCCTGAGCAGGTCATGGAGCATTGAGCCCTCGATGGTGACGATGGGGTTGTAGGACAGGTTCAGGAAACGGAGGTAAACCAAGTGCCTCACCGACACGTACGGGATGGACGTCAGGTTGCAGTGGGTGATGGACAAGGAGGTCAGGTTCAACCCATAGAGGCAGTTGGATGTCATGGTATCCAGGTAGGGCCAGTGTGAGATCTCGAGGACCTTGAGCCGGTACAGCCTCTTGAATGAGTAATCCCGGATGGTGTTGATGTTCAGGTGGCGCAGCCGCAGCACGATCAAGCCGTGAAGGTGAGACAGGGCCTCCGTGGGGATGGAGGTCAGGTTGCATTTCTCCAGGGTCAGCTGCTCCAGGCTGTTGAGGCCACTGAAGGCCCGGTGGGAGATGTAGACGAGGTCGTTGTCACCCACCTCCAAAGACTTCAGGTTGTACAAGTCCTGGAACATGTAATCTAGGAGGATCACAATTTTATTCTCACTAATGTCTAGCTTGGTAAGGTTGCTGAGTCCAGTAAACACCCCCAAAGGGATCAGCTTGAGTCTGTTACTCCTGAGCCCCAGCGTCCTGAGGTTGAAGAGGTTGTTGAAAGCCCCAGGTTCAATGGCACTGATAATGTTCTCGTTTAGCTCCAGCTCCTCCAGGTGAGGGTAGTTGGCAAATTCATCCTGGTTGAGCGTCTTGATGCGGTTCTTGCCCAAGTCCAGCAGCCTGGTCTCGGTGGGGATCCCCTCTGGCACGACCATGAATCGCTTGCGGTGGCACAGGACGGCGCGCTCCTGGGCAGAGCACTCGCAGCGCGGCGGGCAGCCCGTGGCGGAGCCGGACAGGATGGATCCCAGCATCAGCAGGAGGATCGGCTGCCAGCAGGCCAGGATTGGGCTGCGCATACTCGCCTCCCCAGCTACCATCCTATCTCTCACCTGCAGGTAACAGCGGGAGAAAGAGCAAGGGGCACGTGAGCAAACAACGGGCACAGCCAAGGCAAAAGCTCTGGTGTCCTGCCAGAGGTGATGGGAAGGCAAAAGGCACCATCCATGCACAGCAGAGGGTCTCATTTTCCAGCTGAAATGCAGCCCTTTGGCTTCAAGACCCTCTCTTCTCCCCCTTCCCTGACTTTCCACTTGATGGTTGAACGTGCACAGACTCTTGAGTGGAAGGCCTTGAGGAATCTGTGTCATACAGCTTCCTCTGCTTCTTAAAAAAATAATTTAATACGAAACACATCTATCTACATCCTATTTTAAGCTCTTGAAATTATTCCGTTCCCTGTAGATGGAGCCTGAATATAAAGGCTGCTTGGCAAACAGAGGAGCTGAGCAGAGGATGGAGCATCTGGGGGAGCCCCACTTGGGGCAAGCAACACTGAGAGCTCAGTGGGAGCCAGCTCCCTCCTTCTGTGCTCCCCCATGCCCCAGCTGCTCTCAGTGTGTCCCCGAGGCAAGTTCCTTGCCTCCCACCATGCCAGCCTGCAAGGGCAGACCCAAACCATTTTCCAGAAACAACAACTGGGCAGACACTGCCTACAAGAGCAAGCTGTGGCCTCAAGTCAGGTCCAGGGGGGCTCTGGATAATGAGGGAGCTGCCTGGTGTCAGCTGGGAATCACCCAGCCTCCTGCTGATGCCCCTGGGGAGGGCTGGGAGACCTCCCTGGGGGCTCATGGTCTGGCTTGTGCCCCAGCCCAGAGCCGTCCTGGCCCGGCAGAAGCGGATGCTCCTTGTCACGCTGCCTTCGTTGCATTTATTTCCTTGTTCAGGCTGTTATGAGGAATCAAATCATATCAATATTGCATATTAGATCTCCAGCTACTCCAGCCCTTGTTTATATCTATTGTTATGTTACTCTCTGCACTACTCCCACTAATGCTATTTATGGCTATCACCAAACACACCCAATCCATTACTTCCATTGGCTCTGTTTGTATCCATCACTGTATATCCTGTCCATTACTTTCCCTGCTCCAGCACTATTTATGGAGCTGGTACACGTTCTGCACATTCCTGCCATTGCATCTGCTCATATTCATCATTTCATACAGATATATGACCCAAGGATCACTTTTGTTCCCAAAAAATTATTCAAAATTTCTTTGTAAGATACAAGGATGGGAGATGATGGACTGGCCATAAAAATGTCCACCAGCACCATCTTGGAAACCACCAGCCTCGGCACAGCCAGTGATGGGCCGTGAGGGCCGGGAGTGTCTCCAGAGGAACCCTCTGTGGTTTCCTCCCATTTCACTGTCCCCTTCCACCCCCCCACCCCCCCCCTTTCCCTGCTTCCTCTGCAGTGGGGCTGCTCAATGGGGATCATGCTGAACACATCACCCCACAGTGAAGGGGTGCAGGGATGGGAGCTGGTCCTGCCAAGCTCCCCTGGCCGTGATGCTGAGCTCCCTCCTGCTGGCCCTGGGCCAGCATGTCCCAGTCCAGTGGAAACATTTCCAGTGGGAGTGCCTGGGCCCCAGCCAGGCTGCAAACAGCCATTTGCTGGGTATTTACAATCCATCATCTCCCATGTCATCACCTCCCTGATGCTGGGCAGCAGTACAGATACAAGGGGGTTGCTGCTCCCACTGCCATGCTGCTGGGGTGGGGTTGGGACTGGGGCCGGTGCCCTGGAGCCAGGCTGGCCCCCTGGTTGGCATGGCCCGGGTTGCACATGGATTTGTTCCCTAGGCTCCTGCTGCAGCCCTGGCTGGGGCTGGGCTGCCAGGGGGTGCCCATGGCCAGGAGCCTCTTGGGCACTGCCCTCCCACCACAGGCTCGTTCCTGAGCGCTGGCTCGCCTGCAGCCTTTTTTTCTCAGAAACCAATTCCTGCTCCTCAAAGCCGTGCTGAGAAAGCCATCAAAGACAACAAAACACGGCATGCAAAACAAAATACAGTCTGAGGGGCTTAATTATAGCAGGACTGAAAACACTCAGCTCATTAAGAGTGCCAGGCACCAGCCTTGTTTGTGTGCCGGGCCAAAAGCTCCGCTCTGCCTGCATGTGCTGCTCTGTTCTGGTCCCTGCTGGCCATGGGGAGGAGGCAGAGCTGAATCCTGCAGACCAACTTCCCCCAGGCTCAATCCTGCCTCTCCAGCAGCAGGAAGGGAATTGCACCTCCAAAGCACCTTGTCCTGTGCTGTCATCCCCAGCGCAGCCTCGGCAGAGCCAGAGCTGTGAGGTATCAGTGAGTAAAAAATCAGCAAAGAGGCCAGAGATGAATGAAGCAGAATCTGTGTGGTGTTACCGACGAGCACAGCCCAGAATTAAAGTCTAGACACACCTCACATGTTATTAGTTCTCAGCTAAATTTAAATCCGTGATAAATACAATCCCTGACAAAAACATCCGTAATCTTAATAACCAGAGCCACAGAAGAGCTTTGGGAGAAAGACAATAAATAAGCTGGAAAATTCTGAGCTAAGATGAGCTTTAAATCACTTCTGGCTCCCATTTACCTCTGCCTGATTCGGAGAGAAATAGTTGTGCCTCAAGGTGATGTGGATATTAAGAGATGCCCTTCTAAAAACGACTCAAACTGTGATTTTTGTGTGAGCTGTGGGCCAACAATGCATGCATGGCTTTACAGCCACTGCACAACTGCTACCTGCAGGAAGGGCTTTCCACAAAGCCCTCCCAGATTTACTCTGAGGAAGACCCTGAAACATGCCCAAGCTCCCCTCCAGGGTGCCAGCCATGGCCCAACAGGAGCTGCCGGGCAGGAGCAGAGGATGGGGCCATGGCTGTGATGCACAGCCCAGCCCTTGGCATGAGCGTGGTTCTCCTTCCTCAACCACAAAAAAAGAATGGACAAAAAAAGCAGCAGCTGCCAGGCTCACTGCCTTTAGGTGACAGCAAACCCAGTGCAAGCCAAAGCAAAACTCATGCTCAGAGCCATGGCAGCCACTGACCCCTGTCCTCACCACCTGCTGCCCAGGGCTGAGGGCTCTCAGTACAGTCCCTTCCCGCAGGAACGTCCCAGCCTCAGCCCAAGAGGCGCAGATGGAGGCACCAGAGCTCTGCCTTGGTGCTAAATACAGCAGGGCCTGCCCAGTGTCTGTGCCTGGCCTCACTGCTGGGAGGGAAGATGCCATTCTGGGCTGTGCCTGGAAATGCAGCCTGGGGCCAGACTGAAGCGCTGACGTGCGTGGGGTTTGCTCTGCTGTGACAGGCACACGCTGCCCTGGTGTGGGAGGAACAGCCCCAGAAAGCCAAACTTGGGTGATGACCCAAAAGGGAGCCCAGGTTCTGCCCCTGAGTGTGCTCCTGAGGATGCCCCAAGGGGTGGTGCAGCCGCCTGGCCATGCCCACCACTGTCACCGCTGTCCCTGGGCTGTCCCCTGCTCCCACCCCGCCGAGCAGGGAGCGATCTGCTGTGCTGACAGGGAGCGAGCAGGAGGCAAAAACCCCGAGTCAGCTCTAAGCCCACCTGGCAGCCATAAATTACAGGGCTGGAGATGTTCACCCTTGAACCAGATGCTTCTGAGAGCATCGAGCCACAACAGGCAATTTAGGACAAAGCAAGCCATACCCCAGCAGGGAGGGGGGCCCACGGTGCTCTGGGGGCACCATCCCCACCCTGTCCCTGCAGGAGCCAACCTGCTGCTCCCAGCTGTGCACAGCTGGACAGTGCTGGGCATCCTCACTGGGCTGCAGTGGGGGGGTGACTTCAGCCATGGGTTCACCCCATCTCTGCCATGATGGCTTCATACAAAGCCAGTGAGACACAGCTCCCTGAGTCCATGCTCCTGTCTCCTCTAAGCTGCTCCAGCTAAATCAAATTTTATTGAACTTCACTACATTTTAGAGACAAAGACTTCAGGTTTACAAATAAATATTTAACAACCTTTCCTGCTGGAAGAGGAGTTTCTTACCCAGACCCCGGGCTCTGCACTGTTTCTGTAGCTATCTGCAAAGCAGCAAAACAAAGGGAGCAGCTTTAATTTGCCAAACACGTTTGTGCCCATTTCCTCCTCTCATCATTTCCCCTGTGTCCAGTGTGCATTTGTGGGCCCTTTTGCTTTGTCTCTCCCTCCTCTCCACCCTATCTGCTCCCTCCTCCTCCTCCTTTTTTCCCACCCAGTCCCAGAGTGCAGGCATTGGCAGTAACTGCCCTTCTCCCCCCTGCTCAAGGATGGGCAGCAGTGGGTGGGAGCATCAGGCAAAGGAAGTAGTTTCCCTTCTGGAACCACCATGCTTCACATGGGGAAGAAGAAATCAAAGAGGGAAAGCATAAAGTGATTCCTGAGTGCTGTCAGGGCTGGCTGGTGGGCACAGCCAGGGTGGCACAGCACTGGCCTGGGCAATGGAGACCTGCCACCACACTCCTCTGGACCTTCATTCATGGATGTGCTGCTAACAAAGGGTCAGAGGGCTGCACTGTGTCCTGGCCTGGCCCCAAAATCATCCAGGAGCAACACAGGAGGGTGAAAGAATGGGGGAGAAACAGGCAGGAGATGAGAAGGACCCCTCAGGGTGGTGGGGACACACGAGCAAGTTGTGCAAATTAAGCAAAAGAGCCAAGGCAGGTCAGCCAGAGGAGAGCCCAGCCCCAGCCCAGCACCCCCAGCTGCCAGGGTCACTGCTCCCCTTCCCCAGGAAGGCACAGCTCTCCAGCTGGGAGCTCTTGCTCAGCCTCCTGGAGTATCTGCTTTCAGCAGCTCCGAGGTGGGAGCCTGGAATAGGTGTGAGGCAACCTGATCTGCTCTGGCAGCTGCTCTGGAGCTGTAAAAGAGCACGAAGAAGAATTGAAGATGCAAATCCCCTTCCGGCACTGACACCGCCCGGCTGGCACCAGATTTTGGTCATGGCTGGCCCATGGAAGCGCCCTGCAAAGGCATTTCCTCATGGAAACAGGCTCTGCCACCCAAAATGGGGTGTCCCCAGCACTGCAGTCAGTCAGGAAAGCACCAAGTCAGAGAGCAAGAAGAGCAGAAAAAACGGAGATGCCCAGGGGAGGAGAAGAGCTCTAACATGGGCTGAGGGGCTGGAATGCTGGTAAGGGAGGCTTTGGCCCAGCTGCCTACTGGTTTAAACCTGGGCTGTGGATCTACCTGACCCCATGCAGGGACAGCTATGCACAGAGAGGGACAGCCAGGAGTGGCCAGAGCCAACCTGGAGAGTGGCTTTCATTTTCAGGCAGGTTACTGGAGCAGGACAACGGGAAGGAGATCCTGGTTGTCTCTGCAGGATGCTGAAGCTCAGAGCAGTTTTTGCTGAGGCTGTTTCTTGCTGTGATCACATCTGTGCAAGAGCTCCTCACCCTCCTCCTACCTGTGCTCCTTCATTTTGAGCATCTTTTCTCTCTCTGGCTGCACATGCCTCAGCACCCCATCAGCAGAGAAAACATCCTGACAAGGGATCAATAAGTAATTGCAAAGGCAGCTGTGGATGTCAGGGGCTGTAAAGCCCTGAGCCAGCACAAGATAAACAAGGGGGGTGAGGGTGCTGTGCAGAGTGGGGCTGGGGCTCAGGACCAGCCATGCTCCCCTGCTCATGGGCGGGGGTAGCCAGGACATGGACTGGTCACTGCTGCCACAGCCACTGCCTGAACTGGTGGCTCTGTGCTTCCCAGGTCAGGTGAGCCTGGAGAAGGCTCATTTTTTATTACTTATGTGAGCCAAAGAGCAGGGGAGGTGTGTTTGCCAAGGGAATAGCTCCCAAGGGCTGGCTGGAGACTTCTAGGGCTGGAGGTGGCTGGAGGCTGGTGGGCACTGGGAAGGACATGCACCATTTTGAATGGAGATTCTCCTTCTTCTTCCTTTATTTTGGCAAATTTCCTTGGGATTGCTACCTCTGTGGATATGGGCTGGGTCACCAGGATGTTTTAAGTGCTCACTGAAGGCAGGCAGCTCACCTTGCACTCTGATCAGTGGGCACTGTGACAGGAGGCTCCAGTGTAGCATGAGGGTCTCCTTAGACGGTTCTTTTTCCCTGCCAGAAAGCTGAGGAAGCTGGGAAAGGGGGATGTAAAAACCCCAGGCTCTTCTCAGGGCAATGGAAACACTTGCCCTGAAGAGGTGAAAGAAAGTCCAAGGAGTGTTCCTGCTGGGAGAGCGCCAGGGTCACAATGACATTGCAAAGGCATCCCCTGCCACGTGCCCAGGGCCCGGATGCCTTCTGTGCTTCCTTGAGCTGCCCTGAGCCTCCCTGCATGGGGTGGCAGGGCTGGGCTGGGGCTGGAGGATGGGCACAGCCCTCCCTCCCAGCACAGGGCCCCAGAGCTGCTGAATCAGCCAGAGCCCAGCTGCACAGAGCCTGAGCTGGACCCGTGTGCAGGGCAGGACAGCACCTGACATGGCAGAAAAGCAGCTGAACAAAGTCACCCCACTGCCAGAGCGCCTCTCAGCCCCGCCAGGAGCACATGGCATCACTGTGTGGGCTTGCCTTGAGGGCTGGGCTGGGGACAGGGGCTCCCTGCTCCCCCAGAGCCAGGCTCCAGCCTGGGCCACGGGCAGTGCCCCAGCAGTGAGGAGGGCACAGCTCTGCCAGGCTGAGACACGGCTCCTGGCCACCCACAAACCACACCTGGGGGCAGGAAAGATGAGCTGCTCCCTCCTATTGCTCCCTGCCTGGGAACACCCAATCCCCCTCCAGCTACCAAAGGCATCCTATGGCTCCACAGCTGCCTAGAGCTCTGCTCAGTGCCCACAGGAGGGCTGGGGCACCAGCAGCTCCAGCAGCACAAACCCAGGGCTAGCAGGCAGGGCTGGGGGAGCCCCAGCAGTGCCTCCTGCCCTCATTTACCCAGGGCTGCCTCAGCACAGCAAATGCCAAACCAGCCCAACACCCTGGTCCCAAGGGCCATAGAGAACAGCTCTGAGGCTTTGGGATGTGAGCCCCTCTAAATGCCACCACTCCAAGCCACTGTGTCCCTACTGCATCCCTGCCACTGCTCAAAGGTTGAAACCCCAGATCAAAGTCCCAAAGGCTGGGGAACAGCAGCTGCAGGGACCAGTCATATTCCTTACATTTAATTTAAGCTAAGACTGTACTTACAGCATCACTTTGGTTCCTAGGGCGCATCCCTTGAATTCCCCTACAACCAGCACAGGATACCAAAAAAAAGTACAAGGGCTGCTCCTTTCCTCTGGAAACCTTTGGGATAGTGGCAAGAGAACTTCAAAGGACATAGGACATAAAGTAGTCAGCTTTGCTGACCTCAGGGAAACCTGCTGATTTACCCCCCTTTAGGACTAGCCCTGGTATTTTTATACTGCTGCCTAAAATAAGTGGCCTGGGAAGCCTTTGGGAGAAGCCAAGTGCAGCCCAGCCCGGCAGAGCCGGCTCTGGGATCAGCCACCAGTGAGACAAGGGTCAAGGGACTGTGTGTGCCCTGCTGCCAGGGCTCCCATGAGCACGGGTGGCACCAGCAGAGCTGTCCTTGCTGCACACCCCCAGGGACACGGGGCAGAGCAGGGGGCAGGAGCACGGCTGTGCTTCAAGGCACTGTGAGAGATGGAAGCCCCAGTTCACTCCATCCACCTCATTTCCCAACTCCTTCCCGCAAGCCACATCTCTCTCTCTCTCTCTCCCCCTCCCATTTATTATTAAGTTTTGTTCACATAATCACAAATTTGGTGCCGCAGGAAATTCCAGAGAGAGAAGTGGAGAAAAAAGGGAGGCAAAGAAAGCCTGAGCAACAGCAAGTGCAGAGGGAAGATTCCTCTTCCCAGCCTGGTTTTCTCTGGGCTGGTTTTACATGTATAATTCCTTTTTCTTTCTCCCTCTCTCACTTGTTTGATTTTTGCATTATTTATGGCTTGTCTTCAGGGCCTGTATTTGCTGTTATTGTTTCATTCAACAATAAAATGGATTAGATAAAAACAAACTGTGCTGAGCCACGGCTGAGCCTGCCCGTCCTGCCTCCAGCTGAACCCACACAGCCAGGCAGGGCGGGCGAGGGGCCACCAGCCCCTCCCAGCCCAAATCCTGCAGGAAGGGAGGTGCTGGGGGATGTGGTCTGGACAGGGTTTGGGCTGATAGAAGTCCTTGCAGATATGGGGCTGTGCCAGGCAGAGCTGTTCTAATGCCCATGACAAGGGGGGGCAGTGTCAGCACAGTGGCAGCCTCAGCCATGCATTCCTCAGCCTTTCCAGCACACGCTGAGCCCGTGGGCATAGAAAAAAAGAGAGACCCACCACAGGGATGGAGCAGCTCCCCACTGCCCTCAAAAGAAGGCAGCTGTGGGGTGGGTTTGCTGTGTTGTGCCTGAGCTGCAGCAATGCTTTCTGCCCTTTCTCCTCTCCCAGCACTGTGGATAATGACACGGAGCCTGCGCTCTGGGCTGTACGTGAGAACAAAAGTAATCATGGGGAAATCCAGTGCACGGGAATGCAGTGGGAAATGCGAGGCCAGGGTTTCCATTTCGCTGCCGTTTCCCATCGAGGAGGATAAACAGGCTGAGCACAAATCAGTTTAATGGCAGCACCTAATGGCAGCGCAATTCTGCGCTTCCCGGAGCGAGCCGTAGCTCAGGCCCAAAGTGGCAGGGAGATGGCAGCTCTGTGGGACAGCTCAGGCCCAAAGTGGCAGGGAGGTGCCAGCTCTGTGGGATGGGCACCCCATGGCACAGCCCCAGACAGGCACTGGGGGCCCCCCAGGACTGGCTGCCCTGGCAGCAGCACTGAGATCACCCAGACCATCACAGTACAAGGGGACTGGTGTCCCTCTGCAGCCATGGACTGTTGTCTGCACAATTCCCAGCAGAAAAGAGGCGTCCCTGTGGGTGTCCCTCAAGTCCCTAAGGTCCTCAGACCCACGGGGGGCCTGTGGAGTGCCATGCCTTGCTCTGTGCTAGAGCACACAAAGCACTGGCCAGCAGAACAGGGCACCTGGCCAGTGCCTACTGTGATGCCTCCCCAGCTCATCAGGCTCATATTTTGGGTAGACCAGATGGATCTGGCTCTCTGTGACTATTCCCAATCCAAAGGAGGGGTGGAGAAAGGCTGGGTTTGGGTACGGGAGGGAGAGGTTTGGCTGCTGGAGGGTGACAAGTACCTCTGGAAGGCTCAGGCTTTGCTCACCACCCCCAGGTTGCCTCTGAGGTCTAAATCGGTTGTTTCCCATTTCACACTCAACATCTCAAATCCAAACAAAGAGCTGAAAGAATAGATCACGTCAAAATATTTCTGCTTCTCCCTCCTACGAGAATTCCCCATCAGAGACCAATCCAATTAAGGTGCAGGTTATGAAATTAACCATAATTACCAGAGCGATATTTAATGTTTTGCATTCTGATGAAGAAACAGAATGGAAATGACAAAAAAATGAGTAATTGTGGGTCCTACTGCTATAACTAATGGCAATATAGGGGGGAGGGGAAGGGCTGCCTGGGAAGTGAGGGCTGTGTGGGGTGGCAGGGGCTGGGCTCCATCAGGAACCTTACATCCCCAAGGGCAGGGCTGGGTGCTCAGGGCACATCCCCCTGGGAGCCATGGCCAGCCTGACCCCCAGAGCAGAGGTCAGCCCAGTCTGATGGTAACCATGGGCATTTTGCTATTTGAGCATCCCTTGGACACTGCTGGAGCACAGGAATCGTGTCCTGGAAGGCACAGCCCAGTCCTGCACCTCCTCACTCTGTTCTTGCTCCCTGTGGGGACCCTCCAGCTCACCCAAGGACTGTCCCCACCTCAGGACAATGACCACAGCCCAGAGACAAAGGACACGAGTGCTTCAGTGAGGAAAGCCTTTGGCCTCTGCCAAGACACTCCTGTGGAGCCCAGGAGAGGAAAGCTCATTGTACACACGTCCATTGCAGGATGCCAAGGCACTGACCAGCACTGACACATGAATAAAATGATGGAAAAAACCATGCAGCATGGTTAAACAGAACCATGGTCTGTGCTTCACCATGAGAATGAGCAAAACAAAGCCAAGCTCCCCAGCCCCTGTGACAGGACAGTGACCTGCTGCCCTGCCTGAGCCTTACTCAGGTAGGAGATGCTGTCTGGATGGGGCATGGGAGGGGCAAGGGATGGTGGCCATGATGTTGGTGAGGCCAGAAGGAGGACTGAGCCACTGGTGGGGCTCATGGCAGGGCTCCCCCAACATGGCCATGCTGCACTAATACACTCCATGCATCCCATGCAGGCCCAGAGAGGTCCCATTGGCCATTCCTGATTGCTGCTCCTGAAGGTGGGAATCACCCAGGATTCAGCCCAGCACGATGCTTGGGGTCTCTGCTCAAGGCAGAGTGCTCCCCCCACTGTGAAGCCACACTGATGTGACCTCCTGTCCCCAGGGATGGAGAGAGCCACACACTCCCTGCCTGGGCTGAAGGGGAGATGATGATGTCACCCTCAGTGACATTTATCAGCATTTACTCAATTGCCCGGGTCAAGCTGACAATTAACGCTGCTCAGACACAGACACCTCTGTGCCACCCAGCCCTCTCCTGGTGACAAGGGCCAGAGGCCACACCATGCTGCTGACAGCGCCTGGGGGCTGGGGAAGCACTGGGAAGGGGGGACTCTGGCTGGTGTTTGTCCCTTCCCCAAGTAAGGCCCATGCCCAGACACCCCTGTCCCCTCTGTATCACACATGCCCTAGCACTGCCCAACAGCCACCAGCACTGGCTGGGAGTAAGGCGTGTCCCCAGGCATGGTCACACGGTGCAGAGGCACAGAGATCTCTCTCCCCACAACCATTCCCTGCCAAAAGTTCCAATTTTTACTCTCTCTCTGCAAAGAAAGTGGAAAAAATTGACTAAGAAGAAAATTGAGGTCATGGCCTTCCGTTTCTTTCTCCCTTTGTTTTTCTTGGGTTGTTTGATTTGAGTTAAACATTTGGAGCCCTTTTCTCTCTCATCCCAGCTACCTGAAAAGCTCTTCTGGCTCTTTTCCCACCAAAAGCCATTTCTGCTTGAACCCTGCTCAAGGCTCAGCACAGAACAAAGGACAGCTGCTGACTCAGTGCACTGGGTGTGTTGGAGAGACCAAACACCCACCCTGGCCAAGCTGGGAACATTTGGGTGTTTTCCACCCAAATGTTCACAGAGATGTGCCCATTGCCAACTCTGCCTCCAAGGACAGGGTCCCATCAAACAGCAGCACCCAGTGGTCATCCAATGTACCTCATTGAGCCCCAACAGGTTGTGTTGTGTTTTGTAATTCAACAACTGTAATTACTATAAAAGCTATAACTGTGGTGTTATTATAAAGTGATTTATCAACCCCTGAATTAAAGCCTCAAGTTAGAGGATTTTATACTTGTCACTTACATGGAGCAGCACTAACTTCAGCAGTGCTACTGTGGCTTTGTGAAGCAGGACACTAAAGGAAACAGAAGTCCTTCAGTGATACTGTTACCCTTCCAGGAAACAGTGGTAATTAGAGGTATCACACAGTAATTACATTACAGGTGTAGAGTAGCTGCAGCACAGTACGGTGTTACAGTGGTACAGCCATTTGTTGAGTAATTAATCCATCCACAAGAAGGCCTGCAAAACCTGATGCTTCCCCAGGAGCTGTAAAAGCAGCTCCACTGTCTCCTTCAGTCACCTCCTGCCCCTTCCACGGGACCCAGCGAGAGCTGGGGCTGCCTGAGCCCTGGAGCAGGCAGCTGCTATGGGGAAAACTCTCTGTGAGAAGACATGGAGGCTTTAGCCCAGGGGCACATCTCCCTCTTGGCCTTGCTCATCATGAGAGGCCCCCTCTCCTCCATGGCATCCAGCAGCTGTGCCAACGGGATCCAGGAGGGAGCCAGGAGCAGCAGGAGAGCAGGCACAGCCAACCCAGCCACTCCTCCTGCCGTGCCCCAGAGAGACCCACCCTGGGCCTGCCCCTGGCACCTGGGACAGGCACGGCTGCTCCGGCCACCCGAGCTGCGAGAGGTGCAGGACAGGGACACAGCATGCTCTTGGAGCCAGGGGAATGGACAGGGAAGGAGCAGGGGGAAGGAAGGTTTGGGCAGTGATACTGGCTGGGATAGCTGGTGTTGGGGTGGGTAAGGGCTGGGATGGGTGCTGTGGGATGGGGACAGGCTGGGATAGCAGCTGTAAGGTGCAAATGGGCTGGGGCAGCTGTCATGGAGTGGGGGTGGGTGCTCTGAGATAGGGATGGGCTGGGATAGGGGCTGGGATAGGGACTGGGATAGTGCCTTAGGGTGGGGATGGGCTGGGATAGGGGCTGGGATAGTGCCTTAGGGTGGGGATGGGCTGGGATAGTGCCTTTGGGAGGGGATGGGCTGGGATAGTGTCTTAGGGTGGGGATGGGCTGGGATAGTGCCTTTGGGAGGGGATGGGCTGAGATAGGGGCTGGGATAGGGGCTGGGATAGTGCCTTTGGGAGGGGATGGGCTGGGACAGGGACTAGGATAGCTGCCTTTGGGAGGGAATGGGCTGGGATAGGGGCTGGGATAGGGGCTGGGATAGCTGCCTTTGGCTGGGGATGGGCTGGGCAGTCCTGTAGGTCTGTGCAGCCCCGTGCTGGAGGAGATGGCTCGAGGCACGGCCACACTGCTGCTCCAGGGTCGTCTCCAGCGTGCGTGAAGGTCAGGTCAGGGCTGCTGCAAGGTGCAGAGCAGTGAGGAGAGGGTTAAGACTGGCAGGAGGGCTGGGATGGGGCTGTGGAAGGGGTATCATTGCAGAGCCACAGCCGGGCTCTGGAGGTGGTGCAGAGGAACGGGAGATGGAGGGAGATCCATAGAGTGGGGCTCTTCCCGGAATGCCTGAACTTCCCCCCGCCAGTCGGGACCCCGGAGGGCAGCGGGGCTGTCACACCGATCCCCTGCTGCCGGCCAGCGGCCACAGTCGCTTGCTGGAGCAGGCGTTTGCTGGGAAGGAGCGCGGATGGCGATGGCTGGGGCGGCAGCTGGGGCAGGGACAGGCAGGGAGAGGCAGCAGAGCCTCGGCGACGCCAAGCAGCCCGAGCAGCCCCGATCCCACCCGTGCCCACGCTCGCCCGCTGGCCCTCCCTCCCTCCCTTCCTCCCTCCGCGGCACCAACGCTCCCATTCCTTCTCGGAGGTGGCACCTCCAGCACCTGGATCGAGTCGTGCCTCTACCCATCACTCGGGCTATTTATACATCCACGGCGCAAGGTGAAAAATCCAATAACCCACACACAGTAACGGAGAGCAACAAGCACCGGCACCGCCCGGGAGGGCTCCCAGAGCCCTTCTGCCAAGCAGGCTCCTGGGCATCCCCGCAATCCCCACTGCCCTGTGGAGCTCCTTTAACATCAACTGCTTCATTTTTTCTGCCAGACACAAACCGAGGGCAGAGCCCGCACCCGCAGCCTGACCCTGGCCCAGCATCTCCAGTTCTCTGGGTTGGCTCCTGGCTCCGGGGTGTGGAGCTGAGCCCAGGCAGGGGGACCCTTCAGAGCCCCCCGAGCCCTCCCGGAGCCTGAGGAATCACCCCCCTCGGCATGAGCTCCCCACGGCCCCGACTCACCTATCTCCAGGCTGGGGGGCTGCTGACAGAGAGGTGAACCCCTGCCCTGAAAAATACCCCTTCCCCATGACTCCAATCTCAGGGCTGGAGAGCTCTCCCTGCCCGTCTTTAACCCTTAATGCCTCTGCTTTGGGGATGGGCAGAGGAACAATTCCTCCTCTCGAGTTAACCCTTGCTGGGCAGGAGATGGGCACAGCCAGCTTGAGGCTGATCCCTGCTCCCGTGCCAGTCCCGGAGGGTAGCGCTGTCCAGACAATCCTTTCCCTACCTGAACAAGGCATCTGCTTCAGGCCGGCCAATTCACCCGGGAACTACCGGGAGAGGAGGAGGACACTCCCCATCAGGATACAGCCTCAGTCCCGCCGAGCCCCAGCCCGCCCGCTGGGACCCCGGCCCCGAACCCCGACCCCGCCTGGCTCGTAGCTCCCGCAGGGGCTGCGCCGAGGCTGCGGGAACGGTGCGGGGAGGAGACGGGCAGAGGGGAGCGCCCGGGCAGAGCGGGGCGAGGAGGCGGCAGCATCCGCACCGGCGGGGCTGGAGGGCGGCAGCTCCCGGAGCACACGGCTCCCCCCGCAGCCCCGGGGCACGCACCAAGTTCCAGCCCCGCGCCCTCCGCACCGGAGCGGGTCCGGCCCCGGGGCAGCGCGGCGGCGCCGTCCCGGGGCGGCGGAGCCCCCACCCCGCTGGTCCCGCCAGCCCCGTGCCCCGCTCCGGTCCCCGGTCCCGCTTACCCGCATCTCATCCTCGCCGGCGATCTCCTTCGGTCAGAAATGGCATCTCCCCCGGCCCCCCCGCCAAACCTCCACCTGCAGTAGCGCAGCTCCCCCTCTCCGCAGCGACAGCACACGGAGCGGCGGCGGCGGCGGCGCTCCCGGGGCCGGGCCGCCCCCCAGTCCCGCGCCCGGGGGAGGGAGGGCCGGGCCGGGCCGGGCTGGGCACGGGGCCCCGCCGGGGCCGCCCTAGGGCCGCGCTGCCGGCGGCTCCCTGCCCTCCGCGCCCGGGCGGCCGGCGGCGCTTCGGGGCGGCGGCATCGCCCCCGCGGGCGGGCGGGCGGCTGGCTCAGCCCGGGCTCCGCACGCCCGCTCCGCCGGCCGGGTCTGCCGCGGCGGGGCCGGGCCGGGTGCCGCCGGCCCCCGCCTCCCCTCCGGGAGGAGCCGCCGGCGGGTGCGGGGCGGTGCGCGGAGCGGCGAGCGCGGCAGCGGCGGCCGCGGCCGGTCCCTCCTCCCGCCGCCGCCCCCGCTCCGCGCGGGGGGTGCGGGTGCCCGGGGCTGCGGGGCGGGGGGAGCGGGGATGGCTCCCCCGCCAACCGGGGCCGCTCGATGGATGGGGGCCCTCGCAGCCCCCGCCCCGCCGCCGGTGCAGCCTCGCTGCCCGCAGAGGACGGACCAACGGAGCTCTGCCCGTCACCGTCGCGTCGGTGCCCAGCCCTCCCCGCGTCCGCCGGGAGACGGAGTCGGGCTACCCTGAGGATTCCGGAGGGTCCGTCCTACAGCAGCTCCCTCAGCACTGCGCTTTGCTCCTCTTTACACTGTCCCCCCTTCCCGGCACATAAGAGGGAAAGGGCTGCGAGCGCTGAGGGGACGCCTCCGAGGACAGGTCTGGGACCTGGCGATCCCAAAGCCCCCTCGGAGGGTCCGGCGCATGCTGAGCCGATGGCCTTTCATTCAGGACTAAGTGCACGACTTCCCGAGCACTGCCCACCGCTCCCCCCTTCCATAATGGGCACTCTTTATCCAGCAGCGCTGGATTTGCCCAGCGCTGGCTCTCGCAGCCGAGGCTGGTTTCTCCAGCAGTAATGGACACAAACTTTGCTTGTAATGTGCACTTTTCCTTCCTGCTTCCTCTGGGCTGGGCTCTCCTGGGGTGCTTCCTGCCCTGTCCAGCTTCTCCCCAGCTGTCCCTGGCTGCCAGCCAAGGCAGACCCAAGGCAGGGGCACCAGGGCGCTCGGCAGTAGCACGGGCTGGGGCCACGACTCTCTTGATTGGGTCCCATGAGCCTTCCCTTGAAGGGCTCTTTCAGCAAGTGAGAGCTTTTGAGCTGGCCCCGGGCCTCTCCTGTGCTCCATGGCAGGCTGGGGGAGGCCATCGCACAGGAGAGGCCATCCCAAGCTCACGTCCCTGCAGCGGGCTACAAGCAAGCACCCCCTGGCACTCAGGCAGTGGCTGCTGCCTCTGCGGAGCCCCGTTATGGGTAACGTTATCCCCATTATCCTCATGCCTGGCACAGGCGAGCTTCTGAGCAGAGGAGGAATAAACAAAGGGTGGGCACGGTGAACTCGCCGGCTGAATCACTGCAGCTCCCTGCTCCCGCTGCTGCTCGGCTCCCACGGGCACAGCCCCCGGCTCGGCTGGCACGGTGGGTACCCGTCAGGTGTGTCCCTGCGTGGGCTCGGGCACTGCATCCTCGTGGCACGGAACACCGTGGGGGGACAAGGCGTGTGTTGGTGCACGAGCTCTCCTCCTGCCACCAAGGAAACTCAGCCTGGCCGCTCGCAGCGCTCCTCAGACCTTTACTCGGTGCGGATCGATGCCTCTTATTGTTACGGCTATGGCAGCAATGCCATCGATGTTAATAGCACTTCACAAACACAGACAAAGCCGGCAATCTGAATGCGGCCAGAAAAAAACAAACAGAGGACAAAAGACAGGCTAAGAGCTCTGAATGCCGTTTCTAATGCTTCCGTTCCCCCCGCCCCGTTAAAGCCCCGCTAAAGTGCAGGGCACCGCGTATTCAGAAGTAACACTCGGAAATAATTCCTGGAATTGTTGGTGTGTGAGGGGGGAAATTTCACCTCAGCCCTTCCACAAAGACACGGCAAGTACGCCATGCACGCAGCGCTGGTGGCGTGTGAGAGTGATGCTATGCACTGCCTGGAAGCAGGGGGCCTTCCAAGACCGTCTTTCCCACCTCGGCTCCACGGCCATCCCCGCCCTGGGAGCGAGCCGAGCGGCACAGGACGGGGCACTACGTGTGCAGGAGCAGGGATGAGCTTTTGGGCTGAGAGGGCATCCGTGCACAGCTCTGCTACAGAACAGTCCCGTCCGTGCAAACCCTGCCTTTTGTGTGCCCTCAGCGTGAGATTCCCTTCCCTGGAAGTGAATCTTCCCTTCCCAAAGCCAGCTTGGATGGGCCCTGAGCAACCTGGGAAGGTGAAAGTGGAAGGGGTCCCTGCTCAGGGCAGGAGTTGGAAACGAGAGGATCTTTGAGACCTCTTCCAATGCAAACTATTCTATGGCTCCATGATTTTGGACCTGGGTGCAGGGACCAGGGGCAGCAGGGGAGGTGAGGGCAGCACGGGTGCCCCAGGAATGGCAGCAGGGCACAGCCCTGTTTGCTTTGACAGCCGCACTGTGTATTTTGGCCAGCAGTGAGGAGAGGCGAGGGGAAGGATGGAGAGTGCAGGGAGATAAAACCATCACCTAAGAGCTGCTCTCTCAGCTGGAGCCCCAAGGCCCTTGCCCACAGTGCCAGAGTGTAAGAGCAGCCAGTACAACCAACCTGCCCAAGGAGCAGCACTGCCAATTGGGTTTTTCTGTCTTTAACCCTCAGCCCACCTCATGGGCAACACTTCTTCAGCCCAGCAGCCTCAAGGACACTTTGGGCAAAGGCAGATCCTGGCAGCAGTGAACCCTGCTGGTCTCTGCTGGAGGAACTGCATGGGGCCCTGCTCAGAAGCCCCAAAGGCTCCAATGTTCTGCATTTATTGACCTGTCATGACTGCTGAGCTTACTGTTCATGTCCCTGAGGTGTTGTGGCACGGGTGACAGTGTGCTGGGGACAGCCACAAGCCCACAACCAAGCCTCACTGGAAGTACCATCCCCTCCTGTCCCCACTAACAGCCCGTAGCTATGTGCAGCTGACAGCTTTGCAGCTAACATGCCTTTCTTCCCTCTCCCATCACCTTTACTGGCCTCCCCCATGTTGTAGAGACCAACTCCAGCTGGTTTTGGATCAGCTCCTCAACTGGGTCAACCTCCTTTTTGCAGCATGGAGTGACCCACAGGGCCCCAGCCCTCCAGGTGCCACTACCTGTGCTGACCCGTGTGCAGCCCCTGGAAGCTGCAGAGCAGCTCGGCTCACACGCCCTCGTTGAACATGTTCCTCTTTAAAACCTGCAGGGAATGGCAGGAACATTTGGGTGTCCATCTGCAGGGGCTTGTCCCTCAGACAGATGCTCCAGCTCTTTGCCACTGCCATCCTGGGATGATAACGGGCTGTGGCAGATGGTTCCCTTCTGCTGGCATGAGGCAGGAGTTTATCCCTGCTTCAGCTCCCTCCTGGAGAGGCAGCACCTGCACACTGCTGAGGGACCTGGGCAGTGGGAGCAGAGCTGCCCCTCAGGGGAGAGACCCAGGACCCATTCCCTCCTTTGGATTCAGTGCACGTGTCCAGAAATGCCACAAGAGGTCTAGAAAGGGCCGAGCTGGCAGGAGGGAGGTGGATTTTAATTACTCCCATTATTATTATCATTCCTTTTCTTTCAGATTTTCACACTTTTGTCGTAACAAGCTGAGCTGAGAAAATACATGCAAATGCCAGGCAGAGATAAGATGTACCACACCTTGAAGTACTGCCAGCGCTGGCTCTGGGAACGCCAGATCGGCTGTCTGCCCCTCCTGCCTCCTCCCTCGGCAGCAGGCACGGGGGAGGGGCTGTCCCTGCTCTGCCCCTGCACATCCGGAGAGGAGAGGAGAGGAGGGTCCTCACATGGCCCTGGGCTCCACCTGCAACCAGCTCCTTCATCCTGCCAGTCCTAACCAGTCCCTGCAGAAGGCACCATCATCTCCTGGCTGCTCGGGACAGGGAGGAAAGGTCACCCTGATTCTTGTGCGTGCCTTGCACATCGCATGGACACAGACCTCCCCTGCCCTCCTCAGCACTGCGGGCAGCAGGACCTGTTCCTGAGGAACTGCTGTTCCTGAGGAACCCTCGAGGAATCCCTGTTCCTGAGGAACCCCCATATATGAGGAACCCCTGTTCCTGAGGAACCCCTGTTCCTGAAGAACCCCTGTTCCTGAGGAACCCTCATTCCTGAAGAACCCTCGTTCCTGAAGAACCCCCGTTCCTGAGGAACCCTCGTTCCTGAGGAACCCCTATTTCTGAGGAACCCTCGTTCCTGAGGAACCCCTGTTCCTGAGGAACCCTCATTCCTGAGGAACCCCTGTTCCTGAAGAACCCCTTGTTCCTGAGGAACCCCTGTTCCTGAGGAAACCCTGTTTCTGAGGAACCCTTGTTCCTGAGGAACCCCTGTTCCTGAGGAAACCCTGTTCCTGAGGAACCCTTGTTCCTGAGGAACCCCTGTTCCTGAGGATGGCTGTTCCACCGGGCCCCTGCGGATGCAGTCAGGGAGAAATGTGCTCCCAGATCACGTTCTCCCTTGGAGGTGGTGACATTTCAGGGTGTGTGGGGGGAGTGGGATGAAGAGGCAAGGCAGGATATTCCTGCTCCCCCGTCCCCACGGCCATCTGGATGTGTGCTGGTGCCTCCTCACAGCAGGCTGAGTCAGTCCAGTGGCTTCTCATTATCAGCTGGAGGGAATCCAAATTCCACATTGTATGGCTGCTCCTCAGTGAAACTGAGGATCCTTATCAAGTATTATCATAATGCTTTCTCTCTGTACTGCCTTGTACTGCTCCCTGCTCTGGTCAGCTTATTGATTTGGAGCAGAATGACCCAAAAATTCTTTGACCAGCAGCCATTCACTTGGGACAGCAGTGGCAGGAGCCACAGAATGTTCCCCTGGACATGGGCTGGGGCTGTGAGGCCGTGGAGGGGATCCCTCCACTGTCCCCACCACAGCCTCACTTGCTGGAGGCTGCAGGTGCATGGCTGGACCCATCTCCAGCTCTGTGTCCAACTGAAAGCGAGGTGAGAAGTAGGAGATGCTGTGCTCATGCCTTGCACATCTCAAATCATGACCTGACCTCCATGAAGCTCTGGAGAACAGGGATGAAGAGGAGAAAAAAGCCTTTCTGTAGCCCCTCTCAGCAAGTGCTACTGAACATTGGGTAAGCTGCTGATACACAGGGTCTGCCCCAGCTCAGCTCATCCACGTCTCTGCCAGGGCACTGTCCCCACCCTGACCCATTGGAATTCTGGGTGTGGAAATTAGGCCTTTCTATGCAATGTTCTGGAATGGAGAGAGGCCACATGTCCTCATGTCAGCCTGAGTCAAGCACTGATAACTTGACTGCTCTGTCAAGCAGCCCAAACACGTGGCATGAAGGGCTGAGGGAAAAGGCTCCATTAAGTTCTTAAGCCCATTGACACATATATAGAAGGTATTAATAATATCAAGCACCTCAGTGCCTATTGTTGCCCACGTTCAGGAGATGAAAGATAATTTCTGGGACAAGGAATTTATGACAGTGACAGCTTTTTAACAGCTTGGTGTAAGAATAGGAGCTGCACAACAGGACAAAAGCAATGATTAAAGAATTTGGCACAAAGGAGAGAGGGCTTGGAGAGAGCTGTGAGTATGGAGGACAGGAGAGTCCTGTCAATTGCCCACACTGAAAAAGCAAAAGCTGCCCTGGGCATGGAGGATGGCAAGGTGATATGGGCACCATTCTGCTGGGGCTGACTCACAAATACTTGGTAACTAAGAGAAGGGGATCAGGGTGCCTGAAGGGGATGAAATGCTCATCTTAATGTTCAAAAGAAGTTTGGCCCCTGCCTGGTGTGGCAGGCTGAAATGGGCAGGGCTCAGCTGGGGCTGCATGGGAAGCAGCATGGGGAGCAGGGGGGAGCTGGGCTGCCCTGCTGGGCACAGGCCAGGGAGCAAACACATCAGCCAGGGAAGGGGGGTCTGGCATGTGGCAGGGTAAGGAGGGAGCTCTGCTCCCTGAAGGCCAAGCTGGAGAAGCAGCAGTAGCAGACCCAGCTCCAGGACACTCTCAGGGTGCAATTATTACTAATATCCTCAGTGTTCCTTTGCACAAATACGTGCTCCCCTAATGTGCACTGCACATGTAAACAGCCTTCCAGTGACATTTGCATGCCCAATTACATCTGCATGTAATTGATTTGCACGCACAGTTGGAGGGTGCTAAAACACTGGAGCCTGTCTGCACTTTCCCACAGCCACCTCCCTGAACCCACACAGAGGAAAAGCACCTCATGCTGGGGCCAAACCCCATCCCAGCCCCACTGTTTGTGTCCCTCCCTGCGGGGTGTGCCCCGTGCCCAGCAGGATGGGCTCACAGCCATGCCCCTTCCTGCATCTCCATCATCTGCAGCGACCCCAAACCCAACCCCAAACCCAGCCACAGCACTTGCTGTTTGCTCAGCTCCTCTTATAAGTGACTGGCACCATTCCAGAAAGGATTAAAAGCAGGGAGTGAGAAACATAAAAGCTCATGTAATTACGTGCAAAGAAGCCCCTTAATAATTTATAGAGGGAGAGGGTAAATATCTTCGTGTGTTATTCAAGTGTAGCTCATTGTCCCGTCTGGCTAATACCCAGCGTACACGCATCACAGCCTTTATCCGGGAGGCTGTTTTGCCTTTAATACCTTTCATAAATTATTGAATTTATAAAGAGGAAAGCAGGTGTCATGTCACTCCTATAAACAGCTCGTTAGTTAAAGCTAACGAAGTTGGGGAGCAACAGTTTCCTACTGGCTTGTCTACCTCCCACCTCGCTGTCTGTGCTGTCACCTGTGATGCCGCACAGACCCTGAGCTGGGGCAGGCCTAAATTTGGCTAAAAAAAAAAATCTGGCAGCAGATAGATGGCCTGTGACAGCCTTATCCCCTGGCTTTCTGAGCCCTACTTGTGCCCTTGTGGAGGTGTAAGGATGCAGCTATGGAGAGGATCCTTTTTTCCATTCCCAGCTTGCCTGCTGCAGCATTACCACTTCCATGTCACCCATGGTCCTTCTGGGTGCAGCAATGGACCATCAGCTCCTGGGGGTACCTGAGGATGCTCTGAGCACTCCTCCCGGCAGGAGGGCTACACGAGGGTGAACTCTGAGGTCAGGACAGGGCAGGAGGCAGAGGTGTCTATGGCAGGAGGGCTGAGCACAGACCTTTCTCTCTCCAAAACCCACGCCTGTCCCATTTCCAGCAGCCGAGGGCCAGGACGAGCAGCCCAAGAGTGGCTCCTGAGCGCAGGGGATGTGTTTTCAGGCTGGCTGGGGGAAGCACAGCATCTCCCTGCTTTCTGCTGAACGAGGCAGGGTGTTAGAAGGCCGCCTCTAAAAACAGCAGAGGTGTGACTGAGTCAGCAGCACGTGTCTGTGCGAGGGAGTCAGTCCAAGCTCGGCAGAAGCAGCGTGCGAGCGTGGCCACGCAGCCCCCGCCGGGCAGCCGGGCCCCCCCAGGCTATGCCCCCATCCCTGCGCTGCAGGACGGAGCCGCTCCGGGAGCAGCTGCTTTGGAGGCTCTGCTTTTGCTTTCACACCCAGGAGAGAGTCACCAAACCCCCACACGTAGCCTCTCCAAATAGAATACATATGCATTAAAGAACAGCCATGGAAAGGGGAGCCATCAGAAGTATTTTAGACAGTTTCGAGCGAGTGCCAAATGGGGATGAATAAGCTGAACGCAAAAGGACCCACGCGGAAAACGCTGCCGGCATCACGACAGGCACAGCACGGGGATGGGGACGCACGGAGCAGCCCAAGCTGTGACTGCCAGCACTGAGGCACGTCCCAGCCTCATGATGAATGCTGGCCCCCGAAGAACACCCAGTAGGGCCTTGTGGGCATGAGGAGAGGGAACTCAAACTATTGATAATCAATTAACTCCTTCAATTACAGCAGCCTAATGAGGTAGCACCAAGTCAACTCTAATGAACATCAGTTTAATAGAGGCAGTTCCTCAGGCGCTGGTTTTTGACTCAATCTCTACAAGGTAGGGAACACTGCTAAAGTATCGAGCAATAATGTCACCAAATGAACACACTCTGCTCTCTGCAGAGCCCACAGCTCCTGGGGGGCTGTGGTAGCACGGGGTGTCTCTGAGCCCTGGGGAGGTCCTGGCTGTGCCCAGCTGGACCCCAGCAGGGGGACACTGCTGGCAGCACGGAGCTCGTTTGTCCCGGCACAGAGCACACGGTTCCTGGGGACGCTGCCGGCTGCGTTAGCTGCTGTGAGATGAAGCGAATGTCACCGGGCCCAGCTCTCCCCTCCAGGCAGCGATTTTTTAGGGTTTTTTGGTGACGACAGCGTAAGTGACAAAACAAATGTCACTGCCCGCTGGCCCCAGTGGCTCCCTGGAAACCTGCCGGGTCCCATGGAGGAGAAGGGGGAGTGGAGGGGGGGTGCAGAGCACCATCCCTAACACGTGCCTGTCACGGGGGCTGTGCCAGCACCCCACTGCACCACGGCTTGCAAGCAGGGCCTGGGGAAGCCCTGCCCAGCAGGACACTGGGGTGGGGATGCCCAGGAACGCCGGGATCCCGGAGGTGCCATCCCACTGTGCTGCACCGACCATGCTGGGGAGGGATTTACATACTAAGGAGCCTTCAGCGCAGTAAAGACAACCCGACATCTATTTTGGGTCTCAAAGCCAAAGGCTGTATTTCAAATCCACTAATCAGGTGAGAATACAGCAAACCCATGCAGAGCAGAGCAGAGCAGGGAAGGAGGGGGAGCCTCTGGCTCCTGGCAGCATTCCCCACTCCACAGCAAGGGCCCCATGGCAGTGGTCCCCAGCACCCCATCAGCACCCACCAAACTGGGCTTCCAGGGGAAGGGACTCCTTGTACTCGTGGGGGCTGAACCCCAAATTCCTGCTGCACTGGGTCCGTACAGAGGGGCCCTTTCAGCGCCTAAACCTCCATGGGCAGGGACTGCCAGGACCCTGCCTTCACCCAAGGCTGTGCAGAGCTGAACTGAGCTGCTGGAGGGGCACTGGTGGTGCAGCCCCACTCCCCACAGATGGAGCAGATGGAGGACACAGGCTGGCTCCCTGAGCCCAGGTGTGTGGTGCAGGGGCTGCCTGTGCCTCTGGATGCTGTGGCAGATGGAAGTGGATGTGGATTGCCTGTGCTGCCTGCTGGGACCTCACAGGGGCTTGGCCACAGCCTCCCTTCCCTGCTGATGGGCTTGGGAGCAGTCTGGGGACACAGAGGATGGCTGGATGGGCTCAAACGACAGCAGAGGCACAGGTCAGGCAATTCACTCACATGGATGTGTTTGTGAAAGCTTTGGGGTCTGAGCACCATTCCCAGGGGTGCAGTGTATGACCTTTGGTCCAGCTTGGGGAGGGTAAAGGGAGAAGAAGACATTCCTGCTCTCTCTGCCATTCCTGGGCAGAGCTGGGCCACACCTGCATGGGAAGAAGGATCCAGGAGACCCAGGATCGCTGGAGCTGGCCAGGATGAGCCAGAAGGGAAGTACAAGGCAGAGGACTGGAGGGAGAAGGAGAGACATGAATAGATATACAGGGAAGGTTACAGCCCTGCACACCTGGTAGACCCACACAAAAAACTGAATCTGGGCATCTCCAGTTCCCATGAACAATTTATCTGACACCAGTGTAACCAGCAACAGCCCCCAGCTCCTCCCAGTCCGACAGCACTGACTGCAGATGCCAACCTTCCTGTGTCCACCAGGACCTGCACAGATCCCCCTGGCCCTGTCAGCCTCTGGATGAGCAGGGGGTGCTCATCCCTTCCAGTCCTCCCAGAGCCCATTCCCCCTGCAGTGTGGAGGGGACACAGGGTGCTGGCCATGGCTGGTCTGCCCCAGACCACTTTGTCACCATTCCTAAGGGCCAGAAAAGCTGCTGAGAGTGTCCTGGGAGTGTGAAACACTGGGGGAGACGGGTGCAGCTGCTGCACTGAGGATGCTCACAGAGCTGCTTTAGTGAAACAGCCACGCAGCTCCGGGCACTGGAGATTATTCTCATCTCTTTTCTTGTTCGGTCGACTTATTCAAAGACTATTAGTGGATTAACTAAAATTCTTATGATGCTGGAGCAGCATCTTAGCAGGGGTTTAGGGAGCTGGAAGGGGCAGTTTTCAGGGGCAGCTCTCATGTTACCCTGGAGCAAGTCTGCAGCTGGGAGCGCTTGCCAGAGGAGGCTCAGAGTCCTGGCAGCAGTCGCTCTCTTCTCCAAGCTGGCAGTGCTGTAGAGGAATTGTCTGGAGGGCAGCGGTGGCTGGCAAGCCCTGTGGTCCCTCCTGCTCTCTCATGTTTGTCTTGCAGCTTCTGGGCTCCATTTCACAGGGAGGGCTCAGTGACACAGGGGACTGAACCCAAGGATGGGAGAAGTCTCTCCACACCTTCTGTTGCTACATCCTCCTTCCCACAGGTAACTCCCCCACTGGGGCTGTTGCTCTTACAAACTCTGCTTCCTCGTCCAGAAGGTCCCAGGGCCGTGCCCTGGTATCCCACAGCCCACAGACAAACGACCTCACAGCATTCCTTGTTTTCCCAGGCTGCCTCAGCATGTGTGGCAGAGTCTTCCCCCTTCCCATCCCCTCCTCATCAACTGGCAAAGCCCCAGCGGTTTCCCCCAGAGAGCGCGCGGTGAGACACAGCATGAAACAACTGCACATAATTAGAGGATTGAATGGGGTATGGGAGCAGAGCAGGGAGCTTGCAACATCCATAAATAGCTCGTCTTGCCGAGCTGCTTAACTCCTTGCTTGTTCTTGCCAAAGTGCAGACCCCAAAGGGATGGTGTCTGTGTGTGAATAGGGGTGGAAAGTTCAGGAGCGTATTTTTAAACCATTCAAGCTGTACTCGAGCTGAGTGATACGTTATTGTCTCTGTGTGTCACTTGAAATGTCTTATGAATGCAAGAAATGAAAAAAAAAGCCACCATTTTGCCTCTCTACACTCCCACCCCTCTGCTTCTACCCAAATAATGTCAGGCTAGAGCTGACAGGCAAAAGGAAAGCACCACAGGCTAAGGCTGCCTCAAAGCAGCCTGAAAAGCTCCTCTAGCAGGGGGAGCCCTGGCTGGTGGGGCCAGTGGGCAGAGGAACCAGTGCCAGGCACAGGCACCCGCAGGCAGCAGTGTGCCAGAGCCTGCCACGACAATGCTGGGGTCCCCAGAGAGTCCCCAGCCAGGACAGCAGGGCTGTGTGCCTAGCAGCAGGGGGTCAGGTTGGATATCAAGGAAATGTTCTTCAGCCAGAGGGTGGCTGGTCACTGGTACGGGCTCCCCAGGGAAGTGGTCACAGCTCCAAGCCTGACAGAGCTCAGGAAGTGTTTGGACAATGCCCTTGGGCATCTGGTGTGACTCTTGGGGATGCTCCTGTGCAGGGCCAGGAGTTGGACTCAATGATCTTTGTGGGTCTCTCTCAACCCAGCATATTTTGTGATTCTGTCTTGACTATTGTCCCATAAGAACAAGGGACCTACCCCTGCTACCCCACCCAGGGTCAGTGTAGGATAGCATCACCTCAGTTCTGCCCATCCTGAGCCCTCAGGGCCCCCTGGGTGGCTGGCACTTGGTGACAGTGACAATCCTCAGTTCCTGGGGCTGGCAGGCAGCCCCAAGCTGTGGTTGGAGACAGAGATCCCAAAGAGCCTGACAAAGAGCTGGAGCCATGGTGAGATACAGCAGGACAGAGGGAAAACAAACCAGAAACTCACTGGGAAATCATTTTTCTCCTAAATGGGGCAGATATAATTAAGCAGCACGGGCTTTATGAATGATACCAGCTCTGCCTTGAAACACATCATTACCCCTCTCTGTTAGAGCAGTGTTTTTAAATACATATTTCCTCTTCCAGTGCTAGAGGAGAAGGCTCTGGGGCTGGGATGCTGGGATCTTTTGCTAATCACCTCTCATTTCACCTAGTGGCAGGGAAGTGCTGAGCTCTGGCTTTCCTGTACACACACTTCTGCTCCAAATCACTGCTGGCCACTGTCCTCTTCCTCTCCTCTGCCACTGTGGATACCAGAAGGGAGGACAGTGCTGAACCTGCATCCTCCAGCCCCAGAGGGTTTGAGCCTCCCTGTGCCAAACCTGCCTGGGATCCCAGTGCCAGAGGTCACCCCAAACCCCTCTACCCAAGCTGTGTGAGCCCCTCACCATATTGTTTTCCTTGTCTTACAGAACCTGGGGCTCCAGGGCATGAGATATTTCACTGACTGTTGACCCAAGCTGGTTTCCCCCATCTGGCACCCTCTGCACCCAGCAGGGTCTGGGTGTTCTCCTCAGCTTGGTGCAATTTGGGCCTCTCTGCTCCCAGACGAGTCCCCCAGCCCATGCCATGTCTGCCATGAGTGCTCACTGCAATGGATTAGAGAGACCCAAGCAAGAACGAAGGGCTTTTGTACTAGAAATTGAAAGTTGATGGAGTGTGTCATAGGAAAATGACAACAACCTACTGTACCCCGAAAGACAATTATTTTTCCCTCATTGGAAGTGATTGAATTTTTCCATCAGTGACACCACCAACATCAGTGACACCAATGGCTCTCTTATAGAAAGGCTCTTTCCCAGCTGCACACCTGAATTTTCTTACACCTGCCCACTCCTCCCTTACCTGCTCTGCTTCCTGTGCTTTGGCAGGACATGCTCAGGTCACAGCCAGTACAGAGACCACCCTCAGCTGGGTGTGCTCTCCCTCTCCATCCCTGCACTCCTGCAGACCCTTCTTCCCTCAGCTCTGCTCCTCTGGACTAATTCTGAATATTCTGTGATTCTGTGAATATGCCAGGGCTGGAAATCACACAATGAAATCACGTTGTTTCACTGTGACCAGCCATGGTAGCAGGACCTGCATCAAAGTACTGGGGCTGTGCTTGGTCTCTGATGTAGGTACTCACACGGGCAAAAAGGAAGAGCTGGGAGGCAAGGTGACCTCTCTAGAGATGGGGAAAAGGGTCAGGCAGCACCTTGATCTGCTGTGGGCTTGGAGGGTTGGACAGCACCCTGGAGAGCCTGCTCTCCTTGCAGAGCACTGTGTCCTGCTGGCCTGGGGACACCCTGCAGCCACATCTCACCTCAGGGTGAAAGGTACAGCCAAAAGCCCCTTCTATGAGTGATGTTGGCCCAGAATCTGGCATAGCACAAGCCACAAGGGCTTTGGGATAGGTTCCTGTGTGTGCCTGGAGCACAGCTGTGCTTTCCACAGGCTCCTTCCCATTCCCAAGGTGCTTCCCCCTCAACCCAGCCTGGGTTACTCCCTGCTGGCAGAGGACCAAGCTGGTTGATTAAGACACATGAACTAATGAAGAAGCCACAGCGCAGCACTGGGAGCCTGCTACATCCCACTGCACCCACCTGCACTGGGAGCTGGGCAGGCTCCTCCCAGCACAGACCAAACCCTGAAAGCCTGGGAGCACAGGAGGGTGCCAGCACCCCACCCAGCGTTTGGGGGGACAGCGGTGACACATCCAGGCTGTGCAGGGTGCCAATCCCAGCGGGGAGGATCGGGGGCAGTGGCAGGTCGGGATGGGTGGTGAGGCTGGCACTGGCACAGGCAGGCCGTCCCCCTGCCTGCTGCGTGGGTGCTGCGGGGCTGAGGAAGGCGCAGCTCCAGCGGCGCTCAGAGCCCCATCTGCTGTGTGGGCTGGGAGCACATATGTTAGATACACACACATCTACGTGTGCCTGATATATATACACACACATACATGGGAGAGACTTTTATAGATACACATTTACATATACAGTCAACACCAGCAATTACTGCGGGATTTTGAAGGCAGCAGAATCAGCCCCAGATATCAGAACATGCCCATCTTTATCCTGTGCCTTTGGTGAATGCCACGTGCCAGGGCAGGGTGCTGGGAGAAAGCAGGGCTGCCCATCTCCCACACCTGCACTCTGCCCCAGGAAGGAGCAAAGCATCTTCCCTGGCCATGCACAAATCCTACAGCCCAGCAGGGATCTGGGGGGATACATCTGCCCATACACAGCCTGCATCCATGGACAAGCTGGATGAACTGCTGTATGGCTAATGGAGAGAAAAGGCCTCTCAGGGGCAGGATTAATCTCGTTCTAAGGTGCCTGCCTGAGAAAGGTCAGATGAATTTTGCCTGGACGTGCCTTTTTTCTCCCTGCTGACTATAAATGTCATCCAGCCAGTGGGCTCCAAGGCAGGTACCTACAGAGAGGCCACATGCAGACAAGTAACAGGGATTCAAGTCCATAGCTGCTGCCCTGGATCAACCCTGGTGCTGCATGGATCCACGGGCAGGACAGGGAGACAAACCCAGCTCGGGATTTGAGACCCTGAGATTTCTCCCAGACACACAGCTCAGCTGGTACAAAGTTCATCTTGGTAAGTGAAACTTTTCCATTCATCGTCTGCCATAGCCCCAAGCAGCATCACCCAGCTGTAAAGTACCTCAGAGTTGACTCAATGTCACATTTAAGTGCTGGAGGCATCAGAATTCAGGATGCTTCAGAAAGGTTATGTAAACCATTACATCAAATCCTGGGAGAGTTATTAAGGTGAGCGGCAGAGCATAGGAGAATGGGTGATTATCTCACAGCAGTGCTGTGGAACCACACCAGCCACAGCCAACAGAAGGATATAACTCATTCTCCTTACAAGCCCAGTTTTGTTTCCCCCTAATGTGCTTTAAAAATTAAAAAAAAAAATCTGTCCACCAAAGAATTCTCTACTCTGGAATATAATTATTTGAGAGAGTCTCCAATGAAGCAGTGAAGGCACTGGGGAGATAAGCTATGAAAAAGGGAAAGTTTCTAACTATTGGACAAGTCTTCTGTTCCCCCTCCCCATTTTAGAAAAGTCGTATTTAAAATTCAGTGTGGTCTATTAACTCCAAATTTATTTTATTCATCTGAACTTGTGCTTTGAGGGCTTGGGGGAGGCCTGCATGGTTAATTTTGGAGTTATTTGCTATGGACTCTTGAACCTGTCAGAAGTGTGTGGGCTCCCCAGGGAGGTTCTCCAGTGGGCAGAATTGTCCTTAAGGACATGAATGCATCTGCAGGGGTCTGCAATTTTTCAGAGTTTGGAATAGACCCAGCCAGATTGAAAGACATTTAGAAATCTTCAGGATCAGCAAATGTATTTTGTAAAGCACAGAGCTGACCTGTTTAGGTTAAATAATGGTAAGAATTTTGTGGGGGCAACACAACTGGGAATTGCAGGCCCAAAGCAGCCAGCTGAAGGACTAACATTAAGTCAGGAGTCATCATCCTGAAAACCTGTGGTGCTGGTGGCATAGAGCAGCCAAGAAATGCTAATTATAACAATATCCCTGATGGACATCCTGCAGCATCCTGCCCAGAGTGCTCTCACATGGCAATGCTGCCTCCTCCTCTGAAAAGCCACAGAAACCACAGGGAGACAGCCAGAAGTGTCTCGTAGAACTCCTAATCCCACAGGATTTATCCCACAGGATTAACACAGCCCATGTCCATGCCAGCAGCCTGCATCCTCCGGGTGAGCCACTGGGATGTTGCTGAGTGACACAAGGAGCAGATCCTGTGGCAGACTGATGCATCCTGAGAACACAGCCCCAGCCCAAAAGCTTTCACCCTGGAGTCTGGGAATGCAGGGAAGTCCATACTGGAGTCTGCACACAGGAATGGGGACAGGGTGTGTGCTGGCAGGCACAGCAATCCTGGCAGCATCTCCTGCACAGGACACAGGGGCTCTGCCTTCCCAGCCCCCCAGGCAGAGGAAAATGAGGCATTGCTGAGTAACTGGGTGAATTCCTGGGCCAAACAGGCAGCAGGAGGAGCACCAGGGTGCCACACTAAGGTTCAGCCCTAGGGCTGTGCTGCTGTCACCCCCTCTGGTGGGTTATGACTGCAGCACTGCCACTGGCTTCCCTCCTCAGTGTGCCCAGCCGTGCGTGGCCGGTGTCAAACACGGGGGCAGTGACTCACAGTGGCTCTGGCAGCACATGGGCAGTGTCTGGGCTGAGCTGTGTGACAGTCCTGGAGAGCTGTGCCTTTCAATGCCACCGTAGTACTCCTCAAATCCCAAAAATGCTGCTACTGAATAACCCCTGGAGGTGAGCTCGGCCCAGCCATGCCCATAGTGAGCTCTTCACAGGGTGCTGGATCCCAGTCACACTGTGAGAAGGTGCTGTTGTAAGTAGCTCACCCAAACCCTTGAAGAGGGACATTTGTCCCCAGAGGTGGTAGGGGACCTGTGCCCTTGGGACACACAAAGGAGCATCTAGGCTGGCATCAGCCCCAACCTGGTCTATGCACAAAAGGAGCCCTGACTCTTGGGCTATCAGCTGGCACCTTTCACTGTGCTATTCTATGATGCTAACATTCATTTAAGAAAAATTACAGATACCCCCAACATGGGCTAATTAGCTAATGACATTATTTTGGCCTGATGTGCCATATAATTAAACAACTAATAAATGGCAAGAGTCCTGTGTTGCTGAGGCTCCTGAGTCAATACCATGCTATTACCACGGTGTAATTGAGTTTACTGAGAACCTCAGCACAGACATCCCAGAGCCCATGCAGGAATGGTATTGAAACAGCCACCAGAGACCCACCTGCTGGATAAAGGAGAAAGACAAATCTTTTAATCTACAATACAGCCTGGAGTCACACACAGAGAAGACAAGTTTGTGCTTCACACTGTGGTAAATGCATTTGCTAGAGGAGGGTACATGCCTCCCAAGAGGGGCTACCTGTGCAAGAGCAGCTCTGGCAGCACAAGAGGCTTCCAGAGCTCCAAGGGAGGGTGGGATGAAATGTAGCTTCTCCTCACTTCCAGACTTCTAGAAACCTATTTCTATTTCATTTTTCTCTATCAAAAAGGTGCCTTTTTGGATGGATTTCTGATGACAGAACCAAAGGGTGCTCTGGGGCTACTGAAAGGTCTCAGAGGCGGCTCAAAGCTTCCTCCTGCAGCCCTGACCCTTGTAGACCAAGTGCCCCAACCTAACACTCTGCTGGCAGGCTGCAAATGGGCCACGAGTTGGATTTAGGGCTCTTTGGGTTTTTTTAGCACTAGCAGGGAAGAAGGAGAGGAGTAGGTTGGCAACCAAGCTCTCATTTGAGTCATGAAGCATCTACAGATGTCTCAGTATAATTTGCTGTCCCTGGGGTGGGGAGGGTGATTTTGAGGTGCTCAGAGGTGATTTTGCTATATGGACATGTTGTCAGGCAATGACCACATGACCTTTGTGTGCATACACAACCCCTGAGTCCAAGCTCCTCTCCCACACGCTCCCCTCCCTGCAGCTCTGCTGTTGTGTCCCCAGATGCACCCGTGCTCCAGCTCACCCTCCTCTTTCTCCTCACCTCCCTTCCCTGGCAGTACCAGGCAAGAGCTCCTTCCAGTCCAGGAAGGGCCTGGAAGCTGTGCTGGGGCACGGCAGCATCTGTCATCCGAAGGCAGAGGCACAGGGCTCTGGGCCGTGCTGCTGTCAGGTCCCTGCATGGCAGCAGTGGGCAGAGCCGAGTCCTCCTGGCAGGCTGAGGCTCGCTGGCCCTGCAGTGGCATCTCCTGGTGACAGTGCAACAGGAGGACAGGCCACTACAAGGGATGGATGCGGGGCTGCATAGCCAGGAGCCACGGCAGGGCTGGGGATCTGCACTCTTCACATGGGGTGAGACAGTGGCTGCAGCTCAGTAGGTGCAGCTCACATCCAGCACCTGCATCCCACACTGGATGAAGTAAATGTAGCCCAGAGGAGCAGGAGCCTGGGCAGGCAGCCCCATCCCAGGGGTTGCAGGTACAATTGGTACAGCCTCAGCAGTCCTGGAGAGTTTCTGGGAGTGTGAGCAGGACTGACAGGCTGTAGCTGATGGGCTGGGTGGGCAGCACTGCTCTGGGCAGGGCCCTGGCTCTGCTGCCATCTGCATCCCACCATGGACCTGCTCCAGTAGCTCATCCTCATCCCACAGAGTTCCTCAAGAAAAGAGGGCTAGAGACAGAGAAATGAGAGCCCAGAGGGACCACTCTCAGCCTATACTCCCAGCTCTTGCTTAGCACAAACTACACCATCCCCAAGGAGCTCCACAGCAAATCCATAAGGGTTCCTCACTTCACCCGCTGCCGGTATTTAAAGCAGACGTGTCACAGACATCTTTTATGAAAAATCCTTTCCTTAGGATTGTTTCTCCTGAGAAGCTGAGAGGCCTCAGGAACAAAATGTAAACAGTAATTGTCTGCTGCTCTGGAATGCAACAGGTGCCTCTGTGATTGGTCTCATGTGGTTGTTTCTAATTAATGGCCAATCACAGTCAGCTGGCTCAGACTCTCTGTCCCAGACACAAGCTTTTGTTATTGATTCTTTCTTTTTCTATTCTTATCTAGCCTTCTGATGAAATCCTTTCTTCTATTCTTTTAGTATAGTTTTAATATAATATATATCATAAAATAACAAATCAAGCCTTCTGAAACGTGGAGTCAGATCCTCATCTCTTCCCTCATCCTTGGACCCCTGTGAACACCGTCACACAGACAAACTCAGGAGCGAGGCTGGAAGCAGACTAAGCCTTGATCCTGGTGCATGAGGAGCTCCCCAGGACAGTGGGAGAGGGATGATGGCTGGGGGATGGTGAGCAACAGGGCTCCATGAAAAGAGGGGCAAAACCTGAGTTTGCAGGAGGGCAGGGAGCGGCTGCAGGCAGCAATGCGAGAGGTGCCAGGAGCAGAGGCTGCTGGAGCCGCCTGCAGCTCCGGGGAAGAGGTGGGTGTGCAAAGGCTCAGCGACAGCAGAGCTGCTGCTGACAGTGAGAGGCAGCTCCTGTCATGAGCGTGAGCCAGGCTCTGCCAACACAAACACCCAGACTGCTGAAAACAAGATGTGGGGCCACGCGTCCTGGCTGTCAGTCAGCACGCAGGGAGCGCCGCGGCCGCTCCAGCTCACACGGGGGAGGGCTCGTGCTCTCCCTGAAATGCCTCCCTGGTGCCCGTGGGCAGCCCCTCCAGGCTCTGGCCAGGAGACAATGATTGTGCCCAGGGGGCAGGAATGGTCTCCATCCTCCTGGCTGGTCAGGGAAATCCTCCCAGCTCCCTGGCTGCAGCTCAGCCGCTTTCCTCCCGTACCACAGCTCAAGGAGGGAGCAGGGAGGAACAAGGAACACCTGCTGCTGCTTTGGAGAGGTGCTTGTTTGGAGAGTGATTCCTGCAATTGAGAATCACTCACAGAGCACTCAAAAGCCACGCCGGGGGCAGGCAGGGTGTACCTGCACAGACAGGAGCCCACCACCATGGGCCACTGCCTGCCACTCCCAGTGGCTGCAGCACAGGACAGCCTTGTCCTGGCAGAGCAAAGAGGCCCAGAGCATCCAGGGCTGCTTCCTCACATGCCAGAGGAACATCAGGTGAATGGAGACATCCCCCAGTGCTGGGGTGGACACCTGGTGTGACCCCAGGGACCCACCTGTGCCGAACACCAGGAGTTCAGCTCACGGTGGGAGAAGACACCCAGGCTCCAACCTGCTGGGATGGAGCCTGGGGAAAACCGGTGGAGAAGAGGAGGCAGTTTGCACACCAGTGCTGGCTGGAAGTCACCACTGGAAGTGCACCCATCACAGGGCACCATCCAGACCCCCGAGGCACCACCAACCCCCCCAAAATGGCCTGCCCATGGCTGAGCTCCAGTTCCTTCCCTCTGAGCCACACCACTCTGCTTTGCTAGGAATGCAAAGTTTAAGCAGCCCTTGTGTCTTCCCTTTTATCTTTCATTTCTATGCTGACATTTTGAAGGAAATTTGTTCTCCTCCTTGAAGCACGGAAATCCGTGTCCAAGAGTGCTCAGGCCCAAAAAGCTGGGAAGATAAACATATTTGGACGTGTGATTTCACAGTGGCTCCGTTGATAGCTTTCAGAGGTCAGGTCCTGTCCATCAATTACCCACAATGTGCATCCAGACGTGATAGGGGAGAACAAAACCCAACTCATTAGAGGGGAAGAGAGGTGAGTGAACACCAAGCCTGGTTAAAGAGAGCAGCTCATATCTCAAGGAGTAAAGGGAGGAACTTTTCTCCTGCTCTTTTCCCCCACTCCAACAGAAGGCTACAACATCTGGGAGGCACAGCACAGCCTGCACAAGCCCACCATTGCCCCACAGAGCACTGCCATGTGGCATCAGCATGACACAGAAGGCACTGGCAGAGCTGACTTTTGGGCATGAGATGTGGCATGGAACAGAATTTGCAGAAGAGACTTTGAAATGGAACCATTTAGAATGGGATTTTTAAAGATATTCAAGCCCCTCTCTCTCTTCCCTCTGGCCTGCAGGTACTTAGGAACGCTTTGCACATAAAGAATTATTTGTCTAATATATCACGTTAGAATGCAAGATGACATATCCAGGACAGACTTTTGTACAAAGCAGACTTTTAAAAGCAGAATTTTAGCAGTCCCAGGCGGGACCAGGGCATATAAAGCATGCAGTAGGACGAGCAGTGATTTCTCTTTAGCCCAGGCAAGGACTTTTGTTTGAATTCTCTGTCCCTAGGAAAGACAATTATCACTGGCACCTCTGAGCCCAGTGCAGCCCCAGAGGGAGGTTGCAGAGAGCTGTGGTGGGTGATGGGGTGGTCCCATGGGGTCACAGCAAGGTGGGGGGAACTGGATGATAATTTCAACACTTTACAGATGGGAGCAACAGGCAGGGAGTGATGGAAGGTGGCTCTGGTCCTCCAAAGCCCCTTGCCTCCCCTTTGGCTTCCAAGATTCAAGCACTAACTTGACAGTAGGATTAAGCAAAAAGAATAATCAGAGTCTCAGCCTCATCACTTTTCCCTGGGGATGTGACAGATGATGCAGGATAGAGCACCCTGTGCAAAAGGGCCCCACAGAGTGTGGGTGGGGCTGCCTGGCTTGGGCACTTCCCAGGCAGGGGATGGACTCCAGCCCTGCCCCCCTCTGCCATGGAGGGGAACCTCCCCTTTCCCCCTGTGCTTCAGCACCATCCCATCTGTGCCTTGGCATCCCAAACCTGGGGCCAGCATGGCTCAGGGGACCCCCTCTGCAGGCCTCTCCTCCTGCCCTGCTCCCTCTTTCTCCTCTCCCACAAGTGCTTCTCAGGGGGTTATTTCCTTTCCAGTATGCTAATCCCTCTCCTGAGTACAAACTGCTGCAGTCTTCAGAGGAACAGAGAAATATTTCTGTTCTGCATACTCCCCAGATCCTCCTCTGCATGGAAACGGACACTATCATTATTGGGATTTCTCTTTTTTTACATCTTGGCTGAGGAAACTCTTTGTCCTATTGAGCCTTTGCTAAGCAGAAATGAGGGAGAAGTAAACCAGCCAGGCTCCTGCAGAGAATCTCTCTTTCCTGCCACTCCATGGGGAGTCTTCACTGCTTTCAAGGTGGAATTCCATACTGGAGGTGGCATGTGACATGCCCTAAGGCCCCTGACCTTGTGTGGGGACAGTGTGCACAGAGGACATGGAGTGCCCAGGATGCTGTGGCAGGGCAGGGGGGCTCCAGGGCCCTGCCATGCTCCCAGCTCCTCAGGGAGAGTCAGAGGCTGGGGTCTTGCTCACAGACCCTCAGCGCAAGGTCCAAGGGGTCCTTGACTGAATGGCACCTGGGGTTAAGACATTTCAAAGGTCAGTCCTGGTGGAGATAATGCTGTGTGAGGGTACACTTTTTGTATATATGGATTGTTTTCCTATTTACCCTTCCAGGAAAAAAATGGGAAAACAATCCATATACACATATTTATATTTATATTTATATTTATATTTATATTTATATTTATATTTATATTTATATTTATATAACTGAGCACTCAGACCAACACAAGACCACAGCAGCCCTTCCCTCACACCAGCAGGCCCCCAGAATGTGGACAAAGGCTGCCCTGCTTTAACAACCATGGGACCAACCTAGATTACAACTAACTCATCAGAAAATGGACTAATTAATTGAAGAGGAATTAAAATGAAGCAATCACATACATCCAGGCTCAAGGGCCCAGGGTCAGGCAGTGCTGAATGGTTTTGCCCATTCTGGACCTGCATGGATTGCCCTGGCCAGTGTGGGGATGAATTTACTGGAAGAACACCCAGATCCCCACCTGGCAGGGAATGTTTTGCAGGGATGGCAGTGCCTGCAGATAGGCAGGTGGCTGGTTTGAAGTTTTGAGCTTCTCAGGTAGAGGATCATATTACTCTGGAAATGGAGGATCAAATTATTCCATTATTCCCCAGGGAGGGGATTAAATTACCCTGGAATTAGAGGATTAAATTACTCACCAAGGGAGAGGATTGAATTACTTTGTGAGTTGTGGGATTAAAACACTCTGCAGGTGGCAAGCTCAAAATAGACCTTCACACAGAAGGCAGGATTAAATTATTCTATGGCTGGTCAGGGAAAAAAACCCCAAACCACCGTACTCTGGAGGAAGCCATATTAAATTATTTCTGGAGATTAAATTGCTCCACAGGCTTGCTGGATCCCAGTGCTGTGGAGCAGACCATCTGCTTGGGAAGGTGTGTGGATAGCCAAGCATGAAGAGCCATATGATGGGGTCCCGCTGGTGGTACCCGAGCGCTCCTGGCACGGCGGCACCGGCGCCTGACAGTTTTGACTATATTTACTTGCACGTCAAGGTTGGGAGCCTGGCAGGGCTGGGCTCTGCTCCCCCGCACCATCCGGGAAATCCAGGGGGATCCCAGGTCAGCTGGGAGCACGAGGCAGACCTGGGGAATTGAGCCAAAGCTCCATTTGCTTTCTTAAGGGAGGTTTTATCTTTTCCTTTTTTGCATCGATGGCTGCCTTGAGGAACAGCACCGCTGTGTATGTGGGGCAGCAGATCAAAGCCCTCCTTGCTACCAACCAGGACCAGCTCTCCTCCATAAATTCCTCACTTGCAGGCATCACCTCCTCTCCCCTCTCATCCGTGGGCTCAGCTCTCCACCTGGCATCTCCCACGGGAGCCGGTCAGCGGTGGCTGGAGCGTGCCGGCGCTGTCAGCCCTGACTCACTCTGCTGTGTCTCCTTCCCTGGTGCCTGTCACTGCCTGTTCCCAGTGATGGTGACAAATTGGCATTTGAAACTTGTATTGGTATTTTTTTATGCTGATTTCTTTCTGAGGCTCTACTGCTGAGAGTTCGAGAGAGAGAAAGAGAATGAGCATTTTAGGATAATCTTAAAAGCAGAAAAATTATTACATGTCAAACACCGAATGGGGACTTTAAAAGGCTCCCAGGTGGGCTGCAGAATTAAATGTTTGGAGGCTTTTTTTCCCCCAGTGAGGTAAGAAATGGCAATGTCACCATAGCAACTGCAGGGCACATTCTGGGCAGCAGCTCAGGCATCATCAGGAGCTGGGGCTGCCCCAGCCCCTCTGCACAGCCTGTGGGGTGCAAGGGGTTGGGATAGCTCCAACCCTCACACACCTGAGCCCTGCAGCCAAGGTGCCTTGGGAGCCTGCAGAGTGACTGGCATGAGATACACCATGGCCAAAGGCTCCCAGAGACCCATGGGATGGGGTCTGTTTTCCTGGTGAAGGGCCCTCCTGACCACCTCAACCCCTCCTGGCTTCTCCATCCCACTTGCTCTGTTCCCTTGCACCAGGGCTGGATGCTCTCTGCATCCATCTGGCTGGGCTCTTCCAGGGATGGAGAGGCAGCTGGGACCTGAAACTCCTGACTCAAAGAGGTGCTCCAAGGTGTTCCAAATCACCAGGGAAAAGCAGCTGAAGAGCTCAGGTGTGTGGCCTGGGATCCCTTGGCTTTGTGGCTTCCAAACCACACAGGAAAGTTGTCACCTCCCCAGCTGCACAAGAGGCTCATCTGCCTCCTGCCTGCCACTGTTTCCTTGTTGAATTTCTGAGGCTGCTGTGAACAGGGGAAATCTTCACGAGCAACCAGGGGTTAATTGAGTGTTAGTTAACTCCTGGTGCTCTCACCAGGCCTACCAGGGTTGTGGTAATTAGCACAACCTGAGCTGGCTCATTAACGAGCTTTGCAGGAGAGTCACAGGTAGCAGGGGGGTTAAATTGCCTTGATTGCTTCTCTTCTCCATTAGTAGCAGCCACAGAGAAAGGATTTGTGGGAGGGAAACTGGTTTCTCTCTGGATAAAGCAGGAGATAGCCTGGGAACAGGGCTAATCCCATGGGAAGGGACAGGGACAGCAAAGCTCTGCCCATGGCAGGTGAGGAGGGCTCAAGACCAGCTCAGCTCTGGGCTGAAAACTGCAGTGATCCCTGTCAGAGCCACAGTCTAGCTGCAAATGATGATGATGATGGTGATGAAGGGAAATGTTCAGCAGCTATGAAGGGCTGTCATTTTGTCATTTTCCAGGGGTTCCAATTCAATTTGTGGTGTACACCCAGGAGCTCCCACCCCAACAGCAGCCTCTGACCATGGCAGTCCATCAGGCAGAGGGACCACAGCCACGGATCATCCTGACATCCAGCTGGTGGCCACTACGTGAGGAGGGTGGCCCAGTGCTCCACAGCTGGTGGCCTCCATCACCACCTTCCTTCTCCCGCTGTAACACATGGCTCCACAGGCTCCCTGGGAAGCTGGATTCCAACTCCTCTTCTGCCTGCCTTGGAGTCAGATTTCCCATCTGCTGAACTCTGGGTCCTGTGGGGCACTCAAAGCCATGCTGGATATCCCAGATTCACTGGATCCACCACCTGGCCCCAGCAGTCACTCCCCAGATCCCACATCAGCTCCTCAGCTCTCCTGCCCTGCTGCTGCACACCCTGGCAGGGTTCCCTGGCCCCAGGAGGAGGCTCCCCAAGCAGCACAGGGAATGTGGCAGAGCTGGGAGCCAGCTGCAAACCCAAATGCTGCCCAGCAGAGGCAGGGAGTGATTAAAACCCTCCATCCCTTGCAGGTGGCTGGGCTGGCCAAGTCTTGCAGGATGGATGCTGCTGTCTAGAGGCACAGGGAAGGCTCCCCTCAGCACCAGATTTATAGAGAGGCTGTAGATCAATAATCAGCAGCCTCTGACCTTGAAAGCAGAAGCACAGAGGGCTGTAGAGTGTCTCCCTCCTTTTCTGGGCAGGAGGTGCCCATTCGGGAGGTGATAATCCACAGAAGCGCTGCCAGCAGGAGCCCCACAATCCCTGGAGGGGATGCACACACAGAAGAGGTATCCTCACATGCCACACACACACACTTCTCCTCCTGGCACCCCTGTACCCGTGTTTTCCTCCTCCCCATTGCACCCAAATACACAGACTGGCCCCACATCCCATGCAGGGGCAGGAATTCAGCTCCTGAGCCTGTTGCAAAGCAACTGACTGAACACAAGGAGATGAGGGAGCAGGCAGAGAGAATCCAGCTTGGCTTTACCATCCCTGAACTTCCTGTAGATGCCAAGGAAACCTGATTTTTGGAAGGGAGTGGAGTTCCAGGAAGTCCAGGGATATCCCTGACGAAAAGGGAACAATTTGATTTTGTGAAGACTCATCCTAGGGTGAAACAGCATCATTTGTTTCAGAAAGCAAGCACTGGCCTTGGTGCCAGCAATGGGCAGCTCCTGCCTCCAAGAGCACGGTGGAAGCACAGAGTTGGGCATCTTCTTGTATGGATGGTGGGAATGCCATCCCTTCTGCCAGCTGAAGGAGGGCACGTGCACCCAGCTCTCCCCCCCTCCACCTTCTCAAACACTGGGGCCTCAGCTCAGAGGGCTTTTTTTTTTTTCTCATGGGCAAACAAAGTGGAAAATGAATTCCTTTAGATAGCAAATGAGTTTAATAGAAATGGTGATGGAGTTATGCTGTGCCAGGAATGTTAATCCCAGACCCGATGTGGCCGGACTCTCAAGCAAGGCAGTGAGGGAGGAGGAAGGCTGCAATTAAGAGCAGAAATATGAGGTCTGTGTCCAGAGAGTATCCCCAGCTGCTGGCCACACCTTGGCAGGTCCTGGGGAACACCAAGCAGGATGGGACCCAGCTCTCCAGCCACTCCTCCTCCACCAAGGCCCAATCCACTGAGACAAGGGGTGACAGCTCGTTGGTCCTTGCCTGTAATCAGTGAATTTTGTATGGAAGGATCCAGAAGAGAAGTGAGTCTCAGCACAGCAGGAGGGACCCAGGGCAGGCTGGGAACTGGTCCTGGCAGAGCCTGTGCTTCCAAAGCCTGGGGCTGCTAGGTCACCAGGGAGGGGACTTGTGTGCTAAGTGGGAAAACCCACTGTGTGGAGCACAGCAGCTCTGCCAGCTCACAGACAGCTCTGGAGAGCATCCAGATCCACCCCAGGGCAGCTGAGATTTCAACAGAGGTCTTTGTAAACAGAGTAACACAAAAACAAGATGTGAATGTCCCTACTTCTACTGCTCACTGAGAGGCGACCCGAGGCCAAGGCTGAGCACAGCCCCAGGGCTGTGGAGCTGGCCAGGCACTACACATCCCCTGCATCTCCTTTGGGAACAGCAGGTTAGACACACCACGGGACACACAGGCTGCTGGGGACACTTGCTGGACCTGCAGCTGCCCTTCCCTCTTAGGCAGACACTCTGCAAGCCATCACCTGAGAGCAGCCTCCAGCCTCACCTCTGTCCTGGCACAGACACAAAACCTCAACCCTCTGCTCCTCCTGCAACAGCCCTACCCTCCTCCAGTCCCAGCCCAGGAGTGGGGACACAAAGGAAGACACCAGGGAGTGCTCCCCTTTCCCCTGCAGCTTCTGCTGCCAAGGTGACACATGTCCAAATTCAATAAAGCCTTTCAAAGGTGGGCTGGCAGCTCTCTGCACATGTTTTTTTTTTACTCATCCTTTTCATCTGGGTAATTTATTCCCCCTTTCCCCAACACAGCTTTAATTGAGTTCACAGCAGGATCTCGGCTCTGCAGCAAAGAACTGAACACCACCAGCTTCCCCAGGCAGGGACCCCACAGAGAGCAACGGGGCATGTGCTGTGCCTGGCCACATCCTGGCTCCTTGTGTGCCCCTGGGCATCTGCTGCCTCTCCTGGCAGCCTCCCCAGGCAGGGCAGGGGCCATGGAGCTGCCAGGGCAGCACAGTTTGGCACAACCTGGGGCTGGTGACACACGGGCCTGGTGAGCCCCAGCTCCCCCTGATCCTGCCACACTGCTCCTCAGGATCAGGCCAAGCACAGCCACCCACATCAGCCCTTTTCCAAGCAGCCCTCCAGGGAGCAGGAGCCTAGAGCAGGACACCCCCATGCACCAGGGCATGGAGGAGCAGGAGCTGCTGCTGCTTTCCTCTCCACTCAGAGTCACCAGGAAAAGCCCACGCTTCTGCTGACAGAGTATATTTGATTCTTCTGCTAACCTGACCTTATTTAGTTCATTATAAGCCCCCAGGACATTGCAACTGTAACTTAAAAAGAAAAAGAAAAAAATAGCCTAACAAAAACACAAACCTTTCCTCTGATCAATAGTGCAGGCAACTGGAAAAGGTATAATTCAATTTGTCAGCACACAGTTATTAGTTACTGTGATGGAGCCCTTCCTCCCAGCCCCACTTCCCTTTTGGCTCCTGATGCTGCTGTCCCCGGGGCAGGGGAGCAGCCCACGATGTGACACAGAACTCAGGGAGGGCTCAGACCCAGCACAGCCACACAGGAGCTAATGGAGCTGTGCTCTGGGAGCTGAGGCTTCACTGCACCTGGAAAAGGCAAGGAGACAGAAGCTCCTGTGTGAAAGGCAGTGCTGGCTGTTCTCGTTCTTCCACCGGCTTTGCAAACTCCCCTCCTGGGGCACACACAGTGTTTAGGGGTTCCCACACACCCATCCTTGCCTTTAAATCCTCTGGTCTTCCCAAGTGTCAGTTGTCCTCTGCCTCACCCCTTTGTGATGCTAATAAAGCCCACGAAGGTCCTGTGCAAGGGCTCTGAAGCTCCCCCCTTCCTTTTTTCCAAGGGGTGCCAGGGGCAGGAGCCAAAAGAGGGGAGAGAGCCAGGGTCCCCACATGGCTCTGCTGTGGACCAGCTTGTGGGAAGGGAAACATGCCAGAGCATGCATGGCCTCAGAGGAAATCAATTACCACATGAAACAAGGGGCCAGAGGCCTTGGGGAGCCTTATCCCACACCTTCCACAGCTCTCCATCAGCAGCCTAGCCTGAAACTACCTCTCCTTTCTCCTGAGACCAGTGAAAGTGGAGGGCGAAGATGCAGAGCCATGGGTAGCTGTGAATACCAATGCCTTCTGTTCCTGCTGATCCTCCTTGTCCACCCCTTGGCACGGTGCCTCCTGAACACCAGTCCCACGAGGCCACCATGGAGCTGAGTGTGGCCATCAGTCCCCACCTGAGCCCTGAGACAGAGGCACTTCCAGCCATGCTCGGCTCAGCTCCCTCCCCCACCTCCTTCACCAGGGAAACCTCCAGATATGCATCCAGAGATGTCTCTTTCCATTTGTTGATGTCGACAGGCGTATCACACACACATTCATTATTTAATCTACCTTTGAATTGGGCTAAATAGTTCTAAGGATAATTACAGAGCATTTGTATTTATAGCAAAGCGTCGTGCTCGATCTGTGTGCGCACGGATAATGCCGCTGCCATCTATAAATACGGAAGGGATGCTGTGGGAAGGCAGACGACGCTTCCAGGCGCCATGAAATGCAAAATGCATGCATGGCCCCACACACGGGGAGTTCTTACAGCTCCTCTCCCTCAGAGCACGCCACAAATGGAGCTGAGCAGCCACACAGCATGGAAGGGACAGGGAAGGGGGCAGGAGCACACTGCCATGGGGCACAGCGGGGCCAGAGCAGCAGCAAACAGGCACAGGGATACACAGCATGGAAGGGGCAGGAGCACACTGCCATGGGGCACAGCAGGGCCAGAGCAGCAGAAAACAGCAGAAAAGGGAGCAGAAGCAGAGAGAAATGGGATGCACTCAGTGCTGCCTGGCACAAAGGCTCAGAGCCCTGGAGGATGAGCAGAGCCAGAGTTGGGGAGCAGCATGGAAGGAGAGAAGGGAGAGAGGGAGGATTCGCTGTTCCTCTTCCCACAGCAGTAAAAGTTTTACAGCAGTGTAGCCAGCACTTATGATTTTATTGCCAGCATTAACGAGGTAGAGCTTCTCCAAGCCCCAGCCCCTGGAGTCAAGTTAAGACACAGGAAGCTTGGCTTTCATAAGAAAGCAACAGAAGAGGAAAGAGGCCAGTGCAGGAGCACTGGGGAATGTGCAAACACCCCGCTCCAACTCCAGGCAGCAAATAAAAGGAAGCCATTATTTTAAAATTTATCTGTTTTTAAAATAATTTTATACCTCTGGAGTAAAGGCATGCAGAGAGCAGGGAGCTGGACATTCCTGTGATTTGGGAGGACTTGCAAGAGGCAGCATTAGCACTACCTTGGTGAGAGGCTGTGCACATCCCTGTGGTCCCTTGTCCACCCCTCAACCTCAAAATCTTTTGGCATTTCTCAGGCTTTAATTCCCCACTGGCACAGAGCCCCAGCTCAGGTGTGATGCAGAGACACCCCAAATGAGCCATGAAGGCTTTTCACAGGTGAGCTCCAGAAGGGCAGGACCATATGGAATGCTGCTCAGCACCAGATCAGGTACACTGCCTGTGCCCACACAGGCACACACACAAATTACGAGTACTTCTATTGCATTAGTGCCTGCAAATTTCATTCCAGTCATATCCCATTCAGTGAGATACTGCACAGATACAAGACCAAGCAGCATTATTTTTTACCTAGAGAGGAAAGCTGTTTTTCTCTGCATATTGGTTTAAAGCAAACACAGCCAGAGGCTGCACACGCCTGAGTAATGGCCCGTGACTGTGCCAGTGAGGAGGGGAGAGATGACAGTGCTGTGCCCAGGCTCATCGGCTTTGAGATCTCCTTGTGCTGCCCCCACAATGGATCCACCCAGCCCCGCTCTGCAGAGACCATCCCGCACAGCAGGAAGAGTCCAATCCGGGCCCTGGGTTTCTCCAGTGTAGGGCTTTGCCTCACCTGTTTCCCATTGCTAATTTCTAAGCAAATATTTGGCCATCTGGCAGCCCTGTCCAGCGGGCAGCAAAGCGAGCGCTCGGCAGAAAGGGCGAAGCTGACATTAAATGTCCATCCCCGAACGCTGGGCACCCCCTTCCGACACGGCTCCCACCATTTGGCAAAGCGCTCCTCACCATCTGCCTGGAGAGCTCTCCAAAGAGCATGGAGCCTACTAAATATAGCCCAGGAGCTTAGCAAACATTTGCAGCCAGTCTGAGAAGACTTCTCTCAAAGTTCCATCTCCCCCGGCCCATCTCCCTTGCCTCTGACGTCTCAGATATCCTTAAACCACCTCTGCGTTTTTCAGTCCCATTTCCTCTTTGGAGCCTTTTCCTTCCCCATTCCCTTCTCACAACCACTCTTCACCTCTACTTTTACAGTTGAATTCTCCTAACACTTTCCTTCACGCTCAGAGGAGGGCTCTAGATGATGCCAATGCTCCTTTCCCAGCCCACGGATCCTCAGATGCAGTGGGAGATTGCAAAGCCTGTGGGCTGACTCTGCATTCGCTTTTCCAGGACCAACTTCTGCACACAGCACCCCAACTTTCCCTGATTGCCCCATACAACCAACACAGGGTGCACACCATCTTGGCATGGGCACCCCTCTCTCTGGTGGCAGGCTGATGTTCCCACCTCTGCCTCACCTTCTGTCTGACATGGAGTGCCACAAGCCCTGACCTTCACATCCATCCCCAGCTTAGCAGCCTCTGACTCCTTTTTTTCCAGGAAAGCACAAGCCCAGTTGTCTCCTCTCTGGTCCAATTTTAACCTTTCCCACCAAGAACAGGGACCAGGAGCAGTATCCCTCATGGCACTGCTGACCTGCTAAGAATAAGGAAGCTTGTAGTGTTGGGCTGAACCACACTTACAGACTTTAGGCAGCTTGATCCCATCATATCTGCTCCCTGGAAAAGGAAGAGCCGTCTACTTGTGTTTTATCATGGCAAACAAACTAAGCACAGCAAAAAAAACAAGCACCCATCATCCTGGGCATGGACAAACTCAGCATGAAGACAGCCCTTGCTGTTGTATGGGGTTGTTAACAGTGCAGCACCTGGAGTTTCCTCCTTGGGGAAGTAGAGAAAGGGAAAAACCCACAAGAAAACAAACCCCCTTTAACAATGAACTCTTGTGCTCAGTCATACGTGAAAGACAGGAGAAGGGGGGAGGAGAGAGAGTGAAAGGGAAGGAGGAGAGACAACAGAAGACAGAGTACTATTTCTTCCTCAAATATTTATTTTCAGGTCTGCCTTGGAGTGCTGCTTATTGAGATACAGAACCTTGCTGTGCTGCAGCTTGTAAGCTCCTGTTGCCCATGTTCATGGCACTGCTTTAACTGGAGCTGGAACCACTGGGAATTCCCATCACCCAGTGCCAGAGCCCACAGAGGGCAGCTCTCCTTTGGGTCCCACTCACCCCCAGGCTCCTGACCATGCTCTCCATCCTGAGCCCAGCACCACAGCTCTTCACCTCTCCCAGCACTGTGCTTGACTCTACCTGGGAGCTCAGAACACACAGCTCAGCTCCAACCCTTGCTGTCTGGCCAAGGCTGGGGAGTTTGGAGCTGGGGCCTTAAACTGGCACTCCTCAGTTTGTTGAGCTCCTTCAATACTCACCACTGCCCTCAGGGGCAGCAGAGGTGGCCGGAAGGGAGAGGAGAGACTCTCCAGCCAGTTATTCAGGTAAGCTGAAAATAGTGACCAAAGCAAGGTAGCAGTGAGCACCAGCCTGCTGGAAGTGACAGATCTTGGAGGAGAGCCAGAGCTGACATCCAGATTATAGATAGCAATTAAGAAATTAAGCTATCAGAGAGGCTTTTCAGGAGTGTCTGTGGTTTGGTCAGATGCCAGAGCAGGTCAGTAACATTTGTCCTTCCCACTGCAGATGGAGATCCTCCTCCACCCCTGATCCCAACACAGTGGCACAGCTCCCTCCTCCCACCACACTCCATGGAGGAGCAGAGAGGGAGAACAGCAGAACTCTGCAAAGCAGTGACAGAGGGGAGAGAGGTTGGACAGAAACCACCTGGAGAACTCAGACCTGGCAGAAACAGCTTCACCTGACCCTGAACTACAGCCCCAGCTGTAGATCACTTCTGCAGGGAAGGATGGGAATCTTCAGCAGTGCTCCCACAGCAGACACCAGGGGCCATTCACCACACAGCCCATGTCCACTGGGCAAGAGAAACTCCATGGACAAGGACAGCCATGGCCAGGATACGACACCACAGGCCACACAGAGTGCTGCATGCAGTGCACCCAGATCAGCACCCCATCCATTCCCTATCTCAACCACTTCCATCCTCCAAATGATGGGGCCTGTGGGTCCTTGGGAAAGTCCTTCACTCTGCTAGAATCCCTGATTATTCCCATCTCCTGCACAGCTCAGCTCCACACACCAGGTACCAGAAACCAGGACATGCAGAGCACACCTGCTCTGCAATATACTCACAGCCTCACACTGGCTACTAAATTACACCTCTTGAAATGAGAAAAACTGTGTTTCCTTCTCTAAAGGACTGTGCTGGGAACCCCATGGAGGGAAGCCCAGCTGTGCCACACACATGAGTAGGATGGACTCACCCCCACAGCTCTCCTGGAGCAGCACACAGCACTGGCACTACAGACACCATGCTCTTCTCTCCATCCCAGGTCTCAGCTCTGCCACCCTCCCAGCCCCAGCCTCACTGGGTGCACATCTGCACTTGCACGCCTGCAGCCACACACAGACAGCTTCCTCTCTGTGCCAGGCATGAGAAATATTGATTTCTTTCCCCCTGCAATACTTCGCTTGGCTGAGCAGATTTAGAATTGAAGAGTCAGACTCTGCCTAGAGACTAGAACCATATTTAATTCCACGGTTTAAGAAGCCCTAGAGCAGGTTATTCTTATTTTAAACTACTAGTGCATTTAAAAGCAAGTGACATTTCAGGGGGATGGGGTGGGTGATGGCTGGTGGCCTCTGCCTCAGTTCAGCCAGTGCTGGGAAGAGTTTTGCAGCTCTGCTGCATCCCCACAGCCCCATCAACTGCTCTGCCTGCACCAGTGAGAGGTGAGGAGTGGTGGTGAGCTACCCAGCAAAGCCCAGGAGACCTGCTTCCATGTCCTCCTAACTGAGGAGAAATCAGGGGAAAAACAGAGCAGAGAAAGGCAAGGTGTGAAAACCTCTGATGAAAATTGCTCAGTGCATTGAGGTTTCAGGATTCATATTGCCAGTTCCTGCACCAGGCTCTGCTCATGGAGCCCTCAGTAAGGAGAAGTTTGCAGTTAGAGAACAAAGACATGGTGCCTTGGCCAGAGGATGATCCTCACGGGGCCTGATCATGGAGCAGGGCTGCTGGAGGGCAGAGCCACCCCCATCCACCTCCTGGACAAACACACTGCTCTCCACAGGCACACAGCCTCAGCACGGACTCCAGAGGAGATGCAAGGGACTTTTAGGGGAGAAGGGGGAGAACACAATAGCAAAGGCTTGCCCAAAGCATCCCTGAGCCTCTGCCAAGCCCAGGCACATGGGCACATGCACTGCTCTCTCCAAGCCACACAGAGCATGTCTGCTGCCCAGCAGAGTGGCAGAAAAAAGCCAGGTGTCCCCAGGATGAAGGGTCCAGGTGAGATAAGCCCTGCCAAGGAATACATGAAAGTATTCTGGAGAAGAAGAAGGGAAGCACAGATCCCTACACACTGCTCATCTCCCCACATCACATCTCTAAGGACTCTCAGCACAGGTTCAGCTGAACAGCTGTCACCCTGCCCTGGCTAAGGGGGTCTGAGCATACAAACATCCACTGTGCCCTCTGCCTAAGGCACCATCTCCTGGCCCCTGCCAGTGCCAGCCAGCCAGTCATCCCCAGTGGCCCCATAATGTGCCCACGGAGCGACGGGGCAGATTGAGATGCTCTTCACAGCCTCTAAATAATGGAGACGAAGACACCAGATGCCAGACGCCTCAAGGGCACTCTGGTACGTGTGTGCCCACGGGCACACCCCTGTCACTGAGCAGGGAGAGATCCCTGACACACCCATCACTGAGCAGGGAGAGATCCCTGACACACCCATCACTGAGCAGGGAGAGATCCCTGACACACCCCTGTCCCTGAGCAGAGATCCCTGACACACCCCTGTCACTGAGCAGGGAGAGATCCCTGACACACCCATCACTGAGCAGGGAGAGATCCCTGACACACCCATCACTGAGCAGGGAGAGATCCCTGACACACCCATCACTGAGCAGGGAGAGATCCCTGACACACCCATCACTGAGCAGGGAGAGATCCCTGACACACCCATCACTGAGCAGGGAGAGATCCCTGACACACCCATCACTGAGCAGGGAGAGATCCCTGACACACCCATCACTGAGCAGGGAGAGATCCCTGACACACCCATCACTGAGCAGGGAGAGATCCCTGACACACCCCTGTCACTGAGCAGGGAGAGATCCCTGACACACGCCTGTCACTGAGCAGGGAGAGATCCCTGACACACCCCTGTCCCTGAGCAGGGAGAGATCCCTGACACACCCCTGTCCCTGAGCAGGGAGAGATCCCTGACACACCCATCACTGAGCAGGGAGAGATCCCTGACACACCCCTGTCACTGAGCAGGGAGAGATCCCTGACACACCCCTGTCCCTGAGCAGGGAGAGATCCCTGACACACCCATCACTGAGCAGGGGGAGATCCCTGACACACCCCTGTCCCTGAGCAGGGAGAGATCCCTGACACGGCCCTGCTGCTCCCGGGGCCCTGCGGCGGGCTCAGCTGGGAGCTCCCGGGGCGGCTCCTGCTCCGAGCACCGCAGAGCCGCTCCCCGGCTGGAGGGGAGCCCGGCAGGGCCGGGGTTGGCAGCTGGGGAGCGCCAGGGAGCCAGGACTCACAGCAGGGAGAGCTGCGGGCTGCGGCGGGGCCGGGGAGATGCAGCACCCACGGCAGCAGCTGTGCATTAGGGGCTGCAGTCAGGGAGATGCAGCAGCCATGCATTGGCTCACTGTGGTCGGCCCTGACACTCCACCCCCGCAGCTGTGGTGCTGTATTTTGACTGCAGCAGACGAGCAGGGCAGTGGAAATGGATCCCTTTATATAAGCTCCCTGCACACGCTCTAACAGCTCCTGACATCTTTGCCCACTGTGTTCTCCTGGCTGGGGCTCACGCACAGGCCGAGCCAGGATTGCACAGGGAGGGCAAACTGCTCCCAGCACTGGATTCATCCACTGGGCTAACACCCCACGGGCACACGGGCACAGTGGGCCTTGCTCAGGAAGGGGACAAGACAAGGCTTGGATCTGGTGGCAGAGACTGCAGGCATGGATGCCATGGGGCTCCCAGCACAAAGGTCTCTCCTGAGGCACCTCCTGGAAGCAGGTCCAGCTGAAACTCGAGCTCATCCACCTGGATAATACCAGGCACAGGCAGCTCCAGCAAGACTTGGTGAGTTCAGTACACAACAGGGCCAGGGCTGCTGCAAGTTTGGATGCAAGGAGGTCACATAGGGGGTGCTGTGTAGGGACCCACAGTGCCTGGGGAAAAGTCTGAGTGAGGAGGAGGAGGCAGGAGGAATGGATGAGCACAATTAGCTGTGGTAAAAGCCAAGGCTGTGAAAGCCCATTACCATTAGAGTAATTATTGCAATTATTATCTTTTCATATTTTTGACAATTCAGTAAGAATTAGCTTAATAGAAGAAAACATTTTCTGCTAAGTGCTGGTAAATCTAAAACAGAGAAATAAAATGACATTTCACTTTATATCTGGACATTTCCAAGGATTTACCCAGCTCTCTAAAACAAAAGTCAAGGAACTTCCCAACTAAAGTTTTCTTACAAAAGGAAAGTAGCAATTAATTCATAGAGAAAATAGCACAATGAAACCCCAGGACATTTTCCTTTTTCTGCTTTTCTGCCCCAAATAAACAATTAAGCAAAACAGAAGCAGGTCTCTGGGGACATGGTTCAGCAGTGGGCTTGGCAGTGGTGGGTTAGTGGTGGGACTTAATGATCTTAAGAGGTATTTTCCAGCCTAAACAATTCTGTGATATCTTGTCCTGATCTGCTGAGACAGGCTTGTGTCACCAGAGCTACTGATGGCTTTGGCACATGGGTGCAGCTGGGGCACCCCCCTCCTTCCCCATGCACTCAGAGAACCAGCACAGACAATAAACACCCATCATGAAATGGCTTTAAAGAACAAAGTGTATAGAAGGACAAAGCTGGAATGAATTAAAAAGAAGTATATAAAAATAATTTTAAAAAAGCATTGCAATTAACTAAACTGTTAAATGAATAAAAAGGTATTAAATAAAATTTCCTGAATGTCAAGTTGACACAGTTTTTTACATTCAGGCAAGGAAATGAGTCCCTTGAGCAAATCTCCCTGCTCCAGGGCTGGGCATTAAAGGCTTTCTGGTGGATGTTGCTGGCTGAGGTGCCTTTGATCTGGGCTGCTGGATGCAGCTCACATCTCCCAGCCAACGTAGCCCTGAACACAGCCCCTCCTCCCACGTCCCCACCCCGAGGACAGCGCTGCAGGGCTGCCCAAAGCCAGGGCTCCACGGGAACAGGGCAGCTGAGCCTCCCCAGTGCCATCCAAATGCCCCCAGCAGGTCTCTCCACCAGGGTGCCTTCACATCCCTCTTTGCCAGCTCTCCTCCGAGCAGGGCAGAGCAGCGGGGCTGCTCTCTGCCACACCTCCACCTTCCCCTCTCCTGCAGGCACCAGCAGCAATTTGCCCTCTCTGGGGAAAGCAGCTTTCTTTAGCAGCATGTTGCCTGTCAAAGGCGCTTCCCTCGGTGCCTCCTGAAGCCAGTGAAACCTTTCTCTTTGGGAACGAGGGGAATGCTCCCTCCTGTGGCAAACACAGCGGCAGCCCCGCTCCCCGGCGTGAGGAGCCCAAAAGGGGCCTGGCTCCCTCGCCCCCCGGACCTCCAGAACAAACATCCAGCTGCTCAGGAGCATCACGCAGGCTGGGGACGTTATTTACTGCTGCAAGGTCATTCATGGGAGAGAACTGTGCATCCTGAGATGTACATATGTATGTATAGCTGTAATTCTCGTGTGCTTTGTGTATAATAATAAATATATCACGCAGGAACTTAACCAGTGAGGTACCAACAAAGACATCAAACGAAGCAATTTGTCTCAGCCAATTGCTTGAGCTGCCTCCGATGTCACTGTCTGCCACTGACAATGAGAGGCTCTTAAGTGTCCTGGAATTGCACTGTGAGCTCCCCAAAGCTCTCACTGCCGCCCGCCTTCCCCTCCCTCCAGCTCCTTCCTGTGTTTCTCCAGCAAAACACTTTCTTACGCAAATAAACATGCAGGGAGGCACAAAAGGCATTTTGTCTAGGATTTCAACACTACCACGTATTTCTCATTCAAATATTCAGCTGTATCCTTCAGAGATCAAAAGCACAGCACTGAAACGAGGCGAAGCACGAACATCCCAAGCCAATAGCTCAAGCTTCCCTTTCATTCCTGTTCTGGCTGAGGAAGCAGATGAGAATTCCATCACCGTGGTGGCTCCCAGGTGTCACAGGCCCAGGACTCCTGGGCACACAGGTACAGCTCTCACAGCACCCATCTCCACACAGAGCTGCCAGTGATTTTATTAATGGCCATTAAAGCTTTCATGAGCACTGCCTGTACAACCAGAAGGTGACCTGTGTGCTGTGAGGTCTCCAGGGAGGCACAAGCTGGGGCTGGCACAGCCTGGACCAGCTGGAGAAAGCTCACTGCTCCCAGATACCTGGAGTGGGATCTGGCCCAGGAAAAGGTGGCCCCATGCTGCACCAGCACCCAGGGAAGGCACAACTCACTGCACAGCATCCTCCAGCACAACCAGCACTGAGGCATCCCTGCCACTTCACACAGGGGAGCTATAAAGGGAAGAATGGATAAAGTAGCGTCATTCTGACCCAAAACACGCCCACAAGCCCCTCCTGCACCTCTACCTTTCAGCCAGAGACTGTACACACCTGTACTGCACCACAGGCTCAGGTTTATTAACAGGGAGCAGCTTCCCTGCACAGCCAGCTCCATGACTGCAGCCCATCTCCCATCCCAAAGAGCCTTTCCCCATGGGAACACCTTGGGGCAACAGGGCTGAGCCCCAGCAGCTGCCCACTGCTCTCCCCAGCTCGGTGAGGACAGTGCTGAGCAGGAGCCATGGGCTTGGGCATGTTTACTGTGTAATATATGAACTCATACCAGTTTTATAAGCCCCTCCTGGCTCAAATCACATTGTAATTCTGAACAGTCTTAAACTCATTTAAATCCTAATAAAAGCACCGCCCTGCATTTGCATTCGCTGCTTGCAGGTCCCTGAGGCTGCCCTGACAGCAGCTCCTGTGGAATTGGGAATGCTGGATGCCATCCCTCACAGGAGGGGTCAGGATGCACACCGAACAGGACAATTAAAAACACAGATGCAAGAAATGGGCCTCCAGACTGACCCAGGATGATTGGCAGAGCAGTTGTGTGTCAAAGCTTCCACAGAAACACAGGAGAGCAGCAGCAGCAGCATGGAAACCTCAGAGTCCCACCTCCTCTGGAATGCCAGAGGAGATCCAGGCCAGCTCTGTGCACACACAGGCACAAGGCACCCACAGACTGCACCATAACTGGGTTTAAAGGAGAACAGGGAATAACTAATGAAGCACCAGGAAACCAAGCAGGTGCTGTGGGAACTGTGTGCATGAACCACACAGGTGCCCTGGGGCAGGTGGGACAGATCCCTGCCCTGGTATCCCACAGATCCCAGGGTCCTGGAGACATGGGGGGGTTGCTGCCACAGTCTGGGGGCACATCCTGGGGAGGGCTCTGGGGTTGCATCTCAGCAGATCCTCCACCTGGAGCACATCCTCTACCCCAGCACCCACTGGCACCAAGTGCCAGTCTTGCCCTTCCCTCCCAGCACAGCCCAGCTGTGCTCCAGCTGTGCCAGAAGGTGCAGCAGGGGGCTGGATGATGGCAGCCCCATGAGGCCCAGCTCACACAGCTCTCTCACCCCACCATAGGCACAGCAGTGCTGACTCAGGCCCTGCCCACTGTGTCCCTTCCCCAGAGCTGCTGCCCCACTGTTCCCCGCTCCACAGCCTCTCACCTCCCCTCCAGGTTCAGCCCTGCTCCATTCCCATCCCTCCACCCCAGTGCAGTGCACTGGCACTTGCCCAGTGCTTTATGCATGCCTGGTTTTGGCAGTGACATTAACAGGCTCCCCTGAAACAGTGAGATTATGAGCTATACCCATCCAGCTCCAGAAATACTAATTATTAGTAACTGTATGAGATAAATGGAAATATCAATGATGAAAGTCAATATTATTGCCTCCTTTGTTCCTGTTTGTTTTATTTGTAGATGAAAGGACCACTCAGGCCGTCTCCCCAGGATGTGGCCTGGAGCTGGAACAGCTCCTCTTGGCAAGCTCCTCCAGAGCTGTGCTCTGATAAGAAATCACACTGCACACATGCTTGCAAAGGGCTCTCTAAATCAGCAGCCCTCAAAAGCAGCCATTGTCTTTGATTGATTCATAAAACTGGAGCTGCTTCCATTCCCTGCTCCAGAGCCAGGCAAGGGAGGATTCAAGGAAGGGAGAAGGTGGAGTGTGGGTGGCAGTGATTAATTGTGGAACATGGCACGGCACTGGGAACACTCCATGGCTTGGCTGGCTTTGATGTTCACGCCTTCATCCTCCTCACTTGGTGGTTTAGGCACCAAGATGGGAACCAAGGACCCCTCCCAGGCTCTGAGAGAGATTCTCAGGCAAGTCCCAGGGCCCTGCTGTGGCCGGGTGAGCACTTACAACATCAACATTGCCTTAATCAGCAAGTCTGCTCCCTCTGCATGTTCTGAGTCAGAGCTGCTGATTTTGGTGACAAGAGACTTTTTTTTTTTTTTTTAAGCCCTATTAGCCTTGCAGAGCTAACAGAGCTAAGAGCAAGTGAATGGGATGCTAATTTTGGATCACACCTCACAGCACTGGGAGAGCACTTCCTAGAGCAGCCTGTCTCCACAGGCAAGCCACGTGCTCCCCACAGCCATGGGGGGCAGGACACAGCCAGGAGGGAGCCATGGGGTGCACCAGGGCATTATTCTTGTTCCTAGTACACCCTAATATGTCACTAAGCTGCCTCCATTCCCTTCTAAGCCCTGAGTCCATCACCAGCAAACATCCACAGGAACAAAGCAGCCCTCTGACTCCCAACTCACCATCTCCAAGGTCAATGCAGTGATCACCTCCCTGCAGTGAATACAAACCATCCCAGCCCCTCAGTGCTAACCAGGACAAACACTCCTGCTGCCTCTCTCCATGTGCAGTGAGATCAGGAGAAGTGGAAGCCTTGCAGGAGTAATTAGAACAGTCTTTAAAAAGTAGTCAGGCTATCCTAAATATTTCATGGAAGGTAATTTTATTTTTTTTTAAGCTGCTTTAAAACCCTTCCTTGCCCCTTGGAGCATGTCAGGGTGCAATTAAGCAGAAAGTATCAAGGCATAAACCCAAAGAAACAAACTGCCATGCACACCCACCTCCACTCTCACTTCTTCCCTGTGGTTAACATTGATGTGACATCCCAAAGCTGTGTGTGCACACGATATCATCTCCCAGCCCAAGACAAGGGAGAGCTGCCTCAACTGTTAGAAAACCTCAGAAGCCTCCCAGAGTCACAAACACAGTGCCCAGATTCCTGCCACAAAGAGTCCCTGATGGTCCCCACCAAACCCTGAGCATCAGACACTCTGTAAGATCCCATCAATGGGCTCTGCAGAGCTGCTGGACATCCAGCAAATGGTGACAGCAACAGCAAATTTGCTGATGATGACATCCAGCAAATGCACTCATGGTGCCACCCTTGGGCAGGGCTCTCTGCCTGGCTTGGTAGATTTTTGCAAAATTAATAATTATTTTTAATTAATTAAGAATTATTTTTAACAACAGAAAAATCTCTTAATAGCTTTGTCAGCCCTTGGAGGGAGATGTTTGAGAAGAAATCTGTTTCAATCCAAAGAGCCAGGTGGGAACCAGGTAAGGCAGAGAACAGAAATTCAGGTGTGCCCTTGGCTCTACTGGGGTGAAGAAGCCAATGTTCCAGAAGAGACCACAGACACCTCTCCCTGTGTGACACTCCTTCCTCCAGCCCAGCTCTCTCTCAGCTCTCCCAGCCCCACTGTTAAACCACAGCATTTGGGGCAGCTGAAGACAAGAGTGGTCCTGGTGTCCCCACTGTCCCTGGGGACAGCCCCAACACTGCTGCCACTCCTACATGTCCCCCCAGCTCGTGGGGCTTTTGATGTAACCTTGGCACCAAAAACTTGCTTTTCAATAGAATCCAAAACATTCCACAGGGGCTTGGTGGAAACCCTGATGCAAGTCCATGGCCACATCACCAGAGCTAGAGAGCACATGGGGGATTTTTTGGGAGCATTTATGGCACATGCAGTCAGAGAGGAAGAGAAACATCCCTCAGAAACCACAGCAGTTCAAAGATCTACTCAGTTTGAACACTAAAAATTCATGCATTAAAAATCCACTCAGGCTCAGAACTAAATAAAGCCTCTGACCACATCATCCAGCCCAAGGTTTGCAGGCTCCTTGAGGAGAGAGCTTCTGTGCCTGCTGGATGTTCAGGCTGAGATCCCTGCTCCCAGCACCACATCCTGCTTCCCTCCAAGCTTCTGGGCAGGGCAGGGGTCTGTGGGGTGTTTGGGACCCCAGCTGTGCCTGGCTGCCCTCTTCTTGCACTGCTTAGTGGGCAGAGCAGCCTCTGCCATCTCCCTCATTATCCCAAATTCCCTAGGAAAAAAACTTTTCTCCTTTTCTCAAAGGAAAAAGCAGAAGGAAAACCAAAACCACCTCGTTTTCTATATACTGTTCTTAGGAAAAACCTTCAGTTTTTGCAAAGAGCACTCTGAAAGAAAACACCCAAATCCAAACACAGAGCAGATGGTTCTTGGTGCTTATATTTTCAGGAGGACTTTAACCAGCAGGATCATTTCCCAGCAGAATTTTGTTTTAAGAGACAATCACTAAAAATAAATGCACTTCAGAGCTTGCTGTTGAGAAGGTATTTTCACAGAAAACTGCTATTTCCATGGTCCCTGTAGCTGCTCTGTCAGCCCTGACACAGTGGGAGCTCCTCCTTGGAGCATCTTTCACACACAGCTTCTCCCAGGGTCCAATGCACACAGAGCACCTGTGGGAGCAGGGAGGGATGTCTGGGCTCATTCCTGATTACCATAAAACAGGAAACAGCAACAAGAAGCTACAAACACCTCCCTGCAAAGCTGGAAATGCCTTCCACAGGCTCCTCTCACACAGGAATGTGAGGCAAGGTAAGGACAGGTCCCTTTTTTGCATGCACCAGGTTGAGCCTATTCAGCCTGCTCTTTGCTTTGAGCAAAGAGCAACATAAGGGAGAAATGACATATCTGAGTGTGAAAGAGTTCTGCTTCACTGTTCTGCTTCTCTTTTCCCTGAACCAGGCATGGAGCACCACCCTTGGGCAACCCCCAGTGAGTCCCTGTGCTCTGCCCAGGTAGGAGTGCCCCTCCCAGTGCCACCACTCCTGTTGAACAGAGATGCCAGCACTTTCCTCCATCTCCTACTACCTTGGACAACATCCAGTTTCAACAAACCCTCCCCCAGCTGTGGCAGATGAAAGATGCTTGAATCATCCTAATTTTTTTTTTTTTCATTAGGAAACCAAACTCTGCTCTTCACCGAGAGATCCTTTTTATTCTCTCTCGAGGACTGACATGCTGGGAAATTACCTCAGCCCAGTCAGCTCTGATGTTTGCTGTCTCACGCATCTCCTGCACCAGGCTGACAGCTCCCAGAGCCAGCTGAGGATGGGGATGTGCAGAACAAGCCCAAAGCTGCTCCTGCCTCTTTTAACTGTCCCGGCAAGAGCGCGGGGAGGAGCTGAGCCGGGGGAGCCGAGCAAGGAGAGCAGAGCCATCTCCAAAGGCAGCGCTTCTGGAGGACCCTCTCGCCTGCCCTCTCCTGGAGGATAAAACTGCTCCTGCCCGGCATTCCTGAGCTGTCCACCTGAATCACTCCACGTGGGCAGCGTTTGTCCCTCCCTGATGTAACACGAGCTGGAGCAAACCCTCCCGAGCAGAGTCACACAATCCCTTTACAAAGCCCTTTCTCAAAATCATCACCATCCAAATACTCATTTTAGAGGCCTCTCCCCCTGGTAAAACACTCCCCTGAGCAAGCACGATGGACTGACTGAACACCTCCCACCTGCCCCAGGTCCCAGCTGGAAGCCATCCCTACCACAGGGATGGGAGACAGGCACCCAGCTGCCCCAACCCCACCAGCAGGGATGGGAGACAGGCACCCAGCTGCCTCACCCCACCACAGGGATGGGAGACAGGCACCCAGCTGCCTCACCCCACCACAGGGATGGGAGACAGGCACCCAGCTGCCTCACCCTCACCACAGGGATGGGAGACAGGCACCCAGCTGCCTCACCCACCACAGGGATGGGAGACAGGCACCCAGCTGCCTCACCCACACCAGCAGGGATGGGAAGCCACCCCAGACTAAGGGGGAAAGAAAAGGCATTTTTACCACACTTTTGGCAATGGAAACCCGTCCAGCCCTGGACTCAGCACCACAAATGGATGTGAGCATCACCTGCAGCAATGCTCTGAGCTCACCTACCTGGGTCAGATGAAGGCAGGATGCTGGGGGATCAGATGCCAGGTGTGCACTGGGCTTTGGCCTCTCCTCTGCTTTCCACTCATGCACTGTGAACAAAAAGGAAACCAAAATTAGGGTTTTAAACCTGGCATTTGAGAGGCGAGCAGGAGAGAAATTAAAAAGCTGTGAATGCTTTTCCCTCTCAAAACTGAGCTCAGGGAAGCTCAATCTTCATCCAAGCTGATATTTAAAAGTTATAAATCAGGCTGTAACAGACAGAAAAACACAACTACCAAAATTTAGTGGCCCTGCTGCTGGAAGGCCCAAAATGAACTGCTTAAGAGAGCCATTTTCCCATGGAAATAGAGCAGGTCTGTACTTAGTAGAGCATTGATCTGCTGACAGCTACCAGGACAGATTTGGGCCAGAGCACTTGGGAATCATTTGCAGTGATCTCTGAAGAAGCACATGCATGCAAAACCCCTTGGAAAAACACTGTTGTAAGGCACTGCTGCAGCCGATTACGAGTGTAGATGTCACTCACTGGTCAGCACAGGTTTACACTTCCTTCCAAAAGCCTCTCCAGGCAGCTCAGTCCCTGGCTGCATCCCTGTATCCCAGCCAAATGCTTCACAGAGCACAGGAACTGCAAAACATCACCAAAGGGCTGAGCTGCAAAAGGCTCTCACAGCTCAGGACCCCAGCAATGAGGCTCAAACTGGGGACACTGCACCCCATGGACCCAGGGGGCCTCTCCCACAGATGTGCTGGGATTTGGAGATGCTGTGTTACAGCCAGAACACTGCCATAAGTCCTGGGGACAACAGGCTGGGCCCTGAGAAAAGCCAGGAGCTCAGTCCAGCTGAGGGGTGCACAGGCTGGCAGCACTGGGGTGCCCCAATTTACCCAGCCTGGGGCTCCCTCCCACTGCCACCACAGCTGAGATGTGCTGGAGGTAGAAGAGCTCAGCTGCAGCTGTCCTGTACCCCATATTCACCCTCTCCCAGCACAATTTTTGCTGTATCAGGAGATGAGGTCAAAGCAGGGGGATGCATTCCTCCTTTCTTGCCATAAAATGCCATTTCTCTGAGTCCTGAGCCACTCCACAGCCAGGGGGCACAGAGGAGCCTCCAGGAGGTGTGAGCACTGCTGGAGGGGCTCCAGTCCCACATGGGACTCTGTCTGTCCTCCCAGCACAGGGACACAGTGCTGGGCTGGCCAGGAGCCTCTCCCTTACCAGCTTTCCTGGAGCAGTTATCACCCCCAAGATAAGCCAGGAAAAGCTAAAGCATCCATTTCCAGAGGTGTTGAGTGCTCTTGGCTCTCACTGGCTTCAAACCCAGGTGCTGGTGCCCCAGCCCTTGGCTAATTCTCCCCATCACAGCCCCCAGAGCAGCAGAGGACCTGGCAGACAGGTGGGCAGGGAGGGCACAGGTGAGGGGAGGCAGAGCTTGCTCACCTGCCCAGCCCCCTTCTGTGCACAGCTCCTGCACAGACTGGATGTGTGACACCAGTTAATGGTGCCTTGGTTTTTTGGGGGTTATTCCTGTCTACTCCTCCTTAGGAACTCATACATAAGCAGATCTTACAAAAATCCCCAATGCTACCAAAAAAAGTCCATCTGTGTGAAAACGTGGAGCACAAATGCCTCTGCTTTAGGGGAACAGAACCTGCCCAATCATGCTTCAAAGGACATCTGAGGTCCTAACACTGCTCAAGATCCTGCAGAAGGCATTGGAAAAACGGGAAATTACTTATTTGGTTTATTTTTTGCTTTCACACATCACTTATTTTAAAAGACTAAAAACATGTTTATGAGTTTAACATATTTAAATGGATCAAAATCTGTTCAGCAAGGATGGAAAACAACTCTCCCACCCCAAACTTCTTGTGGGCTGGGACCTGCTTTTCAATCTTCCACCCACAGCAAATATTTCAGATCCAATTTTAAACTGAAAGGCTGGGGACAGATTGGGGAGAGGACCCGTGTGGGGAACTGTGCCACTGCTCTCCTCATCACCACCCCGAGCACCCCTCACCTAAAGTCACTCAGGGACACCTGGGCAAGGGATCAGCTGGGAACAGGGGACAATAGAGGCATCTGTGTGTGGGGAGAGCATCTAGAGAAGATAAAATGAGAAGCTTTCCTTCCTTCCTCCTCCTCCTCCATCAGCAGCTTTCCACAAGGAGGATCAATGCAGCCCACTGTAACTGCACCGTTGTTCCATTTTTAATTAATGAAAGAAAAAACTAATCATTGAATTAAACTTCTCATTACTCCAGCTGAATACCCTCTAAGTAAATTTAATTACTGTACGAATTGGGTTTCTCCCTGCCTGTTTCATTAGCTACTGATAAAGATGGAGGAAGGGGGGAAAAGAGGGAGAAATGAAAACAGAGAAGGAGAATGGAAGGTGGGAACAGTAAATGCAACCCCAGAGGTACACAATTCTGGAGTTTCAGGGCCTGGGGAAAGACTCCCCCAAAGCAGGGTGGAGGGATTCCCTCTGGGGTAAGCCCACAGGGACAAGGTCCTGCCACCCACACCCTGGGGTCACAGCTACCTACAAAACAGCCAACAGAGGTTTGGGCACAACCAGCTCCCCTCCAAACAAGGGCAGACACTGGTTTCAGACCTGCAGCAGCCATGATCCCTTCTCATCTCACCTACCTCTGAACAGCCAGGTTTTTTTCCTCTGCAACAAAGGCAGCAACCCCTCAGCACTCCAGCAGGGAGCCAGTGCTGACAGAAGCATGGCAGCACGTGTGAGCAGATCCTGAACACCTGCTGTCCCACCACGCTCCCAAGCACCTGCCTGCTGTGTTTGAGCCTTCCTGCTGGAGTGGGAGTCCTGCACAGCCAGGCTGTGGGCAGCCAGGATGTGCCAGCAGCACACTCCTCCCAGGAAATCAGCCCAGGAAGCCTTCCTGCAGCCCCTCGTGTTGCTGCACAGATTTTGTTCATGGCATGATTTTGGGGCTTTCCTATTCTCATTCTGTGATTCAGCCTCCATTGCTCCTTCCTGACACAGGGCATGAACCAGCACAACCCCATCCAAGGAATCCAGCAGCCCCCACCAAGCACAGCCCCCTTCTAGCACTTTCCTCCACATCCAACAGTTCTGTGTGGCTGGGAAGGGTCACATTTAGGGCAGACTGGGGTGGAGAGGGTGAGGAAAGTGAAAAGCACAGCTGTTTTCTCCAGCTGGCTAGTTTCAGCTGAGCTGGGTGGTGGAAGTGCTACCCAAGTGCCAGCCACGATGGGATTTGGGACAGGGGTCAGATCACCTCTTCCCTGCCATCAGGGGGCTGAGAGGAGCCCATGCAGCCCCACAGGGGCTTGATCTCCTCCCCCAGTCCCTTCCTGCTTCCTCCATCCCCAGAGTGATTTCTCCTGTTCAAAGGTTCTGGGCAGAGCAGAAGGTCCCTTCTCCTTCCCATTTATCAAAATCCCCAAAGTGGGCTTTCCCAAAGAGCAGATGGGAAAGCAGGTAACAGGGAGGGAATGGCACTGGGTGAGACCTGCCACTCAACCTCTGGCACCCAGCACAGCTCTGGACACTGGGGCCACCCCCAGAGCCTGGGAGGTGCTGGCTCCAGGTGGGCTCAGCACAGCACACTCTCCTCTCCAGCATGAGCTTTCTGCTGCAGCTAAAATTGGCTCCCACAGGCTTCTGCCATCACCAAAGTCATTGGTACAGCATGTTCTGCCACCACAGGCTCTTCCCAAGCTCCCACTCACAAACCCCCAACGCTGCCTGCCATGGGCCCCACAGCTCCCACTCCCTCACACGCTTCTCTTTTGTCCTGGTGATTAAACAGAGAAAAGAAAATCATTCAGGATGACCAAAGAAATATTTTTTTTCTTTGCCAAATTTTAAAGCTCCAGTAATAATTTGAGGCTGAATGAAACATTTTGTTTGGGCTGAAGTGAAGCTTTCATTTTGTTTGTAGGTGGCTTCCCCTCCACCCTGGGGAAAAAAAAAAAAAAAAAACCTCGAAAAAAATCAAAATGAAATGTCATGTTGAAACAGATGGCTGAAAGGTTTCATTTTGAAAATGTCAAAATCAAACTTTTCAGTGTTTCACTTTTTTTTTTCCCAGCCAAAGCCACTTGCTAAATACAACCTGAATTCGTGAGCTGAGTCTGTTGACTGAAACCTGAATTTTTTTGGTGCATAAGCTGTTCCCTGAGAGCTTTTTTTCTGCAGGCTGGCACAGGTGCCCCACGCTGTGACCCCGCTGCAGCCGGGGACGCACACGGAGTCAGCAGGAACAGTGCCCTGGAGCAGCCCTTCTGCAGGGGGGTGTCCTGGGAAAGCAAAGCCAGAGCCAGGAGTCACAAAGCAAAGCCAGAGGCCAGCACTCACCGTGGCAGCAGCTCTCTGCAGCTCCTCTGGGGGGGCAGAGCCGGGCGCTGCGGCCCCGGGCACGAGGGACAGGGGGGTCCTGCCCGTCTCATGGGACCCAGCACGGAGCAGGGGGCACCTGGCTCAGCCCCAGACACACAGCCCTGCAAGACAGGAGGAAGGGGACAGCGTCAGTGATACCTTGGGGTTGTTCTCTTCTGTGTTGGTGTGCAGCTTTAGTTTTATATTAAGTGTTACTGGGATCTTTTCACAGGGTGGTGGAGACAAAACAATCCTGTTCTAGCTGGAGATTCAAGGACTGGAGACTCTTCAAACTTCAGGCCCAAAGCATAAACAATGTGAGAAGAGGAGGGTGGGAAAGCAAGCAAGGAGGATGAAACTTCATCACTTGAAGCTGTTAATTGGACAGTTAACTCCTATATGCAAATGGACTAAAACTTATAAAAATGTGAGATCTCATGACTGAGCCCTGTTTTGATTCCATCTTGGAGCCATCTGGGCACTGCCAGGGTGTGGCCTTTGAGGGCACTTCAGTAAATCCCCACTTTATTCCCCTTAACTCCATCCAGCCTCTGCTCCAGCTCCTTAAGGCATCAGCAGTAGTGCCCAAGGATCTGCCCTCTCCCCCAGGGACTGCTCACTCCCACCCCTGTGCTCCCTGCAGGGAGCCCAGCCCATGGCAGAATGGGCTTTGCTCATCTTGCTCCAGGAGGGACAATGTCCATCCCTAAACTGGTCCAAACCAGATCCCAGGGATGAGGTCTAACAAGCAGGTTGGTGCTGATCACATCTTACCAACAGCAGATCTCACAGCCTCTCTCCATGCCCTGGGTGCCAGTCCCCACAAGTGCCTTGTGCCAGCACTGCTGCCAGGTGACTCTGTCCCCATGCAGATGTCTGGGTGACAATGTGACAATGGAGGGCAACCACACACAAGGCTCCCACTCAGCAAGCAGGAATCAGGCTTCAATTGCCAAATTCAACAGTCCAAGAGTTTTCAAGCACATTGCAGCACCTCTAAATTCTGCCTTGAATTTTGGGCCTTGACACACAGAAGGGCATTGGAAATACCTTAAATCTGCTTTACATCTGCTATTGATTCCCAAAGAGTGACAAGATTCCCAGGGTACACTGGCAGGAGCACAACAGGCCAGATTCATAAGGGTGCTCTCAAAAAAACCACCCCAAAGCTTTAATCCAACACAAAATCAGTTATAAAAATCTGATTTATGCTCCACAAGAAGCTGGATAAGGAGATCACATGCCCCTATAAAAGCAGGAGTAGACACCTAAATGCAAACTCCACCAGAGCTCAAGTTAGAAACTTGTAGGTTCATTTCCTTTTCCCTTTCACCTCTGGTTCAGCTCAGGAGCAGCAGCAGAGGTGCAGCAGAACCATCACCCTTCCAGCACGATCACAAACCACAAAATGCCGAGGCTGGTGCTGGAAAACCTGTTTGTAGAAGATCACCAGCCTGATAGCTCCCTGAAAGAGGATTAGATGGAGCTTAGACTAAGCATCTCAGCAGTATCAACCCATAAGAAGATGCTCAGCCGCTGCCACTGCTAAGGTAACATGGAGATGGATTTATCCACTGAGAGGGAAAATCTTCCTTCTGAGAGCCTCTCTCATCCCAGAGAGGGCAATTTGCCGGGTCCTTGGCTCCATGGCCACAGGGGCAGGGCAGGCAGGAGCTTGCTGGATGGACTCACACAGAACAAGAGGCAGACTGGCTCCAAACTCAAACCTCCTCCCAAGTTCAGGGGGTGGCAATCGGAAATTAAGCCCATCTGTTCCTGAAACATTGCACCAGTGGAGAGGTAAGGAGGCTGAGAATCTGAGCTCCAAAGAAACTAAAAACAGAGAGACAGAGCTGCCTCTAAGGGGAGGGATGCTGCCTCGGGCTCACCACTGCAATGAGTTTGGAGAGCTCAACTAAATCTCTTTAGTTTAGAGAGCAAGGGAGGTGCTGCCAGCACCATGTGGGTCCCCCTGCACCAGCCCTCTCTGGTGAAGGGAGAGATGAGGCAGCTGAAGTGCCCCAAACCTCATGGAAAAACTACAGACAAGGGAAGAAGAGATTAGATATTAGGGAGGAATCCTTCCCTGTGAGGGTGGGGAGGCCCTGGCACAGGCTGCCCAGAGCAGCTGTGGCTGCCCCAATTCCTGAAGTGTCCAAGGCCAGGCTGCACAGGGCTTGGAGTGCCCTGGTCTAGTGGAAGGTGTCCCTGCCCATGACAGGGGGCTGTCCTTGAAGGTCCCTTCCAACCCAAAACACTCTGTGATTCTATGAAGGGAAACTGAGGCAGGCACCAGGGGTTCAAGGAGCTATCACCAGCAACAATTCTGGCCCAGAAAACTGGCTTTGTCATATGGAATGGTTTCACAAAGAGTATCAAGTGCCCCATCAGCATCAAAGCAGCCAGGTTTTATGTGTTTGAAAGGAAACATTGCCTTTTTTCCCTCCCTCTGAGCCCACTTTTCATTTTAACTCCCCTCATTTCTTTTCTACCCCAATCTAAACCAACTCTGCTGTCAAGTCCTTGCATTTCTGTCACGTTCACTCAAATAATTTCAAACCAAACCTCCACGTTTTCCTCTTCTCCCTTTAAACAATGATGCTAAACCAAGAAACATTTTTCTGCCCAGTTCCTGCTAAAAGTCAGGACAGCAGGGTGTTGGCTGGGAGCAGAGGCATGGGAAGAGCAGGTGGGACTCGGAAGCATTGCCTCCAAATCACCTCTTGCTTCCAGGATGTTCACAAAAGTAATTTTGTGCAGATCCTTTATCCCTGAGAGATGGAAATAACAAGGGAGCAGAATTGGATCAGGCATGGGGAGACAGAAGGATATTTAACAACCAATCCCAAGCACCACTCAGGTTACCCAGGGTCAGGGCAGCACAGGAGGCTGATTCCTCCAGCATCAGAACAGGGCAGGAGTACCTGGTCCCTCCTGCTCCAAGTAGTAAAAACTCATAGTTAGCAAAGAGTATTTATGAGTATTGAGGGGAAAAAAAAACCCACATGCCACAGGGAATAACAAGGCTTTCTTGTGGCTGGTAGCTGAACAGAATAAATCTATCCACTGGGTATAAATTGGTTAAGCAAAAAATCCCTCTCAACTGGAATATTTTGCAAGAAAAATCACAACAAAAAAAAAAAAAAAGAAAGAGAACTCTGAACCCTCATTTCTCTCCTCAAGGTCAGAGCTGTTACCCTCTTTCATGAAGGAGAAAAAACCACCTTTCACTGGGAAGTTTAGCCAAAAGAATTGAAACGTTTAGGATGTGAGTGCATTACTGCCTGAACCGGCCTGCCCAGCTGGACTAGACTAAATCTCTCTATTTTACAGGGAGTTATCTTTCAAAAGCGTGTGGTGGGGAGGCTGAGGCACCCAGGGTAAAGGAGACAGCAGCCCCTGGGACTACAGCAGTCAAGGAGAGCTCTGTGTGTCAGAGCTCAGGATCTAGAGCCTCTCTGGTTATTATGCAGAGGCTGTGCTAAGGTTGCTGCTTTAGTGCACTGCAGGCACTAAATTAAGGGGACATTTACAACCCACAATGCAGAAGCAGCTGCTGAAGGTGGCCATGGTGAGTGACTTCACCTCTGGGTGAAAGGCTCTCTGAGAGAAATCTCAGCCACAAGGAATCAAGATGGGAATTGAGTCCTTCTATCCACTCAGTGCCCTGGCCAGCAATGCCAGCACATCTCTGGGCACCTGTGGCAAGTGGGGACCAGGAGCAGCCTGCTCTGCCCAGTGCCAGCCAGGGGTGAGACTGCCCTGTTTGGAGGGGATGCAAAGCCCACAAAACACTGAAGCTTGGCCCAACTAGCAGAGTTCTCATGCAACAAATGCACCATCACCACCAGGGCAGCACTCCAAGGGATCTGCTCCTCAAATAAACTCCCAGACCAATCCCTGCCCAGAGCGTGCATGGCACAGACCAACAAGGCAGAGCTGCCTCCAGCATCAAGCAGTTTCTGGTGGCAAAACAAGTCCTGGTGCCTGCTCAGCCTTTTTAACTGCTCTCCATGGCCGAGCAGGCTGGGGCTACCAAAAAGGGGGTGACACATGGTGACAGCTCCTGTGGCTCCTCCTGGGAGCAGTCAGCACTGCTCCTTCCCTCCTCCCACAGCCATGCCAAGCCCAGCTCACCAGGGCTTTCCACCCAGCACTGCTCCTTCCTCCTCCTCCTTCTCCTCCATGCAGGGCAGGAACAGCCAATTTCAGCCCAGGCCAAAACCCAGTGTGCTGGCACAGATGAGCCAGCCCTGCTCTGTGCTCCCCCTCTTCCATGGCCCTGTGGAAGTCACCAGGAGCTTTTCCTTGCAGGTCCAGGGACGTCCTGTACTGTGCTCAGCCATGCAGGAAAGGGGATGGCTCTTTGTGGGAGCTGGCACAGACCTGCTCCTGCCCAAGGCAGCAATTCCTGGAAGTGGCCAAGGGAAGGGGAAGCAGAGGAAGAGCAGAGATGATCTGACAGACATGCAAGAAAGATGAGGAGAAAAGGAGTCACTGGGAATGGATCTCAAGGTCACAGCACACACCTCAGCTTCTGTTGAGAATTCCATGTGCTGTACTGGGAGCTCAGCTGGAGAGAGGCTGAACTGGGAGCAGAGGGAGCAGCAGCAAAGGGTGGGGGCACACCCCTGAACACAAGCAGGGCACGTCAGGGTGCTGGGCCCCAGGGAGACGGGACTGGCCATCCAGAAAGCACAAGTGGCATCATGCTAACAACCCTGCAGCTCACATATCCTTTTGAGAAAGTTAACTGAATGAATTTACACCTAAATCCCTTCAAACACTGGGGTTTCCTGCCTGTAGGGATTTACAGCCACCATAACCACTCCTGTTTGCTTGGAGATACCACATTTTGGGGACATTTGGCCTTTCAGGCACCAGGACCAGCCCAGGCAGTGCCCATGAGCCTCAGTGCAATCAGGCAGGGACACCCCACACAATCCCAGGCACTCTGGGAGCACTCCTTACTCAAAGGGATTACTGCAAACAGCCCAGCTAGGAACAGATGGGAGCCTCCTGGAGACCTCTGCTGCCTGCCAGCAGAGCCAAGACCCTGCAGCTCCCCTGTCTTTGGGAACCACGTGCCCAGAGTTGCTACACTTGACAAAGCAATCAGCCAGGGACAAGTTCTGGCTTCTGTTCCAGAGCAGGTCAGACCAGAGCCATAAATCTGCTCCTCTGGCCTTTAAATGTGCAACAGGTAGAATTCAGAGGTCTTGAACTCCTCTGATAGATGAGCCCTGAGCCTGGAGGGCTGCCCAGAGCAAGGGATCCTGCCATCTCAACCCAAAGGCTCCAGGTGAGCACGCCGCAGGGTGAGCATCCGATGAGCCACGGGGAAGCCAAAGTCACAGCCAAGGCCAGTGACAGGAATAGAATTGGCTCAGACTGAGCAAATGTAACTTTCCATCACTTTGCAATCAGCCATCCATCCTGGAGGCCAGCTGGCTGCCATGTCAGAGCACCTCCCATCCATTTCAACTGTCCTGAGAATGCCAATGCTACACAAGACTAGCTCAAGAAGACTTGGGAGAGTTATTATCCAAAGCCAGGTGGCTGGACTTGACCCAAATCTTAGGCAAGTGATTAGAATGATTGGCATTTTTTTGGAAAGCAAACTGCTGTGCTGTACCTGCCATCTATCTTCAGAAAACTATTAACTGCACAATCACCAAGCCCAGCATACCTGTAAGGCTATCAAAGTCCCTGCAGACTGATGAGGCTCCTCCTCACCTGCAGCTCTGGGACCAGCCACCCCTGTATGCCCCAAAAATGGGCTGCTTTGGGCAAGATGCTCTCCTTGGGCATCGTGGTACCATGCCCAGACAGCTCTTGCTGCAGGATCAGGGATGGGATAGTGAGTCATGGGGATGAGTGTGGAATTGCTGGACTGGGATGACTTTCACCCTGTGGGTGATGTGAAAAGTCTATTCTGGCTGGGAACAGATTGTCACAAAGCTGCCTTTGCTGAAGATCTGGAGTCAGGTCTCATCCAGGCCCCTCTGCTGCAATGGGACACTGCAGCACCACCAGCCAGCAAGGTGCTGTTCTCCCCCTTTGACTACACATGCCAAAAATAGTCTGCTTTCTCTCAGAGCAAAGGACACTAAAAGCAGCAACATTTCCAGGTGAGCAGAGCACAAGAGCAGCTACTGAATGACACCCAGCAGCTCCCAGCCTCTGCCCAGGGCACACATCCCCACTCCAGGACAGGGTCAGGAGCAGGCAATGCTGATCCCAGGCTCACTGGAGTGTCAGCCCAGCTTTCCTGCATGCCAGGGCAGGGGGCTACCCATTCTGGTTCAACACCAGAACCCCCAACTCAGCTGTTTCAGGTTTGAAACCTGAACCCAACTCCAAAATTACAGATGAAGGGAATGAAGAGAACAACAAGCCCTATTCAATGAATCAGAGCACATCCAGCACCCCACATCTATTGTTTCAGCTTGAACCACATCACCCAAAGGATGAGCAGCCCAGGATTTACAGACTGGGGACACTGTGTGGACTCAGGGTTATCTTGCATGTCCTTGTTGCTGGAGAGTCCACTACCCAGGAGCCCTTCAGAAACTCAGGGAGGTCGCACAGTTCCATGTCCTGCACATCCCCAGCCCATGCCAAATGCTCAGCTGGGGCTCCAGCACAGGAGCTGCCAAACCTGCTGCACCAAGAGGTTGAACTGTGCTTAGATGGGGATCCCAAACAGGGTAAAATCTGCATTTAATACCTATTATCCTAACATCTCCCCATCTGTCTACATCCCTCACATGCCTGTAACTGCAGCATGCCAGGGCTGCCTCATATCAATGGCACTTTAATTTCATCATTCCCAACTTATTTAGAGCAATTAGGAGGCAATGAGCACACGCCAGGGGCCAGGATGCACTTGAATAGCATCCAAGGGTTACCACAGTATCACAGGAGACTTTCAGATGGAATTATCAGCCTGAAAAAAAACTTAAATAAAAAGGAAGGCAGTCCCCAGAGGGAGGATAAGGTTCTTCTTGGTCCGACAGGTCCCTTTTTTAATTTGAAATTAACTGACAATTATAAAGAGGTGATATTCCTCATTTAATTAGTGAAGAGACAGCCTCTCAGGTTGGAAGACAGAGATAGATGTTTTGCCTGGGCAACTGGCTGAAGAAAGGATCAGGGGAGCAAGGCTGGGATTCCTGCAAGGGCAATTGCCTAATCCCACTTCAGGCAAGCAGGTTTTGCTGTTGACTTTTCTGGGAGAAAAGGGAAAAACCTGAGCCATTTTGGAAACTCTGGTTGGAAAGGCGAGGCAAAAAGTGAGCTGTTTCTCCCTAGTGATTTCTGCTGGGTGCTGGGAGCGACCCACAAAGCCAATGCCACCAAGCAAGCTACCAAAAAAAGCCAGCCAGCCTGCAGCCTGGCTTCCCAGTGGCCCCATTTCATGGAAGGCAGGTGAGGTGCCAAAGGAAGGGACAGCTCCTCACTTCTGATTTAGCCACAAGCCCACACTCCTCCCTCACAGGCTCTTTAAATGCCTGCCTGTGTGAGGAAAGCAGTGGCCTATTTTCCTCTGAGCAGCTCAGAGCAGCTCCACCTCGGAGCACAGCGCTCAGGTCTTATTTAGGATGCTTCAGACACATCCGGAGGGACTCTGGGAACAGTCTGTGGAAAGAGAAGACTGAGTGGGCAACCTGAGTCACTTCATTGCTTACAGAAGTGTACACAAGCATCTTCCATTTGAGCAAAGCCCTGCTGGCTCTGGGGACCAGAGGGAAGTGCATCTTCTCCAGCACACTCCATCGGTTCAGAATGGCTGCACAGCACCTTTCCCACCCAGGCTCACAGAAAGAGGGATCATCCCCCACAGCTCCAATCCAAACCTCTGATCCTGGCAATCTCCCTGCAGCACCAGAGGAGCTGGAAGCTGCTCTAATCTGCTCTGATGGCGAGCTCTGCAGAGGAGATTAGCTTCCTCCCGAGGAGGAGGAAGCAGCACAAGGCTGGGAGGGGAGAGGTGCAGTGCACATGCCCTCGAGGGATATTTTTACAGCTGGCTGCAAAACTCAGCTCTGAGCCCCTTGCCAAAGAGCCTGACTCATGCAGACAAATCAACCCAGCACCATCTCCTGCACGTGGGGAGGAGACAACAAGCACAGGAGTAACTGGAGACCCCAGACAGAACCCAGCCAGCCTTTACCCTGAGCCCGGGCCTCAAGGAAGTCACTTGGAGCTGTCAAACACCTCTGCAGAGGCCCCATAAGCTGGAGCTGAGAAGGACTGTGCTGAGGCAAAGCCATGCCCTGCCATGGGGGGCCCTCACATTACTTTTCCTCCTCAGTGCAGGTAAACGGTGCTGTTTGGGTTCTGAAAGCTCAAAGCCTCTGCTCACCTACCCAGAGGCACAGCCCAGCTCACCCAGGTGTGCTCAGCATCCTCCCAGTGAAGCTCTGCCTTCATCCAGGACAGGAGAGCAGCCATGGGCTCCCACCCTACCTCACTTTTCAGGCTGGTTCACAACAGCACCATGCAATGTCTGCCTGCCTGGGCACCCTGAGCCAGCTCAGAAAGAAACTCTTCTCATAACTGCTGCAAGATGCCAAAGGCTCCTGCTTCTGCCCTGCAGCGACCAACAGCACTCCAACCTCTTTCCATTCATTTCCCAAGGGATAAAAGCCACAAAGTGACATCCAGCACAGGCAGGATCATCTCACAGGACTACTGATGCTGTCAGCAACCACATGCACAGCAGCTCCCTGGGGCAGCAGGGAAGGGAGCTCGTGGGAATCCATGGAAAGTGCCAAAATATGAACTGCTAATAAGATGTATTTTCAAATATCACCACATTATGATCTATTGATCTCACACTAGAAACTTGACTTTTTCTGTGTAACATTAATTTATGTCACTTGCACAGTCTGGGAACAGCAGATTGAATGGGTGCCATTACACTAAAATTAGGTACTGCAGTTATTAACTGCTAGGAGCCCAAATTGTTGAGGTGTCAATCCAGAATATCAGCACCCCTACAACCCAGAGGGAGCACCCATCCACAGGGGAGTCCCAGCCCCCAGTGCTGAGTGTGGGACAGGGGCACCAGGCTCACCACAGAACAGGCTTTGCTCTTGGGCAGCAGCCCTGCCCAGGACCAGCCTACAAAATGGGCACAGGGAGGAACAAGAGCCAAGTCCTGCCCTGAAGCAGGGGAATGTCAGGCAAGGCAGTGTTTCCAACCTCATCCAACACTCAGCTAAGGCCTGGTGACACCTCCTAGGCTGGCTAAAGCCCCACAGAGCACCTGCAGCTCCTCAGAGAGGTGATCTGAAACCCAAGAGCCCAATTCTGGTAGGAACTCTAGAAACAAGTTGTCTAGCAGAAGGTTTTCACAAAAGCTGAAAATGCTCCAGTGGGACTTTGGCCAAATATTTTGCTCCCTTTTAAAACAGGGCCAATCCACAATCATTTCTAATGATCCCACTGCCTGCTTCTCAGAGTGCTCACAGAGACAAGTTGTCACCTTTAGACCACTATATCAAGGCTGAGAGCATCAAGTGGGGAAGATGATGGGCTTGGAGAGGAAGAACATCCTTCCTTTGCTCCACTTGAGCTGCTGATGGGTGTGCCAGAGCTCTCTAAATGGCATTACATTAGTGCTGCATAGAAGCAATAAAGCCCTAAAAGACCCCATTACATATTTACTGAACTACACATCACACAGACTGTCACCAGGACGCCACACCAACACTTGGAATAACAAAGCCAAGGGCTGTAAAAAGCACCAGGCTGGGCAGACATCCCCAGTGCCCACAGCTGGGGTCAGGGCATACAGCTGTGGGGAGCCCACAGAATAATCCAGCCATCACATCTAACCAAAGAAAGCAGCACAAAGCACGGTCTCCTCTGCCAGAAACTTGCCCAAGTCACAACTGCTGAGCACAGAGTCTGCAGAAGAATCAGCATCCAGGGTGAGACCTGCTGCTTTGCCAGTGCTCAGTCCTGGCACCAACATGCACTTTCCTCCTGCTGCTCTGGTTTCACTCCCAGAACTTAAATTTTTACTGTTAAGCTCAATGAGTTGTCATTTCCAAATGCCTCCTGCCTACAGGAAAGGGGGCTGCACAAAGTGCTCTTTGGGATTTCCCAGTAGCCAACACTGAGGCACAGGGCTGTCACAAAGCCCTCACTGTTGCACTGCCATGACAACTTTGGTAAGGTGAAATGGTGTGATGGCTTTTAAAAGACCTTTTTCTCCCTCTGCTCCTGGCACCTGGCATATGGCAAGATCACAGACCTTGCTCTGCCACCACAGAGGCCATCAGAGGCACCCTGGCTGGAGAGGTGAGGTCTCCCTCAGCCAGCAGCCTGTGGCAGAGGACAAGCTGACAGATGTGTTGGGACAGAGCTGAAGACTAAAAGGGGTCAGAGACAGAGAGGGGAGACTCCCCTCGGTGCTAACACGGGAGAAATGGAGTCAGTTTGGGAACTTTTGGATGTATTTTCCCCACCCCCCCACAAGGCACAGATTTGCTAAATCAGCACAGGTTTGCATGAGAGCTTTGCCCTTGTTTAGCAAGTAGGAGGGGCACAGGAAAGCCACAGCTGACTCAGAATGCATTCTCAGCTGCTGGCAATTAGGGATGCACCCTGAGCCCCAGCAAGTGCTCTCACAAGGTCTGTGGTCCCTGCCTGTGACACCTGGGGCACAGATCCAGAGCACAACACTGAAACAACCTCAAACAGGCCCCTGTCACCCAGCTCCCTGCTGCTGGAATCATGGCAGGAGCCTGCCAGCAATGCCAGAGAACACCCTGACCACAGGCTCGCCTCTCCCTCCACAGAGGTGCAAGCAAAGCCCAAGTCCTGAAGGCTCCTTCTGGACAAGGGTTTCTCCAGCCCTTCTTGCAGAGGTGCAGCCAATGTGCCAACCCACAGAGGTCCTGGCACAGCTGGAAAGCTCAGCCCTGCCCCAGGAGCACATGCAATGCAGCTCCCAGCCAGCTGCAAGCCCACAGCCCCTGCACTCAGGCACACACCAGGGGCTGGCAGCCAGAAATGCAACGCCCGAGAAGTTTGGTGAGTTATTGTGTCCCCACCAAATAGCTCTGACCTTTTCAATATTCCATATTTTTATTGGCTGCCCATTTCCCCCCAATCCCCACAGGCTCATTAGACAGCGAGCAGCTCCACAGCCAATGCTATTGCAGCACACTGAAAAGGTCAGAGACATGGAGGATGAGAGAGCCCTCTCCAGAGGGTGCTTGGAGCAGGACAGGAACACTCCTCAGCCAACACAAGCTGCACACCCACCAGGAGCGGCTGCCCAGGCACCCTCTGAGGCAGAGCTCCTGCTGCAGGCTCCCTGGGGATGCACCACACCCATCCTGGCTCCCAGACACACCAGCTGCTGCTGCAAGGGGACCTGGCCACCCTGGCACGGAGCCTCCAATAAAAACCTCCTGTCACAAGAAAGCACAGGGTAGGGCTGTGCTCCTACAGCACAAAGGCCAGCAGGAAGGCTGCAGAAATGCCCTGACTGCTGCCACAGACCTGAGGCTGCTGCTTAAGGAGGGGAAGCACAGAGATCATTTTCCAGAGCCTCGGGCACACACACAGGACAGAGAAGGCAGCTACCCAAGGTGATTATTAGCCATGTCTGGTAGATGTGAAAAATGCATATTTTACAATTAGCTTTTAGCAAATATTAAAATGAATATTATATGTGTTATGTTAAAAAGTTATGCTGTATTAATTCTCTTAAGTACTGTGTTAAATATAGTTTTAGGTTATAACATCATGTTAAAACAGAAATTATGTATGTGGGATATTTTTTAAGAAAGGAATGAGGTACTCTCACTCAGATAGCAGCCACAGGACACCTAAATCTTTCAGAGAAAGAGAATTTATTGCCCTCTTATCAGAAGAAATCAGCTTCTTCCCACCTTGCTCAGCCCTGAGACACCGTTAGGATTAAGAGGAAGAAGTTGACACTGACCAGACAGAATCCTGTGTTTGAATGGAATTTATGCATCATGTATGAGGTGTATGAATATGTAACAGGTTATTGTCTTAAGGGTTAATCCTCTGTTAACATGTGTCCTTTTTCAGGCTTATGTTCCTCAGAAAAATGTACCCGGACATCCATAACTCTTTGTTTCTATTGTCTCATATTGTCCAAATCCAAATTGTCCAAATTATTATTACTCTAACTATATTGCTATTTTTATAACCATTTTATTACTATTAAACTTTTAAAATTTTAAAAACAAGTGATTGGCGTTTTTCACAGTAGATGTAAGAGGAGACTGAGTCCAGGCCTCCCTCAAGGCATTCAGGGGAATGAAAGGAAAAACCAGCCCTGCTGGCAGGCAACAGGGCAAGCCCAGCATGCAGCAGCAGGGACAGCACACCTGCTTCCTCCCAGCCTTTTCTCAACCCCTGCCCAGCAAAGCCACCTTACACATAATAAAGCAGGACTCCCCCTCTCTGTAACACTGGGACTCCCTTTGCCTGCTCCCCAGGGAATGGGGAGCCCTAGGAGCGAGCCCTTCCCACAGGCAGGGCCCCGGGAGCGGACCGGGCCCTCCTCACAGGCAGGGCCCCGGGAGCGGACCGGGCCCTCCTCACAGGCAGGGCCCCGGGAGCAGGCCCGGCCCTCCCCACGGGTAGGGCCCCGGGAGCAGGCCCGGCCCTTCCCACGGGCAGGGCCCCGGGAGCGGACCGGGCCCTCCCCACGGGCAGGGCCTCCCCTACTGTGGGGTCAAAACTCACCAGCTGGCAGCAGAAACGTGTCCCCAGAGCAGCAGGGTGCAGCCCTGGCTGTCCTGTCAGGGAGGGCAGCCCAGGAGCAGCGGGTGCCTTCTGTGACGGGGCACATGCCCATGGCTCCAAAAACAACAGGAGGGAGCTGCAACCCGGTCCCCCAACAGCAACAAACGAGGCCCCAAAATGCACAGGCTGGAGCCCAAGAACACACATCCACCTACCACGAAGCCCTGGAGAAAAAATGAAGGGGCCAGTCCTGAGGTTAAATAGGGCTCTGAGCAGGTGTGGGTGATTAGGGCCATTAGGGCAATTAGGGCAACAGCAGCTGTGAACAATTAGCTTGACTCATGCCAGCTGAGCTCTCTGTCCTGAGCTTCTCTGTAAATACCAAAACACACCCAAAAAAAGACCCAGAGGTAGAAATAATAAAAAGACAGAAATAAAGAAGTAACAGCCAGAAACACCCCAGGAGAAGGAGGCAGAGCTGCCCAGTGGAGGAAGCCCTGGGGATGAACACCAGGGGTTAACACTGCAACATCCCAAGAAAGGAACATATCACTGCTCTGGCAATACCCAGATTTTTCTAAAATAATGTTAATTTTTTTTTTTTAATAAAAAAAATGGATCTGGGCAAAGGAGTGCCTTGACATTAGTGACAGATGGCAATTAAAAAATTTTGTTTGGAAAAAAAAAAATCTTCATTTGAGTCACACATATGCAGAAAGGAAAAAAAACTTAACCCCTCCAGAGATTACCTGCATCATGTCAGCAAAGAGCCAAATCCCAAGAGACTTCAGGGACACACTCCTGCCCTTCAGATTACTAGAGACCACAGCTGGAAGGAGCAGAGATGGGTCTGCCCTACAAAAAAGGTGTTTTTCTCCTCGCTGGAAGATGGTGAAGGCAAACCTTCAGCCCTCCCTGTCACAGCAGATGGTTTTGCTTGGGAAAGTTGTCATCCCTCAGCTGTGATGGTGGCATGTCCCTGGAGCCACATCATCACCTTCTTGGCTCCACTTGGCCAAGTCCAGCCTGGAGTGCAAAGACCAGAGATGTAGAGAATACATTGTTGAAGGAATTGATATTGTTAGGAAAATTAACCCGCAAACACCAGAGGTTTATGTCCAAAAAGGAGACAGAGGAGTCCTTTTACTTTATTCCAATAAAGGGAGAGGCCATGAGGCATTCGCCTGGAGTCTCTCCAATTTTTGGAGCACACAGCCTACTTTTTATCCCAATTTCCTGACTGCATTTCCCTTCTCTCTTTCCCCATTGGCTGAGGTACTTGAGAGGTGCAGACTTCCCAGAACTCCTGATACCAAAGATTTCCCTCTAATGTATAACCCTCCTTTTAATTTTTAATTCTATGGAATTTAGGGGGGTTTCTTCCCCATAGTTTCTTTCATCTCTCAATGTCTAATTTCATTTATCAGCAAACGTAAAGTTTATTTGTAAAAGCAAATATCTTTTTCCATTCATCAATCAGTGGAATCCTTCCCATTGTTTCTTTTATCTCCCAGTGCTAGTTTTATCTACCAGCACACCCAATATAAATATAAAGTTCATTGTTGAAGAAGTTAATATAAAGTTCCAATGTTAGCTGAATGTTCTATAGTTATGTAAATCCCTCTTAGTTGATTGTTCAATATTCTGTAGTTGTATAAGATCCCCCTTACTTCTTAGATGTCTGTAGTTATGTGAATCCCTACTGCTCCCACTCTCATGTAAGATGGCAAACCACCCGAGACCATGAAGGAGATTACATCACCTAACAAGCAAACATGAAACTCCCATAAGACTTAGCAGAAAAGGATTACCTAGAGAAAACCCCTAGAACAATGAACCACCATGCAAATAAAGAATTGAAACAACACCTGTAACCAGAGAGAACATAAGACAACATCAAAGACCCGAGTCAGAACTTTTCACCTTCATCACCCTGAGAGCAATAGTGGATTTGTCTTTCCAAACAAGCTGTGGGTCTGCTGGTAGATAAAACTAGCACTGGGAGATAAAAGAAACAATGGGAAGGATTCTGATTGGTGAATGGAAAAAGATATTTACTTTTACAAATAAACTTTAGGTTTGCTGATAAATGAAATTAGACATTGAAAGATGAAAGAAACAATGGGGAAGAAAAACCCCAAATTCCATAAGAGTTAAAAATTAAAAGGGAGGGTTATACATTAGAGGGAAATCTTTGGTATCAGGCATTTTGAGAAGTCTGTACCTCTCAAGTACCTCAGCCAATGGGGAAAAACCCCTAAATTCCGTAAAAATTAAAAATTAAAAGGAGGGTTATACATTAGAGGGAAATCTTCGGTATCAGGCATATCAGGGGGTCTGTACCTCTCAAGTACCTCAGCCAATGGGGAAAGAGAGAAGGGAAATGTGGGAAATTGGGATAAAAAGTAGGCTGTGTCCTCCAAAAATTGGAGAGACTCCAGGGGAATGCCCCATGGCCTCTCCCTTTATTCCAATAAAGCCAAAAAGGACTCCTCTGTCTCCTTTTTGGACAGAAACCTCTGGTGTTTGTGGATTAATTTTCCTAACAACCCTAACCAGAGCAGCCCAGGAGCAGTATAAAGACTGGGATCTGAAACCAACAGGCACCTACTCAGAGACTCTCGTGAGGAAAGAAGACCCAGCTCCTCCAGGCCAGACCCTCCATGCCATCTTAGGAGCAGCAATGGTGAGTGCACACCCCCATGGATCCCCTGCCTGGAGTGTTTCCAATAAAGCTGGAATCACTGGAGCTGCTCACGTGCCATTCATAACAACAGAAGCTCTCTGAGAGCATCCACAGCGAGAGCTTTGCTGACACTGCACACACCCAGAGCTTCAGAGACAAACCCTGGGGAAGATGGGCTTTGCCTTGGGAAGCAGAGCCCCATGAGCAGCTGTGTTTGCCCAGGGAAGGCGTGGAGAAAGGAGGAGAGAGGGGCAGGGGGAGGGCTAGGATGAGGAGCGGCGCAGGGGAGGGAATTACAAAGTGTTTGCCCTTGTGGCGAAAACGGCTGGAGATGATCTCCCACTGCTCCTGTTTTGACAGCCCAAACGCACTTGCTCGCACAATATCTCAGTCTCGTTAAAGGTAATTACAGTTCTTCCTGTGTAATGAGATGGTTTTTAAAGGCCATTCAAAAGAAATTTTCTATAATGAGGTTAAGGGTTTTATGGTGTTATACATCAAGGGAGCTGGTAATTGGTCGGATCCAGGCAGCATCCTGAAGCAGGGAGATAGGAGGTTCTGTGAATAATAGGCTAGCATGGAGTGCAGAGTCTCCAAAATGTTTTGGTTCTGCAGAGGAGGGAGAACAGAAATGAATGGAGGAAAGAAAAGAGAGAAAAGAAAAGGCAGAGAGATGCTTCTGGCTCCTGCAGGACTGAGGTGCCTGCTTCCATCTTGCTCTGGGTGGGTTCTGAGGAGCTCCATGAGAGGAGAAAGTGCAGTGTGTGTGTCTCCTGGCTGGGAATTACTGCCCTGCTGGCTGGCACAGGGTGGCAGTGGGACAGAGCAGGGCTGTGAGATCTGGCTGATGCAGACCTGCAGCCACCCCCACCCACTCCATCTGAAGGATGTGGCCATGCAGGGATGTCCCTGCTGCACACAGAACATGGCTGAGGTGGGCACAATACTGTGTGGGTGGGGTGTAGCTCCTGCCTCTTACTTCCCTCCAACAAACCCCTGATCCTTCCACAACCTGTGCAGGAAAAATCCCCTGCAGACAGCAGACCTGTCTCCCAGCCCTGAGATCAAAGCCTTTCCCTGCTGGATTGCTCCTCGGTTGTTACTGCTGTGGCTGCTGCTTCCGCTCCCTCCTGTCTCCTCTGTTCTTCCAGGCCTCCCAGCAGCAGGATCATTATTCCAGGGCGTTTAGCAGCAGCTCCCCAGCGTAGCTGCTGAAGGCCTGCAGCATTTCTCCATATTTAGAAGCAGCTGATGGTGGCTCAGACACTGCTGTGGGTGAACAACAGGGAGCTGAGCTGGAAGAGTGGCTATTTTGGTGCCACCCCCAGCCCAAGAGCCCCAGGCAACAGCAACTCCATAGCAAAGCTTCTTCCCTTGGGATCTTCAGGCCACTTGAACTCACAGGAGTGGCATCAGAGAGACAAGTACCTGAACTCTGGGCAGCTTGAGTGCTCCTCTGATTGAAAAATCGGCCTGGAGACGTGCAGAGGTTCACCCACCACTCGTGCTGGTGACACTGGAGTGGTTGTACACGTGTGCTGGAGATGGCAGGGCAGGATGCTCTTTGCATCCCTGCCACCTTCCCTGGGAGGACTCTGCTTAGGGGATCATGACTGAACCCCAGCTTCCCCTAAAACCTAAATGTGCTGTTCCTGCATAGCTGAACCTCCAGTGAACTTCAAAAGGTGTTTGAGTAGGGCTTTGTTTGTTTTTGTTTTCCCAAGGGTTACCTGCCTGTACACCCACTGCAGAGTCCATAACTTGCCCACAGCCAGGCTGAAGCTCTTGACTGTGACCTCATGTCACAGTGGGGAAGTGGACCTGACTTCCCAAGGCATGGATTGACTCCAGGACATGTGGTGCTGCAGCTGAAGCCCTCTGAAAACCTGTCACAGCTGGAGGTGGGAATTTGTGGGCAAATCCTGCAACATTCTGAGCAGATGAAACTTGCAGTGTGCACTGTGCTCTGGGACTCAGAGCCATAATTTGGCTCTGTGGCCTTATTCCAGTCTGAACTTCCCAGTGCTTTTTGCCCCCACCTACTACTGTAAATGGCACAAAAACTGCTGGACCCTTAGGAAACTGTTTTTAATGGCTGGAACTCCCACCTCATGCTTGGCTGAGACCACAGACGGAGGCTGGAGCAGGAGAACCTCTGGTGGCCTCATCAGCAGACACAGTGGAGGGTGTGTAAGGAATCCCACATTCCATTTCCAAAGTGAAAGACCCCTGTGAGCGCCCACAAACTCCATCTGGGAAACAAGAGCAGGAAACACCTCCCAAGCCCTTGGTTTCAAACCACACTAAAAGAGCATTTTGCAGATGCCACCAGTCGTGGGTAACATTCATTACTCGCCTTACTCTGCCTGAGGAGTTGCATTTAATATCCTGCCTATTTATGTTTTTTAAAGACCAATTAAATATTAAAAGCATTTATCAAGGTTTAATGCTGCAGTGAGTCCAGCAGCACGGGTGCCAGTGATGCCAGTGCTTGTGGTTTCTGTGGGGAGCTGCAAGTGGAGTCATGGAGCTGTTCTGTGGCCCAAGGAGACTCAGGAGGGGACACTGGAGTGCTCCAGGTCTCTGCACAGAGAGCTGGAAAAGTCCAGGAAGTGCCCATTCTCAGAATGCATCCCCACCCAGGCTCTAAAGCTCCTTGTCATGTACCTAAACCTTCCTCCACTCTGCTCTGGAAACCTGAAATCACAGTGGCTGGTTTGGGAATTTGTCAGCTCACTGTGTTTTCAGCAGTAAATACCAGTTTGTTGAAATTCAAAGCCTCTCAAAAAAGGATCAATTGTGACAAATTATCCACTTCACAAAAATCCTGGAAAAAGGCTCAAAAAGTCAAAATGTCCCATTTTTGACACATTTGAAATAAGAAAGAATCAATTTTGAGGTTAATAAATCTCAGATAATTTATAGTTTGCAAAAAAGAACTAGAAACGAAAAGCAACTATCAAAATGTTTTGAAAGCATATTTAAAACCCCTTATTCAGTGGAATCAAAAGGAGGGCTTTCAAGATTTTTATTCTTTTATTGATATTGGAATTTTTCATCTCTGATGCTGGTGGGAACTCACTTCTTTTCTATCTCAGGAGCTGCAGGGGTGGGGAGATGCTTCCTGAGCCACTTCTGGCCCCGCTCACATGGCCTCAGTAGGATTGTGGCTGTTACTGCCTTTGCCAGATGCTGGAGGCTCCAGGTGAGCTTCTCTGCAGACATCCAGCCCTGTCCCACTCAGAGTGCCAGCCCTGGTGGGAGTGAGGGAGAGCCACCAGATCAGCTGTCACTGTCACCACGTGCTGATGGCAGGGCAGGGTGCCAAGGAGCCCTGGCTGTCCCCCTGCTCCCCTCAGCAGGCAGAGGGACAGGCAGAGAGCCTCTGGAAGCACAGCAGATGATGGTGCTGAGTAGGGAGCAGAAAAGGGGAATGCTTTCCTTGCCCTCCCCCTCTGCCTCAGCCTGTTTGTCCCCCTGGATCTCCAGCATCAGACCTCATGTTGGAAAGCAAGACCAAACTCCTGGGCAGCATAAAACCTTCAGGCCTAGGAAAATGCTATCCTGGTCACTACCCCTGTGTCTGTCCTAGGTTGTAAGATATGGTTTGGGGGTGTGTATTCTATTTCCCATCTGTTAGAGGTGGGGCAGTTCTCTTCTGTTCATTGGGCAGTTCTCTTTATCTCTTCCATGACCCATACTCCCTCCAGGAGATCTCTTCTGTTCATGGGCCATTAATTATTAATTATCTCCTGTTCATGGGCCAGTGAGTGTCCCTGCATGGCTGTTAAAATTCCATCATCCCATGGGGAGATGCTCCACCCAGGGGAGGAGCCAAGCATTCCTACCTGGATCCAATCTGAGGTTTGGGACACCCCAGCAGCCTTTGCCCACTGCATTCCCAGAGGAGCAGCTTCTGCTGCCCTGCATTGCCAGAGGGAGCCCAGGCCCACCTGCAGCAGCCCTGGAGCTGCAGAGGAAAACTCCCCCCTTGTGCAGGATCCCTGCTCCAGCAGAACCACAGCTGGCACTGCAGGAGGGCTGAGCCACCACTGAAGGGCACTGCTGCTGCCCTGACCCACAGGCTGTCAGGTCCTATTCTGACTCTGGCAGTGGTTTGGGTATTGTTTTTTTTGTTTGTACTACTGCATTTGTATTTTTAATTTTCCTAATAAAGAGCTGTAATTCCTATTCCCATATCTTTGCCTGAGAGCCCTTTAATTTCAAAATTACAATAATTCAAAGGGAGGGGGTTTATATTTTCCATTTCAAGGAAGGCTCCTGCCTTCCTTAGCAGACACTGCCTTTTCAAACCAAGACAATATCACATTTGGCTCCCTTGTGGCTGTCCCACCAAGGGCCCTGTACCACCACTGCTGTCCCCATGCTTTGGGGTGGGCTGTGCCAGGGCTGTTTGGGGCTGGGGGGGGCAGAGTGCAGGTGGGCTTTGCAACAGGCATCTATGCAGAGATAAAAGCAGCAGAAAGGGAAAATAAGCTGATAGAAATAAAGGAGGCTGAGATAATGAAGCAAGAGCCCATATTTCCCATGATGAGTAAGAGGCACCCTGTGAGGGGTACAGTGAGAGAGGGAGACAGCCGGTGCCTCCCTCTCCCTGCACACTTCTTCCCCCTCTGCCCCCTCCTCCCTTGCCCTGTTCCCCCTGAATTTATCTGTCATCCAGAACAACATCTCTCTTCATAAGGAGAGAAAGAATGAAATATTTCACGAGACTACAGTCAATCTTGCAGAGCCCTTCTGTTGACATTTCAAACATATATTTGACATTGCTTTCTCATTCCCTCCTGGTGGAGCAGGGAGCTCTGCAGAAAACTCTCTGCAGGGAGGGAACACTGTGGGCTGTTCCCCAGCCACCCTCATGGGGAATGAAATGGAGAAGCAACCCTTTTATCTCCCCTCCCTTTCCTTCTGTCTCCCTCTCCTTCCCCAGCTCCCCCAGACCATAAGTAGCCCCTGTCCTCTGCTTTGGCCCTTCCTTCCAGCAAAAGCTGAGCTGTCCCCTAGCTCCAAAACAGGACCTAAAAGCCACCAGCTCAGCAGTGCTGAGGGTTTGATAAAGCTCCATCCTGAGAGAATCCCAGCCCCTCTGCTGTGTGGTACCTGTAACAGCCCTTCCCTTGTGGGCACAAGGCAGAGGTCACAGGAGGAAGAGGATTTGAGCTGGGGTTCCATTCTGCTGCCACCCTCAGGTGGAAATTGCAATCTCTTAAGGAGGTTGATAAGAAACCTTCTCCCCTACATCTATATCCTCTGCCATCAGAGAGAAGGAGGCTTGAGAAGCATGAAGCCAGTGTTCAGCAGCAGCAGCAGCTACAGGGTCTGACTGCTCCATGAAACAAGTCAAGGTCGCCTTGCCAGCCCTCTGGGGAAGGCTGGGACACTGCCAGGAAAAGCCTGGAGCTGTGCCATTCCCCAGACTCCTTGTGCAGGGTGTCTCGCTCACAGCTGGAGCACCAAAGGGTGGGGAACCCTCACCCCCACACAAGAAAGAAGGGAGAGGAAAGCGGAGGGACATCCCTGTTCCAGCAGCAGCACATCCAAGTGCCTGTCAAGCATGTAAACCATCTTCAAGAGCTTCCCAGGTGCCAGAAACCCCAGCTGCTCTCTGGGCTGCTTCCAAAACCTGCAGTGTTCCCCTGACATCCCAGGAGGCACGAGGCTGCAGCACACTGAGCACTCACAGCAGGGCTGGACAGGCTGGGGGTGCATTCCCACTGCCAGGGTGCCCTGTCCTGGCTGTCACCCCCTGGCACTGCTTCTCTGGCAACCACCCCCCACCCTGCAGCTCCTCACTGTCCCCTCCCAGCCTGCTCTTGAGAGAGGGGAGAACGGCAAAACCATCCCCCTGGCCCTTCTGGAGCACCTCAACACAAGGAGGTGAGGAAAAGAAGCCACTTTGCAGCAGAGACTCGAGGTGACGTTTCCAGAGCAGAAGGAAGATCACCCTCAAAGTCACACCTCTGACCTAAGGCATCCACTGCTCTTTCCATCCCTTCCACTAACATGAGCCTCACAGGGAAACTGGGAGAATCAGAACTGGTTATGAGGAGGGACCTGACTGCTTTTATATCCCACACCACACCCCAGGGTGCCAGGATGCAGCCCGTGGGGCCGGCAGCTGGTCACTGCTCTATGGACACAGCAATAAATCACTGCAGACAGAGGGAGAAGGAAGGTCCAAAGTTCTTCAGGAAAACTGGATGGATTTGCAGAACATTCTACCATTTAATGAGGTTTTACAAATTGTTTCTAAGGTTTCTACAACTCCTCCTGTGTGTCAATTGAACAAATCCCTTTCTTCCTTTTAAGTTCTGTATTTAAAGATACATTTAATCTTCCTGTTAAAATATTTCCCATTTCCTCGTAAAATTACAGAACTAAGATTTTCATCTAGCTCTACCGCTCTGACTCAAACTCTTGCTGTAATCTTCTTCAGATCACCAGAGGTTGATGCCTGCAGATCAAAAAGAAATATTTATGATCACTGGTGTTTCCTTTAGAAACACCCACGACCCTCACAAGCTCACAGAATGAGATCCAATGACTCCAATTCAAAGCCAGGCAATTCCAGGTGGGACAAAGATGTCAGTGGTTAAGAGCAAAGGAAATGGAGCAGCAGAGCTGTTGGCTGAAGAGCACAGTCTCCTGCCCTGCAGGACCTCTGGGCCCAACTCAGCATTGCTAAAAGCCAAGCTCTTCCCCTGAGCATGCCCCAAGGACCCCGGGGAGGGCAGCAGCACCCGGACCCCCCAACACATGTTCTGGGGACCGCAGGTCCAACACAGCCACCACTGGGGACCCAAAGCCTGGCTGAAGCCCTGCAGTGAGCATCAGGCAGGAGGTGAGCTGAGATCTCACATTGATTTCTGCTGGCATTAAAGCTCCAGGAAGAGAAAAATACCTTACGCTGCAAGGAAGCGTTCTGCAGTGAGGCAGTTACGTGCCAGTTCCCTTCCCTGCTAATTTCTGCTTTGTCAAAGCCACTGGAAAGTATTACTTATGACTGACAAAGCAGTGGGATTTATGAATAGGCAAATTAAGAATAAAGAGGGAAGAAATAAGTCTGTTGATAAAAAAGCTGAATAATTCAGTTGAGGATCAGTTACTTGAGTCGATTCCCCCAGAATTTGAATGAAATATTTTTTACTTAAAGTAAGTTTGTCTTTTGGTTTGAAACCCTGTGAGCCGGAAAGCAACATATTTGCATTTTGCTTTCCAATACATAAACCGAGACTTCATTTTGTAGGCTTTCTTGTTGAATAATCTGCTCTAATTTAATTGAAACTTGAATCCTATAAAAAGCATTTTCTGCTTAGTTTTCTACTGATCTTGGGTATTGAGATTTTGTGATCTGAAAAAGCAATATGTCTACGTGTGCTGATTACCATCCCCAGAGGAGCTTCATTGTTTTCGTGTTTTCTGCTGAATAATCTGTTGAATCTAAAATGCAGTTTTGACTTAGCTCCTTATTGATATTTTTATTTTAAAATGCTCTGATATGAGGAGCAATTTGTTTATATTTTCTGCTGGGAAGTATTTCCTGTTGAGGAATAGGAGAGCTGATTCTATCAATGTTTACAAGAATAACTAAGTCAACAAAATTGCTCACACACTTAGCTTTGCTTGGCCCTAATAGCCAGATATTGAGATATTGAAACTGCAGGTCAGTGTCTGTGGGGCAAGTGAGGAGGGCATAGCCACCTCATCTTCCTCAGCTTTTCTCTCAGTCTTTAACAGCCTAAGTACCTAAGATCACTGAACTCAATACCTGGAGGTCCTTTCCAACTCAGGATATTCAGTGATGTTGTATGATACCTTTATGATACCTTTATAATTCCAGCCCAAAGTTCATCATTCTAAGAAAAACTGGAGAGGTTGGAAAGAAATAAGTGACAGTAAAGTTTGGTTTTGTTTCTGGATGCCCAGGAAAAGCCATTTGCGTGGCTTGGAGCAGACAATCCCAGGGCATGGGGACATCCCGGCATTGAGCTCAACACCAGCACTCAGACACACCAGAACTGAAACCAAGGAACTGTAGGCACTGAAATCCCTCTGCAGGTCTGGGACAAAGCCCTGAATGGGAAAACCAGTCCTGTCTCATCTGTCAGCCTCACTGAGCCAGGCCCTGCACATTATCTCTGCAATGGCTTGTAGTGCCTAATCACTACCAGGCTACGTACAACCTGGCACATCCTTTAATCACAGCAGCAATCGTAAGGAATTAAAATAAATTTATATATGTAATAATCACTCAGCCCTGGGTTATCAATAATACACGAGCAGCTTGTGAGAGAGCAGGAGGATGAATGAATCCATAGCCCAGCCTTGCTCTGCCACAGCCCATCAGAATTCCCAGCAGCAGGCAAGCACTACTGCCCGAGCTGCTGCTTGGAAACAAAACGGACAGCAGGAGGGCTGGGGGGAATATAGCATTTCATTCTGTGCATCAACAGAAATGGATTAATATAAGACAGGGATCCTCTGAGCAATGGCTGGGTAAAATATCACCGTGAGGACAGGAAAGCTACATTGACCGTGAAATAATTCCAAAGGGCAATATCATAATTTTGGTATCCCTTCTGTCCCCTGGGTGTTATTTCACACCACTCCTGTCATCAAAACAATGCTACAGACCAAATTCACAGCACTGGAGACTTGCAGACTGATTCTCCAGCCAGGCTGTCACACTTAGGGGTGTCTGGGGGTCCCTGCTGCTCCCCTGTGTGAGCTGGGGTGCCAGGAGTCAGCGTGGCCTCGGTGGGCACTGGAGATGGGCAGGTCTGTGTGGGTGAAGGGCACCAGCTGGATTAGCCAGATGCTGAAGGCATTGTGGCACGACCTTCAGCGGGGGCAGAAAAGACAGATTTGGCTCTCTTACAGGCAGCCACAAATCCCCCTGACCTCGGCAGCAGCAGGGCAGCCGTTCTGCAGGGCACAATTTGATTTCCAGAGTTTGGGAGTTCAATGCCAACTGTTCAGACATGCATAATCCCCCACTTAACTACGGGCAACCACGTGCTGGCGTGGCCCAGAGGCCTTGGCGGGAGGAGCCTGGGATGCACCCGGCTCTCATCGGATGCAGACACATGGGAGGGCTGTGCTGAGCCCTCTGAGCCCTCTGCTGTGCCCCTTGTCGGTGCTGTGCCAGTAAAATCCCCCTCCAAAGCCATCCTGAGAGCCCCTAAGCTCATGGGGCTGCTTGTTTGCCCCAGGTTTGCTTTTCTACCTGCTTAGAGAACCAGATCCTCCTGCTGCATCCCCAGAGCCTGCCATCTCCAGCCACCACCCATCCTGCTGTAACCCAACAACACCCCAGGGTCTCTGCAGGTGTGAAGGACCAGCCCCTGGGCATGAGGAATCACACTGGCAGCACACATTCATTGTGCATCCCTGGCACACGGGTGCACACCCAGCTCTGCAAGACACAGGAGCAGAAAGCCCATGCTCCAGACTTCAGGCAATAAGCAGATGGCTCCCCAGCACTATCATTTTACAACATTACAGCTTCTGCTCTGCTCATGCAGTAAACATTTTCTGGCTTATTGCATGAAAAAATGTGGCCACCATGGCTTTGCAAAATTCTACATTTTCTACATTATCTTTTTATCAAATGCTTTCAGGGTGGAGGGAGGGAAGAGCATTTCTATTTTCAATTTACATCCTGCAGGACACAGCGTTTTCCCTGGATCCCAGTGGGTTTTTGCTTCTTGTCTGCCTCCTTCCTGATTGTCATAGCTCTGTCACTGTTTGTGGGGAACTGGGAGATGGAAAGCTGTTATGCAGACATCAAGGGGTTGCAATTGCATGCTGGTAAACATGAGAGCAAGAGGGATTTCTGATGGTATTAGAAACCACAAGATACCTGCAGATGTAAGTGCTCCTGGAGGCAGCAGGTCTAGCTGTTAGCAGAGCAATTAGAGCCGGTGTTATTCCCAGCCCTGCCGCTGCCCTGTGAGTCACTGCAGAGGAGGGGACAGTGCCTTCCTCCCCACCCACCTGGTGGCAGCTCCATGGCACATGTGGGTCCCTGTATCCCACCCTCCAGCCAAGCCACTTGCACTTCCACCTAGGCCTTACAAGCTGGGAGAAGAGGGAAGGAAATAATCTGGAGGATGTGGCACAGTGCCTTGCTTTACATGTACAGCAATTACCATTCTGGCATTTTCCCTGTGTTCAGAATAAAAATGTCAATAAGGAACAAGTTATTACACCAGAAAGAGGGTGGAAATGGCAAGAGCTCATGCAGGCTCGAGGGCCTGGGCATTACTGCAAATGCTGCCCATTCCTGCTGTGTTCCCTGAGCTCTGGGGTCAGGCCTGTCCCTCCCTGCAGCACCATGAGACCGACCCAGCTGGTGCTCCCCAGTCCAAGGCAGCACTGGAACAAACTGGGATAGTCAGGGACTGGAGCACACAGTGCACAAGGAGTTGGGTTGTCAGCCTCCAAGCAGGCCTTACTGCCCTCCTCTGATCTCCACAACCCTGAGGCTGCCCTGGTAAATAATTTTTTTTTTTTTCTCTTTTAATGAGACCTTTCTGTCCTTTTCACTTTTGCCTTTTCCTTTCCAAGGTGCCCTGCTGAGCTTTCTGCTTCCACCAGCCCCTCCAGAGGCCTCATCAAGGAATGATGTTTCCAAAGGAAGCAAAGCAATTCCACACTGAACCTCAGGGTCCCTGCATCCAACAAGGCTCTTGGCAAAGGGCACCTCCAGAACTGTGAATACCAGAGGAGACCCAAACATGATATGGGATGAAGGAGGAGGGTAACAGGGGGAAAGGGATGCTCATAGCCAGTTTGCCCACACAGAGCCTGGCAGGAAGGATGAGGGGCAGGAATCTGGGTGCCCATAGCCAGCAACTACAGCCCAGCCCAAGGAGCAAGGCCAAGCAGGGCCCCCATGACACCCTCCTGACCATGGATGGTGAAATGGTTCTGACTGCACTTCTGCTATCCTGCACCTACACTGCCTTCCTCTCCCTGCTTTCAATTATGAAAGCAAAACAACACACACACAAAAAAAGCAAAACCAAAAAACTCAAAACAAACAAACAACATTAAAAAAAAAAAAAAAAAAGCCCTCCAGGAATTAATTAATGATTCATGTTGGATCCTTGGCAAACCTCACTCTGCAGAAGTTCAAAGCAGGAACAATAAGCATTTGGCAAAGAAGGGGCAGTGGGCTCATGCTTGGCGGTGTGTGGTGCGGAGTGCTGACAGCATCCCTCCATCCTTCCCCCACAGAACCAACACCTCAGGGACCACAGGAAAGGTTCTCCCAGGCTGCTCCAAGCCAAGTGTCACATCCAGCCCCAGGGAACAGCCACAACCCAGCTGTGAATAACCAGGGACAGGAGCTTGGGAGGAACACCATTGCTGCCTGTGGTGGCTGTGCCTGCCCTGCCTGCCTTGAATGAGGCACATCCTCCGGCCCGTGTGCTCACACACACGTGTGCCCTCCTGAAAACCTGGGCCTGAGCCACTCCAACCTGGCATCCTGGAGATTTAGGATAATGAGAGATCTTTAATGCAATTAATAGATGTCATGGGACATGGTCTTGTGAGTCTAGAGCAAATGAGGCTTGGATAATTGGTGCTGAAACACATATATCAGGGAGATGATTTTCCCCCCCTGACAGAGCTGGAGGCTGGAACACGCTGTCGACTGAGCCCGTACAAATGTTTGGCTATTCGCTGGCAGCAGCTTCCAAAGTTCTACTCTAGAGCTTCTGCCAGGCAGGCCTGCAATCCTAGCAGCAAACAAGCTGTCATTTGGTTGTTAAAAGAGCTGCCTGGAAAGTGGCTTTATCCCCACATGCATGCACAAACACCCGCGCACGTGCTCACGTGCATGGAACCAGCCAGCCGGCGCAGGCAGCAGCAGCAGCTCTTCTGCTCTTTGAGCTCTGCCTACAGCTTCCCTTCCCAAGGGGGGTCACTGGGGGTGCAGAGGAGGCTTTAGTCTGTGGCACCCCTGCCCTGTTATGTCAGTGAGAGCAGAGGGGTGTGTGTGTCCCACAGCAGGAGAGAGGGATGCACCCCATGGCATCCCACCAGAGGGTTGTGCCACCTCCAGCACTGTTCCCAGCAGTGGACCCACAACAGCACAGGACATGGTGCTCCCCAGACATCTCCATCCCTCAGTGGTCTGTGGCATTAACATTCTCTGAAGAGAGAGATATAATTCTTTCTCTCAGGTTTTTCCTGGAGAAAAACAGAAATCAAAACAATTCTTATCTCATTTACTGCTCCTGTGCTTTGGAACATGTGGAATGTGCTGGAAGATTATTTACCTGAAGGAATTTGCTTGATTGGATTCTGGTGTGAGTGTTTTGTTTTCTTCACCAATCTCTGCAAACTGTGTCCTGACAGTCAGTCAGGAGACAGTCAGGAGATTTGGTTGAGTGCTTGTGCAGTTTGAGTTTAGATGTAGTGTAATATAGTATAGAATAATATAGTATAATAAAGTAATTAATTAGCCTTCTGATGTCAATGGACTCCTCCTCATCATTTCTCCCTGCCACGGGGGTCACCCTTGATTCTGACAGTGGTCTGGTCAAAGCCATAAATAAATCTACCTCTACATTGCCTCTGCAGCACCTCCAAATACCAGACAAGGCCACATGCTGCTTCCCCAGATCCCCAAACCTGCTCCAAGCTATTGCCAAGGCACATGTAACCAAAAAGCCATGAATTTTCAGAAACTGCCTAATAGAAACCATTATCTGGTTTGTGCAAGGTTCCTAAATGAAAAGTTTTGTCTAGCACTGAACTCAAGTGAATCAAAATCACCTGCAGGACAGGACTTAGGAAAAACCCAAGCCCTGGCATTTCACTGGGAAATATTCAGGAATTTTGCCGCAGTAAGGGAAAAAGTATTTAATTTCTCAAGCACGAACCATAATAAAATGTTAAATACAACCTGGATATTAAATTAAAACATAAAAGTCAAAACACATCAAATCAAAGAGACACATTTGAATTTCCTGGACACTGTCAACAGACAGAAGCCAGAATTATTTGCTTCAATATTCTCCCACCTGAATATTGGCTCCATGGCTCCATGCTGATTCTGATAATGTAGTTTGATAAAAAATACATTTTCCAATGGAAAATTTTACCCCAGTACCCTCTTCCTCCATTTCCAGAGTGCCTGATGGATGATGCAGGGGAAAGAGGTGGTGTCACTCCAGGGCAGGTCCCCAGCAGAGAGGAGACCAGCCTTGAGATGCTGCCCCACGCTTGGCTTGTGCAGGACCAGGGGAAATGGACCCAGCCTGTGCCCCTTAACGAATGGGAAAGCATTCCCATGGGTTATTAAGCATTTGTGTATGGGTTTGGAAACTGTAGCCCTGTCACCACAATGTAATTATGGATAAACACAAGATGGGCCATCAGAGAGCAACTGAGCACTAGGCTGGAAGAAGGGCCCTGCTCCCTTCCCCACCCTCTCCCAGCACTCACTGGGAAGGAAGGAGATGGCCCTGGGCAGCCTGAGCCATCAGCTCTGCACCAGAGCAGCTCTGCCAACCAGCCCTGGGCACTCCTGGCCTGCTAAAACCAAGCTGGCTGGGGGCCAGGCTGTGCCAAGGCAAGGACTGTAAGAGCTCCCTAGGGACAAATCACTTCTGACAGCAAAAGAGGGAATCACACCCTGCCTGAGCCCACTCCTGGTTGTCACTGGGCACCTGCAGTGCAGCCCCAGCTCCTGCAGATGTATCTGTGGGGCTCCAGCCCCCAGGAACAAACCCAGAGCATCAGAGACAAAAAATAAAAGTGAGCATGGCCTTGGTTTACTGCTCTGCAGCCCTGTGCTTCTGTGGCAGAGGAAGGGTACCAGGGGATGTGCCTGGCTCACAGGGTCCAGCACATCATTAGGCAGCCATGGAGCCCTGTGAAGCCCATTTCTGCTCTGGATCAGCTGGTGCCAGGTTGTGGAGAGAGCAGAGGGCCTCGAGAGCCCAGGACATGGGGATGCCAAGCTGTCCTGCCTGGCAGGGCTCCCCACAGGACACTGGTGTGTCCAGCCCCACATGCTGCTGGCCCAGGGGCACCCCTGCCCACTGTACAGCACCTGAGCCCCCTGAGGGGAGCAGGGCCCAGGCATGGCTGCTTTCTGCAAGGCCAGGGCTTCCCCAGGGCCCTGGCACCCCATGTCAGCACAGCCCACGGGCACAGCCTGGCTCCAGCTGCAGAGCTGACCAGGCTAATGCATGCAACACCTGGGAGTCAGGAGTTAAAAGAGCAGCTGAGAGGCAGCTCTGTGGCCATCTGCCAGGTGATACAAGCAGTGCTTTCATAATTCAACAGGCAATAAAGTGTTAGAGAAAGTCAAGGCCAGCAGCCTGTCTCAGGGAAGGTATCTTGAGAGCAGGGCTAGCACCTGAATCCTCAAGCCTGCAGGTGTGGACATGCAGAGGGGAAACACAGATGCCCTGCAAGGATCCTGCACACCTTGCTGCAGGATCAGGTCGTCTTATGTTGCAAATGGAAGATGTGGCTGGGGTGTGTATTCTATTTCCCATCTGTTAGAGGTGGGGCAGTTCTCTTCTGTTCATTGGGCAGTTTCCTTTATCTCTTCCACAAGCCATCCTCCCTCCAGGAGATCTCTTCTGTTCATGGGCCATTAATTATTAATTATCTCCTGTTCATGGGCCAGTGCCATCATCCCATGGGGAGATGCCCTGCCCAGGGGAGGAGCCAAGCATTCCTACCTGGATCCAATCTGAGGTTTGGGACACCCCAGCAGCCTTTGCCCACTGCATTCCCAGAGGAGCAGCTTCTGCTGCCCTGCATTGCCAGAGGGAGCCCAGGCCCATCTGCAGCAGCCCTGGAGCTGCAGAGGAAAACTCCCCCCTTGTGCAGGATCCCTGCTCCAGCAGAGCCACAGCTGGCACTGCAGGAGGCTGAACCCCCATGGGATGGGGCTGTGCCACCACCCTGACACACAGGGGGCCAGGGCCTGCTCTCACTCTGGCAGTGTTGTTTTGTATTACTTTTTTTTTCCTAATAAAGTAACTGTTATTCCTATCTTTGCCTGAGAGCCCTTTAATTTCAAAATTACAATAATTTGGAGGGAGGGGGTTTATATTTTCCATTTCAAGAGGCTTCTGCTTTCTTTAGCAGACACTGCCTTTTCAAACCGAGACACAGGTAAAAGCAGATGCTTCTTTAAAGGATTAGACGTTATTGAGATGAATGAGAACAGGAAATAGAGTTGGGCTAATGAAGGCAGCAGTGTGGAAAGTCCTCAGCCCCTGGGGGTTAGGCTGAATAGCTGGAAAGAAGATTTACCTGAGATCTGCCACTTTCTGTTAGACCTGCAGTGCAGAGCATGTTCTCCTGCACTGGGGATTCATCAGTTCCAGCTGCCAGTAAAAGGGCCACAGGATGCCTTCCTGAGGTGCTCCTCCAGTTCTGCCACAAGTTGTCAGCAGAGCAAGAGTTCCCTGTGCAAGCAGCAAGGAAGTGGCTTTCTCTGGACATCATTCCTGCAGAGCACAGTTAGAAGTCCTGGAATTTGTAGCATCACAAAGATGGCACTTGGCTGTCCTATCCTGAGGAGCTTTGGAACAGCCTGGGTCTCACTGGGTGACTTGCCAGACCCAGCCACCATGCTCCCCACTATCTACAGGCTGCCTTCCTAATCTCTAGCTCTGCTGACCCAACGAGGCATTGGGAGCAGTGGTGACAGAAAGGTAAACAAAGTGGCAGCTGGACACCACAACTTAGGATACACCCAGAAACCACCACTTAAGATACAACCCGGCATGGGAATCCCAAAGGCCTGACATTGCCCAGCAAAAGGGTGTTCCTAGTTGGCACAGGCAGCTCTCCTGCCCCAGGAGAGCCTTGGAGGCACAAGGAGGGTTAACTCACAACCATGGGAGCAGAAAATGAGGTTCCAGTTATTAGTTGATTTATTGGTCTGTCCTCAGTTGGCACTCAGGACTCAGAAGAAAATGTTCCACTCCAAAGCATTAAGCATCTTCAAAGAGCAGAAGCATTAAAAATTGAAATCATAAAATAGACATGTAAATATAGCAGAGGTAAGCGGGGCAGCGAGGAGAGGAGACGAGCAGAGCCAGCCCCAGCAGAGCCTGCAGGGCAAGGAAAGGGCTGTGCCAGGGGGATGGAGCCATGCTGGGGTGGCTGCAGCCCCCCAGGCTGGGGGGATAACCTGCAGGGAAGCTCTGGATAGCTTCCCTGAGTGACTGCACTGCTCACCAAGATCTGCAGCTTGCAAACACCAAAGGGCAAAGCTGCCTTGCTGGATGCGCGCAGGAACCTCACCCCACAGCCCCTCACCACCCTCCCCTGGCCTATACTCCATACCTCTAGGTGTTTTTACTCCCTATCTCCCACACCAATCCTTCCCAAAATACTTCAAACATGGCAAGAGAGGGGGGTGGGGCTGCCTGCCAACAGTTCACCAGGTCAAGTAAACCCAGTGAAGTCAATCAGCTCTACATCAGGAGTCACAGCTTGATGGCAAACTAATGCTTTAGGCAAGGGCTATTGGTCACATGCAGCATTTCACAGGTCAGGGACAAGCACTCCCTTTCCTTCTCTCCTAGAGGAGCAGGGCAGAACAGACCCAAACTCCTCTGGCCAGCTGGATGGTGTCACTCTTCCCAAAGCACCTGCCAAAGCAGAGGGCTCAGCAGCACTCCCCAAACCTGAGGATGGGCTGCTGAGGTGCTGGTCCCTTCCTGGGCATAGAGGAAGGGAAGGGACCCAAGGTAAGTCACTACCCCTGTGTAAGAGTCCCTGGCTGGGCCTGGGAAGTGGGAGTTAAGAACTGCTCCAGCATCTGGCCCAGCCTAAGGCACCAGCTGCCAGCAGGGGAAAGATGTGGAAAAAGGAAAAGGGAGGCTGGGGACACAAAACCTCCTTGCCACAGTGGGAACACGCATCTGGCTGGGGACTGACATTTGTGGACAAGTGTGTGGCAAACCCACCCTCCTAATGAACACTGGGCTGCCTGTTGATTATACTTGCAGAGCTATCTGCAGATACCAAGCCCTCCTGGTTTGCCACCAGCCTTTCAGGAGGGTGCTGGATGCTCAGCCCCTCTCTAAACCCACCTTGCTCAAGGGCCTTGAACCTCCGTGTGCAGGAAAGAAACCCCTTCAAGGACCAGCAAACCAGCCAAAGGATGAAACATGAGGCAGCCACAACAGGGGTCAGATGAGCTCCTAAGCTTTCAAACCTCTGGAAGCACAACCATCATCTTGGGAAAGGTCTCCAGTGAGGAACTGGGAACTCACCAAATCCTCCAGAGTGCTGGAGTCCCCAAAGGACCCCATCCCACGTGAGGTCAGCAAGAGGGACCCACCACCACTGCCCCTCACCACGCTCTGGCACAAACCCAGCTCTCTTGGCACCCATACCTGCTTTTCCTCTACACACAATTTTTTCTTAATTGGGAGCTTGTTAATTATCGCAATACTTTGCAGAGGAAATAAACAGCAATTAGAGAAATAAGTGGTATTTTTATTCGCTGGCACTCTGGCAGAGCTCTGTGACGCCTCCCATCCCTCGCTCCCACACGGGCACATGTTGCTGCCTGCTCCGGCGTCGCTGCCCGAGTGCTCTGCTCCGTCTGTTCCCCACGAGCAGGGCACTGTGCTGGTGGGCTGCCTTGCTCTCCCCCGGGGAGGAAGCGTTACTGTGTGAAAGCAGCAGGCTGTCCCACTCTAATCTGTTTTAAAAGTCATAAATTGCTGAGAAAAGCCAGTTTTCCCGCACAACAGAAGGTTAGCGTGTTTAAAGAGAGCACTGGAACTGTTTTTATTAATCAGAACTGCCATAAAGAAAGCATTTTAATTAACATAATTATCCTGTTTGAGAGAAGCAGCCCATACCTCACAGATACTTTTCAAACTAAAGATGCAGGCTGTCACAGTCAGTCATAATTAAGCAAAATGAGCTGCTTTTCCTTGTTCTATGTCTGCCTCTTTCCAGCCACATGCTTCCCCCTTCCTCTTACACTCAGTACAAAGCAAGCAGAGACAACATCATGGGGGTGGCAGGGCAGGTCTCCATCCCTGCATCTCAGTCTCCAGCACAGAGCAGCTGGGGTTAATCTCCATCCAAGCCAGCAGTGCCAACTCTGGGCACTGACCAAGCTGCAAACCATCAACCTGGAAGATGGAGGTGGCTATAAAAACCCACAGGATCTGTACGACTCTGTTTGCAGCACAGTCTCACAGTCAACAGATAAAAGATTTATTCTCATTGAAAAAGACAAAAAGAAAACCATAAAAAGCCTGGCACTGGGCTGCCCGCCAGCACCGAGAGAGAGGAGCGGGTAAAGGGAATAAAAGCTGGCACGGGCAGGCAGCTGTGTGGGGCTGGGTTTCTCTGAGCATCCCAGACACAAATCTCTGGAGGGCAGAGAGTTGACCAGGAACTGCAGCCTTCAGCAGCAGCCCTCATCCTTCTCCTCCTGCCTGTTTCTGCCTGCAGCATGAGGCTCCACTACAAGCCTTAGGCAGCATCTTCCATTCCTCCCTACACAGTAAGAGGCTCAGTAGCTCCCTTGGCACAACCCTGCCCCCTCTTTGCTCCCAATGCTGGTGTCTCCCTTCCAAAGGGCAGGACAGGGCACACAAAGCAATCAGGCATAATTTCCAAATCCCATGTTGGCTGCTTCAGCCGAGACATTCTGCACCTCCTGCACACCTCGAGTGTCCTGCAGCTGGACACAGACCTTTGGCCAGCCAGCCAAAATCCCTTAATGGCAGCACCATTCAGTATTTTAACAGGTACTTTCAAGAATGCTCTGCTATTTGGCAGAATGTGCAGTGTACTAGACTGTTAACAATTTGTGGTTTAATTAAAACCTCCTTTATTTATAAAAGATGGTTCTGAGTTGATGGCTTTGCCCTGAAATAGCACAGCACTGCTGGAGATGCTCGTGTCATGTCCTTCATTCACACCCAATGTCATCTCAAAGGGACCAAAGTCACCATGCTGAGTTCTCAGCCCTGTGTCCCCAAGGACTGCAGGGACAAGGACACCCATCCTGCCCACACAGCACCCAGTGCTGAGTGTCACCACCCTAAGGCAGCCCATGTTCCCTTACTGCCAGTCAAGAGCTATCTGCAGGTAGAACAAGGCAAAAACTTTGAAAAGAGGTATTTTTAGATATTTTTTCCTTTTTTTGTTGGTGTGGTTTCCTTAAGAAAACAAGTCTTGTGCCATCACGTGCTCCACATGTTGTCTGTCTACCCTAATTACTCTCCGACTCAGCAGTCAAATTCAACAGCTTGTGAGTGACAGCTGAAAATCTCAGAGTTATTAAATTCCTGGAGGTTTCATGGAAATAACCAGGCAGACAGAGTGGAGAGGTCTTCCTCAGCTCGGCTGAGCCAGGCTGCAGCAGGAGCCTGGGTCTTGCAAGGCACCAGAGGATCCACATCGGAGAAAGGAAAAGCACAAAAGCCCTGATGATGCAAGGGAAAGGCTGAATCAGAGGATGTAGCGTGCTAGATATTGAAATCAGTCAATCTTCAAGTATTAGCCCCTGGAAAAGCAGCCTTCTGTAGTGCTGAGTGGCGTGTTAACAACCTGTTTTCAAACAGGAAACACAATTTCCATGGGAGAATCAGGTTTTCTGGATGGAAGAATTAAAATATTCGGGGAAAAAAAAAATAATCGAGCGCACTTTTCTTCTTTGGTTCAACACAGACTGACACATTTCAGGTGACTAAAAAGACATCTGGGACCCACCACAGAAAGTGTAGAAGCATCTCCTGCATGAAATTTTGCTGGGCAGGGGTCAGAACTCATGTCAGCCTGCTCTGGGTGCCCCCAGGAGAGCTGGCCAGGGACACGGAGCAAAAGGAGAGCACAGAGTAGAGGCAGCAGGACAAAGCCTCGGGCTGGCTGCTGTGAAGGGCTTTGGGTGGTGCCGGGGAGGGTTTTATTTTTACACAGACTACGAAGCACCCACTTAGAGACGTCTCAAGACCTACTTGTAAGACCAAATAAAAATATCTCCTGATTCTCGATTGTGAGATCTGGGAAGGAGGCTTCCAAAATTGGGTTCTCTCCCTGCCTGCGCAGAGGACGGGGTTGTGACACCACAGAGGAGCTGTTTGTAGGTCTCCGTTTGCAGGCAGGCAGCCTCACCCTCCCTCAACCAGGGCATCTGCCTTGCCCAGCTCCCAGTGCCCGGCAGAAATAGGACTCCTTGCTGTCGGTGGCACTGCACTGCATTGCAGCGGCTCTCACAGCCACGTCCCCTCTCTCTGTGATCCTGTGGCTGCCCGGACAGAACCCACAGGGCCGGGGGGAGTTCCCCCCTGCACCGCCCGTCACAAACCAAAGCTACGGCGAGAAGAGGCGACGCTTCTGAACTCCTTAGCAGGGGAATGTTAATGAGCGCAGAGCGGAGGGTGAGAAAAGCCCTCAATCGTGTTAGCTCCGCTGCCAGAGCTGATGAACATCCCCAGCCGGAGCGCCCCGTCCAACACCCGGCACGGGGCAAGGAGGGAAAACAGTCCTCAAAAGCACATTGATCCCTGCTTAACCTTAGAAAAACACCTCATGCGAGCTGATGGTGCCTACGGCATGGGGCTGCCGGATCCCATCCCGCCCATGCTGCCGGCAAGGGATGCTCTCCATGAGCGGGAGGAGCCCGGGCTTCCGCTGCATGAAGAACTCACGCGGCAGGTTTTATAGTGGGGACTCGGTTTTGAGCTTGTGTAACTCTCCCATGTTTTTATGTTTGTTTTTCTTTTTTTTTTTTTCCTTTACGGGGCCAGGAAAGTGCCATGTAAAGTGTAAGTACAAAAATACCGATTTTCCTCAGCTAAGCAGCCACGTGAGCGGCTCGGCTTGCGCCGCCCTGCCTCCCGAACGCTGTGTGCACACACATGTGCGCTGCTCCGTGACACACCGGCACATTTGTTACGGTGACAGCCTGCCGCTCCCCCTTGGGGCGAAATGTGGTTTAATTTTTAGTATAACCTTAAAAAAAGGAGACTAGCAAAGCTGCTCTCCCATAAATTTTGTAAGTGACATTTATTTCTCGGTGCATTATCGCTAGTGATGGACAAATCTGGAATTTAGGGGAGCAGCCATCTTCTCCTGCCAGCTCCAATGTGATGAGGTGGTTATCCTTAGGCTCAGCTCAGGCACTGCCTGGAAAATTTCCAGATGCTGAGCCCTCTTCTCCCTTCAACATCTCGGCACAAAGTGCAGCCCCTGTGTGCCTTAGGGGGCTCTGGGTACTTCTTTGGGTGTCTGGAGACCCCACCTCTAAGGAAGCTCCCATGGGCAGGACACCAGCAGTAACACAGCAGAGTTTCCCACCCAATCTCACCAGCTCAGCCCATGAAAGCATCTCTGGCCTGCTCAGATCCCTGCCCATCCTCCTGTGGGATGATGAGTTTGCTTTAAGAGCTCATCAGATCTTCCTGGTCACCGAGATGAGCTCCCTGCTACCTGAAGCCTGCCAAGTCTCAACTTGAATACAGAGAAAAGATCCCAACAGCTGGGTGTTTAATGACAGCACTAGAAATCAGGCTCTGCAGAGTCACACCAGGTTATTGCAGCTCCCTGGAGCTGGCTTTGGGGTGTGCCAGAGAGGCTGGTGCTTCCAGCTCTGTCCAAAAGCGCAGTGGTTCAAGGAAACACAAACCATTCCAAACCCCACACAAACCATGCCCAACCCTTCTCAAACCATGCCCAGCTCCCAAATGCTGAGCTCAGAGGAGCACAGGTAGGGATTCACAGTGCAGTCCTCTCCAAAATGTGGGTGCAGGGGCTTTGCACCACTGGGTGCCAGGGTGAAATACCATTATTTGTGTCCCAACAGATGAAAATGCAAGATGCCACTAAATCCATTACATCCATATGATTTCTACAAGAGACAGAGGGCCAGAAGATGTCCAATTTACTACCCTGGGGCTGGACTAGACCCAAAGAAACTCTTCCAGTTCCTTCACACTGACAAAAGATCAAAGGAGCAGTTGTTAATGGATAGCAAAGTCTGATGTAATTTGTGGCACAGTTATTTACACCTAGGAAAAAGCAGGCTGGTGTCAGCCCTGCCACGACAAGTCCTTGAGTGTTGCCCTGCCTGCTGGTACACAGGAATCTGCAGTCAGTCACACTGAATTTCTAGGGAAGAGGTCCTTTCAGAAACAGCACTCTGAGTCCTAAAGACTTGGGCACCTCCAACTGCAAAGTGCTTCTAAACAGCCACAACAGGCTTTCCCCACACTCTAACAGAGTCTGGAAAAGCCTTTTCTCTGAGCAGACAAGTGCTTCCCTCTGCTGAGGTGGCTCAGCATCCTTGGAGCATCCCCTGTGCTCCTGGAGATGCCTCTCTCAGCCATTCCTGGAGCTGTGTTTGGGCTCCCTTCCAGCCCAGGGGATGGTAAATGCTGAGCAGAGCCAGCAGTGGCTCCAGGCCTGACTCTGGCAGGAGGTCCTCCCCTGTGCCAGCCACCTCTGGGAGACCTGGGACTGACCCTCAGCACTCCTCCTCACACAGCCCAAGCAAAGGCATCTCCTGGAATCTTCCAGCATCAATGTCCTCTGTTGTTGTTCTATTATCTCTCTAGAGTTTCATATTGCTGTTATCAGATTTTTAAAGTCCATACCTCTTTGGCATATTCTCATGGCTGTAGATCTTTGCTGCACAGACTCCTTCTGCTGCATGCTGTTCTCTCTCAGGTCAGGGCTCCTCCAAGGCTCTCCCTGACTGGCTACCCCAACCCTTTTTATCTCAGCCATCTTCATTGGTTACAGCTGCAGCCCAATTAAGGACATCACAGCTGCAGCCCATCAAGGGCAGCTGGGACCTCTGGGGCAAAGCCTCTATAAAAAAATTCAAATGCATTGCCTCTACTATATTTCCCCCTTTTCTTTTACATAAGTTAACAGTTGTACAGATATTCAAATACAATGTATACATTTATCTATGACTCACATGCCATGTACAACCCACATAGCTCCTTGCTCAAAGGCCATACTCTTTCACAGCTCCCTGACCCAAAGGCTACATTCTGTCGCAGCTCTTAGCCACCACAGCTCTCGGCTGTCTTATCTTCTGTTAACTATCACATTGGGGTCACCACTTGATGTTGTTCTATTATTTCTCTAGAGTCCCATAATGATATTCTCAGACTTCTAAAGTCCATACCTCTTCGGTGTGTTCTCATAGCTGCAGGTCTTCACTGCACAGACTCCTTCTTCTGCACACTGTCCTCTCTCAGTTCAGGGCTCCTCCAAGGCTCTCCCTGACTAGCTAACCCACCCCCTTTTATCCCAGTTATCTTCATTGGTTACAGCTGCAGCCCAATTAAGGACATCACAGCTGCAGCCCATCAAGGGCAATGGGGACCTCTGGGGCAAAGCCTCTATACAGATATTCAAATACAAATATTCAAATACAATACATTTCCTCTACTATAGTCCTCTGCTCCTCTGCCTTCCACCTTCTCAACACACTCTGGAAAACCAAGCTGTAATTTCCTAAGCTGTGTGACCAAGTCTTGCTCTGGTGTCACCACACATCTCCAATTCCCCATGTCACATCTCAGCTGCTTCCCAGCTCCTCCCTGGCCTCTCCACTCAACAGGGGGCACAAGTCAGTCATGTTTTGGCAAAGGGGTGCCTACAAAACCTCAGCTGCAGCCCTGACTTAAAAAAATAAGAGCATAGGGAAAAAATAAGGCAGCCTCAACAAGGCTGAGCACTGGGACCCATCACCATGCCACCAGGGTTAGGGGTGGCACCCATGGGAGCCCCTGCCTTGTCAGCAGCTCACTCTGAACATGCAACTGAGCCAAGAGAATTGTAACTCTTTCCTCTGTGCTGTCTGAAGGCTGCATCATCCCCCAAAGGCCCTGGGGGAGTTGAAATAAGGATGAACATCGGGTCAGACATGTCTCCTGCTCATAGGCATGCACACATCTGCCTCTCCAAAGAGCCTGGAAACGGAGTCACAAGCACAGCCCAGCCCTAAAATCCACTCTGAAGCATGCAGGTGAGGAGGCAGGAGAGCTCCTGGGTCAGCACAGCAGGCTGCAGGGTCTGAGGATGAGGCTCAGAGATGCTCAGACTGAACTCTCCACTGTCTCTTGCTCAGCTGCCCATGACTGCTGGTGCCCAGTCAGAGACCCCACGGGGCCCTCAGAGGCACAGGAGACCAAAACACCCCTTCTCCCTCCTCAAAACACCATGTTTATCTGTGCACCAGCTTATGACTGATCTGAGTCCATGCCCTTGTAAGTTAAGATTTAAAGTTTTAACAAAAGCCATTCACTGTTTTGTCTGGGCAAACTGCTGGGAGCACCACCCGCTCAATTTTATGGATAAAAGCCTCTTTTCTCTAAAAACATGGGACCAGTTCTCCCCATGACAGCAAAGTGAGCAACACAAAGCTTCAGACTGCACAGGACAACAGTTTTCCAGCACTTCTGCCAGGCTATGAGGAAAAAACCACATCCAACAACATCTGCAAAGAGAGTTGGTGTGAAACCCTTAGAGACTAGTGGGCAGAGCAGGTTTCCAGCCTCTTCCAGCAGCTGGGAGCACAGCAAAGGATGCCACCAGTCACTGTACAGGGCATCTGTGTGTTGCTTTGCTTTGCTATCCATTATTATGCACCCCAAGGAAGGACCTGCTGTGCCCCCAGCAGCCCCCTGCAGCTCCAGGAGAGCAGCCCCAGTGGATTCTCTTCCAAGGTGCTCCCATCGACCATGGGGGGACAAAGCAATGAGGAAGCAGACAAGGAATGCATGACTTTCCCATCGTGCAGGGACTGCTGGGATTTGCTGGAAGGCATCCAATTAGTTAACGAGCACTCCAGAGCTGAGTCTGGTCTGGAATTAGTAATTAATTACCACAAGACAAGCAAGGGTGTCTATATTGGAGAAACCCATGTCTGTCTTAGGGATGGACTTAGGGAAAGAGAGTTTGCCCAGCAAACCCACACTGAAGTGAAGTGGAGAGGAGCAGCTGGCAAGCAGGATGATGTGGATCCCAGAAAGATGCACAACATCAGGAGCAAACATCACAGCTGGCCCTCATCCTTGACATCCTGTACAGGAACTGGTCCAGCTGGAAGCCCTGGGCCCTAGAGCTGGTTCTCCATGCTGATCCCAGCCCATCACAGGCCCCACGGGCACAGCCAGTGAACACTTTGCTTCTGATGAGCAAAACTGGAGCAATGAAGTGAACAAGACACCTCAGCCTGGCTGGCTGCCTCCTCCTTTCACCATCCACAAAGACCATAGCTTTGGAAATCCTGGAATAATTCCCTCATATCCATTTCTTTCATTAGTCTTCTGCTCCAGGTTCCTGAGCATGCTCCAGTGCAGGAGGACTCATCAGCTTCCAGGTCCGAGGTGGCTCAGAGGAGCCAGGCTGTCACCAGCAGCATCAGCCCTGGGCACCAGCAATCTCCCACCAGGTTCTCCTGGTTGAAAATCAGTGGCTGAGCTCTGGGGAGAAGGAGAATGTGTCCTCCTGAGCATTCACTCCCAGGCCTCACAGCTCCTTGTCCCCATCTGCCTCTCTGGAGCATGTCCCCATGCGGCAGGAGCTGCGGAGCAGCTCTGCATCCAGCCCCTGTGATAAATTAGCCAGGGATTCAGGCATTTCAGCACAGCTGCCTCATCCTCTGCCAGCATGACAATGTGATTAATTTTGGGTGCAGATGAAGCTCATTTGTCAGAGGCACGTGATGGCTGCGCAGGCTGCAGGGGCGTGCGGGGAGCCCCGGGGTGCAGGCAGAGTGGGAGCCCAGGCAAAAGGCAGCAGGCAGGGAGGGAGAGTGAAGAGCCAAGCCCGGGGCTCTCCTCTCAGGAAGGCTGTTTGCCACATTGGCTCATGATTAAGCATGCTGGGGAAGAAGAGCCCGTGTGGGAAGAGAGCTTTTATCTCTGCTAACACACATGGCCACGTCTGGGGAGAGATGTGCAACGGGAGGGGTGTAAGAGGATTGGGGAGAAGAAGCCATGAGCTGATTACGCTGTGTCAGGAGAGGCAGCTCTACCACCATGGCCACTTCTCCCCCATTGCCCCCTCCTCCAGGCCATTTTCCACTTTCTCCCTTTTTTGGAGGACCAGTGGGTCCTGTCTTGCCTGTCCCCACTCTGAAGCTATAGACACTTGCTTTTTGTTGCTGGAGGGAGTGTGGCCAGAGCTGTTCCTGCAGGAATTGTCTGGGAAGACAAAGCTATATGTTCACTTCCCAATGTAACACAGCCCTGACACAGAAAAATCTCTTGATTGGTTCATCAACCTCTTGGCTGGAGTTTCTCCACGTGCTGGAATATGGCAGTGCTGCTTCCTCAACACAGCACAGCTCTCCCAAGGGCCTGAGCTGCTCCCTGCTGAGGCTGCCAAGGTCATGAGCAAAGCATCACGGATGAGGAGTCTCTGCACAGTTTAGGAGTGAGGAGCAGCTTTTGGGGTAAGCTCACACCATGCCTGATGCCCTCTGGTGAGATGGATGCACAAGGAGAGGACATCAGGGCAGCTCCCTAGGCACCAGGATCCACAACCTTCGTTTGCCCCCTGCCATGGTTAGATATGCCCCAGACACTGGTGTCCCTGTTGTAGAACAGCTCTGTCTCAGAGCAAGGTCATGCCAGCAGCACCCCAAAACCCTGAGATCACTGTAACAATACTCCCTTTGATAATTTTAGGCCCCAAGTAGTGAACTACTTGCAGCTAAAGAAAAGAAAACCCTTCAAGTTCAACGAGGCCATGCAACCTGGGACATCGCTGGCAACTCCTTGAGCACATGGCTGATGTCACTGCATTCCATGGGACTTAATTATCAAACCAACAGATAGCATCAAACAAAGAGGCTGCTTTTTTTGATAAATGCATACTTAAAAAAAAAAAAAAAAACACATCAAGAGGACAAAGGTGAAGATGACACAATACATGGTAGCCACGCTGATTGCAATACACCTCTGCTGATTTACCTCAGCACAGAACCAGGACCCTTTCTGCTGGGTTAAAGGTAAGGTTAGAAAACCCATGGGGACTATAGAAATGTGAAAACATCAAACACTGAATGGCACAGGGACTTGGGCCTGAGAAAGCCCTGAAATGTTATCCTTCTACCCACTAGTCCCTCAGGAGAGTCAGCTGGGTGGCTGGTGGCAGAGAGGGTGGCCTGAGAGGAGCACATTCCTGGAAAGGTTACAGGTGACAACACTAGCTTGCAGCCAGGACTGCAGCTTCTCACATTCACATTTCTTCCAGGGCCTAAATGCTCCTCTAAGCCTGGCTCCTGTGCAAACGTCCCCAGGCAGGCTGTGCTCTCCTTCCACCCATCAGTTCACCTTCTTATTGTTCCCCTGATGTCCCCTGAAGTCACACCCAGTGGAAATACCTCCCAGCTTTTATTACAATCATCATGCCAATCACCAAAGTTTTCAGTTCCCGTCCAATACAGATTGCCCAGGAAGGATTAAACATGCCCACACAGTTTCCCTTCATGGACTATAGGAGGGCACTGATAGACACATCTCAGTGTATTTTCACACACAGGGGAAAGAACTCTGGGGTGAAGTGCAGCAGGAACTGGCTCCTCAACAGGGGCACACTCAGGCTCTTCCACCTGCCTGGGGAGCAGTGGTGGTGCCCAGCCCCAGTGCCCTTCCAACCCCAGGTGACACTTTCACAACAGACTCAGTGAGGAGAAAACACAACTGCACTTACCAGAGCTGAAACCCTACAAGGACCTGCTGGTGAGGCAAGGAACCTGGAAAGGAAGAGAAGAAGAGATGTGGTTCAGTGGGTTGGCTGTGGTCAGCAGCAGGGGAGTGTTGGTGTGGCCCAGCCCTGGAGGGGTGGATGGGCAGCACGTTCAGACAGGGCTGTGGCAGTCACCTACCCTGGCATTGCACCAGCACCATCTAAATTGATCAGGGCCACCTAAATCCACCCAGCCCTGCTTGCCAGCCTCTCCAGGGGCTCAGCTGATGCTGGCAGAGCTACAGCTGCTGCACACTAGAGGAATTCACCAAGGGATTAAGGAGCCATTCCCATCATTACCATCCTGGTATGAACATCGGGCTGCCCCATCAGTGTTCCCCTCTCATCAGCTCCCGGAGCACGCCATGCAAATCTGTGCAAAGGAGTCACAACAACGCACCTGGGAAACCATAAATATCTGTGAAAAATCTCCCCATAAATCCACAGAAAGAGGAATTTATGGTGCTTTCTTTGGAGATTTCTCTGGGTGTTCCCTATTAAGCCATTGTGCTTGTTTGCATAAGTATTCCTCAGACAGTAAAGTCTTCTCTGCCATCAGTTATCAGCTCTGCAAACAGGAGCAGCACCAGGCGTGGGACGCACAAACACCCAGCTGTAAAGATGAGGGACTGCTCCTCACCTTGTGAAGAAATCAAGGGTATTAATTGCTTAGTGCAACCACAACACACTCCCAGCAAGGACAGGGTGAACTGGCAGCCCTGACATGTACAGAACAACTGAGAAAAGGGAAACGAGCCAAAAACCTCTCTGTGTGCTCTCAGGGTATGCCACACAATGGCAAAGCTGTGGAAAGAATGAGGATTTTTCACATCATTGGGGGGGAAAGTATCAAGGGGAGAAGACATACACAAGTGCTGGAATCAGCTCCAGCTATCCAGAGAAATTGCTGTAATGTATTGTCCAGCCACATACCAAGGCCTCTACAGACATTAGGGAAGGAAGTGCCTTGTGTGATATAGCAGCAATGAATACATTTGTTAGTGATAATACATCAGTTACCAGGCTGGGTAGAAGCCTTTCCCACAAGAAAGGCTGACACAGGGCCTTATTAAAGAAGGTAATACCCAGTTAAGACACCTACTAATCTCATTTGATAAATGGTTGACACAATACATCATATATATGCAGGAGGGGTTTGAAAATAATAGAATAAGCTGAATGGTATCAGCCTACACATCTAGAAATACAGGCCCATTATATACAACTTGGAGATGACATTTTAATTAACATGTTCTCATGAAAATACAAACTGGAACCCAAGTGGGAAGCATCATATACCATCTTACTATGTTCCTATTTTGCTGTTAGAAGTTTAGGAAAAGAAAGATGGATACACCATTCTCCCATCAAGGAGGTGGTAACTAGCCAGCCAGCTGACAAATGACTGACTCCTAGAAAAACTCTCACATCAGCTAAGAATGAATGGGGCATCTCACTACTCCTGGTATTATTGACTCTGTTACTGCTGCAGCATAGCTAAGGATAAAAATGATGGATGATCCAGATTAGTGGAAAGTTAACAAATCCAAAGAGAAGATAGTTTTCCTAGATTATATAGGAACAAGGTTCCCAATTCCTGAAACACCTGACAGGAAGGCTCTTGCTTTCTGGTGTCTATCAGATAAGGTTTATAATTTAGCCTGGGCAGAGGTAAGCAGAAGGACAGGTCTCATTGCCTTGATAATACCAGCTGCTGCTCAAGACTTAATACCAGTTGTTGTGTGATGACAGATAATAGTTTAAGAAGTAATAGTATACAATTAACATCACTTGTGAAGTGTTGACCCAGGAGTGATTACCCTTTCCCTGCTCATCCCCCTTCAAAGCAAACAGGGAGGGATGCAGCCAGTATTACAGGGACAGGATTGGGAATCCTAAATGGTATAGATGTTGAAGTGTTCCTAAATAAACTAAGTGCAACAACAAGTGATTTAAGCATATTAGAGCACCCATTGCAATCCTCTCTATTAGCACTGGGGACTAATCAATGGCTCTTGTCTGATATATTGCCTCTGTGGGAGAAAATTAATGAGAAGGACCACCAGCTGATTGGAGAGGCACTTGGAATAGTCCAGGGCAATCTTTCACCAGCTCTTAGATGTATCCACTCTCAACTGTGGATGCACTCCACACTGGCAGAAATTAAAAGGGTAGGCAAACGCAGCACCTTACCCACAGAGGTTTGAAAAGTGGCTTGGGACAGCACAACTGGGAGAGAACTTCAGTCCTGGTAGTATTTGGCCAATTATGACCCCACTATCAATAAGGTCACAGTTTCTTTCTTAATAATAATATGCTTCAGTACACAGCACATAGCCAATTGCTGCACTAAATCACAATACAATCATCCTCTTTCCCATAGAACATAGAGCATGGACACCACAGAGTGGACACAGGTGGCAAACAGTATATGGGAACAACAAGGATTCAACTGTAACACCCTTAAAGCCCAAGACATGTCTTGACACTGAGCAAAATGTTTGTCATTTTGAAACACATGCTGATGACTTCCCTGCAACTGAACTTATGTATATTGGAAAAGGATATGTTTTCTTAAGGACCCTTTGTGGTTTTATATTAGGAGGTGATACTATTGCAGATACAAGTAATCATTTGAATATTTGCATTCGTAACTTTAGTGGAATTATAGGGTATGATTTTAATTATACAGCTCCTGTTACGTCCTGCCAGTTGTTACAGTCTAATTATACACTAGGTAAAGACTTGTTACCTACTTCAACTGGAATTAATCTTAATGCTGGTAAGAAAATTATCACTACATGATGACTTACATCAAGTATTAAAACACGTATGAATTGATAAAAAGAAACTATAATCACCGTCCACCATAATGGGGATGAAATGTGTTGTGTGTTCAAAAGAGGAAAAAGAGATGGAGAACACACTGGTGGGAACCTCTCCCAGGGTGGTCACCTACAGCCACAGGAATTTATAACCTCCTGCTCCACCCAGTGGTAATCGTACTAGCTTTGAGTCTATTAGGTCTGGTGCTTGTGATCATTCTGTATATAAGATTATGGAAGCTGATCATGCTTTTTGAAAGGCTTTGCAAGCTTTGCTAAATGTATTAGCAGGGATGCTTAATAAAAACAAAGGGAGGGCTGTAAAGAAGTAAAGGATATTAATTGCTTAGCATAACTTGCTTAGCATTAGTAGCTAAGATGTGCTGAAGCTTTAGGCCCCACTTTGAGCAGATTTCACCCTGCACAGCTTCTGCAAGGCTGCCTGGGTTAATTGCCAGGAGAGCAGGTTGTATTTCAGCTATGACTTTTCTCTGCATGTTTAACGTATCCCTATCATGGTTCCAATGTACTTCTGCATAGATGGGTGGGAGATGGGGGGAAATGAATAATACGTTTTCTTCCAGCATGAAATTGTGAGAGTGTCCTCCACTGAGTGCAATTACTGTGTATATAACTTCTGTAGGCTGGCTAATACTGCTAAGTATACTGGAGATTAAGGGATTTGGGGCTGTAAAGTCCATTTCATCCATCCAGGCCTGAGCAAGGCAATGAGAGCAGGGAAAAAATCTTGCAGAAACCACTGGACCAAGCAGGGTCTGGCCTGCAGGTTCCATCCCCCCAGATCCCCTTGCTGCTCTCAGATGTGTCCCAGGCAGCTCTGAGCTCTGTGGGGGACGTGAAGGAGGGTGAATGCAGATGCCAGGACCAAAGCACCTGCAGGCACATCCCAGGGCTGAGCCCTCCCCAGTGGCTACCAAACCCAGCACACCCCATCAAGGACACTCCTGAGCCTATGCCAAGCACTGCTGTCATGTTCCTGGATGGACACAGGGGAACAGCAAAGGACTTAAGCAGTCATGGTGCTGCTTCTGAGAGTGCTCAGGAGGCACAGGAGAAGAGCTGTTACCCCTGAGCCAGAGACCTGATAACAACATTGGAGCATTTTTGCTTTGACCGAGGCGATGGCCTCTCCCTGCCCCATGGAGAGGGAAGCTGCAGTGCTTCCCATGGGGCTGGACTGTGCTGCCAGTCCCCAGCCCTGCTGCACCTTGGCTCCTCATCAGAGACTTACCCTGGGGGTGCAGGCTGAGCTAATGGGGGAATACCCTACCCCAGTGCTAGAAAAAAGGAAGCCTCAAAAATAACTCTCCTACAGAGCCAGCATCCTGCCCAGTTCAGAGCAGCAGAGGCCCTGCCTCCACTCCTGCCCAGAGGGGAAGCCATGGCAATCTCCCCCCAGTTCTTCTAAGCCAATGGAATATGAAGCAGAGCAAATACTGGGTTGTTGTGAAGGCATTGAGAAGTGAAGCAGAGCAAGGAGAGAGCTTTGAGTAGTAAAAGCTGCCCTTACGTTATGAGCTCAGACACAGCCTTGTGCATCCCCAAGCAGCAGAGGAGCCATCTCTACTTTGATCTGAGTTTGATTTAAAATGGAGCATCTCCCTCAGCATCACCCATGGGGCAGCAGTGCAGCAACCTCATTTTCCTCTGCTTCATCCCTTTTGCCACCTGCTGTGTGCCCAAGGTCCCAGGGCCACAAACTCTGGCTCCCTGCACTCCCTGGCCATGATGTTCTGGGGCACAGCCCTCAGCTGTGGGTGCATCCTGCTCCCTCTCTGCTCTGGGGTGGGGATGGGCCAGCACAGAGCCAGGGAAATGAGAACCTGCTGGGGCATAATGCCAATTCAACGCCCATTAACTTCCCACAAATCCTCTGCTCCATGGCCTTATCTTCCTCTGCCATGTCCCCTTGCTGCCCCTCCTCCTCCTCCTCCCAAGCTAATGGTCCTTGTGGATGTGTAGACAAGCTGTGCAGGTACTCTTGGCTGTGCCTGGGAGTCCTTCAGTGGCAGTATCTGCAGGAAGGTCTGATAGGAGACATCCCTGACATCCCTTGGTGACACCCCTGAAACCCCAGGCACCCACAGGCCATAGGATGGCCCCACACAGCACAGCTCATGGCCAAATGCTCTCCTGCTCTTGCATATTGAATATCAGGCTCTGAACGTTAACTTTTACAGCATGATATATCCCACACCAACCCACATTGCCAGGAGATACCCCAAAGCCATCACCTGATCTGGATGCAAATGATTGTTTAAACACCCCACACAGTCCTGTGCATACAGAATGGATTTAGTGTCACTTCTTGTAAAATTAGGAAGGGATAAAACCAAACAGCTGAGCAGCAATGTCTGCTGGGCAGGGGGAGGGGAGCAACACCAGCACAGCTCAAGGGCTTTGGCAAGACAGGGAGCTCCAGAATTAACACCAGCACAGCCCACCATGAGGCATCTTTGCTTGCAGCTCCTGCCCAAAGAGTGGGTTTGACCTGGGAGCTCTCCTGACCCACAGCAGCCTGGCAGAGCTCGTTTGAATCAGCACTTTCTGGAAGCAGCCACGTTTCAGTGCTCCTTCACTGCAGGGCAGGAGAGACAGGAGGGGCAGGCAGCTCCCCTGGCAGGCCCAGTGAAGTTCCTCAGATCAACAACAGATGAAAAGCACTGACTGTGGAGCTCAGCCCAGCTGCCCTGGCTGCCGAGGCTCTCACTGCACTGCTGGTCTTGCAGGAATTGAGTGGCAGCACAGAGCCAACAGCAGCCCTGCCACTGCCCAGGGACAGCTTCAGGTCCCTCCATGCCCCGAGCTGTCTGCTCCCCACCTTGTTCCCCTGGGAGCTGCATCCATGGGCTCACAGCACTGGTTTTGCAGAGGAGAAAGTTCACCTTTTCAGCAAAGACCACGTTTTACACAACAAACTGAACTCAGCCCAAGCCTCAGTATTCCACCAGAAACTGTTTGCACAGGAAGTTTGTGTCCAGTCCGTTCCATCAAGAGGCACAGTTTCCTACATGAGGAAGGGCTTTGGAAAACAGAGCATTCCTCAAGGCAGCAGATAAAAGCTGGACCAGAGTTAATGGCTGGAGGCTGGAATCTAGGCAAACTGGACTGAAATAAGGGCTGACTGCTGGACAGTCACAAGGAATACTGCAGCAGCTGAGGTAGGAACAAGAGGAATACTCAGCCTTCAGTGATGTCAAGGGAAAGCGAGGCTGTTTCTCCAAAGGAGGTGCCACAAGCACCATCCAAGAGTTACAAGTGGAATACAACTGTGGAGGGGCTGGTTTCCACCAGTGCAACAGAGCTGTGACATGGTGCCTGGGGATGGCACAGCCACCATGGGCTCAGGTTTGGCACCAGCCTTTGCTTCAGCCAGCAAGTCACATCCCTCTCCAGCCATGCTGAGGCTGTGGGACAGGATGGGAGAGGAAATGCATTCCCAAGCCCATTTAACTGCCCATGAGAGCTCGTGGCATCCTTACATCAGTAACCCAAACTCTGCAGGATCTCCCAGCCCTTCGAGTAAAGGGCAAGGAAAATTCTCCTCCATTGCAGCTCCCACCTTTTATCTTTAAAAACCACAACAGGCAAGGTTAAAAAAACAAAAAACAAACATGACAAATAATCCAAGGAAAAGAATACAACAGCCTTTGAAACCCCATCCTACAGCTGAAAGGGAGGGATGGAGGCAAGGCAAGAAAGCCAGTGTAAAACCTCATTACCATCAGAAATCGTCTCTCCCTGCCCTTACCTCCCTGCTCATTTCCATATCACAGGGGACACAATACCTTTCTTCTCTTGAAAAACATCCCATTTTTGCAGAGACCGGCTGTCCCCACCCCCAGCACTGACTTATGGAGCTGGGGAACAAAAGCCGGGCTCACACCTGCCCCGGCAGGCGAGGCCAGTGTGTGAATCGCCAGGCCCTTATCAGCCTCTCAGGAGCAGTTTTTACCATTATTATTATTAGTCTACTTTATCTTTTTTTTACCTTTAGCTCAAGATCCTTTAGTCAGTCAAATTACACTCCGAGTAGCAGAAGTGGCAGAAAATAAAGCATTATAAGGGGTTCAGGAAGTTATTTTCATCTCAAGGAGCAGGTAAGAAAGGTTGACAAGTCTTTATTCTGCTCTTATGGGATAATCTGTAGGTTCCCAGCTGATAGGGGGGAAAAAAATTAAAAGCATCAGAAGAAATTGCAAGAAACTGAGGCCTCTGCATAAATTGAAGTAATGTGCAGCTTGGCTGACAGCTGAAAGCACTGGAGGGTGAAATGTCAGTGCCAGGAAGGAAAGGGGCAGCCACAGGGTGCGGGCAGGGCTGGACAGAGGGTGCTGGGTGCAGGACAGGAGGGTCACTCAGCCCCCTCCAGCTGGTCTTTCCTCATGCTAAGTGGACCTGTCACATCTTTCCAGTCCAGAGCATCACTAACAGAGCAGGCAGAGAAGGGAGGGGAAGCAAAGCAGCTCAGCCATCAGTTGGCATCCCCCATACTGCCCTGGATTGCTGGATTTGTCCTGCTCCTGTCTGGCTGCTCCAATAAAAGCTACAAGCATCAAGTCAGCACAAGGAAAAAATTTTCTGTCCAGACTTCAGGCTCTCATATTCACACACACAAGGCAGGGCCCTGGGAGCTCCCAGCATCCCCGCAAGCACTGAGTGCTGGACTGGGAGCTGGGAGTGGAGCCAGGGTGCCAAGGAAGGGGAGAGGATCACAGGGAGATGCACAGAGGGGAGAGAAGAGGTGGGACCATCAACTCCTCTCTGCAGCATTGGCCTGTGGGGATTAGAGACTGATGCAGGCAGTGCTGGATGCCCAAGAGAAGCAGGGACACGCTGCAGGCCGGCACGAGGTAGCAGGGTCCTGAACAGCACAGAAAAGATGCACAGATGCATTTGTGGTGTGAGACAGCCTTTCCCCCAGCAGAGATTGAGGCAATGGGATCCCTCTCCTCCAGGCAGGGCGTGGGGGTCCGAGGCAGCCCCCTCCCAGGCCGGGGGGCAGCCAGCCCCGTGCCTCTCTGGCTGCTGTGCGGCTGAGCCACGCGGTGCCGAGGCGGTGCTGTCACCGGTGATTGATGGCATGGTTCAGGAGGAAATAAATTCCCAGGCTTTTGCAGGAGGTGAACTGGGGGGTGTATCCATCTTAAAGATGCTTAATGAATGTGCCACAGCCCGCGGAGTGGCAGCAGATACATCTCTGCAGCCTGCATTCCCCACGCTGTTCCTTGCGAGGTTCAGGCACAATTTAACAGCTTCTTATTGATTTTATTTATGTTTCCCAGGCCCTGGCAGTGTTTAGATTGCCCCAGTCCAACAAGATCCCCATAGTCACAGAGGTGACTTGCACTTGATTTTCCCATCCTGCTTCTCAGCCCTGGGGACAAAACCTGGTGTTTGGGCAGAAAAGATGGGAGTTTTAGGCCCTTTTTCAGCTTCAAGAAAGAGGATGATGCTGGGGTGATGGTGAGCACTGGCACAGCACTGGGGCAAACACTGCTGCCACCCACCCACATCACCCCAGCACCAAGCTCTGGGTTGTACCTTTGGAACTCAAAGCAAAATAAGGACCTTTCCAAAGACACCCTTGCAAACTTGGAAACTCCTAGCTTCTATGTAGCTTAGCACACCTTCATTTTCAAGGCAAGAAAAATGACAATCAGCAGTTCTGGCATGTGACTTGGTTTTGTATTTCCCTCTTCCCCTTAGGGGGGGAAAAAAAAAAGGAGAAAGAAAGAAAAGCAGCAAAGAACAGCAGAGACCCAGTTGACCTTTCCGGCTAAGAGACCTTGTCTGAATCACTGGATGGTAACAATGAATGAAATGCCAGTGCCCTGCCTTATAAATACCAGCTTCCTCTTGGGGTGAAATGCCATCTCCCGAGCATGGAAAAGCTGCAAAGAAAATGTCACCCTCGCCAAGGTGTGAAATGCCAGCCTGCTCCAAGATCCCCAGCTCAGCCGTGGGGAGATGGGCAGGCTAATGCTGCTGGATCTCCAAATTCCTCCTGTCCAGGGCCTTCTCCAAAGCTCCATGGCATGAAGGGGACAGAACTTCAGTGTGGGACAGCCAGAGCATGAGTCCTCCAGAATTACCTCCAGCATCTCAGCAGTGAGCTACTCAGAAAAGTTTCCTTGAGGGTTTGGGTTATTTCCCTTTTCCAGTGGCTGTGAGTCAGAGGGCCAGTAGGACAAACAAATCACCTTTCAAGAATGGTGGGACAAGCCAAAACAGTTATTTCCAGTTTTACCAGTGAGATGAAAAAACAATTGAGCATAAGGAGATTTTGTCATCTAAAAAGTTTATCACAACCCAGACTCCTAGTTCCCAGCAAAAGCTGTTGTTGCTGGGTTTAATCCTATTTATTAAACAAGGGAAATCATCCAACATACTGTCCTTGTGTGAAAAAATGCTTCCAATTAGGCTGGTGATATTTGCAATATCTCTCCTACCCTTCTCAGGGCTACATTTGGCTTAATCAAAGCCATATTTTCCAGAAGCTCATCCTCTCTTTTCCCCCCATTTGGCATCCTCCTACCCCGGTTTCCCAGTACCAAAGCCCCAGTACCAAACCTGTTCCAAGTCAGGGCAACACAGCAGGAGGGACAACTTGGACCATCTCAGGGAACTGCAGGGCTGCAGAAACGTAACCAAGCCTTCCTACCTGATGAAATTATGTTGGGAAATGAATGAAGTTGCTTTTTGTCTTCTGGAAACTGGAGCTGTTCTCTTTCCCCACACCCACACCTTCTTTTTTTTTTTTTTTCCCATAAATGTGTGAAATAATTTCACCACCATTTTTTTTTCTTTCAGTTACTCCTCCTCCCCTCAGATCTCGCCTTTCCTGGCATTTGAAAATAGCTCATGAAAAGGAGGAGGAAGGAGGGGAATGAAAGGAAGTGTGTGGGGATGCAAGATGGAAGGGAAGAGAAGGGAAAAATACATGAATACTGAAAATACATGTTTTTCAAAGCAAATCAGAATGGCTGATTGCTTCGACTCCAGAACCCATTCTAGGAAAGGGCTGATAATCTAGGGGGTTTTCTAAAGCTCTCTGCATCTCTCAGTTGTTAGGCAACACCTAGGAAGAAAGTGGCACAGCACAGCTGCCTGCTCCTGCCTGTACCTCATGTGCAGGCAGCCATCCCAGCAAGGAAAAGCGACCTTCCAGGGACCCAGGTACCATCTGTGCTCAGAGCCGACCAGGATCACTCTGAATGGATTTTTTCTGACCTGTGCAACACTTGTGGCTGGAAAAGAAATGGCTGGAAAAACCTCCTCAGGTTTGATAACCTGCTGGTGGAGCAGCAGCTCAGCTCCACAGGACCCAGAGGCACGGTGAGGGGAAGGGTCTCAGCCACCTCTGGCCTCAGAGGGGCTGCAGGCTGAGGGCTGGAGGGATTTTTTCTCCAGCCAGCACCAGGCTGATGACCAGGATGCCCTTGACTTGCTGGGCAAGCCATTAGTGCTGGAGCAGTTCCAGGGACAGGTTTGTGCCCGACCCCTCTCCCTGCCTGCCTTGTGGAAGATCTCCACGGGAAATGGTTTTAATGCATCAGCATCCATGTGCATCACAGCCAGGGCTTTCCCCCAAGTGCTTCTCTGTAATGGATTTAGTCCTTGACCTGGAGTGATGCTGCTCTTACAGGTTCCCAGGGAATCAGAATTCCAGTTGCTCCACAGCTTTCCTGCCAGGAGAGCAGGGCAGCAGCACTGCACCTCTAATGCAAATCTTCTCTCAGCCTTGGCAGTGGTGGGGCTGCCAGCACAGGGGGAGGGATGCTCACTGGCAGAGGTGGCAGCCAGGGCAGTCTTTCCCTCCCACACCCCACATCTCCATTTGATATCTCTTCTCTCCCTGCACAGCACCTTCCCCCTCCTTCCTGCTCCAGTTCTCTGGGCAGCAGCTCTGGGGCCAAAGGCATGCTTTCCAGATTTTTTCTTTAAAAAGCTCCTAAAACCTGCATGTCCCTAAACCACTGCATGTCTGTGTCTGCCACAGAAGGGATTTGGTGATTTATGTTTAGGAAAAAATTTTTCACAGAAAGAATAATAAAGTACTGGAATGCTCTTCCCAGGGAGGTGGTAGAATCACCATCTCTGGATGTGTCTTAAAAAAAGACTGGACATGGCACTTGGTGCTGCTAGAGTCTAGGTGAAGTGTTAGGGCATAGGTTGGACTCGATCTTAGTGGTCTCTTCCAACCTCATCATTCTGTGATTCTGTGATTCTGTGATGCTAGTGGTGGCACCAAGGGGAATCTGCAGCTGGATCAGCAGCAGCAGGAAGGCTGGCAGCCACGGGCATTGCCAGCACGGCTGCTGTTGGAGCCCTGGGAGCCTTGCCATGAGCAGCACAGCTCTGCAGGGATGCATTGCCAAGTCCTGAGGATGCTTCCCATCTCAATCAGGAGCATGACAAGCACTTCTCGCCTTGACAGCGTCAGAAGCCAAGAAGGGAACTACGCCTCATTCTGTGCCACACACACCAGCACTGGGAAAGCCGGGTTGGGCTGAGCCCTGGGGAAGTGGCAGCACACTGAGGAGAGCCTCGCTGCTCTAGGGGCCTTCAGGCCAGGCAAGAGCACCCCCACACCCCCAGGAGTGAAGATGGGGGGCTCTGCCATTGTGTGCAGCTCTCTCAGGACCTTGGAGGGGATGAGTTGACCGAACCCGACAGGCAGTGCTGCCCCAGCCCAACAAAGGAGCCCAACAGGACCACCTTGACATGGCAGTGGGACACTGAACATTGCTCCAGCTGAACTCCTGAGCCCAGCAATCCGCTTCTTTCCTCAGGAGATGCCACCCTGTGACGCCCTCTCTTCCCACCCTCCCACAAGGACACTAATTTTTTCCAGCTGAGCTGAAGAACAAACAAATCATCACCCACTCCAAGTAGGTGGGTTGGCCACGGCCAAGGAGAAGATGCTTTGTGTTTGGCAATGGTCCACAGAGCTAAGTCAGCAAAGCCAGATGATAGGCAGTGAAGCCACCCTTGCCAATAACAGCACTGTGACACACAGATCACTCCTGCTCCAGGTCTCCAAGGGCTTAGTGTGAACTCCATAATCCCTGTTTCCAGTGCACAGGAATGCTGCTTGCAAAGCTAATCATCTGCTAAGGCATCTTCATTAGCCTTAGAGAACTCTGCTTCTGGCCTCCTGCATCCCCACTGGAGGCCCTGGGCCATGTCCTGCTCTCGTGTACTGCAGTGTATGTGTGTATCCACACCTGAAATCACATGATGGATATTTCACTGCTGTCCAAACATGCTCTTGGAGGCTCAGAAGGTCACCACTCTTTTCACTTCCAAGGTGACAAGCCCACAAGACCCCCAGCTCACCTTGTGGATGTAACACAGTTCCTCCTGCACTGCCCCACCTTTTACCTCCAGCAATCTGCAGAAATCCCTCCTCTCCTGAGCTCAACATGAGGCATTTCAACTACTGAGCCTCAAAATCAGACACAGCACATTTTACCCACACATCCCTGCATGCCACAGACCAAGAGGCAAACACTGAAATACACCTTAATCCTCACTCACAGAAACGCCTCCTTCCAGAGCAGCAAATTATTTTATTATAGGAAAAGTCCAACCAGGGACCACACTGAAAGCCCTCACAAGCCATGTGCAAATAACCACACATTAACAGCCAGGCAGGCACTGGAGAAGGGCAGAGCAATGTAGGTTTCACATAGAAACAGCAGCTCTGCCCAAGCATGGCCAGCACTGGGCTTTCCATGTGTAATCCTGAGCCCCCCATCCTTCTTCCTGCTCCCCAGCACCTGCCAGGGGGGTCCCTTCATAGTTTACTCTGCTCTGGGGCTGCTCACAGGGCTGTTCATGGGGCAGCTCTCTCTAGTCCACCCCTGAGAGTCCATACTCCTCTGCACCAATGTGGGAGCATCAAAAGCCTCCACAGGTTTCAACACAGAATCCCACAAGTGTTTTAGCTTGACCAAACCAGATTTTTCTCAGGAAATGAAGTTTTGATGGACATTTTCCAGCCAGCCAGCTAGTGCCTGCCAGTACTTGCACTGCTTGGGTGTTCCCCAAGGGTCTGGAGCAAACCTGGCACAAGCATAAAGCAGCATCTACCCTGGCTGGGAGGAGACTGGCTGCAAAGCTGGCAGCTCAGCCTTACAAAGCTAGGCCAGACATGGGGTTTCCATACTCCACAGCTCCCAGCCCTGCCAGGTTCTTCACTCGGGATGCAAGAGGGCACGACGGCCTTGGATGAACCCAGCTCTGCCACTGCCACTGGCCTTGGATGTGGGGCTGATTAGAAGGATTAAAAACCAGTTCAGCAGCGGGCAGCAGGAGGGATGTGCTGGCAAGGCCCAGGCTCACCAGCCTGTGGGATGCCATGGGAGATCTTGAAAGGAAAGAAAGATCTGAGCGGGCATCGCTGCCCGGCTCCCTCTCTAACAAGGGACAGGAACAACCCGCAGTTCTCAAAGAGCTCCCAGATGAAAGCAGCTCCATCCCCAGGATCTTGTTATTATTTCACAGATGTTTCTCACATACCTTTTCTTTACTGTTATTTTTCTATAGTTAGTCATTGCTCTAGATAAATGGGGCCTCTGTGGCTGCAGGCAGTGGGTGGAGGAAGGGCAAGGCAGCTCTGGGGGCTGCCCATGGCACTGGCAGGGCCAGACACTGCTGAAACACACAACCACTGCTAGGGATGTCAAAATGTGCCATCAGCAGGTATAGCCTGCACAGGACCTCAGTTCACCTCCCCAGCTCCTTCTGCTCCTCACTAGCAGGATGGGCTTTGCAAAGGCTGGTTTCTCTGGGAATTGCTAAGAAATCCCACCATGAAAAGCATTAGCAAAGTGCAAACTGTTGTGACCCAGCCTTTACCTCTGCCTCTGGGCAGGATTGCCATAAGACAATCTGAAATCCAGGCTGAGGAGATCCTGCCTGGTCTGCCCCACATCCAGCAGTAAAAACAAAATCTCCCCCTCCTTGAAAAGGTAGAGCTACTAAAGGGCAGCAGGCAAAGCTCTGTCTTTGCAAAGCAGCCCTGAGCAGGACAGCCTGAGCCAGGGTCACTGGGCAGAGGGACCATGCAGGGATGGGTCGACTTCCTGCTCTAAGCTGGGCACGCACCTGGCCCTTGGCCTCTCCCAAACCCTGACTGAGCTTTTGCAGGATTAGTGTGATGGCTGAGTGACAAGAGAAGACTGAAAGGGGAAAAGGGAAAGGATTAAAAATAGATTCCAGTTTTGTTTCAAATATTGTAAAATAAAAGGTCGTGCAGCAGCTATTGTGGAACCAAAAAGCACGCTCACATCTCGGGCTGCGAGGCAGCTCAACAGCAGATGTATTTTTCATTAAAAGACTATTTAATATTGCAGGTTCCTGCTGAAGACCTGCTTTCTTGGTTCTGGCTGATTGCCAGGGAGACACTTCTTCCCCTCCCTTGCCTGGAGGCGCAGGGATTTCCTCCCACAGCCCTGAGCAGTCCCTTTTGCACATCTCCTTGCCTTGACGTCTGCAGGAGCATCTCTATCCCCCACCAGCATCCCCAAGCACTCACCCAGCACTGCAAGAGAGCCCCACACCCAGCACACAACCCATGTATCATAGCATCAACCTGGCAAGCAAAGGTAAATAAGAAACAAATTATCAGGCATTTTTAAAAAAGCAAAACAGAGGGCAGGAGCAATCCCAACTGCACAAGCCCAAGGACTTGTGGTAAAGGGAATTCCTTTCCCACTAATGAGAGACATCTAGACTTTGTTTACTCAAACTTTCTCATTTATCACCTTTGCACTGCCTCTGTCTGCCTCATGGCTGTCAGGCCATGATAATGTATGAAAAGCAGTCATTTATCCCTCAACATCTTACTCAGTACAGACACACTGTGCTGTGGGAATGGATTTACCCCACGCCCAGTTCAGCTCCCAGCACAATAAGGCTAATTTAGATGTTTAGCCAAATCCTCCTTTCTCCTCTGTCCTTCTTTTATTTTATTTTAAAGCCAGCAGGTGCTGGGCTCAGCAATTGGAAGTGACAAGCAGCTGCAGGCAGAACACAGAGTGAAAGCTTCTCCTCTCCTGCCTGCTTCTCTGCCTGTGATGTCCCCTTGGGCACCCACCCCAGGTACTGGCACCCTGGGGGGCTGCACTGGAGCACCTGGTCCTGCTTGTGGTATTTTCTGGGCTCTGAAAAGCAGCACAGGAACCACCAACACACGGAGGCATCTTAGCAGTGGGGCTCAACACAGGCAGTGACCTCTCTCAGTCCCCTTGAGCTGGCTTTGGTGTCCCCATGTTTCCCAAACACACTGTATTTGGTTGGAATCATAGGCAGAGTGCTGGCTCTGCCTCCCACGCAGCTGTTGATTGTGCTGGGCTCTGTTTGTTGGAGATTTGCAAGAGGGGAGGAGGGAGCAGCAGGCAGCTCTGCAAGTGGATACGCGGCTAGATCCTGCCATTTTCAAAAATTAAAGAAATTGCTATTAATTAATTCTTCATTAATTAACAAATGTTTCAACACTGAGAGATGCAGAATGCAGAGAAGAAAAAAAAGGCAAAACTCCCTGGCTGCTGGACACATTTCTTCTGGTAGAAAATCTTTTTAGGAGATTAAAAACTTCATGTTCCGATGATTCTGGAGGAGGCACGCAGAGCTGCCCTGAGCCCTGGTGGTGCCACCCCCATGGGTGCTGCCCCTATCCTGTCGGCTCCTGGTCCTCCAGCCCAGCCCATCCCTCTCACTGGGACTGTCCTGCGATCAAAGGAGCCGCCCACCAAAGTCCCCAGGACTTGCCGGCTTGCTGGGAGAGGAAATATCAAACCTGTCTGGAAATCAAACAGCAGAGTCAGAACAGAGGGAAGGAAAGAAGAAAACACAGGAAACGAAACCTAAACTGACACCCTTTGTAATTGAAAACACCCAATGCGGAGAATCACCGCTCCGGGGACAACACGCTTTCTGCAGAGGAAATCCAAAGTGACTCCGGCCCCGGGGCAGCTTCCCCAGACACCGCCGGCCATCAGAGAGGGCCTGGCATGAGGACTGTCACTGCTCTCAGCTGCAGGTTTCTGGCGACAAGCCCTGAGCATGCAGATGCCACTGTATGTGTGATTAAAATCCTGTGAAGCTCATGCCAGGAGGAGCAGAGCAGGCAGCCCATGGGCTCTCCCACCACCAGCAGTGGCAACGCAAACACCTCCCTGGGGACAAGAGCCTGGCCACTGGAAGAAATCTTCCTCAGGGGTACCCAAAGCTCTGATGGAGCCCAAATCTCATGTTTCAGCCTTAAGGTGCTGTCCTCTCTGCTACCCAGCTGGCAGCAATGAGAACGAGCCAGACAAGCCTGCTCAGAGGTTCCAGCGAACCAGCAAAGCACAGAGGAAAACCAGCCAAAAGCCCCTGAGGATGCAGATTCCATGGCTCACTATACCTCATTTGAAGGCATTATATTATCCTGAACTTTAATGAAAGCCATGTAAAATAATAATAATAATAATAATAATAATAATAATAATAATAATAATAATAATAATAATAGGAGTTCAAATTGAAAATGGGATGCCATTTCTCTGCTCATCTCTGCTGTGATCTCTTGCTGATCTCCAAGTGGAAGCCATACTTTAAAAATATTCATGTGTGCCAGGCACTCTGGAAGCAAGACCTCTGGCAATTTGCCACAAAAACCCATACAGGAACTAGAAATCACAGACAACAGAATGCATTTGCAGTCCTACTGGGAAGACCAAGGCAGGTAGAAAGTGAGGAAGGAAGGACAAGGCACATGCTCAAGTTTCCTACCCCAGTCTGACCAGTTAGGGCAGGCATCTCCAGAGCAGAGCAATGTGACATCCCTGGGGTGCACAGGGCACCAACAGGGACTTCACAAAGGCTTCTCAAGCCCACAAAGGAAAAGCATGGTTGCTCTTACACATGACATGAGACTTCCCACCCTGGCCTGCTCACAACTGGAGGGTTTGCTGCTGGGCTGGACCTGAGCACAAGGAGATGGCTGCAAACAAAGCATTCAGAGCCACTGTCCTCAAGCAGCCCCTGCTGCCCCCACAGCTCCATCCCAAATGTCCCAGAGCCAGCACCATGGCATGGGCAGGGATGGGAGATGCTCTGCAGGCGGGCAGCCATGGGAGCTGGCACTCATCCTCCCTACCCAGCTCCGTCCCAAGCAAGACAGTGGAATTAAGCACAAGTTATAATTAAGACTGGATGTTTGAAGAGAAACATAATCTCCGTTCCGTGGGATTCGCCGGCACAACAGTAATTAACGTCTCATTAACATTCGCCTAATTAAGCAGTTTATGAAAGTGGATAGATTTGCATACTGCTCCACTTCAGCTTCAGTGCATCCAGTTATATCCAGGCACCAGAATTAACCCTTCCAGGGTATTTCCAACCAAGTTCCCAACCCTGCAAGTCTTGCCAGCCTCTCCCTGTGAGGACACAAGCTGCTGTCGCTGCACATCTCACTGCACAGTGCTACTCAAAACCTGGTAAAACATCTCTCCATCACCTCTTTTCTAGCCAAACACCTCCTCCCTATTACCTCTTTTCCAGACAAACCCATCCTAAACCTCTCCAACTTTCTCCATTGGTTATCTGCTTTTAAATCCCTCAACTGGTTTCAACGTTTTCCCCTAAGTCCTCAACACATTCATAAGGAAGCAAAGAAGATCTGTAAGAGTTTCTGAAGATAGGGAGAAATGTCTCCTAAAACATTTTGTGCTACACTCATTCCCAAATGTTCTTTAATGTTTAAAAACAATGACTTCAAGATTAAAGAGATGCTCCAAATTCTGAACACCAGTTTAAAAGCAGGATGCAACAGGAGCTTCCAAAAGGGTTTTACCATAGGGAATATGCTCCCTCTCTTTGAGAGTCCTCCTGTCATTGAGAGGAAAGGCAAACCAGCAAAAGCAGTGACAACACCCAGATGATGCCCTGTCCCTCTTGGGGACAGCAGGACACCATTCCCGATGGATCCTGGAGCAGCCCATCAAACAAGACACATCACACATGCATCCCCTCGGCAATGAGTCACTTGAACTGCTGGACAGAACATTTTCCACTGCTAATACTGGCCTTCTCTTCTGATGCTGGATTAGTAAAGCTGCTGCATCCATCACACCCTTAAACAGACCATGTGCAAACCCGCCTCCCCCTGGGGCAGCTCCTGGGGGGCGAAAAATGAGCTCTCTAGTTAGTGGTTAATGCTTGGAGACCAGATGCAACTTTCCAGCAAATACAGTGGGAAAGAAAAATTCATGACACAGCCTTTCATTGAAAATCAATAAAGCCCAGACCTGCCTGTGATGTACACACTCAATTTATTCCTTGCTCAGCTCATTGCATCTTCACCACCAGCCCTCTCACATCAGTCAGGTCCTTGCTGCAGGACACAGTGTCCCTGCCCACCTCTGGGTCATGGCACTGGTGTCACCTCCCTGAGCCTGGCAGTCACAGGCCATGCTCCTGTGGCTGTGATCCAGCCCCACAGCATCCCTCCCCACAAAATGTCCAGGAGTGACAGCCCAGCCGTGTCCAGTGGCAAAGGCAATTCCAGAGTTTCCTTTCATCTCCCAACGGGTTCCTAGAGCTACAGCACACACTGGATTTGCACTTGAAACACCTCTGTCATGAAAACACATCTTAATTTTCCCCTCTCCCTAGCAGCCAAGAAACCTTCCTGAAAGTGATGATGGAACAAGCCATCCTCCTGAGCCAAGTTAGGACGTCCTCCAGTCCTGCCTGAGTCCTATCCGCAGGAATCCCATCATTTGTCCTGTCCTGCTCCCCCTTCCCCTCTGAGGAGGCTTTTAAATCCATATGAGACACCCAAAATCCCTGCAGACTGAGGTGTTAGTCTCTGCCTTTAACCATTTTTTCTTCCTCCCCAAATCTCCCTGACAATGCAGAAAATAGTCCCAGAAAGGGGCGGGAGGAGGGAGGGTGATGTCCCTGAGCTTTTCCCACCCCCAGCTAGTGGGAGACCTCAAAATTCTGGGGAGATGGAGAAACAGCTGCTCCTTTCTGATGCTGGGGTTGCACCCTACATCGCTCCTGCAGACAGATCCTCACTGGATGCAGGAGAGCAGCTGAGGGATGCAGGCAGGGGAGAGGCAGCACTGTCTCCTCTCCCCTCCCTCTATCTCTGCCTCTCCTCCTGCACGGCTCCCACACTGCCACCCTCACCCAGAGCCACCAGAGCAGGACCAAAGAGCCGCCCAGACACCGGGGTGAGGGGCTGATGCCAGCCCAGCCCCAGAGCAGCTGCCTTTGGGGCAGGGCTGGCTGTGGCTGGCTGTGAGCAGAGCTGAGGGGATCTGGGGAGGGGTGGGTGTCCTGCTGTGCTGGGGGCTTGAGCTGGGCTCTGCAGCACAGCCTGACCTACTTTCCCTGGCGGTACAGTCACACCAGCCGCAGCAGCAGCGCGGGGTTTCTTTTCTCTCTACCACGTACACACGGCTTCTTCAAAACTGCCGGTGGCATCACAGCAGGGTCGCCTCTGTGCCACCACCTCGAAGCATTAGCTGTCCCCTCCCTCACCTCCAGCCAGTCCTGCTGCCTTTGAATTGGTGCCCTCCTTTCTCTACCCTTTCCCAAAAAATTCACGGCACATCTCAGCCAAGAGGAGGATTTATCGATCGTCTTATCTGTGTCTAATCCCAGCCGGAGCGCTGCGATAAACGAAGCTGGCTAAATAAAATGCTTTCCTGCAAGGTCTCTGTGTCGAGAGCAGCTGGCTGCTGGCGGGGTGCAAAGTAGGGAGCAGCTCCCAGGGGCCCCAGACCCACCTGTGCAGGGAAGAGCAGCCCATGATGGCAAAGGCCTTGAAAGAAGGAGTAATGTGCTGTGAACGCCCATCCAAAGCTGAGAACAGAGGTGGGGTACAAACCAAACCCCAACTACTCCATCTAATCGATGGTAAGCAGTTTAAATGCTCTTTCACTGCAGTTCAGGGAGCCCTAATTCCAGGCATGACCTGAATATCTTTAAAAAGAGAAGGGAGGGGAAGCTGGCAGGCAAGGAGCGGGGAAAGCCAGAAATGCCAGGGATGCTAATTTGTCCCTGTTTCCTCTCTGCAGAACAGCATCTGGGAGAAAAAGCACCTGCTAAAGAGAAGGGATCCCCGTGGAGCAGAGATCCGGAGGCGCGTGCTCGCAACAATCCCTGTTACCCAGCCTGGACTGGAAAGGCTTGACGCAAGAGCAGGATGACGGATGCTTCTGTCTTTGTGAGAGCAACCTGGGGTGCCAATGAGCACTGACAAAGCAGCAGCCCACCCCAGCACAGAGGGAGCAGAGGGAGCAGGGGAGCTCAGCCCAAATGCGGTGTGGCCGTATCCAGGTCAGCTGGTGAGCCTGCTGGGAAGCACGGGCTATAAAAAGCACAGGCAAGATGCTGGGATCATCCTGGAGCAGTGAGGAAGAGGTGAGGATGACCCTGCCCTCCAAGTCAGCAGTGCCTGGGTGGCAATGGGCTGCAGAGGATGGCACCAGCCACAAAGGACCATGGGCAAGCACCCTTCTCCCTGGGATTTCCAAAGTAATGGTCCGTGAGACAGCACTGACTAAGAGTTACTGCTGGCTCTCCAGAGGGAGATGGGCTGTGGAGGAAGGGGGACTGAGGTGGCCAACAAGGCAGGGCTGGCAGATGGAGAGATGCAGTTTGGCACCCCCAGCCCTTACCAAGGAGGCAGAGGTGGGATTGCCATCCCCTGCATCCTTCTGTGCTTGTTACATGGTGGTTGTGCTCCTTCAGCAGGGAGATGCCATGGGGAGCACCATCCTGGGACCCCACTCTGCATGGAAGCAGACATCCTGGGTGCTCTGGAATGGGGACAAATCCACTGACCAGACGAGCCTGTCATCTCAGCCTGTTCCTGGACAAGGCACATGCATGTGGCCAAGAGCTTTCCTCTAGTTCAGCATGGCCCCAAATCTCCTACAGACAGTGGACAGAAGCAGGGCTGGCTACACTGGGCTTTCAGCTCAAGCTGTTCCCACCCTGCTGCTCTCCTGCCACCCAGTGTCATGACATTCCCTCTGTTCTCCCAAGGAGAATCACAAATCTGCCTGCAATCCCTCCTTGGAGGCCTGAGCTTTGCCAGACCCTCTGCCAAGCACCACAGACCAAAGGGTTAATGGGTGATGAGGGGGAAAGGCTGTGATGCCTGTTCCCCACTCCCCATCCCGTGTCCCTCTGCAACAGGACCTGGATGGGCAGCAGTCACTGCAGCCCTGCCCCCCAGCCCCAATTTCAGTAGAGCCTGGCAGGGCACACAGGGAGCTGTCAGGCCCTATCATGACTCACACAATCATTTCTCCCTTCAAGCCAGGAAAAAAAAAGACATAATAAAAAAAAAAAATCAGACAAACGTTTGAAAACCTGGAGATAAACAGAGGAGAGAGGAGATGGAAGCAGCTAATGAGGTCCCTGGCCCCAACAAGAGGTGTGAGGAGAGCACAGATGCTCCTTGGCCAGCAGCAATCCCACCCGTCAGGCACAAGGAGCACTCGAGGGACAGCCCTGCCTGGCACAGCCCTGGCAGCGCCAGCAGGGACCCCTGGGCAGCTCCAGGGAGCCATCCCCAGGCTGGCAGAGCAGCCAGCCCTGGGGCAGGACCCCCGGCAGCCCTGGGGCAGTGTCTGCACAGCCACACACAGCACAGGATCTGCACATCCACACACAGCACAGGGAGGGCACAGGATCTGCACAGTCACACACAGCACAGGATCTGCACATCCACACACAGCACAGGATGGCAGGATACCCTGGAATGGAAACCTCACCAAGCTGCAGTGAGCAGACTGGGGCCACTCCCAGATTTATTTTTCTCCCCCTGCTCTATGAAACACCCATAAATGCTTGGTCAGGAGGAAGCCAGAGCCCCAAGCCTGTTCCCATGCAAACCCCCAGCTTCTCTATGACTTAGCCAACCCCTGCCCTAGGGACTGAAAAAGGAGAAAAGCCGAAAAATCTTGATTCTTATAGCTAAAACCAAATGTGTCACCTCAGTAACAAATTGGCCTGCCTGCCTGGCAGAAATTGCTCTGTTAAAATATATATCCATATTATTCTTTTTGAGCTGCCTTTCCCAAATCTGTTCAAGAATGGGGAGGTTTTCAAGTCCCCATGGACAGCAAGTCTTTCTGCTCCCTTCCCAGCACCCAGCAAGGTAATTATCTGCCAGGAGCCCTGGGCTGTGCCACGGCTGGTTACACTGCTAATTAGCAGAAACAAGCCAGTCCCCTGGGGCACACCAGGTCCATCCCCATCCCTCTCTGCCTTCCTCCTCCTCCTCACCCTGGAGGGCATAGAAGCACATCTTGTGTTTAGCACCAGGAGGGCCTTTACTCCTCCCCTGGGTGCCAGAGTGCTAAGGTACTCCTGCCCACCCGAGGGACAAGGGACAGAAGGACCCCAGGAACACCTATTGCCAAGAAGATGCTCTTGCCATGAGGCTACCAGGCATGTGAGGACACCATGGAGAGCACTACTTCTGCTGGTACCAAGAGACTTACAAAGTGCATAACTTAGAATCTGTTTTAGCCTCTTCTGGAGGGATACCTAGGAAGTGGAGGCTTCCCAAGAAGTCTTCTCTTCCCAGAATGAAAGGAAAAAAGCTCTGATCTTGGAGGCATTTAAATCTCCCCCCAGGACTTCTCTAGTATTCACTCCTCACTAGTTTCCCTGTCTCCTCACCAGGCAAACGTCCCATTTCAATAAGCCATTGGCTTTGCCAGGAGAAGGGCAGAGCTGCACACTGCCAGAGCTGAGCGCCGGGAGGCAGAAGAGGCACGGGAGGCAGGAGTGGCACAGGAGGCAGGAGTGGCACAGGAGGCAGGAAAGGCACGGGAGGCAGGAGTGGCACGGGAGGCAGGAGCAGCACGGGAAGCAGCAATTACACAGGAGGCAGGAGCAGCATGGGAGGCAGGAGTGGCACGGGAGGGCACAGGAGGCAGGAGTGGCACGGGAGGCAGGAGTGGCACAGGAAGCAGCAATGACATGGGAGGCAGGAGCAGCATGGGAGGCAGGAGAGGCACAGGAGGCAGGAATGGCATGGGAGGCAGGAGAAGCATGGGAGCCAGGAGTGGCACGGGAGGGCACAGGAGGCAGGAGTGGCACGGGAGGCAGGAGAGGCACAGGAGGCAGGAGCAGCACGGGAGGCAGCCACGGGCAGCACTGGGAAGATGCCCCTTGTGCACGTGATGCGTCGGGAGGAGCATCCCCCAGTGCCTGGCCCAGCGAGATGGGAGGGAGCAGTCAGAGCCCAGCCACCCTACCAGGATGGCTTCAGGCTGCCAGGATGCCACACCATCATCCTCCTCGCCAGCAGCACCAACAGGAGCTCAATGGAACGTGCAGACGGGCTTGTTCCCCACCCTTGGATCACAGAGCGCACACCGGATCCTGATCTGAGGAACACGGACGGCACCTTGGGCTCTCCAGATTTACACCCATCCCTTCCTGATGCTTCAGTGCAAGACATCCGAGGCCCCACACCACCAGAAGCAGGGACCTTGGATCCCAAGGGAGCAGCAACAGCAAGAACTGGGGCTGTTCTCACCATGTAAGCTGAGAACCAGCCCGAAAGCTCCCAACCATCACAGCTGAAGCTACTTTATCCAAAGCTATACCAGCACTCAGAAAGGAACTCCAGATCATCACTCCAGGGGATCCAAGACTCTGCTGGACTGTACACACAGGTTGTTCCCCCATCCCTCAGAGTTCCCTGCTTGGGCTGGATATCCCACCCTGCCCCAAGGAGCCTTTGGCAGGGCAGAAATAGTCCTCAGCTAGCCAGTGCAAGCCCGGAGCTTGTGTGTTCCCAACATCAATCCCTGCCCACTGCCTGCTTATTTCAGCTTCCCCAGGAGATGCAGAAGGGGATGAAGCTGGTCCTGCATACCATGGCTTCCCCACAAAAAGAAATCAGTGGGGCATCTCCTGCTATTAATGGGCAGGATCCCAGGCAGTCCCTTGAAACACCAAAAGTGGATTGAGCACAGGACTCATTCCCATCACCATAAGGAAGACAGGACTACCTCCCCCACTAACCCCCCTTTTACTGCAAGACTCTGGGGCCCCCAAATGTGTGGGGCTCCTCAAAAGCTGCACCACCCCAACTGGACAGGATGAACAGGCACTCACCCGGGCGCTGTTCCTGGGTAATTCAAGCTCCTCTTCCCATTCCCCCCACTCAACCAAGAGCGAGACCAGCTTGTAAGCCAGCGCCCGCTGCTCCACGCTCACCTGTGCTCTGCCCCTCCGGAGAGCGGCTTGGAGCTGCTCAGCCTTTGCAACAAACTCCCTTCCGCAGCAAGACATCAGCCTTTGGGTGCTGCCTGCCCCTTCCACGCGCTGGCTGCTCTGCCTGCCTTGGGGATTTTTTTCCTTTTTTCCCTTCCACCCCGTAGCGTTTTGAACGTGCAGATGCCCCAGCTTCTTAAAATTCAGCCTGGGGGCGTGGGAAGTGTTTTGGAACATGCCCAAGCTGTCTGCTCCGTGCGTGCACGCTGCTAAAAACGATCCACCTACTGCCCCCATCTCCTGCACCGCTTGTCAGCGCCGCCGTGCCTTTCCAAAGATAAGCAAGTTTACACACGCAGCCCGGGAGCAAAGCCCCGGGAGCAATCCCGTGGGGCAGGGGGGAAATTCTCTGCTCAGGTACCAGGCAAACCTTCCATGTAGCAGTGGACAAGGAGCAGGGTGCAAGATCTAGTGGAAGGTGTCCTTGCACACACTAGGGAGGTGAAATGAGATCTTTAAGGTCTCTTCCAACACAAAGCACTCCATGATTCTATGATGGACAGCGCTGGGAATGATGCCCTTGAGCCAGCACTACCTCCATCCCCCCACGTCACAGCGAGGATGGAGCACCACTGCTGGCACAGGGAGAATACATAAAAAAAACCAATTTACTTTCTCTTGAAGGATGCAGTGGCAAGGGAACACAGCCACCCTCATTACCATGGGAGCAGTGTCATAGGGTGCACTATGAGAACATTTAGGACACCCAGCTCAGCAGCCCTGCCTGACAGCTGAGCATGTGTGTGGTAGCACGGTCCAAGGGAGCGTAACGCATCTCCTCCCCAGCAATCCTCAAGGGCTCCACCAACAAATAATCTAGCTACAGAGATTTGACAAATTAACCTGTAAGACATTGCTGGCAAAGCCCAGCTTGTCTGAGACACCAGCAGGAAGCTCTCAGTGGGGCACCCAACCAGGGTAACGGAGCAAGGCCAGCACACACACTAACTCAGAGCCTGACTCCAGCCACCAGCATGTTTTAAAAAAAGGGTATATAAACCACTGAGTCTGGGATTTGGTCAGGAGAAATGGGCTGAGCCCTCCTGCCACATGCACAGTGTACAGTGAAGGCTCTAGGTCCCCAAGAGAAAAGGACAGCAGGGCCAGCTCCAGCCCAACAGCCTGGCTCTGGATTCAAACACAAGCTGCTCAAAATCAGTGACAAGGTTGCTTTTTCTTTTGCTTTTAAATCCCTCTGGCAATCTGGCCTTCAAGTTCTCATCAATCCATTCAGGGCCATCTCCCCCCCACCACATCATTGCTCTGCAAATTTGAGTGAAATTGATATTTTCCTATCAGAAACATGAATTTTCAAACACACAGAACATTGGATTTGAAAGCTGACTTTTGTTGGGAAGGTGCCTGTCTCTTTGTTCACAAAAGGGCTCATTTTTCCTGGAAAAGGGCCCAGATTTTGAGTGAAAGATCAATAACATGCAGAAAACGGGTCCTTTTATTTAATTTTGCCATGATACTAGAAAGAAAAGAAAGAATCCAATGCTGAGACTGAATGACTTCAAAATATTTTGCATTTGTTTACCCCAGTGCCACGCTGGAGCATCTATTCGGAGGAACTCAGTGGGAAGGATGCAGCCTTTGGGGCTCCCCTAGAGCATCCCTTTATCACCTGCTGGTACCCCACTGGGACAGCATCCTTGGCACTGCTCCAGTCCAACCCCAGTCCATTTTTTGGGGGTATTATTAGAGATTTAATTGCTGCTTCCTCTGCCCTGCCTTGTCCAAGGAGCTCTCTCACCACAATGTTCAAGGATGACCTTCTGCCTACACTAATTATGAGGAAGGGTGAATCAAACTTAAAATTGCAATTACAGCCACGGTGGGGGGAATAAAGGAAAAAAAAAAACTACACCACGAAGACACAGCATTCAAGATGCCGTGCAACAGTCATGACATGCTGCATCCTCCCCATCCATATGGGGGAAAACTAACACTTTAGCAAATTTATGAGGATGTGTGAAAGTGATTATATATTCCTGAAAATATCTCAAGTGGAACGGCCTACCTGGCATATTTTGTTAGTCATGAAACACGCTCCTTCCACCGACTGTAGTTTGTGGCTTTCCATCTGCTTAAATACTTTAAATACTGAAACTTTCTTCTTTTTTTTTTTTTCCCCCTAAGCTGAAATAGCACGCCAGCAGCAGAGTGCTGACTCAGGGGCACGGGACGAGGACATGCTCACCACCAGCAAAGGAATGCAGAAGATGCCATGCCACAAAGGGCAGGAGAGCAGAGGATTCACCACGTGGGTGGTAAGTCCTGCTGCCCCTGGCCAAGAAATGCAAGAGGTCAGCTTGTGTTAATTAATTAACTGAATTAATTGAATTAGTGTCCAGCAAGGGAGTATCAAGAAAGAATATTATTTTGGGTCAAGTGTGGACATGAAAGGGAAAAGTTAAAGGAAAGAAATGGCACTGGTTGGCCATTTTAATTTCATTTGGCCAAGAAAAAATAGGCAACAGTTGTAAAGGTTACAGGTCACTGCTGCCAAGCCCAGATTTTAGCAAGATGGGGTTTATGGGCACTTGCTCCAGGGCAGTTAGCACCCTGATTCCCCTAGTTCTTGCTTTCATGGGGAGTGATGCCCCTTTTGTCCTGGCAGAGTTGGGGAAAAGGCTCCAAGGCATCAAGGGGATCCAGGGCTGCTTCTCTCCTGCCCTCTCCCGCTCTGTAGTTAAGAGTTTCTATTTTACAGCTCTGGCTGGAGTTTCTATGGCCACAGTGGCTGGAAGTGGGGTGGGCCTGCACAGGGATGCAGCCAGAGCTCAGCACTGGTGCAGAGAAAACCCAGCCAAGACTCCCAATACCAAAGGAGATGGCCAAGGAGCAGCCACAGCAGCAGAGAAACATCCCCTAAAACCCCATTCCCACCAGGGATGTACCCTTAGATGTGCTTGAGCGTAGTGAGGCCCTGGCACAGAGTACCCAGAGCAGCTGTGGCTGCCCCTGCATCCCTGGCAGGGTCCCAGGCCAGGCTGGACAGGGCTTGGAGCAGCCTGGGATAGTGAATGTTGTGCCTGGCCATGGCAGGGTGTGGCACTGGATGAGCTTTGAGGTTCCTTCCAACCCAAACTGATTTTACAATTCTACTATTGCGTACCCTGGAAAAACTTGGAATATCAACACTGTGATTTATCCACAGAGGGATCATTTTGAGTCATTGAAGCAGTTATCTACTTGTTGCATGAAGCAATAGCAATTGTGCCCCTCAAAGCAACAGTGAACAGCACTCAGGTGTAACTACAGTGCAACTTCTCTTTGCCTGATTACAGAGAATGATCCAAGAACAGGAGCACCTCGGCCCAATCACCTCCCCCTGGGCGTGCAGGCTGTGCAAGAGAAACCCAGGCACAGACACACATCAGCTGCAGCAGGGACCAGGGGAATATGATGAGCATTTTCCCAAATGGCAGTGCAAAGCTGAATATTAGGTGATTTGTGGCAGATTTCCTCCAAGAGAAAATCCCTCCTACCATGGTGGTAAGGTTTTCACAGCTCATTTGGCTTTTCATTTGCTGAACGGCTTTGAGCTCTTCTCCCTTGCAGGACAAGGCCTCATCATTTGTGTTTTCTAACAGGCTTTTTTTTTTTTTTTTTGCCTAGGAGAAAACCATCTCTCCTTCTGCTCTCTGTGAGCCTAATTCTGCATCTCCAGCTGACATTCAAGGGTTTTGGAGTTACTCTCACTTTTCAGGGGGATAAATAATCTTGGAGGGAAGGGGTTTTTTTTGAAGGTGCAATACCCAGAGAAGGAGTTTCTCCTTCCAAATGCAAATAGCCCCTGAGAGAAATAATCCCATGGGAAATAATCCAGTACAAAGAGAGTTTGTTCTATCTTTTCACAGGGTCTTTCTCGCTAACAGTTGATGAGTTCATAGGTACCAATATCCATTAGAGGGTTTATTTTATTTCTTGTTAGAAAATAAAAAAGGCAGAGCCTAAGAAGAGTAAAACCAGCCACAGAGACTGAAGACTGACAGGAGCTGCCTGGCAGACAGTGAGTGAAAATGCTCTGACAAGATGAAATGTTTTTTCTTTCATTGAAATCACTCCCTTTCCGAATGACTAATACACAGCTATCGCACCATGGATATTTCCAGAGTGATGAGATGTTTTTAAAATATCTCACTGTGCCTCAAAATATCTCACTCTGGCTCAATAGATCATCCAAAACACCACCCACGGAAATCATAAATAAATAGATACTATAGTGCTGTAAAAGAGCAGACTGGCCAGGGCCAGGGCAGCATCCTTCATCGGGGAGTTCAATGAGGCCACTGAACCCCTCCCCTCGGCACGTGGCTCCTGCAGCCAGGCTTTGTGGAGGTGGAGACACCGAGCCCTTGCAAAGGGAGCTGGGCACCTCCTACTCTCCCAGCACCTTCACAAAGCTGTCCTGTACAGCTCCTTGATGACACAGATATCTCCTTCAATGAGCAAACTGGATATAAGAGCTACAGTGGACTCCATGGTCCACTCAACCGCCCACATTCAACAGCACAGCAGCCACCAAGAAGGCAGGTGACATTCTCTGGCATATGGGCCACCCCTGGAAATCCATGTGCCCTCTTGGGGACCCCCACTGCCTACACAACAGCTTCAAACCTCAAGCTGCAGGAACCAGAAACACTCCCTCCTACTCCCTGCCCCAAAACACATCACTCCTGTCGGGAAAGGGACACCCACACTCTGGGCACAGCTGGCACTGGGTGATGTGCTGGAGGGGGTGACTGCCAGCCCAGCAGCCTCCACAGCCCCTCACCCTGGATGGCAGGGACCAGCCCAGCACAGCACCCACTGCAGAGCCAGGAAAATCCCCTTCTCCTGACAAAGGGATTGGACCAAGCCAGGAAGCTCCTGCTCTCCTGACAAAGGGATTGGACCAAGCCAGGAAGCTCCTGCTCTCCTGACAAAGGGATTGGACCAAGCCAGGAACCTCCTGGTCTCCTGACAAAGGGATTGAACCAAGCCAGGAACCTCCTGGTCTCCTGACAAAGACTCCAAGGGATTGCAAGGACTGAACGGTTACAAAGCCACTCCCAGGCAGCTGATTTTTTACACATTTGGATGCACTTGCTCCAGCCATGGAGAGGGAAAAAAGCAGCAAAATGGCAAGAAGAAATCAAGGAGCAGGGCTGACTTGCCTTGCATGTGCTCCAACCATTCTGTGTGCAGAGAGGGCTCATGCCAGATCCCCATGCCATTGTCCTCCCTGAAGGGAAGAGACCAGAATCCCATCCCAGGCTGGAATCCCGGTACAAGGACAACTCTGCTTGGTAGCTGAAGCAAAACTCCCAGAGAGTTGGAGTGCAGACTTATTTTTGAAAGCTCCCTGGATCCTGATGCACACAGCTGAGATCCAGCCCAAGGAGAGCTGTGACTCTCAAAACCTCAGCCCAGCCCAGCCCCAGGTCACTCTGCAGAAGCTGAGTGTCCTTCTTCTCTTCCCTAGGAATCAGGCATCACTCTTTGTTTTGCTGACTGAAAGCAAAGAGAGCAAATCATTCTGAGGAACTGAAAATGGGCTCTTCTGCTTTTCTCAGCAAGATAAGAAAATGGTTCAGATCACCCAGGCTGTGCTATTCCTAAGTTGTTTCCTCATTAGTGGCATTTACTGAAGTACATTTTGAAACTTTGGGTGATGAAGCAGCTTTTCAGAACAGGAGTCAGAATATATCCTTTGGAAACCACAGACAGCCTGATACTTGTAGTCTTCTTTTCAAAAGGGCTGAAGCTACTTGTCCAGCACAGCAGGAACTGGTAGATTCCCTGGGTTCAAGGAAGGAAAACACTTTGCCACAGAAATTGTACATGGAGCATAGGAACCCAGCAGCAATGCAACCTTCACAGAGCTCTGCCAGCTCCTATCCTTCCTGTCAACCTCTGCTTGGTTTTTCCCTAAATTTTCCCTTCTTCCCACTGGGAACAGGCAGCACTGAGAGGCTGCAGAGAGATGACAGAGATGCTGCAAAGGCAGGAGGGAGAAAGACAAGGCCCTGCATTTCCAATGAAGATAGCTCCAACATCTGTCCTCAGCCACAAATGTATTCACCCGCACAGACACACTCATCGGATGAGGCTCTAAAATATTTACTGCCCAAATATCAATCCTCATAAAGCCAGGCAGCCATTTGGGCTTGGGGAGGGGGAAGGAGACGGGGTGGGTTGTCAATAATGTCATAACCACGGGCAATTTTATGTATCTCTGGAAATGGCCAAGGAACACGCAGCTTGACAGATGTGCAAACGGGTAATGCAGGCTCCCTAGTTATGAGCATGAGGATGTCAAGAGGAAGAGATGAGCAGTAATTCAAAGTATATTGGGCTTAGAGAAGTACATGGGCACCGTGATGAATGCGGGATGGGCACTGCGGTGGAGGGAGGGCTGAAGGAGGATGAGGAGGGAGTGGGACGATGGCCAGAGAATGCAGCCCCTGTAGTGATCAAGAGTGACTGAAGGGACAGGGGACCAGGCTGGGCATTTGGTGGCCTGAGTCACACTGCCATGGGGTGCTATTGCACCAAGGGAGGTGTCAGCCTGTCTGCTGTTGCTAGAAGCTGGACCAACCTTGAGGCTCCTTCTTCCTCCTTCACAGCGGCATCTCTACACAAACCTCTCCTACCACTGTGCCACCTTTCCTTTCCGTTGCTCTGAAAATCAAAGTTTTAGCCAAATACCTATATTTTTCACCAAAAGTCAAAAAAACCCTCACCAAGGAACCAAATCATGTTTCAAGTTTCATCTCAGCAAAACTACAGCTTTTTTTTCCTTCATCTCCAAACTAGAAAACAAACCCGACACCGCAGCAAGGGCTGCCGCCGCCCCCGGCGCCCGCCTGCGAGGCGCAGGCACTGCTCACACCTCTGACTGTGCCTCGCCCGGCATTTCCCCATCCCACCCTGGCGGGTTTTAAAAAGCAGCATCACTCAGACGCGCACTACGCCCCCGGCCGCACGCTCCCGCCCCAGAGCCACGAATCGCAGCCGCACGACGCCACGGAGCCTGGCCGGCTTCCAGCCTGGGGGGCTGCAAAGGACAGAAAACCAATGTCATAGGGATGGGATGCTGGGACACTTCTGCTCAGGTGTTTGGTTTGCTGGAGGAGTGGGGTAGCACGGTGCAAAGAGGACCATTACCAGTCCCAGCTGGCCTCTCTTGGCCAGCCCAGAACAGCACACATGGACATCTCAGCTCCACTCATTTTGCCGTAAGATTCGCCTCCTTCAGCACTTCTGGCAGTGAAATTCCCCCTCTCCCACGTCCTCCAATGCTCTTTGAAGGGACACAGTCATTGGCTGTGGCGGTGGAGCCACGCACACCCTTCCTCCCTCTCAGCTCCTGCAGAGTTCATCATTTTTCCACACCCTGGTGCTTTCAGAGCTGGGGGGAATTACTCATGAAGGCAAGCAGGCACCCCACACACCAGCAATCACCATAAAGGTGGTTTTTCCTGTGGAAAAATCCATGAATCACTGTAAAAGTCAGTCAGGCTCAAATCAAGCCACACTACTCACCATTGTTTATTAAAAAGAATTAATCACCAATCTTTTTCTTGGCTGGTTTTATGAAATATGACTTATCCCAACCATTCACTACTAAGTTGTTACAATATCCAGCTGCAAACATCCTCTGTGTGTGCTCTGGCAGCCTTCCCCACGGCTCATGGTCAAATGACCAATGACTGAAAAAGCTTGAATCTTGAAGGAATATTTCCTACAAGTCTCAGGCCCCAGATTTTCACTCTGCTGGCACTGGCTGCTCCTGTGAATGCCCTGCTCAGTGAAAAGTCCCCCTGGAGCTGAAGAGCTCTGGAGTGTTTCAGCCCTGGGCAAGGGGTGACACCATGAGGAGGACAGGGCACAGGCAGAGCAGGAGCTCACACACACACACAGAGCACAGGTTCTCTGCCTTCCATAAAAAACACTCTCTGCCACTATCCCAACCAAGCCACATGCAGGCAGGTACCAGGATGGGGAGGCAGGGGCTGCCATCACTCTGCATGGGCACAGCAGCTCTGAGCCAGTGAGACAACCAAGCAGTAACAAATCCTTAATGAAAAAAAATCTCTTTTTCTTTCCAAAAAATATCCTTGTTATAATTTCTTTCTCCTGGTGGCACCCTCCTGTGCACAAGAGCTCGGCCATGACATGGTGTAAGAGCAGGAAACTTCAATGCCCACAGTTGTGAGAGCAGAAAAGAGATAATTGCACTTCTTACAGCAGCACTAACTTATCTTGTAGAAACTTTCCCTGCTAATGAGGCCATTCTGTTCAGACATTCAGCAAGATTTGAGAGGGCTGCTGCTGCTGCCAGCCCATCGTGGGTGCAGGCAGAGGGCAGGCAGGGGTGGGAAAAGCAGCCCAGGAAACCACCACCATGGTCTCAACCTCATCACTTTGCAGCTTACTGGAGCTCAGTTTTCCTGACCTGGCTTTAATTTATTTCTCTTTAAAAACAACAAAAAATCTCACTACATCAGCTATTGTCTGCTCTGCCTCCTCTTGCCTTTGGCTACATGCTGGTTTCAAGGCATCTCCTGGCAGAGCTGCACCTGCCATCCAATCCTAGGCCTCTGCAAAGGATTTTCTTTCTGCATCGGTGCCCACACCCGTACAGGTCCCAGGGAGGCCATGGCTGGCACTGCCAGGGGCAGCTGGGGACAAGCTCTGTGTTGATGAGTGCCAGCTGCTGAGCAGGATGCCTGGGCTGCAGCAGCTGGAGGCAGAGGTAGTGATTTGTGTACTCACCTGGAAAGGCAGACATCCTCTCATCCCTTGCAGAGCTGCTGAGAAACCAGCTCCTGGCTTTTTTCCTAGGAGTTTAACATCACCATACTCCAGCTACTATGAGCAGATGCAAAATCCCCTCTCCCTTGAGTGCAGAAAACCCCATAGCAGGAGCAGAGGTGAGACAGCTCTGCAGGACAGCCAGCTTCCAGGAAAAAATGCTTGGAAGGTAGCAGTTGCAGCCAGATGGGATTGCATCTCTTGTTTTGAAGGGAACCATGGGACAGTGCCTGCAGCGTGGCTCTGCTTTGGCACATCCCAGGCTGAGCTGCCAGCGCCAGCCTCACTCCTCATTGGCATGCCAGGCACATTCCTCCCAGTGGCATGGGGCTGCTCTTCCTGCAATCTGTGTACCCAAGCAGCAGCACCAGGAATGCTTGGAGAAGTATACTGAGAGTGGAGAAAACGAGGGAAGGGAGAGAAAACCATAGCTGAGCACAGCACCGCAGCTTAGGCTGTAAAGCCAAGGCTGGCAGTGTTGCTCCAGTTGCCTGCACGACCTTGACAAGCTGCAGGGAGGAAGAGGAAAGCCTCCAGTGGCAGCTCTGTGTGCTAACAGGGATGGGGAAGTCAGGCAGGGGACAGAGGGGTGGGTGCCATTTGGGATGTGCCACCCCAGGAACAGAGCACACCAGATGGACCAGGCTGCTTTTCCCTCTGTCTCAGCCCCAGAAAGGCAGCTCACAACCCACACCTTCTTTGGACAGCATTTTGTGGGTCTTGGGTTTGTTCCCATGGGAGCACATGTGTAGGAAGAGGTGAACACCTCATGTCACTCCTCTGGGACACAGCACAAGGCAGTAGGAGGGGGAGTAGGCTCTCCCTGTGCTCCCCAGAGGGAAGGGCAGCCAGCCCTGTTCTGCCAGGCAGAAGATGGTACCAACACACAGGCAGGCCCCCGAGACCACAGTGTGTGTATCTTGAGAGCTCAGAATAAATATTTAAAGGTGGAGGGAAAAAAAAACTGCTTGTCTCTGTGAGCAAGTTCTCTGTCTTTGCTCTGGGATTTGAGACAGAGACAGAAGAATGACAAAGGAGACACAGGTTTCATCAAATCATGGGCACATCAGAAGCGATGGCTTTCAGATGCCAGCTTTGCTGCAAGACAAATTCTCTCCCAGCCAGATGCCTGACAACCCTGACAGCCCTCAGGGACTGCAGGTCTGTGTTCCCTCAGACACAGGGGCTGCAGTGAGCCCACCTTCTTACACCTCTCCACTCTAGCCAGGGATGGGAGCCAGGCTGTTCCCCAAATCCCCTTCCAAGCCAGTAAGAGTTGGTCCTGACCTGTGGGGACATGTGACCCCTCCTTGCCCTGTCCTGAGAGGATGTACAAGGTGATGGGCTTTGCATCACAGTGTTGGACAAATGTTCCCAAATCCCTGTCCCCACAGCAGAGCTCTGCCAGAGGAGCAAACCATGGCTCAGCTTTCTCAATGCCTCACATGAGCGACGGCTGGGGGGAAGGATGGGAGGTGACAGCTCTGCTCAGCTCCCAACAGCCCTGTGCTGGGCCATCGCTCAGAGGCAGTGGCCAGAGCAGCCACAGAGAACGGGATGTTCTGTATCACAAGGCTGTCCTTAGGATGCTTTTATTTCCAGAGAGAGCTCATTAGTTCTGGTTGTGCAGGAGTTCAGGGTTTTTTTCTCCCTGTTACTAAGAGCTGGAAAACTCCACTGAATAACATCTCTGAGCACGGGTGGAACAAAGACAGGGCATGGCAGGGAGAGGAGCAACTAAACCAGAGATAATCAAAGCTATTGCTGCAGCCTCACATCACTTACAATCTCCATCTCCTTTGGATTTCCCAGCTGGACTGGTCTCTGCTTGCTCAGCCCCACTCACCATTGTGCCAGGGCTGCAGGGCTTGGCTCTGCTCGGCTCCAAGGGGGAAGAAGATGCAGAGGAGAGCTTGAGATAGCAGGGAACTAGGATCAGATGGGCTGCCAGGAGCTAAAGGGACTTACAAATTCACTAGCAAGGAGGAAAGCTCTCTCTGGCACTGTCACAGGAGGGGTTTAACACAGGCACATCCTACCCAGGGATGCTCCAGCTGTGATGCCTTGCTGCCATCAGTGTGGAGCAGCCACCTCCTTACCAAGCCCTGGCACTCCTCTCCCATCACCACAGGTTCAGCACATGCTGCAGGAGATGCAGCCAAGAAATCACGTACCAACAGCAGGAGATAAGCTGCCTTCCCAGATATGATCACAGGCCCCATTATCTCCTTAACCCTTATGCATTCACTTATCCATCCCAGATCTATTCCTCCTTATCTAAATTCTCCTCCTGTTCATTCCCATCTCTCACCATGGTTGGTCTCTCCAGAAGCGAGGAGGCAGCAGGAGAGCCTGATGCCCTGGGCAGCCACTCACCACAGCTAATGGGATAGGCTCTGACTGACTGGCCCCAGTGATTGAAAGTTAATAAAATGTTAAAAGCAGCCCTATAAATCACCCATGCAGGAAGTGACCTGGACAGGAGGCCTAACAAGTTAGCAGACGTTTTATTTAAAAACCATTTGTCTGAGAAGTGCAACACAAAGAGTCAAATAACTCTTAGGAAAACAGCAGTGATGGAGCTACTGGGAGGATTAGAGCTGGCTGGATATTTACAGCCTGAGGATGTCAGTCTTCCCAGTGCTAACTGGCTTCTGCTTCCCAGCTGGAGCATCCCAGCTGATCCCAGCTCCAGGTAGGGAGCTCCCAAAGTGAACCAGAATAAGGCAGTTCACAGCTCTGACTTGTACTTTTAGCTCTCTGGGTCCACTGTGACTTTCTCACAGACCTCTCAAAACAGGAGTGTCATGCCCATGTCCATCCTGTGACAAGCTGGTAGCATCCTCATCCTCCTCCAGGCCCAGCTCCTCTGCCCATGTGTGGGATCACACATGGAGAAGCTGCTATTCTCATATGCTACTGCACACAGCTGACATCTCTGTTTGCATGGAGAAACTTGAAGACAAGAGGTCCCAAAAATCTCCAACTCCAAAACCACCTCAGAAACCAGTTTTTGGTTTTTAATCCCGATTTCCACTTCTGTTCCATGAATACTGATTTTGTACCCATTAGGAGGGCAGCTGGGCCACATCAGCCTCAGCCCCTGCTCACTCCCCACAAGCTGAGCTCTACTTTTTGAACTTTAAAAAAACCCTATTGCCAAGTGCAAGAAACAAACGAGGGTGTTCCTGGGAGAGGAACTTGGCCCCCACCCAAATGCTCTGCCCCAGCCATTCCTTACTCTCCCATCACAGGAAGCCTCCAATACCCCAAAGGCCTTTTACAGCTGGGAGGAAAGGTGGCTTGTGCTTGGGAAGCCTCCAGAGCATCGTTAAGAGGAAAATTATACACAATTATCCTCAGGAGGCACATCAGGGGAGCAGAGGCAGTCACAAGGCACCAGTCCCACCCAAGCCTGGCTCCCTGCATCAGCAGAGCACTTTCTAAAACTATGAGCGAATTCCAATGGGATACAGTCTGCAAGGATCAGGCTTCACCAGCAGCTACCTCATCTTCAAAATCACCTTTTAATTGCAAGAGAAGTTCCTATCCCCAGGCCAGCACCTTTCCTCCCAGCAAGACAAGGGGGAAGGAGTAGGTAGGAGATGCAACGACACAGCAACAACCTGATTGCACTTGAATTTGCCAAGTGAAATTGGGTTGCCTTTTCCTTTCATGGACATCCTTACCTTGGGAGGGATGCAGAGGCTGGGTGCAGGTGCAGCTGGTTCTCCTGGCCAGTGATGAGCACCTTCCAGGGGGGCAGGGAAGCCTAAGAGTGCTGAGGGGCTGCGGCTGGGAGGCTGCTCCGGCGGTTCTGCGGGCACTGAGGGCAGCTCATGGCTCCAGGGCACAGGGGGCTGTGGGTGGGAAGGCACAGAAGGTGTCAGTCAGGAAACACAAGGCCTCGAGCACACACCAAGCAAACCCAACCCCACAGGAAGGCTGACTTGAAAGTTAAGAAGGTGTAGAACTTAATATATTGGTATTTTTCTGTATTGCTCTTATTTCCCCACCTCCCCGTCATCAAGGAGAGGAAACCAGTGGGATCTGCTTAGATCTGGACACTAAGCAGATGTGGACACCTGAAGAGATCCAGCACGGCCCAAGGGGCTCCTGCCAGGCACAGGGGGATTCTTGGGAGCAGTTTCCCAGAGGGTGTTATATGCTTCCAGCATCACTAGTGGGGAAGGAGAGAAGGCACAAGCTCACCTGGGCAAGCAGCCCCTGGCCTGTGCTGATGCACACACCCATGAACATGCAAGGGAAGAACCCCCCAGCTCAACAGGCCCAGCCAAAGGGTCTCATAAGACAAGGGGAGCTCTCTCCATTCCTCACAAGTCAAGGGGTTCCACTGGCACCTAGGAAAAGCTAAGAGAAAGCAGGTCCTTGACCTGCCAATCTGTGATCACTCCTCCCAAATTCAAAACTGAAAGGGAAGCAAGACCCTTTGCTGATGGAGGGAGTACATCCACCCATCCTCTAACCAGCTTCAGCTTCACATGCAGCACTCTCCTCTCCAGAAAGAGTTTGATTTAATACATTTATTTAGTGGTGAGGTCCTCAAGGCAGAACTCACATCCTCTTTTTGCATCTCAAACAGTTTTGAGCAGTCAGTGTTTAACAAATTAATGATAATGTGATGGCACCTTGAAAAATAGACTGTCCTGTCCTCAAAAAAGGGGCCACATTTCCCAATTACTCCAAAGGGCACTGCTTCAGACCTCACTGAGCAAATGGCATTTCGGTGCAGCCACCTTTTAATGGCAATGATGTGATCCTGCTACAGCAGCAGTCACACAACTGTTAGGGTTGAAAGGGACCCCTGGAGGTCACCTAGTCCAAGCCCCCTAATTAAAACAGACCCTTAAAAATTACTAAAAGCACTATTACACATCTCTCAAATGATGGTATTACTGAAAATACAATGACATAATCCCCACCCTGCCACAAGGAAGGTGAACAGCGCTGGAGCAGGAGTCGGGCACAGTGAGGCAGAGCCCCCTGAGCCCACAGGCCCCACTGTTCCCCGCAGTGCCAGGGGCCCATTGGTACCCAGGACCAAACTTTGGGCCACACCCCTCCCCACCACCTCCTGCCTGCCCATCCACTGGTGACATCAAAGGCCACCACAGCCCCGTGGGGACCCTTCCCACGCTCGCCCCATGCCCCAGAGGGACAAAGCAGCCATGGGGGTGCTCTCCCATTCCCCCGTCCCACGGCCTGTGGCAGCCATGCTGACCTGTGGGTGCAGTGTCACTGTGTCCCTGTGCCCATGGGCTAGCCCTCACACCCACATGCACCATCCAGCATGGGGATCAGATATATCCCATCTCCATCCATCTCCATGCTGCACAGCATGAGGGCAGGGGACAGGAGGGGTGGAAGCAAGTTAAAAACACCTCTTAGCTCAGGTATTTTTTAGCAGCCATCCCCTACCTGAGGTCTGCCATCCTATCCCAAGTTGGCAGCTAAGCTCAGCATCTCTCTGTCATGAAAAGTATTCACGAGGTTTGCGGTGGAGGCTGGCAAATATTTGCCAAGGATTCTTCCAAATCTCCAAGCCCGCCATGAGCTCACTGCAAATTTGTTTGCTGATCGTGGTCCTTGGACTAATTTGCAAATGGAGAGCAAAGAAAATGTGGCTGTACTGTGTAGGGGAAGATGAACAAGCAGGATCCTATTCCATGGGGAAGGCAACCCCACCGACCCTAACGAGGGCTCATTAATTAACACCTGCAGCACTGGTGCAACACCCAGCTCCTGATGCTGATTGTGGCCAGGGAAGTGATGTCTCAGCAAAGGCAGCACCAGGGAATGGGAGGATGCTGCTGGGGATGGCAACAGCAGCACCTGCAGGCTGCAAGACCAGTGCTAGCCCCAGTCTGACCTGTCTGTGTGGCAAGCTGCAAAGAGGTGCTGGGAAAGCATCCTCTCCATTTCCCTGCTCCCTCCCCAAAGCAGTTCCAATCAGAGTTTCTCCTGTGGCTTTGCCTCTGATTTTGGCACCTCACCAAGTTCCAGCCTAGGCCAAGCACATCGCTAATTAGCTGCACTAATTAATCACAGTTTCCATTGTTTATTCTTTTGTTCTCGCAGAAACGCCCATGCTGCCCAGTTTGGTGAGCTGCCATGGCATTCATGGAGCACCAGCACAGCTGGTGGAGCTGACCCCAGCAAATGTGGGTCACTGGCTGCTGGGCCCAGTGCTGGAGACCAGAACAGAGCCCATCCCTGCTCCTGCTGGAAAGTGAGTGAAAAGCCAAAGTCATCAATTCTGGCCTGAAACAGTGTGAGATTCACAACCTCTCTCACACTTCCAGCCTGGAATTCCTCATGCCAGCACAGCTCAGACCATATTTCTGAAACTTCCATGAGGCCAGGAGCTGCTGGTGGGTCATTTAGTCCATTCCTCCTTTGGGAACTGGGATTTACTGTACCTAAAGTATGCCCAGTCATCAAGCCTGGCCTCCAACATCTCCAGCAAAGCCAATTCTACAGCTTCCCTTGGCTTCCTGAGGCTACTGCCACTACTGTCAGGGCACAGTGTGGGCTGCAGCTCACTTGCCACCATCCTTGATCCCTCCTGCAGCCATCAGTGCCACAGCCCATTCTTCCTCTCTGCAGCCATGGGGATGGCTGCCTGGCTGCCACTCTATCAGATCCCCCCAGGGAGACACCCCACACTTGCTCCCAGCAGTGAGCACAGCAGGCAGAGCTGGCACACAGCCCCAGCACAGAGGCAGCCATCCATCCTCTCCCCAGCTAATCCCACCGAAATCCTGCCTTTGTGCTCATCACATCCACTGCCTGAGCATTAGGCACCCGCCGAGCCTGAGCTAATCTCCAGAAAGCTCCCTCACCCAGGGGGGTTCCCCTTCCCTTCCCTGGGCAGCCCTGGCACCCCAGAGGCACGGGGGGAAAGGAGGACATGCTGGCTGTGACTCCTTGCCAGCGCTGGCATGATGTGCTGGGAATGAACCCAACAACCACTCTGCTCGCTCCCTCTTGTCAGGGATTTTTTAACCAGGTATTCTTTGAAAAAAAAAAAAAAAAAACCAAACAAAAAAAACCACCAAGGGGAGGGAAAAAAAGAACTGTTAGTCCAAAGGAGTCTGTGTTGTTAAACACAGAGAAATCCAAGTGTGAAGTCCAACAGAGGCCAAGGTTTCTGGGCTTTGACACAGCTGACAAGCTAGAGCACAATGAGAAAATACGCACACAGAAATAGCCAGGCAGGATAAAGGATTTACTGCTCCTTTCACAGAAAACAAAAGAATAGGCTTAAACACTCCATTTAGGAGTGGTAAAAAAAATAAAAGAAAGATAAAAACCAGATCTGCAGGAAGAATATTTGAGTACGGGATTACCAGGAGGTGAAGGAAAACCAGATCCTGCCTGTCCTGGGTGCAGCAGGGCAGCAGCATCCCCAGGGACCCTCTCCCCAGGCCCAGCAGCAGTGTGTGTGTGCAGTGAGCACACACACAAAACACCAGGTCTCACCTCAGAGCCACCCAGTCAGTTCCCTCCTGCCCTGGGCCAGAGCATCCCAGCACAGCCCACATTCCAGCTGTCATGCCAACATCTGCATGGTCTCACCTCTGGAGCATTTCTCCTGGGCTGATTCTGGCTGTAGGATTGCCCTCTTCACTCAAATCCCTCTCCAGAGTCCACTTCCCCAGTGCCAACCACCCCAGCTAATGAGGCTGAGGCTCCCTGCCTTTCAGACAGGCTTTTCCATGATAGGAAGGCTCCAGGCTCTTGGCTGCCCTCCCTTCCATAAGGAAGTGATCTCAGAACACCTCTTGGGACCTCAGCTGAGGAGGCCTGATGGAAAGAGAGCTAGGGCTGGCAGGGGCTTTGGGAACAGCTTCCTCCCATCATCTCTCCAGGTGTGTCCTCATTGAAGAGGGAAGTTTTCAGTTCCCTCAAAGTTTCCTCTAACTTGTGATGAAAGAGAAACTCTTTGGAGAACAGACAGGAACCCAGTTTCCCTGATGAAAGTACTGCAGTGGGATTTTTTGGGTTTCTTTTCTTCTGAGTAGCATCAGCCAGAACAGAGCTTTGCAACCAGGCAGGCAGAAGGTCTTACCCTTTCCATGGCAGGAGACCAAATCTCCCAGCTGGAGACCAGGACAGAAACCAACCCTGGTCCTGCTGGGAAGTGAATTAAAAGCCAAAGCCATCAATTCTGGCCTGAAATAGCATGAGATTCACAAACCCACTCACTCCATCAGCCTGGAATTGCTCATGCCAGAGCAGCTCAGAGTGTTTGTGTGGAACTCCCAGGAGCCATGGGGCTACTGGTGGGTTATTTAGTCCATTCCCCCTTTGGAAACTGGGATTTACTGTGCCTAAAGCACACCCAATGGCTAAGGTCAAGCCTGGCCTCCAACATCTCCAGCAAAGCCAATTCTACAACCTTCCTTGGCAGCTTACAAGCTGCTTAATTGCCCTGATAGTTATGCATTGAGGGTTTTTTTGTGAAAAGCAGCTGATTTCTCAGCAGCAACAAATACTTGGGAAAGCTTTCTCTCTGGCAAACACTCTCTATTGTTCATCTCTTTCATATAAAACGTTCCTAATGAAGAGGGAAAGCAGGATCTTGGCTTCTTTCAAAACAATCTGAAATATTATATTAAAAACATGCGCTGAGTGTTGACATATTTAGCGCATTGCTTTATAAAACAAATTGCCCAAGCTCATTCAGAGCTTGACACCATTAAGACAACACAGAACTACAGGATGATACCACTGCAAGAAGTGCCACTCTGGGGAGCTGTGGAGCACCTTGGAGCAGCCAGACAGTCTTAACTTCATCCTAGTGAGAAGTGGAAGCCACCAGCATCATCCCCTAAGAGAGGGATGCACAAGCAGCACTCATCATGCTAATGTGACAACTATAGCAGGTTTCAGACCATGAATCCTCCCCACCCAAACCCTCAGCTCTTCATATAGGCATCTCCAAATATCCAAGGCTGGGAGGACATGGTATGTACAAGGCTCTCACAGCAATGGATCTGTGCTGTGGGAACAAAGCTCAATGTCTCCCTCAACACACCAAGCCAAATCCCTTGGAAGTAGGAAGCTGGCTGTGGTGGCTGGCCAGGTTTCTCTCCACACCTGGCATAGGCAGGGTCCCTACAGAGCCCCCTCCTCTCCTGCAGTGTCTTTGAAGTGCTCCGGGCTCTGCTGCAACAGGATTTTTCAGACATTAAACTGATGCTCAGAAAACAAACAGACATAGAGAAAGCTTTCATTACAAGGCTGGTTCATGTCCAAGAGCAGCCCAGGGGCCAGCTAAGATAGGCAGTGGTGCTTTAACAGCCTCTCACCAGAGGCCAGTGTGAGCTATGGCTCCCTGTGGGCTCCCAGTCCATGCCAGTTCTGCACTCACTTTGCAGGAGCAGGGCAGGAGAAATGAGCAGGTTTTATGGCACATTGGCTCTCCTCCAGGGACCAAAAGCTTTGATGCTGACAAAGCCACTGCATCCTCTCCTGCTGTGAGGATGCCCAGACAAGATATTTCTGGGTGCATCTGGAGATGCTGCTGGCCTCTGTAGGGACATGTCAGGGGTGATAACCACCAGCATGATCCCTACCTGCTGTGGGTGGTGGTCCTGGGGGATCACATCTTCTCCTCCAAGCAGGAGACCAGCACCTTAGGGGGTCTGAGCACAGGGCAGGAAACACTGCAGCCATAGTGTGTATGGAGCATGTTCAGGTTTGTTTACCTGTGACCTAACTCCATCTGCACTGTGGGCAGCTGACACAAGGGCCTGGTTCCCTGGGACACGTTGGTGTAGAACCAAAGACAACTGCTGCCCCATGCCAGAGTGACATTAAAACCCCCCAGGCACAGCACAGACCCTTGGAAAACCTGGTGTGCCTCAACCTCCTTTAACTCAGGACCCTAAACCCTCCAGGAAGGTCCAGCAACTCCTCATCATTTCCACCATCTCTAGCCCCCTTTGGGTTTATCAGCACCAGTGAGTGGACAGGCTCCCTGCAGCGAGATCCACTGAGCACAAGGCATCACAGCAGATCAGAGAGACCAGGGCTCCTCCTCATTTATATTCCCCTCCAGCCACAGCCTTCAACATGGCTGAGGAAGGCAAGGCAAGACAAGGCCTACAGAGAATGCCTAAAGATTATTTCTCTCAGATTCCAATTTATTTTCCATCATTAATGTCTTTGAAAGCCCAACACGTCCTGCAGACAGAAAGAACATGTTAAATGTGCGCGTGGTGGAGCTGCAAAACCACGGTGAACACGTGCCTGGCACAGGTACCCATCCCACCAGGGAGATCAGCACAGCCAAGGAAGGGCTTTGCTGCCAGAGAGCATCGCCCTTGCTCAGCAGAAGCTGTGGTAGAAGGCATTTTTTCCCTGCAGAGAGATCCCCACCGTGCACCAGAAAAGTGAGAGCTTCATTTGGGAAAGCGGAGGTACCACCAGCCCCAGTGCTGAGCATTGCACAGTGGCAGAGAGAAGGCAGGGCTGGGGGAGAGTGACTTGCATGAAGGATGAGAGGAGCTGGAGTCTTCTGTAATGGAGAGAAAATTGCTTTCGCCAACTATCTGCAGTTTTAAAGCAATTACATTTGGGGGGAAGCCGAGAGCATGTCTGAGCGCTACGCGCGTGGCAGGCGTGTTTTGAAATACAAGAACCAAGTCAGGAAAAAATAGAAAAAGAAAATGCCATTAAAAAAAAATATTTGATGCAGTAGGCACTGAGAAGATAAAGTATTTATAACTCAGGGAGAGGACAGATACTGGAAGCAGCCAGACATTCCAGCAATGGGACAACTGAGAGGAGGTGGGGCAGCTTGCTCCTATCTGTGGTCCCCTTCCCCCTGAGAATGAGAAATCTTCCTTGAGAAGGATTTCCTCTGAAAACACAGCAGCTGAGTGCAGCCTGGTCCAGTAGAAATAAATAAAATTTGTTCTAATTAAAACACTCCTCGCCCTCCGCTTCATCTGCTCATGCAGTAGGGACAGTAACAAAAGTCACCACAGTGACATCAAGGTCAGGTCTCCATGGGCTGGGAGTGTGCTGCCCTCAGCCAAAACATGGAGCTGCCTTAATACTTCCCCTCACAGACCTGCAGGCTGACCCAAAACCCAGTAAGCACCCAGCAGCTACCTGTTAAAGCCTTTTCAGAACCAGATTCAGACTGGGAGGCAACAGCTTGATTTGGCCACAGATAAGACGCTCCTTCAAGCTGTACAAAATACTGCTGATCTTCCCTGCAAGCCATCACCTTTCACCACCATCCTTCTCCTCTAATCTGCTGGAATTAGGAAGGATCCCAAGCCATAAGCACATCTCCTCTAATGACCAAGGTGGCAGGGCCCGAGCTGCCCTGATCCCCAGAGCTGCTGCACTGACTGCTGCCGGCACTGCTCAGACATCCAATTTATCAGGAGGCTGTCCCTTTTGCTTTCTGGCCACGCGCCTTCCCCTTGTCTTTATCTGCTCTGGGGACAAGTGTGGGAAGCAGAGAAGTGGCATCCAGGGCTTCTGGTGACAGAGTCCCTTTTCAAAGGATGTTGTTCAGCTGTTATTACCAACTCTCGCCAAGTGGAATTGAGACATGAAGTAGATTTGTGCCCAAGATAATGGCGTTTATTAGACAAGCTATTGAAGAGAAAACAAAAGCTAACAGTGGAGAGCCACTAAGAGCAAGGCCTAAAGAGAATCCATCACGAATACAAAGAGAAGAAGTGCTAATAGTTAGTGCTTCCCATCAATGATTTGAAACCTCAAGCAGTCCCTTAACGACTCCAGGAGAGTGAAGGTTAGTGTCACCCAGCAAGAGGTGACAAACAGCACCATGGCATCCATGCTCTCAAACAAAGCAGCATCCAGCCCCTTCTGCTATGGTCAGATGTGGCTGAGCATCTCTGCCCCAGGGTGGCAGCCCTCAGCGTGCCCACGACCCTTCTCCTCACCTGTATCAGCATCACATATCACCTATATAACACAGCACCTGTGCTATATGCTCCTAATGCACACAAGGATGCTCCAGAGCGAGGATCCCAGGAGGACTGCCCCCCACATCCTGACCTCAGCAGGATGGCAAGGAAGGAGAATTCCATCTCTGCACACCCCTGCAGCAACCAGGCCCCTTTTGGTAAAGGCCCCTGAGAAATGCTTTGGAAATCATGGGTCCATCTAGATTTTCCTGTTGGAGACCATCCCCTTCTTTCCTCACCAAAGGAGACGGTTTTGTTCCTGCAAAACCTTCAAATAAAAAACTGCATTTTTAATGTGAATGAAAGTCTTCCATAGGATCTTCACTGGCATGTTGGTTCACTGACAGCCAGCCCAAGCCCCTGGTGAGATTAGCTGGAGCCTGGCACTATGTTCACACCCTGAGGCACAGCTGAGATCTTTGGGAAAACGCAACAGAGATCATGGCTGCTAAACAACAGCTTGTCTGGGTCTTTGACAGATTTCTACTTTCCAATTTCCAGCCCAGACAAACAATATAGGAAGCCCCCAAATCCCCAGCTTTGAGATCACCAATTGAGGCTAGCCCAAAGAGATCACCAATTTCACACTCTTCATCCCGACCCTCCTCTCCTTTGCTCAAGGGCCAGGCTGGGGCAGCAGCACAGGGTGATGTGGAGGAGGGTGAGCCAGGCAAGAGCATGAGGGCATCCACACAGCCCAGAAGCTCCTGAGAAATTTATTGCTTGTGACACGCTGTCAAAGCGAGGCGCGTCTCATTAGTCAGAACCAAAGCAAATGAGAGGGCTCCTTAGCCAATTAAAAATTAAATAAATAAGGAAGGGATGCTCCGTGGGGCTCACCACCTCCCCTTCGGCCCTGCTGGTGAGTGGGAAACCCAAGGCAGGATGTAACACAAGTCTGAGTCACAGCTTTGTCCCCTTCCAAGATGGTGAATTCCCTACTTCCAGCGAGCAGCTGGGAGCAGCCAGTGACCACCAAAGCCTTGCTGGATCTGGCACAGCCAGATGGAAAACAACAAGCTTGAGGAGCCACACCTGACACCCAGGGAGTTGGAAAAGGAAAGACTTCCTTTCACAGCCCCTGGAGCATTTTGTTTCCTAGCTCTTGAAATGGATCTCATTGACTCCTCTGAGTGTCATTCTCTGCTAAAAATTTCTATTTTTAACAGCTTTTCTTTTTAAAATGACGTGGTTTTCCTTTGAGGGTTAAGCTGAGCAGGCACATGACTTTTTTGTTGTTTTTTCTTTGTTTTTTTCCTCCAAGATTTATCAGCCATTGGAGCAGAGGGCATTACAACTCTTCTCCAGCTTGACAGTAACAACAACCCTCTGGAGTCTTACACTGCCCTCCTCCCCACCTCCTTGCAGCATCGAGGAGTGGGAGAGCCCATCCCAGACCCCCAAACAGAGGTGAAGGGACCATTTTGAGCAGGCACTACAGGGCAAAGTTCAGCTTCCCCATCATGAGCCAGATTGAAATTTTACAAGAGCACAGAGGTGCCTGTTGGCAGCAAACATCCCAGCTCACCACATTCCAAATGGATGCTGGAGGAACCCGAGGGCTGCAGACAGACACATGGGTGTTGGATGGATTGGTGGGGGCACCTGAGCAGAAAACAGGGGAGGCACCCTGAGAAGAGCCCTCCCTCCTCCAACCATACAGGACCCAGCAAGGGAGGGAGCGACCCCAAAGGATGCCATGCCTAGGAGAGACCCCAGCCCAGGGCAGACAGGGAACCCCCTCTTCCCACAGCACTCCCAAAATGTACCCCTTAAAAAACAGCACAGACCTGAAACATGAGCCCAGCCCAGCAGCATTTCCCAAATCAAACAATAAACAAGGAGCCGTTCCTTGCAGGTTTCCCTTACGCTGCAGGTCCAGATTAATGCCCACAGTAAACACAAAGGAAGAGAACCACCCTAAGGGGGATGCTGTCTGTTTAAAGGTACAAATGGATGGTAAAAGTAGACAAAAGAAGCTGAGCAGAGGCATGGCAAGTTTGGGAGCAGGAAGGGAGTAGGGAGAAGCCCATGGGCTCCGGTGTGGGAAGAAAGAGCAATGGAATTCTGCCAGGCATGCCCAGCAGACCCTAACCCCTGGAGCCATCCTACAGGGTCTGTCACCCTGGCAGGAGGGGGCACCCCCTCACCACCCCCAAAACATCCCAGCCCAAACAAGCTCTTCCCTCCTAGTGGTCCCCAAGGCCAGGCAAGTTGGTTGGGGCTCTCAGAACACAGGCAGCAAAACAACACTTCCTCTTATGGAAAAGGGCCATGACCCTGGAACTAACCCCCTGTGCCCAGAGACTATTGCTGCACAAGGCTGGTTTAACAAGAAATGGACATTTGAAGCTTAACAGCTCTTACCAGCAGATTCCCCCCTCTCATCCCACTGATGCTGCTTCCCATACGGCACACCCAGCTAATTAATTACAGAGCACAATCCAATCAGTCAGGCCATCCTATTGCAGTTAAAGGCATTTAAGAGATAATGCCATGAAACTCCAGACGGACTGGCCTGACCCCAGACCCTGACACCACTGGGGGTGTTCCAGGTCCAAACACCCTGGGAAAAAACCTTCAGCCTTGCAGTGCTCCCTGTGGGCTGGGCTTGAGAGTCCCTGCCGACTTTACCAAAGATGTGCTGCCCTGCTCCACTGGCACATTGCCCCAGCCTGGGCTCGCTGCTGCCCGTGGAGCACACACCAGCCTGGCCCTACACAAGCACCAGTGACAGAGATGCCATCTGCCCTGCTTCTGGCTCTGAGTTGCTTTCAGCGTGGCAGAAGGACAGATCTGAAGGCCAGATGCCAGCCCATCTTCTCCCCACTGCTGCTGCACACACCCCACATAGTCAGCTTCAGCAGTGGCTGCCTCAGGGTATCATGCACCACTGATGCCCATGTGCCAGGACAGCCTGATCCCTTCCCACCTCACCATGCACCACCCACCTCCCCACCACACCAATACAGAGAGAGGATGGCCCCTGCTCACCAGCAGCAGGGACTGGCCTCACTGGAGAGGGGCTTTGGTGGCAAGTGGATGTAGGGAGTGGCTAAAGGATGAGATGCTGTACTGCCAGCCCCTTTACTGTTCTTATTGTTGGCTCTGATATGCTGATCTGTAGATAGGATGTTCCCAGCTTTGCAGGGACGGCCTAAATTTCCTCCCTGGGCTAAAAGTGTGGGTGTTCTCCCTGCTCTGCACTTCAGTTATTGGTTGAAGTTATCAGACCCTTTGACAAAGGTGGGGGCTTGCATTAGCTCAGCCCATTTGGTCCTGAATGAGCCACTGTCCTTCGCAGAGCCCCAGCAAGAGGTTCATACAGTGGGTGTCCTCTGTTCCACGAGCAGCCTTTGTTTCTCCATCACACCCAGGTGAAGCCCAGCCCCATCCACATACGGCGGGGATCCCTGCTGATTGCCAAGCTGTTCACTGTAAAGGTATTAAAGGAAAAACCCATGGTGCCAGGTCCTGATCATACTCCCAAGGACTCCGTGTGGTTATGCTGCTCCATGCTAGCTGTATCCCAGCCCTGATGTTTGATGATGAAAGTGGCTGATTCTGTGATTTGCTGATCCTACCCTTGGTTAGTTTTTCCTACCCAGAGTGAGGATAAGCTCTTGGATTTGCAAACATTTTGAGGATTGTGGTTTTAATTTTTTTCCCTTTATTGTGTATGCAAGCATCAAAAGCTCTTATGCCTTGATCCAAAGCCCAAAGTCAAGGCAGGGGATATATATCAAGTCTAGATATGTTCCTGTCACAGGCAGCACCAAAAGATTGTTGGAGTTGAAATGAGTGAGGGTTCTGCTCTTACTTGGTCCAGCCCATCTCCCAGATGCTTGACCTTCAAGGAGAAGTGAGGAGGAGCCTCTGCTCCTCAGTCTCACCTGCAAAATGCCTTTGTCAGAGACTCAGGCACAGTTAACTAGGACAAAGGACAGAAAGCCTCCTCTCAGAGCTGCCCTCCCTTGAGCCACAGCTAGCCAGATACCCAGCACTCCTGCATCAGGGCCAGCACCACACAGGTCACAGCACCAGGAGTATCCACAAGGTTTTCACCCAAGCAACAGCCAACAAGTTTCACTAATGCAGATTTGCAAAGGAGGGATGTGACTCTGGCAGGACTGGAGCATGGCTACAAGCAAATGGCAGTGTTCACCAAGCACAAGCATGAAGGGAATAATGCCAAAATGCCATTAATAACTGAGTCTTCCTGAAAACACCATCTCAGCACAACTACAAAACTGACCGAGTTTACTGAATGTCCTCTCACAGTGTCAGAAAAAGACACCAGCAATTAGCAAGGGGGGCTAGAACATGATTGCTGTAGATGACACAGGACCAACCCCAGATTTCTAACGCCAGCTGCTGTTTTGTGCCTGTAGGAACTGCATGAGGGCTGGCTTGTTGCACCCAGCACTGAAAAGAAGTACAGCTAACTCATTATGTTGGACCCTAAAACAAGGAACCTAACTACAACAGCACAACATTGTGACTTTGCCAGAAAATCAGGATATCATGTCCCCTCCGAGGAGCCAGAAGAGGTGGGGGCATGGTTTCTTTACAATATCTGTCCCATGGTCCCCAGGGAATGAGCACAGAGAAAAGCTCAGCATATCTTGATAAAAAATAAAATTAAATAAAAGGAAATAAAATTAGATATCCTTCTTCCTTGTGCTGGAGTGTCCCACACCAGGCTGATTACAGGGTCTGGATATAAAAAGGTCTCATTTTGTGGTAGCAATACGGCCATTGTGGGATGCCACAGCTGGAGGAGGTTATGCGACGACAGCTACAGCCCAGAAGACAGCCCCAGAGTGCCCTGGTTCAGGAGCAATTCACTCATTCTCAGCTCTTGGATGCCCCATAAAACAGGGCACATCTCCCAGTGGCCCTGCAAGGACTCTCATGGGAACTGACTGAAAAGCTGAGAACTGAAGTGAGACTGAAAACACATCAGCACCTCGCAGGTCACAGGATTTGAGGTTGTGCTACCAGCACCCTCTCTGCTCCAAGCCCACAAAACAATACACCAGAGAAAGTTCTTAGCCTTCAGCATCCATCTTCCCCTTCCCACAGCTGCAGCAGCAGGATCACTGCTGGAGCCTGCACCGTCCCATTTCCTGTACCCTGATATGAACCCTTCCAATTAAACCACTGAACTGTTCCCAGCTCAGCCTCCCATGCATGAAAACGTCCTGTTATTTTGCACCTGCCAAGAGCTGTGTCCCAGCAGATCTATCTTGAACTGACACTTGAGGATAATTAAACCTCTCTCTCCTCCATTGGCAGCACAGCAGATAAAAGGAGAGCCCTGGGGCCCTCGAGTCGCTGTTGTGGTGGGTTGCTCCTGTACAAGTCGAGGAACGTGAGATGAGACTCAGTTTCTCAATAGAGACATGGGCAAGGGAGCAGGGGGCCAACTTGGCAATTTGCCCTAATTTAGCAGGGGAGCAAGATGTCAGAAGCACGCAGGCAGCTTCCCTAGCCGGGCAGATCCTCTGATGAACAGAGAGCTGAAAACAAAGTGTCTGGCTGGGATCAAATCAAACCCCTGCTGTTGCTAAACCTGGGGTAGCATCCGTCATGCAGCCAGCAGTCCCTAGGGACCCAGCTGTGATGTTCCAGGCACCCTTGGCATCTCCTCTAGCTTTAGTCCGAGCAAGGACTGGCTCCCATTGCCCCCACCAGCACCACTGGGAGCCAGATGCCCCACAGCATCAGCCCGAAGTTGGCTGGTTTTGGGAGCTAGCGGCAAAATGGGAACCTGTCACCTCACACCACACTCTGCCTATCTCCTGCGCCAGCTGCCTGAGGTTGCTGGATGCATCTAACCTCAAAGCCGAGCTTCGATCGGGGTGGTTTTGAGGTTGGCACTGAGCATCTGCCGTTGCTCCGAGCTGGGCCTCCAGCCCCTCGGGGCATTGGGGAGCCCCGAACACGGCGACCCTGTCTCCGCCTGCCCCACCGAGCTCTTCGCGCCGGGAGAGCCCTTCACTCCGCGGAGGGACCCTTCCCTCATCCCAGCCCCGCTGCGAGGGGATCCAGTCCCACTTGCCGAGTGATGCGCTGCAGAGCCGCAGGTCCCCGGGGACCATGGGTGTCCCCCCCGCCTCGGGGAGGATGGATGTTCTCCCCCCACCAAACGCCATGCCGGTGCCCCCTATCCCCTCCGCCGCCGTTACCTGCGCGGGCTGGGGCGGCGGCCGGGCGGGACGCGCCGCGCTGCAGCTGGGCTCGACTCCCCGCGGCTCGGCGCATCCTCCGCCGCTCGGGAGGGCTCGGCCGGGCTCCCTCGCCCCGCTCCCCGCCGCTCTCCGCCTTCCTCCGCGTTCCTCTCCCGCTCACCCGCATACCCCGGGGCTGGCGGCTACTGCCGGGCTCCGCTCGCCGCCGCGGCGCCGGCCACCTCCCGCAGCAGCCGCCGCCGAACCGAGGCGCCGCGCCCCCCGCCCGCCCCCGCCTCCTCCCCGCTCTCGGCCCCGGGATTGCTTTAAAGGGAGAGCGCCTGCATAGAGGGAGCGCTGTTTGACATCCCCTCCAAGATGCACCGCACCCCCGTAGCTCTCCATCACTCCCTGGGCGGCTGGGTGTGCCATGAGGCTGAGTCCCGACAGCTGGACCCAGTGATGGCCCTCGTCCCCCCTGCAGAGCCCGTTTTAGTGAGCGCGTTCGTCCACTCATCCAGAAAATTCTTATCCCACGGGCTGAGTTTGCCTTACCCCTTCCCAGGGCTGCAGGGAGTGAAGCCACCAAGGGTTCGGCACAGCAGACCCTGTCCAGGAGAAAGCTATGAAGCCCTTTCCCAAAGCTGACACCCTGCCACACTTCTGCTTCAGATATCATCGGATGTTTTCATTTTCTCCTGCCAATATTATCCTCATCCTTATTCAAGCGGGAGCCGAGGCTTGCAGGTCTGTGGGTTTTAATCAAAACTAGAATTCTCTTCACACAGTCACTTATCTCTATTTGTCTTGCCGGAATGAAGCAAGGTGTTTTAGAGCATTCCGGGGTGTGAGTGCATCCCTGCCCCGAGCAATCTCCAGCTGCCACAGTGAGGGCAGGACCCGGGGGCAGGAGCAGGCAGCCGTGCTGGCAGCTGGCTCAGGTGTCTAGAGCTGGGATCAGGGCGGTGGATTTGGGCTCTGCAGCATCCCACAGCCCTGATGCTCGCTGCTTTCCCGCTTGGTGTTTTTCATCAGCGAGCACCATCTGTACCAGAGCCGGCAATTGTTATGACCTTTAAGGCTCCATCCAGTGGCCACTTCCTTCAGATGCTTTTGTGTCTTACTACGATCCTAGGCACGCTGCCAAAATCTAAACGCACAATGAAGGCAGGGAAATCTTTCCTTCAGTTTCACAAAGGAGAAACATCACCAAAAAACCTGCCCCGATGCCAAGATTTGGTCTAGAATTATTCCTGTTCCATTAATACTAGAGATGAGTGAGATAGGAAAGCACACCTGGTAGGAGGATTGTAAAATAATTAATGCATAATGTTAATAATGATCTTCTTATTCCAGCTCTGCTTATTACCACAAGCTTTGCTTGAGTCCACCATGATGTGCTGCATAAAGCAGATATCTCCTGAATCTGATTTCCTGTTTGGAGATGATCTCTAGCTGAGAAATTACCTGCTCTCAAAACTGATTAGAGTCCTCATCAACAGATTCTTCACCCATCCTTTAGGCAGGCCCTAGAATATACAGGGAATTGAGAATAATTTCATGCAGGAGGTAAAATCTGGAGTTGGTGGCTCAGCTGTGTGCCATTCCCAGTGAAAATCCAGACCAAGCAGTGATGGCAGCGGATTCCCAGCCCTAATCCAGGTGCTCTGAGCCGTCCTGCTCTGATCAGTGAAGGTTTTGCTCCTGTGGCATCTTCCAAGCTGGTAGACACCATTTGCTGCCTCTGGTTCATTACCCCTTCCACCCCGAGCACTTTGAGGGGCTGTCCCAAGTGCCAGGTGACTGCCAGCCCCAGAATAGAGGCAGACTGTGTCAGCAGGCCCTGCCTGCAGGAGCAAGTGTTCCCTGCCTTGGGACACTGGGACCTCTAAGTTGCTGGCTGTGCACCATGCACCCAGTCACCCTGGAGGGAGCCTGGCATGCCAGGACCCTGCAGGCTCCCCCCCCCAGATCCCTGCAGTTGCAGTCAGCTGGCATTCTGCTCTCTTCACATGGTGGCCTAGCTCCATTTGGAAAAGCAATGAGGTATTTTTTTCCTCCTCTGCTTCCCATGGTTAAAAACTGTCTCCTAATTTCCAGCCTACATTAGCCAGTTTAAGCCTATTTGTTCTTGTGCCACAACAGTCTTTTAGCTTAAATGGTTCCTTTCTGTACCTGGTGTTTACTGGCTTGATATATTTATGGAGAGTAATCATATTCCTGTTTTGCCTTTCTTTGCTGGGCTAAACAAGCCAAGTGCTTTCAGCTTCATCTTACAAGACAGGCTCTCCATTCTGCCCTATGCTAATAGGCCTCCTCTGTACCACTCCCAGCATGAATTCATCTCGCTGCAAGATGGGCCATCATGGCTGTGTGCAGCTCCCAGGGCTTGGCACAGCCACCAGTGCCCATCCTGCCTACCCTGGTGCCACCCCAAAGCAGCTACAGGCATGGCGGTGCTGCACAGCTGCTGGCCTTCCCCCCACCAGACTGTCACCTGGATGAGGTGACACTGGCAGGAGACACTGCCTTCTGCCTCTGGCTGGCAGCAGAAAAGCCAGGTGTTCCTGCACACTGAGGAGAGCTGGTTTCTCCCCTCTCTGCCACACTGCATTGGTACACGTGTGGAGCTCTCCCACAGGAGCTTATAAACTTCCATAGCCTTAAAGGAAACTCACAGAGGACGTGCAGACTCATCCCACTAAACGCAGGAGAAAGATGGTATCACCATGCTCTGATGGTCACTAATAACTTTACCTCTCCTGTGCTATTCTCAGCAGAGATAAACTTCCAGTGTCTGATGAGCCAGAACAGAAATATCCAATGGCTTTCTGTTCTTTTCTATTTTTGCTGCAAGCTGGTTAACCCTGAAATCCAATTACTGCTCATTATTCAGTGGAACTTGCCTCTTATCAAATGGACACACTGCAGGGCTGCTATGCTGACTCCTAGTGCTAATGGAGCCACAAATTACTCCTGCCACGCTCATGGACCCATAGGTGTGAGCCTGGGGGTACAGCACTCCACACACATGCAGAGCTCCTGGATGCTCACTCCTGCATCCCTTCCTGGGGTAGGCAGCCCATTGCTGCTGAGCACACCATCTGTGGGATAATGCAACCACAAACTCCCCAGAGCAGCACTTGGCTCCCAAGGTTGGTGAGGCATGGTCTTGCTGGAGTCACCCTGCCCAGCCACCCATGGGTGCCGAGGGCCAGTCCCACTGCCCAGCACAGGCTGAGCAGGCAGCGAGCAGCCTTTAAGCTCCAGGGGTTCCGTGCACAGTGTGAAATGCCTGAGGCTGATCCAGGCACGCCTGCCTCGGATTAGCCTGGGAGGCTCCGAGTGCGGGAGTCTGGCTCCCTGCATTAGCACGGGAAGCGGGCGCGCAGCCAAGCCCGAGCGCCGCCTAATTCGCATTCGGTGCTGAATTCAGCAGGTGGGGAAAGGGAAGAAAAAAAGGCTTTGCAGTTTTCTTTGCTGATTAAAGTCATGGCACAGCAAGTTTCACCTACATTCGTTATCAAGAGGGGAGGGAAGGGGATGTTCCCAGCAGCAGCTGCTGTGATGCTCCCCATGCTCCCCCAGCACGGAAGAGGCAGCAGGCATAGATCAAACCTGCCTGTGACCCTGTGCTCCCTGGGCTGGATGCAGCCCCAGGGCCTGCATCAGTCTTCCTCTCTCTGGCATGGTCTCAGGGACAGTTTCCCTGGTGAGCCTATCTTAAATAGGTTCCACAATAGTCTCTTTTTCTTTCAGATGGTTGGTCAGTCCTTCTAAAAGACAGTTTAAGCTGATCCCCAGCAAAGAGAGATGATTGGAATGGCTGGGGATACTCCCACTGAGGTGTCCTGATGCCTGCCACACTTTCTGGCACTCAGCATCACTGGGTTGCTGGTGAGCCCTTACAAGCCCTGCTTGCTGCTCCCTCCCTCCCCACTTCTCCCTGCCTGAAATATCCACCCTCAAGTTTGTCTTTGACTGGACAAGTGAGTGATCCGGTGGGGATCCAGCCAGCCATGGGCACAGAGCAGCATCACAGTCTCATTACAGTGACACAAAGCCCCAGACCAGTGTTCACTTGCTCATCCTCACCACAGAGCTGCTGCTGTCGGCTCTTCCCTGCCTTCCCTGGCTGCTGCAGCCTTTTATTCATTGTGCTGGCCTCCCATGCCCTTCAGAGAGGTGCTCATGTGAAGTGCCATCCACTCACACCTGAGGCTTTATGGCTGCTGGAGGATGGGATGGATGCTTGGGCAGGATCATCCCCAGCCAAATTTCAGCTCCTGCACCCAGTCCTCTGCTTCCACTTCCTCCTGCCTTGTCAGCTGCAAAGGTCCTTATTACAGCTGATTAATTCCCTGTGCCACTCTCCCAGTTGGTAAAAGGAATTAGCACCATGGGAATGACACCAGGGATACCCAGCAGTGGTCTCCCCTCCATTGCAGGGAACTCGTCCAAACCTGCTGGGCATCCACAAGAACAAAGTTCTTCAAGGTGGCAATCTGAGCTCCTGTGGGACACAGCAGCTCCTCTTGGTCCATGTCTGGTTCACTGTCTCCAGCCCTGGCTTAGCTTCCTTCTGCCCCAGCCAAAGGCAGAGCACCCCAGGGATCTGCCAGAGGGGGAAGGAGACAAAGAAACCAATGCAACCCAGTAAGAGAAAGATTAAACATAATGCCAAGTAAATTAATATACAAGAAGGGAAGGCAGGTTTTAAATTAACTCATTATACAGCCTGGTTTTCCAACCCATTTATTTATCCCATAGGTCCTGCAGCTTCATATGGAAAATGGCTTCTGCTTGACTGCTATCAGAGCCCGAACGCAGCACGATGTGGCTGCGCAGTGCTGCCCGAGGCTGGCAGGCGACACCTGAGCGTGCCCACAGAGATGTGCGGGGACGGGTAATTGCACATGCAAAACGTTCGGCTGTGACAGCAAACAGGACAATTGAGCAGAGAAATGGGAATCCATTTCCATGCACAATTACCTGGGGAAGGCTAAACCATGGCTCCAGGAGGCAACAGAGATAGGTCCCCCCCTTCCCCCCCTCCCTGAGCCACCTCCTCTCGGTGCTGCCTGTTTCCCTGGGGAGCAGGGCACTTCCATCCTCCCAGGAACCGGGGGATGCTGTGCTGAGCTGGATGAGCCCGGTGCTTATTACTGGGTTAGTCTGATTATGGAGCAGACAGCTTATTGAACAAGCTGTTCTGTGGGGTGGATTTTCTGGGAAAAGGGGCAGGGAAGGAAGTGAATAGTCTGAGCCTCTTTGTTTGGGAAGTGGCTGCGATCAGCCAAGGCTTTTCTACAGCGTCTCTCTTATTCAGGAATTGCTGTTCCCAGGTCTTACTGATGAGCTAGAGCTGGCTCTTAATAGAGGAGAATAAATAAAAGGGCAAGGGGAAAAAAGAAAAAGCCCAGACCTCATTCTCTTCCCAGTGACTCCTCTTGAGCTGGCAAACAAAAGCCAAGCTGCATGCAGGATGCTGGGAGCTCTGGAGAGGTGGCTGGTGCTGGAAGCAAATGCAGGTTTCCTGGGGTCTCTGCAGGCCAGGGGCAAGGTCTGGTGCTGGCTCTGCCACGGGGAGCAGCAGGGGCCAGGCCAGCAGCCAGCTGCCAGCCTGGCTTTGTCCCCACTCCTGCCTGCTGGCTTTACTGCACTACAATTCCCAGCAGCCTGCAGGAATTGTACGCCTTTGCCTTGGAAAGCAGCATCTGAGCAGGTCAGGATAATGCACTTGAGGGGCAGCAGGCTCAGCACTGACTGATGGAGGTGGATTCAGGCTGTGGCACAGTACCAGGGGTTTTTGAGGGCAGGAACAGGGCTTGGGGACACAGTTCTTTCCCAGCAGCACTGCAGTGGGCAGAGCAGGACTGAGGGCAGGGTGACAGGATCACCCCTTGCACACTCCCACCTCCTCCCAGGATGAGGGTGATGCTTTGCTTCACCCTCCAGCAAAAAGGATATGCTGCTCTACGGCCTGGAAGGGAGAGGAGATGGTCCCAGATGACCCAGAAAAGGCTTCTCCTGGTCCAGTCTAGGGGGCCACCTCTGTGGCCAGGCTGAAGCAAACCCATCTCTCCAAGCACTCTGAGCGCTTTGAAGTCCTGGATTCACATGGGAAATCCTGGAAGGAGGCAGCCCCCAAGCCCCCTCTGCACGTGCCTCTAATTATCACACCTTCAGCTCCAGGAGCACCAGTCCTACTTTCCCCAATTCATAATTCAGCCTGACACAGCCCAGCAAAAATCAATTCACTCTTATAAGAAAGTGCCAAGGCAAATTATTTCCCAAAGCCTTCAACAAGGCTTTCTTCTCTCCCAACAACTGTATCTTTGGTGTTGAGTCCTAAATTACAGATTAACCCTTTAATCTCTTCCAGTTTGCCAGGGAGCACAGTCAGGCAGGTGACTAATGAAGCCCTCAGCAAGAGCACCTTGTCACCTTGTTGGCCCATCCATTAGAGGATGGGCCCATCTAGCTATGAGTCCATCCATTTGTCCTTCCCTAATTCATCCCTCCAGACATGCTATCAGCTGTACAACTCTTGCCATATGACCTTGGCAGGGAAGCAAGTGAAGCAAGGACTGCCTCAATTCCTAGACAGGCTGTTCAGGCACATGGGTCTCTGGAGATCCTGTCTGGCCTTCCCCAAGGCAGTTTGTGGCCATCAGAGGTTTTTTTTTTTTCCTTTTCACAACGTCCCAGTAAAGTCACCATAAGGGAAAACCCAGCTTGGCATCCCTACTGCCTTGAAAGCCCACATGCCAGTGGCAGGGTCCAGTCCTGATGTGCCCTGCAGCAGCCCAGGTGACATCCCTGGGAGTACCCACCCGCTCCTGAGCAGACATGGCAAGAAAATACTAGAATGCTTAAAAGCCTTCAAATCTGCTCAATGAAAAGGCTTTCCCCAGCCTTGGACCACAAAGGTTAGAAATCAGAGAGAGCCCATGAAAGAGCAAATCTAATAAAGGGAGTTTTAATCAGAGCCAAGAGAAGGGGGTGAAAGAATGGATCAGAGTTGTAAACTGGCTGAAAATCAGTCCCTTCGTTATCACAAACACATCATTGGAACTTAATAGTATTTGACATCTCATTAATTTAAACCAGGAGTCTGGGGAATAGAGAGAGAAAAAGAAAGAACATTATTAATTTTAAAGACCTCCTCCTGTAAGGGCTCACATTGAAAAAGAAAAGAAAAATGTCAGAGGAAAATTGTTTCTTTATGTTTTTCCTCATTTCCTGCCCTGTCTTTTTTTCCTATAGCTTGGAAGAGGTTGATAGGCATGGAGAACTCTGGTCAAGGCTTCCCATGTCCTCCCCAGCCCCAGGGGGGGAATGTTCAAAGGCCAGCCCAGCTCTGGGTTACCATGGGGTGGATGTGGGGTGGGATATAGGGTGCACATGGCACAGCCAGGTGTCCCTAGAGTCACCTGGCTATAAACCAGCAAGAGCCATGTGCTGTGAGTAATTCATGGACAGGCTCACACAGCCTCAGGATGCTGCCCAACAGCGTCTGTCTGTCCTGCATCCACCGCTGGGAGAGGAGCTGAGGACCAAAATAGCCATCCTCAAATCCAACAGCATCCTCAGAGGCTGTGGTGAGGGGCATATCTGCTCCCTGCTCCCCTGCCAATGAGGAGCGGAAGGCAGAGCTGCCAAAAATAAAACCATTCAGGACAGCGTCTGTATTGTAAGGGCAGATGGAAGGCGCTGGGGCTGCGCTTGAAAAGGCAGATCTGAAAGGATGGAATTAAAGGGACTTTGGAGAAAGAGAGGCTTTCTGCTAAAGCTGATGTGCTGCTCTGCAGATAAGGCTCCACAGGTGGAGTGGCAGGCACTCTTTGGATCTAATTGGGAAAGGGAAAAACCCACCTCAACTGTCCCCAGATGCCTTTGGCAGCAGGAAGGTGGCTTCCCTTGCTCCTCCAGCTCCCACTGCCAACTTTTTAAAAAGCACTTCTGCATCTTGCCCTGGTATTTCAAGAGAATTCAATAATCTTAGGCAATTATTTCAAAGGATTTTTGAAATTGTCCTATTTTTTCCCCTTTCAGTGTGGCTGCACATCACAATGCCCGAGAAGGCCCGGCTGCCTGCGGGGTGGCCAATTTAGCTCCATGGATTTTGACTGCTTTCTCAAGTCCCACTATTGATTTTCTGCTGGGTCCAACTGAGAATTCAGCTTATTATAAAAATCACAACTGGGGCAGAGCAATGTAGCCGGTGCTGCCTCTAGATGAGGCTTCCACCTTCCCTGAGAGTGGGTCCTGCTGCCCTGCAGGCCCTGTGCTTGTAGGGCTGATGGGGTGATGTGGCCTCTTGATAAAGGAGAGACATTTCACTGGCTTCCCCAGCAATGCCCAGGGTTTGCTCTGTGCTGGCAATTACCTGTTTCCTGTCTCATGCCCTGTTTAACAGCATTCACTCTCACCTGTTTGCTGCACAGACAGTTTTAAGTCCTCAATTTCTCTCTTCAGCCAAGGACTTCATTCGCTGCCAATGAAGCTGGTGGTTTCAAGAGCTGGGCCAGGTGACTTGCCTTAAGGCAGATGTTCAGTGTTATAGAGCCAGCTGAAAATGGGGAAATAATAGGAAAAACAATGACTTCCATGCTGAGCTGCTTGTACTGGCTCCCAACCTCACCATCTCATGCCCAGAGGACACCCCAGTGCCACCATGTCCCCCCAGCTAACTGAGTTTTACTCTTCATTGCTATTCAACATGCCCTGGAAGGGGTAAGGAGGCATCAGAAATGCTGAAGCCACCCCACAATGGCTTTGGTTTTTGTTCCCTGTTATTGCAGCCTCCTGACAGAGCAGGAGCACAGAGGGGATATTTATGAGCCCTACCAGCAGTGGGCTCAGCTCTGGGCTGTGTTTAAAACATCTCTGTGTTTTCCCAGCTTTAACCACCTCCCAGATATTTACAGCATTTGACAGCTGGAGACAGAGTCAGGCTAAAGTGCTCATCTGCTTCCATGAACGGCCTTGTACCTCAGGGGGAAATTGTTAGGGGATACTGGAGGAGAGGGGAGGGCAGCTCCTGGATGGAAATATGGACATTTCTCTACCACAGCAGGTCCCTCTCCCCAAATTCCCCAAGTGAGCATGGCCAGGAGGAGCTGGGAAGGGGCATATTATACCAGTGTGAGAGACCCCCTGGTCCCTGGCTTCGTGCACAGGGGCCAGGCTGCCTGGGGTTTAGCAGGTTCCCTCTTGCCTTCCCTCTGCTTCCCATCCCAGCTACAGATCTGCCTCATTTTTCTCTCTCTCCCACACCCCCTTTATCTCCTGTTTATTTTTCTTCACTGCTTTTGCATCCTATTCATCTGCCTTTCTTTCCATCTCATCTCCCCCATCCTGAAAGGCTTGTCAGGAGAAGAAAGAGCAAGCCCAGCTTCTCCCAGCTCTATTTGCCAAATAAGGCCTAGAGTCAGGTTTTATTTAACAAAAGGAGAATGAACTGAATGCAAGTAGGCCAGAAGAAGCGCCTGTGGATAAAAAGGATGACGGCAAAGAGAAGGATGAGCACGGCAGAGGCAGAGCATCCCCTTGGGGTTCTGGGCACAAGCTTATTGCCAGAGCCCAGGTCCAGTGCTGGGGCAGCCGCCGGCCACAGCCTCAGCTGCTGTGCTCGTTAGTGGTGCTAAAACAGCGTGACAAATACGGGAGTGTCACAGGAGGTTGGGGAGCCAGTCAGGTGGCTAATGAGCTGGGTTAGGGCGTCGTTATTTGAAGCCAAAGCAGTGTTTTCTTTCCCCCCATTGCCTATAACGCAATTAGAGAGGCAGCAGCTATTGGGAGCGGCAGCAGCAGATGTGGGGGAGCGAGGAGGGGGAGAGAAGCTGTGGAAACCCCTCCTGCTCCACGCCATGGCGTGGGAAGCACAGCCTGAAAAGGAAGAGAAACTGCAAGTCCAGCTAGAGGATGGTCAGTCTCATCAGGCCCCCAAGGACATGGAGCATCAAACCCTGAAAACAACCTGAGGACAAATTCAGCTCAGCCCCAACCTGCAGCAGATCTGTCCAGACTCTCTGTCCCTAAATCTCAACTCTCCTGGTGCTTCCCTTCCCAGTCAGAAGCATCTCTTGGTGCTGGGGATCCATCTGCCCTCAGTCAGCACTGAGCACAGAGGGAGCTTTGCCTTGCCTGATGGCAAACCCTTCACGCCCTGCAGGCTGCAAGGCATTCCCCACCTCCCTCCAGCCTTCCTCGGTGATGCTGCAAGAGGGCAGGGCTGGGGGCCCTCACAGGGCCCTTATAGCACTCATGGGGCTCCTTGAGGGAACCAGGGGGGATACAAGGCCAGCTCCTCTCAGTCTGCACCCCCTCCTTCAAGACCAGGCTTTCAGGGTTCTTTCTGCACACAGTTCACTCAAGCAGGCTCAAGGCAGCTGAATCAAAACCAACTCAAAATACATTTTTGTAGCCTTTCTGGAAAAATAGCCTTTAAAGAGGGGCCTGGCCCCGTGCCCAGGGAAGTTAACTTCAATTGACTCGGCTGCATTTCGCTCCAGGCCCTCTCTGATTTTTCTGGAGCGCCTTGTAATATCAAAGTGCTACTGTGAGGAAATTAAATCCACTGCACTTAGCACCAGTGTAAGCTCTTTCCTCCATGCCACACTCTTACACAGGCACCAGAGTATCTTTACCATGACCTACCTCAGCCTGTATCACTGCAAACACATGTCCCACAGCATCTGCAGGATCAGGTACACAGCTCTCCTCCCAGGAATTTGCTGGTTATTCACACCCATGGCTCCTGGCTGTACATCACTCGCCAGGCTTGCTCCCGAGATAGCAAGAAAAGAGACCCACAACAGAAACACTACTGCATAGAGCTTGGTGTCCGGATTTAGGATTTTTCCTTGTTTCTTTCGCTCGTGGAATTTCATCCCATCTGTCGCTAAGAAACCAAAACGACCAGTACTTAAGAGAGACCAAAGAAGTTGCCAAGGGAAGAGTGCAGCTGGCTACTCTCTTATCTGAGGGGTTTCTCTTAGAGGGGCAGAGAAACTGCGAGATCCGTTTGGGGGAAGTGCATTGGGTGCAGCTCCTCTGAGATCTGTCTGGGGGAAGTGCATTGGGTGCAGTTCCTCGGTCTCCCTCCTGTCCCTCGGAGGGGAAGCCGCTGTGCTTCCTGCGGGGAGATTCTGCAGCGCTGCGAGGCTCCGTCTCCTGCTGCCTTTGCCACCGGGAGCGAAGCTGTGCTTGTGGAAGCGCCATTTGCACCAGGGCCTTACCAACATCCAACCTCAGGAAAAAAGGGCCCTTCACCATCTGCTCGGCTGCCTCAGGGGAAGCCCGGGAACCCCGGGGCCCTTTCCCCTCAGGGGAGCCTCTCCCGGCCGTGTTCGGGAGCCGGCCTCGCCATTTCTCTGCCACAGCTCCGGGTTTTTGCTACACCGTAACCGCACACCCTGTGCCTACCGGGGCACCCCGCGGCTCCCGGCACAACTGCCCAGTTTCCGCCGCCTCTTGCTCGCCGCCGGCCGAGCCGCCCCGCCGCTCCTGCCTCAGCCATCGCCGCCTGAGGGAGACGCGCCCAGCGCCCCCTGCCGGCGCGGGGAGCCCCGCCCGCCTGCCCGGCCGGGAGCCGGCAGCGCCCCCTGCGGCCGTGCCGGGAACTGCAGCGCGGGCAGGGCTGGGCGGGGCCGGAGCGCCGGGAAAAGCAAAGGGAAAGGCAAAGGCAAAGGGAAAGGGAAAGGGAAAGGCAAAGGCAAAGGCACTGCTGCCCCGGGATGGGCACGGCAGAAAGTGTCGGCACTGCTGCTCCAGCTTTGCATTCCCATCTTCCCCATTCTTAAAGCTAGCTCTGCCCAAAAGCCCCAAAGTTACAATAATTCAGAGGGAAGGGGGTCGTATTCTCTATTCCAAGGGAGGTTCCCGCCTGTCTTTCAAACCAAGACACTTGTACATCATATATTTTATATTTACTCCCCATGTGTATCATACCTTCTCCCATCAATACACTGCAATGGGAGCCTTTGTGCTTCCTTTAACTTAAACCCTAATTTACCCAAATAAGCAGGACTTGGATGCAGAGGCTGCTGAATTCCCATGGCTTGCTCCCATTCCCATTCTTATTTCCTGTTCCTGGCCATCACCAACTAATTGGCCCCTTTGGCTTGATTTTCTGGGGAAAAATACAAGCCTAGAGCCCTTATAAGAAGACTGGTGTGTGATGCAGCTTTCAGATAGCTGGAGCAGTGGGGCTGGGGGGTCTGGGATGCTCTTGGGGAGTGGATACTGATCCACTGGATGTGCAGCACCCAAAGCCTCCATCAAGGAAGGGGCTGCATGACCAACAGCCTGTGCTCCCAGGGGAACCTGGTGTTTCCTTTTCCACAGCTGGAGAAGCTGCCTGGCCAACTCTCTGCCTTGCCTGAAATTTAGCACTTCTTAAAACAAAGGCATTTGGCCTTAAATCCCCTTTTACTCCTCCTCGAGACCAGCTTTGCTCTGGGAGCCGGGTGTGCTCAGCAGCAAACCCACGTACAAGGAAAGCACATCAGCTCCTGGTGGGAAAGTGAATTATTGAAGCCAAGGGAAGCTGTGACGAAGCAATCAGGGTGGACTGCCGTATGCTCCCAGTGAATTATTCAAAGCCTGGTTTTAAAGCAATTCCTGAAATAAAGATGACAGAGAAATGGGGGTGAAGGAAAAAACCACTGTAAAGGGCCACTGTGATGCCTCTCTAAGTGTGGGGACCAGGCTGTCCCCTCCACAGGGTGCTGCTGCCTGGTAGAGATGGGCACACACACAAAAATACACCCTGGATGTATCTTTTAATGCTCTTTTATCCTAAAGTCAGACAATTTAGTCTGCATGGGCCGGTTTAACCCCACTGGCAGGAGAGCCAGGCAAAGAAAAGTCCCTGCTTCAGAGGACATCCTGTGAATTTATTTGATTTCAACAGACCTGAAAGCAGAAGAGCTAGAAGAGACGTGCAGTGCAGGGAATGGGGAAAACCAGGCTGAACTGCCTCGAAGGCTCCTAAAGAAAGCCAAACCACAAAGGAAAACAAGAAGGAAAGAGAAAATACTTTATTACATCTGTTTGAAGTGAGGAAGATACAGGAATGAGCAAACACTGAACTGTTTTGCTTCTGCTCACAAATGAACACACCACTGAGCCTAATGGGATTTTAGATTAAAAGTTTTAACAAAAAAATAACATCCACCTCCACAAATAGAGTTTTATAAGGTCAAATAATAGATGCAGGGGAGTAAAAACCACTGCCAGTGTTTTACCTCCTTCTGCAGGGATCCTTCTCCCAGCCTGAGCCCCTGTCTTCAGGTGTCCTCTAATTCCTGTGTTTATTCTTTCAGTGGTTGCATTTCCTGCTGAGGATGCCTGGGGAATAATCCTCTGGCCTCCTCTTTTGGCTGCCTTTTCTAGGCAGGGCTTTACAAGTAGTTTGGCTCCCATGAGCCAAGGCCACCTTTGGGGAGCAGCAGGGATGGGGACAGGCAACAGAGACAGCCTGGGTGACAATGGGATGCTCCAGAGGGAAAGGCACTTTCCCACAGGGCTTCCTGTCAGGATGTCTAGCTTGTCAGAGTGACCCCAAGAAGAGTTGGAAAGTCTCTTTTCCCAGCCCGGCGGTCGAAGAAGGAGTCAGGGCTCTTCATTTCTCAGTCTCAAGGGTGTTTATTGTTTCTTATCTATAAAACTCCTTCTCCTGTCCTGCCAAGGTCAGCTCAGCAGGACAGACAGAGGCACTCTGCCTGCCCCCAGGATGGTGTTATGTCTTTATACTAAAAACTACGTGTACAATGTTTACAATTACTTTCCAATACCCATCACCCATGTTAGACACTGAGCTTCTACTCCAAACCAATCCAAAAGTGCCAACATCACAGCAGAAGATGGAGGCCAAGAAGAAGAAGGAGAAAGGCTGGACACACCCAGATCCCTCCATCTTGCCTCCTGAACCCCCATACCAGAAACGCCAAAAATCTTCTTTTCCACCTCGTGATAACTTCACTATTATTCTACCTAAACTATTGTGGTTTGCTGATCTTCATATAAGGTTGGTAACTTGCTCCACGGGTCATAATCAAACCCACAGGTGTTTTGGGCTCCATGCCAGGGTTTCTGAGCCCCCTGGCAGGGGTCTTGGCCGTCCTGGACAGCCAGAGGGATGCCCTGGGTTCCCACAGTTTCCCATCACTCTTTGGGTTTCTCCAGCAATGCAGGGCTGCAGTCTGGAGAGTTGGTATCAGTCAGGGGATCGCTCCCCAACACCCATGAGGGTTCTGATACACCTTGACACCCCCTTTGCTAATAGGACAACATCCATTCCACACACAGCCTGGCCCTTTACCCACCTATTTCTGCTGGGCACCAGATGCACATGCCCCATGACTCATTTTTGGAGGTGTCAGGTACTTTCAGCAACAACCGACTTCAAGGACGTTGGGGGTTTGCAGCACCCTTGAAAAATTAGGCAACTTCTGCACGCCTAAATAGATGCTTAATGACAGACACTTGTGGGTGAGCTGTTGGCAGCAGCCCAGGCCCGCGGTGAATCAGAAGCGCCAGGGTGGGTGATGGGTTTATCCCGGGAGCTCTTCCCTGCTGTGCCCTGCCCGGGACAGCGTGTCCCGCATCCCACCCGTCCCGCAGAGAGGGAGGGCTCCTGCAGAGCACATCCCACGCTTCCCAGAGCGGGATCGCACAAAGAGGGATCACACAAAGAGCGGGATCGCACAAAGAGGGATCCCGCAGCGCCATCCTGCCGAGGGGTGCTCGAGTGGAAGGAGCATCACGGATCCGTCCCCAGCCCCCGTGGGTCGTGCCGGGGAGCGGATCCTCTCCAGCAGCCCACCGGACCACCGGGGGATTGAGAAGCATCGTTGGCCTCTCCAGCGCTCTCAGTCCCCCTTCTTCCCCGCTGATTGCAATCAACACCTCATTCATACGCCTCTGTTTACCAATTTTCCGGGAGGTATCATGCTAATGAAGGGAGCCAGGCAATCAAGCAGCCTCCCAGAAGTGGGGAAAGAAGGAGGAAGAAAGAAAGGGCTGCTGTCGGGAAAAAAAGAGGGGAATGGGCCAGGCAAGGCAGGGAGAAGGGATTAACTCTGCCCCACCACCAGCCCTGCATCCCTTCGTGGTGCAGCTATGAGGAGAGAGGTGCCATTACCTGTTGGGAGCATCTGCAGCATCCTCAGCACCTCTGCTGAGGTACTGACCTGGGTACCACACTGGGTACCACACTGAGGAAGATGAGGATGCTGGCCACAGCAAGGAAAGTTTACAGCTTCTGGAAAGTTCAGCTCAACCTCTGGAGCACACAGTGCTGAGCCTGGGCTCACGGGCTGTGCTCTGCAATAATGTTTGCCCCAGGAATTATAGAAGTGCTGTACAAGCAAGGGCTCCATGCAGGTAATAGAGTTCAAATTGAGTGCCAGGTCCTTCAGGACACCCTCTTGGCTGCCTGGAGGTGGCATCACCAAAGCCTGTGCTGGGTTTACCACTCCTACTCACCTGGTGAGATAGGTAGGACAGTTTGCTCCCTTCTCACTAAGATGCAGAATAAGGGGTATGATCCTCTGCCCAAAATGCTACTCTGGCAGTGAGCCTGAAGCCCCCTTGGCCAAGGGGGTGCCCAGGCTGCATCTCCATCTAGCACAGAAGCTGGAGACCAGCAAGTCCATGCAGGCAGAGCTGGCAGCAGCAGGGTGGTTTGGGGCTGGATGGAGAGGCCAGAGGAGTGACAGGCAGGGTTGTGTCCCCTCCATGTCCCCATGCCTTCAGCTGTCTGATTCATGCAGGCCAGGAGTGACAGCCTTGCCAGACAGGGCAGCTCTGAGCAGGCAGCATTGGAGGCCTTTCCCAGCTCCCAGGGTGCTCACCCATCAGCCAGCAGGGAGGACAGGCACAGGCAGGGCAGGACTGCCCCCCAGAGCCACCCAGAAGCAGGGTGTCCCTGTCCCACAAGGTTTGGTGCTGACAGGAGCTGGGAGGTGTTGAGATCACCCTTAGGGCATCTCTCCCATAACAGCACAGCAGCCACCAAGGATTGTCCAGCAGGGTTTGCAGACCCCAAGCTGCCCATAAAATGCTCTTTACAGTCTGTTCCTGTCCCTTCGGCGAGGCTGGGCTCGGCTGAGTGCCCTGGGGCGGGGTCCAGCCCCAGCCTCTCCGCAGATGGGGACAAGCTCTCCATCACCTCCCGCTGCCTGCTGGAGCGAAGATGCCACGGGTCAGCCGCCCATTCCCTGCTTGCTGCTCCCCTCTGCCAGGACTACACCTTTAGGGAGGATTTTTGAGACAAGATCCTATTTTTCAGAGCAGAAAGCTCCTTGGGGCAGGATTCCCAGCACTGGTGGACTGGAAGAAGGGACCTGAGGGCGGTGCTGAGGCTGCACAGCTGAGGACATCTCCTTGCCAGGAAGCCGAGCAGAAAGGATGGCTTACAGGTGGCAATCGGGCAACAAATAACACAGCGAAAGACAGACGTGATTCCAGCCAGATGGAGGAACAGCAACAAACAATCTGTCTCCGGCAGAGGGGCCCCGGCAGCCCCAGCCAGCACAGAGAGGGGAGCACCCTTGAGGAGAGGTGAGCACCCTGGCACCCAGCTGGGTTTGGAGCCCACCGGGACTTTGCCACCTCCCCACCCTTCTCTGATCCCGGGACACCACCCTTTTCCCGCAGGAGCTGGGGTTTGAGGCATCGAGAGCTGCCTGTGCTCCCCCCTTGCCTGCTAAGCCCCAGGCGCAGCTGATTGATGAAAGGGCTCTCGACATGATTGATCTCATTGACAGCGTGAAACATGGTGATTACCTGGTGCTGGCAGATTTTCCTAAGTGTAGCTCACGCAGCTACAGGACGTTTGTGCCATTATCATTATTAACTCCATTGTTAACGACTAATCTGTGCAAAGATTTGGCCTGGCCTCTTTGAAACACAGGAGGCGGCTGCTGTGCTCATGCTGGAGATGGACCCTGCAAGAGGAAAGGGGATTTTTATCCATTTAATTTATTTTTTTTTTTTCTTTTCGGAATCTATTTATGGAGGTGAGCATCCCCCAGGCATTCCTGCTCGCTCCCTTGTCCCTTCAGCCCTGGGGGCTCAACATCTCTGGGTGCTGATGACAAGGTATTTCAGGAGCTCTGCCCCATCCACTCCCATTAAAATCCACTGCAGGTCTCAGCTTTCCCTGAGAGAAAAAAAAAAAAAAAAGTCCAAACCCCTTTTAAAAATGTTTTCTTCCCAAATATCTACCATTTGCCAAACCTAAATTTCAGCCCAGAAACTTAACCACAATAAATGAGCCTTTTGCTTGCAGACCCCCCTGGAGCACAGTCGGCATTTCCTCCTTTGAAGGCAGCAGTCAGCTGAGACCTAATCAACGTCTTTCCAAAGAGGGAAGAAAAAAATATAAATAAACCCTGCACCAAGGCGTTGTAGCTGATGCTCAAGTCAGGGGATCATTTAGGGGATGATTTATTGAATAGCAAACAGGTAAAAGGGAGATTGGGCTAAGGGGGGACAGGCACAACAAAACAGGAGGGATTTAGCAACAAGGTAAAAATAGCCTAAAAATACGGCAAATGAGGAAATAGTGACAGTTGCCATCCCCACAAGGATGAGTTAAAATCCTGGCTGGTGTAACTCAGCAGAGAGCCCGGGAAGCCAATGGAGCTGCAGTAATTTACAATAACTGCTAGTTTGGCTCAATTTAAATAGCTCCACTTTATGAATACCAGGAATATGTGTGCAAAAGAGGAGAGGAGAGTTGGGAAGGTTTTATTTACACTGCAGCTTAGAAGCTGCTTAAACTGATTTGGAAGCAGGTGAATAATTAATTGCATCTTTAAGGAATCGAGCTGTTAATAATACTCCCCACAGTGGCAGTTTATAAATGTTCCTGTCAGGGTGGAACATGGAGCATCGCAGAGGGAAGGTGGTGAGGGGAGGAAAAGCCTCGAGGAAACTCTTCCCCCCACTCCCCTGCCTGCAAAATGAATTAAAGTTGCCTTTTTTTCTGCCATCCAGCTGTTTCTGACACCTGGATGTCAAATCAATATTATAATGACAGCACCACAGCCAAAAAATATTTTTTAAAAAGGAATTTTTTTTAAAAGTCCTATTACTACATGGAAAATATTTGTATTGCCTCCCACTCTCCAGGGTACAGCCTGTTAATTGGGCACAAAGGGTAGGATCTGCCTGGAGCCTGCAGAACCCATTAGAGAAGCAGCTGGTAATGTTATGATGGAATTGGGTAAACAGGTTCTGCAAGGGGAAGAGGGTCCTGAGCAGGGCAGGGGTTGGTCCCTCCTGCTTCTGGACAGCCCAGGACCTCCTGTTGCATCCCTTTCTCCTGTTTGTCCATCCATCCATCCCTCTCACCAGGAGCTGCTTGCAGAAGGAGGATGGATGAGCTAACAGGTGCCTTCACACCACTTTGCCCAGTTAATCCCTCCCAGCCAAGAGAATCCAAAGTGGCACCAACCAGCACAGCCAGGGCTACAGGGATTAAACCAGCACAAACCCCCAGAGCCAGGAGTTCTGGGAAGAATCAAAATGCTTACACTTCAGCACAGGAATAAACCTGTAATAAGGAGTTGGGAAGGAAAGGCTGGGAGAAAAGCTGTTTCCCTCAGGCAATCTTAGGCTGGGAGAAGGATTTGGCCATGGAAAATGGTGCAAGCAGCCACAGCAGGGCAGGGGCTGGATGGGGACATCACCAAGCACCCCCAGCCCTGGGGTGGCAGCAGCCCCTCCATTCCCACCCAGGATGGGAGCAAGAATATCCAAGGTTTTGCTCCTGCTCTCTTTTGGTGTTTTCTTGCCTCTTTATTCCAGCTGGGGACAAACCCACCACTCACCTCTCCCATTGTTCCAGCCACATCCCAGGACCTGTGGGCAGGGGAGGGGGTGGCAAGGGGATCTCCCTTGCTGATGCTCCCAGCCCACCTCTGAGGTGGAAAATCAGCACCTGCAGAGCCCTGCCTCATTTTCCATGATTAATCAGTTTGCTTGAGAGCAGCAGGACTCCCACCCTCATCCATCCCCCCCGACAGCCACGTGTGAAGCCTGACGTTAATCAGATAAATTCCTTTGCAGTAGCACCAACAATTTTTCTAAAGCACAATCTCCCTGGAGCTACTAATAATTACTCCAGATCCAGACATTAAAGCACCACCAAAAAAAATGTTTTTAATTAAAAAATTAATTTTTTCTGACAGACCCACTGACGCTAAACTTGGAACAGCACAGCATCCATCAGGAGGGAAAGGAGAGGGATGGCAATGACCTGCTCACAAGCCTCTGCTGGGAAAGGGCAAGGGAGAAGATTTGCTTCCCTCAGGGCTTTGGAGAAGCTATCCCATCTCCAAATGCCCTGCAGTGTCCCTACTGTGTAGAACACATCTCAAATGGGGCAGAGTTAAGGTGATGCCCAGCTCAATGTTGCACCTTTCCCAGAAAACACCTCTGTGCTGCTGGCAGGAGGAGCCAGGAAAGAGCTGCATTTCCAAGTATTATCTACTGTCAAGCCTCTGGGAATGACATCCCACTGGCAGGACACCCTCAGCCTCACCGGGTACAGGAAGAACCCTATAGAATCATCTCCTTCCCTGAAGGTACCTGAACAATCCAGCCAGGCTGGATTCGTTACCCCTGGGCTGGGAAGGGAAAGGACAGGAGAGAATGGAAATAAAACATGCCATCCATGGAAAAAACATCCATCACCTCAAAGGTTTTTTGATGGAGAGAAAAAGGTTCAGTTTGGGAAGCGAAACTGAGATGCAGCCACAGAAATACAGTGCTAAAAAAACCCTGGGATGATGCTCTGGCCAGATCCATCCCAATTCCTGGGGTTACAGCCCCAAATTTCTCTGACTAACCACAGCAATGCTTGAGCTCTCCTTCCCTCTGGCTGCCTCTCATGCAGGGGGCTGAGGCTCAGACTATAATGAACCTCTTCCCTTGCCCTTCCCAGCACCAAGGTTTGCAGTGAGGGTAATGAACATCCCTGTCCTGCAGGGGTTGGGGCTGGCTCACACCAGCCTGGCGGAGCAGCGCAGCCGGCAGCGCGCCGCTAACAAAAGAGGCTTTATTGCAGCAGGATGGAAAGCAGGATGGATCCAGGCAGGGGCTGGATTAATTGGATATGGGAAAATACCTAAATATATACATGGAGGGAGAAGCAGCGAGGTGCTCCTGCAGGACTGAGTTCAGGAAAAGCCAAATTGATGTGCTTAGATAAAGACGCTGAGAGCTGCAAGTGGTGCTGCCAGCCTTCTGCAAAAGAGGTAAGGGCAAAAAAGTGCCCAAAACTGCTTAAAATATCCCCTGTACCTTCCCAAAGGGCCCCAAGGCATCATGGCAGGGGAAGAATACTCACATCCAGTGATAAGCCTGGGGCTCAGGCGGGACCTTCCCTCCTCCTGGCCTAAGAACCCACTAATGAATTCAATGAAGTCAGTCCAGGAGATCTGGGGAACACAAAAGGTTGAATGAATTTGAGTTGCTTAACCCAGAGAAGAGAGTGTCAAGGGCAAAACTGAGTCTGCAAATGCAGCTGGTGATGGCTGCAAAGTGGGAGAGAGAGCTGTTCCCTGCATCCAGTGTGAGAGGAGAGGAAGGGACAGGTTAGATGTTAGCAATCCTCTTTCCAGCAGCACTGGGGAGGATCTGGGCAGCCCAGGCCCCATCAAAGGGTAGTTTTTATGGAGGAAAGCTGCAATTTTTGCAGTTCCCAAGGCAGGTGGAACGCTGGTGTGTTGTGGGTAATTACACCAGTACATCTTCACACAGCATCCCACAGCCAAACACAGCAGCTTGGCCTCTGTCAGAGCAGGGAATATGGAAGAGGAATAGGACTTGATTTTCCATCAGCTCACCAAACAGGTGAGAAAATAACCTGCAGAGCCACTGCCCTTCACATACAGCGAGCAGAGATTAACAGGGATTTATCTCAGCACTCCCCCTGATAAGCAGCCCCCTCTCTGGGCTGGAGAGATGCTGGGTGCAGGGGAAAAGGGAGGAAGGCAAACACCTGTGGGACCTTGAGAACCACAAATCACTGCTTTTCACCTCTCACTGAGGATAATTCAGTGGCTAGAGCTCTTTTGGAGATCTCAAACCCATCTCTGCCTTCCTATGTCTCACTTCTGCCTTATTATGGTGCATTTTCCTCTTTTTCTCTCAAAAAAAAAGCAAAAAAAAATCCCACCCCAACCCTTCAGCTTTTCTGTGATGAGGCAAGAATGTTTCTGCTCACCTGAAAGCCTTCAAAATCAATACAGAACTTACCTGTAATAATCCCCCACTTCAGAAAATTGCTTCAAATCACATCTATTTGGGGGAGACAGTAATTTAGACTGGCTTCCCCCAGGAATTTCTCCTCTGGAGGCGCACGGCTCAGTCCTGGGAGCAGCAGGTTGATGGAGCAGGTACATAAACACCCCTGGAGAGAAGCCTGGCCCTGTGTCTCACCCACCTCACAGCTGGCCATGCCTCTCCTGGCTGCAGCCCCAGCTGATTTCCAGGCCTCCATCACTTCTCAACACATTTTTTTCCTCTGGATTCTTGAAATTAAATGCTGCTAATTTATTTTGCAGAAAACTCTGCAACCTGCTGGTACGTCTCTGCCAGCTGTGACCTCATCCCCCAGTGATTGGATTTTGGAGTAAATTAATAGAACCAGTTCATTAATTATTGCAACTAACTTGTGCGGTGAACTGGACCCATCTCTCATGTTCCCAGGCTGCCCAGGAACTGCTCCAGATTCCAGCTCAGGAAGCACTTACTGTGTTTTGATTTCAGCTGAGTGCTTTGGATGATCACTTCCCTGTGTTCCAGCTGTTAGCAAAGAGCAAACCTTAAATTACCCCTGCTCAGCTCCTGCATCCCACGCCCCAAAATAAAGGGGGAACCCTGAAAACAGCATCCCCAAAGCTCCTACAGCCAAGGATAATACTGAACATCTACATCCTATTCTAGACAGGAGCTGGCAGCAAGTGAATGCTCCAGCGAAATCTCTAAACACTGCACATATATTTTGGGTTTATTTGCTGGGCTTACCACTGAATCTTATTTGCTGGCGTTGGTTTGGTTTTTTTTTCTTTCCTTTCCTTTCCTTCTTTCTCCCTGGGAGAACTTAATAAATCTTTGAAATCATCAAAAAGAAATGCAGCTTCAACACTTAGAGAGCACGGTTAAGTTACTTCCTGGCAATATAAACTAAGGCTGTAAAGTCAAACATTTCCATGCCATAACACAAGGTAAAAACAAGGGTTTGGGAACAGAAGGAGCAGGAACAGCCCAACAAGGTAAAAATGAGGGTTTGGGAGCAGAAGGAGCAGGAACAGCCCAACAAGGTAAAAACGAGGGTTTGGGAACAGAAGGAGCAGGAACAGCCCAACAAGGTAAAAATGAGGGTTTGGGAACAGAAGGAGCAGGAACAGCCCGACCTCAGCTCTGCCCTCACTTGGGGCTGGACAAACCTGGAATGCTCATGGCTGGCTGGAGGTGGTGACAGGGATGTCACTGTCCCCCCTTCCCCAAGCTTTTGCCATGTTCCCCTCCTGCCACATGCAGAATTTCAGCTGTTCTGCTTTGGGGGGCTGCCATGATCAATCTCACCTGCACCGAAGCAGGGACAGAGTGAATGACCCTGGGTGCCACCTCCTCCCCTCTCTCTCTTTCCATCTCTTAGCAATGCTTTGTGCAGCATTGGCAGAGATGGGGGAACCCCTTTGGAGCCCCGAGAGAGGAGCCTGGTGGCACTCACCAGCTGCAGGACCAGGCTGGGATGCAGACAGGACAGGCAGGACCAGGGATGGATGCAGGCAGCATTTCCATGGCAACACAACAAAAAAGCAGCAGGGCCACAGCTCCAAGAGGAGAAAGGGGTCAGGATAAACTTTGTTGCCATGGAGGGCACAGGGACACAAGTGCTCCAGCAGCAGGGAGGAGCTGAGGTTCCCACCCCAGGATGTGTCACCCACCAGCACCTCGGGGTGCTGTGGGGACCCCAGCTGCAGTTCCTGGTGTCCCTCACCTTTTCCTGGTGCCAGGGAGCTGGGGGTAATTGTGATGCAGAGAACTGAGGCTGTACCGTGCCCTTGATTTACTCTCTCCAGCCTCCTGCTTTCTAAATCTCTCTTTATTAGTATCACCACACAGCAGAGTGCAATTAGCAGTATATTAGCAATAAAAAAGCAGCCAGAGCCAGAAGTACTGCAGGTTATGGCTTTAAATCCTGCCTCTGACAGGGTGGCTGTGGCCACAAACCCTTCCTGTGACCCCAGCCCGGGCTGCTGCCATGCCACCCATGCCCACAGAGCAGGAGAACACCAGCACCCCTCCAGCAGCTCATCCCCCCTCTCCAGAGCTTTTATAGGTGCTGCAGCAGAGCTGACACTAGTCCTGGCCACATTTAACCATTTATATTGATTACCCTGTCAGCTCATTTGAATAATTAAAACCAGATGGAGTCCTTTTAAGCATTTAAGGGAACAGCACAGGGAGCATCCCCAGAGCTGTGTGGTTTTGGCAGATGGGTGCAGGGGAAGCTGGGCAGCTTTTGCTGTCAAACCTTCCTCTGGGTGACATCTGCCACCCTGTGTGGTACCTCCCATGCCCCTGCTGTTGGGGATGGGGTGGTGGAATCAGCACAGTTCCCACCCCCGGGCAGATTGGTGGGAATAATTGCTCTTGTACACTGCTACCGTTCCTTAAATAAACACCATTAAAGCTGCCAGCCAGCCACAAGCCTGATTAACAGCAGCAAATAAATGAAGCCAGTGCCAACAGCCCAACGTTCCAATGTGTGTAGGGAAGGGGGGCCCAGTATCCAGCCCCATCTTGGCATCCTGACCCCCCAGCTCCTGTTCCAAATCTCACCCCCTGCAAAGCTCTCACACCAGGCCTCTTGCCAGGGACCTCTGGCTTCTTAAAATGGATGGGTGATGCCAGCTCAACTCTGGTTACTTGTTATTCCATCGTCTTTTCAAAGGGAGTAAAATATTCCTGGCGTGGTGCTGGTTATGCACTCCTGCCATCAGGCAGGGATGAGTTATTTTACAGAAAGAAGCATAGATTAATACGTCAAATGAAAATGAACTATCGGCAGAATAAGATGAAAATGCAATGGCCAGTGACAGGGAGAAAAAGAGGAGAAAAAAGAAAGCCAGGCTTCTTGGGAGGACAGGAGCATTAAAAACTGAGGAATTGATCAGCATTGGTGAAGTTGGATGGAGCTCAAACACCCTGCACAGGGCAGGGACCTTTTCCTCCTGCCCAGAGCAGAGCTCCACACCCTCACTGGGGTTTGTCCTGGAGACCTGGTCCCACCATCCCCACCTCTGCCTGAGGTCAAGGGCATGTCCCAGGGGCTGGTGAGCAGTGGGGCAAAGCTGGGGTGCTTGGAGCAGTTCTCCTCTTTCAGCACAGCACCCCTGACCCTGGAGCTGCTCAAAGCCTCATGCTCCAGGCTGCTTTGGAGCTTCTGGACCAGCTGCAGAAGGTGACCCTGTCAGTGGGTGTCCATCCCACCACCAGACATGTGCCCCCTTTTCCCCAGAACCACCCTGCTCTTGGCTGCCCCTCACTGCACCATCCAGCCCTGCCATGATTTCCCAACCACCAGAGATAAACACCACTCCAAAATATTTTTCCAAGGAGGAATGGGTGTGCTCCAGGAGCGCGTCACAGGCACCTCACAATTTACAGGTGTTTATTGTCTGGGACAAGCAGTTGAGCTGAGCTGGTTTTATTTAGACATACTTCCAGTACCTGGAAATAGCTATTTATATGTCCCAGTGTTTTGACATGGTTAGGTGCCTGGATTTTGATGGATCAAACCATGAGCAGCAGGCTGGCAGGTCCCTGTTTCCTTTCCTCCCAGCAGATTCCTGTGCTCAGGCATCAGGGTGGGAATGGGGAGCCCCTCTGCTGGACAAAGTCCAGCAGCCTCCCTTACTCTCCAGCTCCTCAGCATGGAGAAGAGGCCAGAAAGATCCCTTTTCCTGCCTGCTGCTTGCTGCCTCTGTCAGAGATAAGAATTAACTACATTTCCCTGCCTTTGTAACTGCCTGGGGAATTTTTCAGCTCCCTCCACCACGGGGTCCACCTGATTTAAGGGGGGAACAGGGATATACTCAGTTTCACATGTGCTAATATTGCAGATGGGATATCACCCCTGAGCACCAAACACACTGCAACAGGAATATTTGCAGAGCTGCTTCCCCATTCCCCAATCCCTGGGGTGCCACAGTCCCTTCCAGCAGCACTGGAGTGGGCAGAGCCCAGCCTGACCATAAATCCTACAGGCCTGGAGCCTGTAGGAGCTTGCACAGCAGAATAAGGGATGGTTCCCTCCAAAAACCCCCCAGTAATTTGGCTTCTCCTGCTCTCTGAAACTTTCAGAGCTGATGGGACCCTTCCAGAGCCAGAGAGGTTGGTTCACCCACACCAGCAAAAACAAAGAGAGGCTGCTGCCAGCCAGAGGAAGAGGAGCAGGCTGTCCCATCCCCATGGCAGACCCAGCATGCCTGGGCAAGCAGCATCCCCCAGCCCAGCACAGGCCACCTCTGCCCTCAGCCCTGTCCTTGCCTGCCCAAGGGTGGCAGGGCTGTAAATGCTTTTGGTGGAGGGGCCTGCCATGAATCACTCTGGATTTACAGCTGAGCTGCAGGAAAGGGAATTATATAACTCTCAGGAGACAGGCTGGTGTGGAACGAACATCCATCAAGCACAAATTCTGGGTTATTTACCACTGCTGGATCTTCCCAAAGGAAACACCCCCTAGGCTGGACAGCCTGGGGATGGATTCAGCCATGGGGGACTGCTCAGCAGGTGGGAAGTTCTGTCCTCCTTGTCAGAGGAATGTGGGGTGTTTAGTCCCCCCTCTGCCCACAGGATGAGCCCAGTGCCCAGCAGAGGAGGGTCTCAGCTCACACAGCCCCATCTGGATCACAGATCCTGGAGCCAGAGGAGTCTGGCAGCAGTGCCAAGCAACCCTTTTTATGAGCAGCACTTAATTATTCACCCTTTTAAAACGTTTTGCATCATAAACCTGGAATGGAGCAGAGGAAGGTGATTGCTCTGCCACTCGCCCTCCCCTGCTGGAGGCCAGGGCTGTGTGCTGGGATGGTGGCACAGCCTGGGGACACCATCCAAGCCAGCACCCAGCCCTGGTGACACCTGCAGGGCCACTTTGCACTGAATTAAGACCCATACAGGGAGATCTAGGGAGGTGAGATGTACTACAGATCATCAAATCCTTGTGTCCTCAACACCCACAGCCTTAAATCAAGGCATGGGAAGGGGGCAGGAGACACTTTCCAAAGCACAGCCTGGGTGGCCACAGGGGTCCCTGTGATACACAGGAGCCAACTTTCCAGACACAGGCTGTATTTTGTTCTCCCTAGGTCCTGGCCATGCCAGGCTGTTGATCCCACCTTTTGGGAACGTCACTTTTCTGCTTGGCTGGTTTAGGAGCAGACCCATGTGATGGCCCAAGAGCTAAACTAAACCTTTATCACATAAATAGCCCCCTAATTGTGCCCTGTTATATCCCTTGAACTTAAGGGAAGTGTTTCCTTAGCTAGAGGAGGATTTGAGCTTTACTTTTAAGGTAGGACTGGCAAATCCCAGGAAACCTGAGCACCCTGGTCTAGTGGAAGGTGTCCCTGCAGGGGGATTGGAACTGGGTGATCTTTAAAGCCCCTGCCAGCCCAAGGCAATCTGAAATTCTATGATGTGAGCCATCACAACGAGCTTCCCAATCTCCTCAGCCCTTGCAGAGAGAAAAACAGATTTGATCTGCCCAAATGCTGGCTTTTTAGGAGGGATTTTGGATCCTCTCCCAACCTGGGAACTTTATATCAGTTCTTTGCCATTTTCCTTAAATTGGCAGTAAAAATTGAGGGAGACTAAAAGTCTGTGATTTGCACTTTGCACATGGGGAGCGGAACAATCTTTTGTTCATTTACTGTGACAACTGCAGCTCAGATTTAATTATTTACGATAATGTTCCAAGGCGCATTAGGGAATGTTCTCCGAGCTCATAAAAAATAACAACGCCTTGGTGCTGAGTGGCACCTAGCTACAGGCTCTGCTACTGCACTGGGGAGGCACGTGCAGCTCCAGGGATGGAGCACAATCCTCTGCTACCACCTCTCCTGGCCGGTGGCTCCTACCAAGCACAGCCCCCCTGAGCCATCCAAGCCATTCCCATGTCACACTCCCCACCCAGAGCCCAGGACAGGATCACTCCACCAGCACCCTGAGCTGCTGCAACCTCTGCACCTGCTCTCTCCAGCAACCCCTGCTCCCCTGGCTGTGTCCATGGGTGTAATTTTATTCCCCTCTGTCACAGACACCATTTATGAAAAATCCTTTCCTTAGGATTTTTCCCCCTGAAAATCCTAAGGAGCTGAGAGACCTCAGGAACAAAATGTAAACATTGATTATCTGCTGCTGTGGAATGCAACAGGTGGATCTTTGATTGGCCCATCTTAGATGTTTGTAATTAATGGCCAATCACAGCCCAGCTGGCTCGGACAGAGAGCCGAGCCACAAACCTTTGTTATCATTCTTTCCTATTCTATTCTTAGCCAGCCTTCTGATGAAACCTTTCCTTCTATTCTTTTAGTATAGTTTTAATGTCATATATATCATAAAATAATAAATCAGGCCTTCTGAAACAGAGTCTGAAATGGAGTCTCTTCTGAAATGGAGTCAGATCCTCATCTCTTCCCCAGTCCGAAAACCCCTGTGAACACCGTCACACCCCTCTCCTGAAATACAGCCTGCAAACCTCCATTCCCTCCTGAACCTCTCCTGAAATACAGCCTGCAAACCCCCATTCCCTCCTGAACCCTCCCTTGGTTCCTGTTTTCTCTTTGTCCTTGTCTAAACAACCCCTGCCCCACCTCAGTCTGCCTTCCAGCACTTTTTACCATGTCCTTCTCCATTAGTCACAGGAATCAGGGGAGACAGTTGGTATTTCATTATTAAATGTCTCACATCCAATAAATAGATCATTATTCTCCTCTGATTAGCAGCTCCACTTCCATCAGTTCAGAATAGTTATGGGTTTTTTTTCCTTCCCATCTTCAAGGAGTAGCACAGTTTCTCCTAAGATCTGTTATAATCAAAAGATTAGAGCTCTGGAAATGTCCTCTGCATACACAGGAAGGTTTTTTCCTTCTCTCCCTCTCAGAGTGAGTGTGCTTTGAAACTCTGGCTCCTGGCTCCACGATACTGCTTGTACCTGACCTGGTTTAATTTTAGTCTTGCCCAAATCTGCCACCAGCTCATTTAGCTGCAGCGCTGAGAGCTCTCTATGGAGCTGGCCACAGGTCAGCTCACATACTTTTATTACAATTGCAGAGTCCAGGCATATCCTGCAGCTCTGACCTGGCTCCTGGGTGTTGGACACCTTCCCTCTGAGGGCTGCAAACACCCTCTCCTCCAGCCAGCCAGCAGCACTGGGATGGAGGCAGGAGCTGCACCCTGGGCACAGCTCCTCTCTTCTCACACTACAGGTGTCAACATCAGGCTTCACATCATATCCACAGCTTCAAAGGCTGCAGAGAAAAATCAGAGGTGGATATGCTGTCTTTTGGGACATTTCCAGTGTTTCTGACAGGGCAAGCAGTGCCCTGGAAAGCGCTGACCCAGCTGCCCAGTTACAGCCATGATGGGCCAAGCAAGATGTAAGAGCACAAAAATTCCAATGAATATTCATTTCAAAACGTGCTCAAATATTCCCAAGGTAAATGTGGCTCTGTATTAATTTCACTCTGCACACTGAGCACATTGGTATTGCAGACAGAAAGCTGCACAACCAGATAAAAATAGGTTTGGGGTTCTCTCACCAGGGCAGGACAATTTTAGGCCCCCCAGGATTGCAGTGCCCTGCAGCTCTCCCTCCTCATGTGCTGAAGGAACATCTTCCCCCAGGCACAGCTCAGCCAGGATGGGGCAGCAGGTCCCACCAGGCTCAGAGCAGAGGGCAATTCTCTTTTAGCTTGCATTTTTCCAGAGGTGTGGAAAAAGCCCCCTCTGAAGAGAGCCACGTAAATGCTCTCACAGGACATTCAGCTCAATTAGCTCTGCTGACCTCAGAGCCAGGCTTCAGCTGAGTCTCACAGGAACAGGGCAGCACAATTAACCAGTGAAGTCCAGAGCAGTGAATCCCAGTGGGAGGCAGATCTTCCCCCAATAAACCCAACCACTCGAGCTTCTCCTTCAGTCCCAGCTCCTCCTTCACCGAATCTCTGGATTTTCAACACCCGAGGCCCCTCCTGCAGCAAACCCTGGTTTGTCCCACTCTGCTGACACCCCTTCCATCCACTCCCATTCCTCACACCCTGCAGCTCTTCCCAGGCCATAACTGGGATGATTTGCAGACATGTCTGTCCTTGAGCTCACCTTTCCATCCCCTCCAAAAACACAAGACCCACTCTTTATGGATGCATCCATCACCCCTGTGTGCTGCTCTGGCACTGATATCCCTGGGAGGAGCTGACAAGTTTGCATCTCTAACAGCTCCTCCAATATTTGTACCCGGCTCCATCCCCGCCTGGCTGCATCCCTCCCGTTCCAGGAGGTCTCCAGGTGCTGTGTGAGGTGTGGGCTCAGCCGAGATCCCAAATCCCTGTGTCACAGCCAGGCCCTCCAAGCGCCACCTTGGGACCAGCTGGCTCCAGTGACATCCCAGACAGCGCCGGGAACGGGGATGAGGATGGCAGGGAGGGGCACAGCACAGCAGCACCTTTCTGTTGATGTTTTTTCCCTTTCACCAACGGGACAGGATTGCCTGGGTTTGTTCCTTGAGCTTCATTCTCAGCATCAGCCTCATCACATGCTTGAGACAACAGGAGGATGGCAAAGCTCACGTACAGCCAGCAGCAGCCAAAGATTTCTGTGTTACACAGCATCTTAAAAACTTTTTAGCCCATAGCATATTGCTAAAGCTTACAGACAGTTGTTTTAACCAATTACTAAAAGTACACACACACCTGCCTCACACAATGCTTGCTGGTCTTCTTTCTATTAACAATACACAATACTCATTATTAAGCTTAAAACCTTTCTATTAACAATACACAATACTCATTATTAAGCTTAAAACCTCTCTTAAAACTGAGATTATGAGTGTGTAGTTTAAATAAAAGTGTGTAATATCACATAGAAAACTTAGAGTTTAAAGTTTTAGAATATAGTAATATATATAAAACTAAGAAGTTTTAAGATGGTGACTAGTTCTTCTTCTTCATGAGTTTAAGTAGTGTTTTATAATTAAACAGAAAAGTCCACATTACAAAACATGAAAGATTAGTTATTGAGTTAAAACTGAAAATAATTTAAATATAATTTCTTAATTAAATAGTTTAACCTTAAAAAACCTTATAAAAATAATTAATCGTTTTATACCTTGTTAGTAAAATACTACAAAACTCACAGCTTATAAGTCTATGATATAAATAAAAAATAATAAACACCTAAATCTAAACACAAAACATCAACATCTCAAACACTTCAATCCCAACCTTAACAAAAGCACAACAAACAAAAAGAGAACCAGCATTTAGTGGTGCCCCAGTGGAAATCTCTGCCTTCTCCTCTCAGTGCTGGAAACCAATCCCTTCCATGCTCAGGGCCAGCTGTTGCCTGGCCCTTCTTCATTCCCATAAATCACAGCCCCTCACTTTCCACCTGAAGATGTGGGGAGCAGCACCTTGTGCTCCACGGGTTAAAAGACACCAGGAGCTATTTGGGATGGTGGTTGGGGCTCTCCATCCCCTGCCAGAGGGCTACCCTGGCTCTTCCCACATCCCATGAGCACCAGGATGAACCAGCACCGAAAAAACAGAGCCCAGCCAGGAGGGATTTGGGGAGGGGCCAGGACTGAGCTGCCCCCAGCCCTCCCTCCACTCTGCTGAGGATGCTGCAGCTCTTTCCTCATCCCACTCCTTGTTTAGTGGCTTGTTCTGCTCCGGGCTCAGAGGGTATTTCAACCATCTCACTGCTTCTAATCTCTTTGGGAACATTGCTGAGAAACACAATTTCAAGCCTCCTAAGATGTGACATGACTTGTAATTTGAGGCAGAGGTGAGAGCCTACCACCCAAGGGACAGAAAACAAACTGCCTCTGCAGGATTCTGCTCCCAGCCCTTCTCCCCTTCCCAACTCGAGCCCCAAACCCAGGGCTGGGGTCTCTGGGCAGCCCCCTCTGGCAGGATGGGTCTCTGGCCTCCTTCCTCACACCCAGCATGTCAAAGAGAGCAAAGCAGAGGCTGGGGAGCACCTGGATGAGGAGCAGGATTTGTGGGGCACAGGGGGGATGTGCAGGCAGTGAGGGATGGAGGGCAGGGCTGGGGCCAGCCCCAGCTCAGGGGAGCAGCCCAGGAGGCTGAGTGGCACATCCTGCAGTGCCAGCCCAGGAGGCTGAGTGAGTGGCACATCCTGCAGTGCCAGCTGCTGGCACCCAGCCCTGCCAGGAGTCCCCAACACCCAGAGCAGGATCCCTCTTCAGGCACCGAGGGAGCCTCACACCCCAAATCCCAGTGCTGAACAACCACCCCCCTTTGCCAAATGTGCTCCCACAGCTCCACCAGGATTCTCTCTCCATGAAAAGAGCTGTTGGATCAGATCAGGATCCTTTCAGGATTCCTTCCTGAAGGGAGGTTGTGCACAGGTGGGGTTGGTCTCTTCCACCAGGCAGCACTGACAGAAGCAGAGGACACAGTCTCATCAGGGAAGGGATAGGTTGGATATTAGGAAGAAAACTTTCACCAAAAGAGTAATAAAGTGCTGGAATGCCCTTCCCAAGGAGGTGGTGGAATCACCATCTCTGGATGTGTTTAAAAAAGACTGGCCATGGCACTTGGTGCTAGAGTCTGGGTGAGCTGTTAGGGCATAGGTTGGACTCAATGATCTTAGAGGTCTCTTCCAACCTCGTCATTCTGTGATTCTCTGATCAAGGCCCCAGCTCTCACCCAGCCTCTGGCTGAGCATCCTGTGGGAGCACTCCCCAAACTGGGACAGGGGCTGCCCAGAGCAGCACCAGGTAATTCTGGAACATTCCACCCCAAGTCCCAGTGCTCTGGGGGGTGATGCTGAAACAAGAGGAGAAATAACTCTGCCAGCTGGCCTTCACATTGCTGGGGCCAAAACAAGGGGAGGCAGAGGAGTGGAAACAAATCTGACCTTAAATCTCAGCACCAGGCAAAGCCCATAGAGCATCCCAAATTTCACTCTTTAAAAAACCAAAAGGAAATCTATTATTGATTTTACCAGAGAACGCAGGGATTTTGCAGATCCATGTTCGAGTGCTGGCAGGACCCATCCATGGATCTGCAAAACCCTCAAGCCCCCCACGAGGGCCTGCCTGGCAAAGGCATGGAAAAGAAATGAGTGGGATGGAGCTGGCCATGCTGGCACATGTGCCTTTGTTTCACATCAGAGGAGGAGATAATAACCACCTGTGATCCTGTAAATTTTGATTTACACTCCAGCATCCCAAGCAATGCTCTGTTCATGGCTCAGGTGTTAATTGGGAGATTCCTCCTCATTTGTGAATGTAGCAGCTCCCCAGCTTCTTGGCTGGGTGATGGTTTCATTATCATTTCCTATATGTTAGCTTTAAATCCCCAATAATCCCACACGACTGGAGCCCATTCCAAGTGAGCAGTGAAATCCAATTTAGGATCCTATTCTCTCAGACTGTGTAACCAGAGCCTGCTTCGTGCGGGCACAAAAATCCAATTCAGCTTCTTTGCCTCTCAACAGCTGCCCCCATGAGACTTCTCCAGATGAAAAAAGCATAGACACAAAACCCCACAAGCCAGACTTGGAGGTCTGAGCCCCTGTGGGAAGGCAGGCACTGGGGGAAGGGGGTGTGGGGCTGCTCCTGCATCCCTGCCCTGCCCCCAGAGCATCCTGCAGGATGTTCTCTCAAATCATCCCCAGCTCCATCCCCAGGCACTTTCCAGGTAACACTTCCCTCTTACAGCCTATTCCCTATGCAGTTTAGTCCTCTCAGGCTTCTCAACAATTTCCATTAATCCCCATTAACCACACAATACTCACAAGTCACTCCAGTGCAGGATATTTAAAGATTGCCCAAATTCAGTGACTTACCTTGTGTCAGTGCCAGGCTGAGGATGTTCCCTACATCCCAGGGCTGGAGCCATGCTGGAAAATCAGGGCTGGGAGTCAGTGACAGCATTCTGAAAAACAGAATTTGGGCAAGACTGAGTTTTCAATAGGACTGAATTTCCAGTTTCCTGAATTGTCTTTTCAAGGTCCTGGATTTCAGCCACTTTCTTCTAGAAATGACAGGAAAGGGTTTTGTCACCCAAAAGGGCTGCTGTCCTCACTGCACAGACAGAGGTGGCCAGGAAGGGCTGCAAGGAAAGAATGGGAGCCAAACCTACCCCAGCAGAAATCCTGACTGGATTCAGTCATCAGGCTTTGCTTCCCTTTTTTGTCTTTAGATGTGGCACAGCAAACTCACATTTCCTAGGCAAAAAGTCTTTTGAACCAACTCTTCAGTGTTTTGGATGCTTACAAATCACAGGAATGGACATTTTGGAGCATTTCTGGATCTCTGCTTTCAAACTGGGGAGATTTATAGAGCCTGACCTTCCCCACACACTCTGTCTGATGAAGGAGCAGTTCCAACAAGCACATCCCAAAGCTACTCCAAAAATCCATCCTCACAGCCTCCCTGCTCTCTCCTCCTTTCTCTACAGCTGCCTCAGCCTTTCTTCCTCCTCCAACTTGGGTTCTTCCTCTTGTGGTTATTTCCCCCAGGGTCTGGGTTCTCTGGGGATCATCTGCATCCACATGGAGATTTCTTGATCCTTTCTCCACACCCGTCCTGGCAGCCTTGGCTTTCACAGGAAAGTCTTCTGGTATGGCCCTGGGCCTTCTAACAAGCTAGAAAATAAAAATAACAGTTACCTGCACATGAATTAAATTTGATGTGCCTCCCTGAGACTCTGTGGCATGAGCAAAGTCAGCAACAAGGGGGAATTTTCATCCATTTAAGGAGATGGGGTGAGGAGAGGGATGAATGATTTTGTGGAAGCAGGTACAGCTCCTTCACTGGGGGTTCTGATGGGGGTAAGAGAGGCTGGGAACGTGCATGGGGTCAGCTGGAAAGGTTCCAGGGATGTAGGAGTAGGGACATAGAGTGGAGAAGGCTGAGGAGGTGATGGAATGGCCGAAGCAAACCTGTGCCTCAGGGATGGAGCTCCTATCTCACCTTAAGCATTTTTACCCCATTTCCTTCTCCAACTAGTCACTCTTTGGTGGCTCTTGTCCCATTTCTATCATTTTTACTTCCCTATCTCCATCTGCAGTGTGACCTGGGCGCACTCCAGTGCACACAGCCGGGGGTTCACAAAGAGCACATCAAGGGGAAACACAACAGAGGATGCCTTGTCTGGTTTTTTCCAGTGAAACAGCTCTGTTTGTGCCATGTCAGTGGGTGACAGCTTTCCAGGGCCTCAGTGAAGCTGTGGTGGGCTGCAGGAGCTGAGCTGCCAGTCTCCCTGCTTGGAGAGCAGCTCTCCCACATCCCATGGGCACCACCGGAGGTCTCAGCAAGGCTCCATGCACCTTACTGGGTGCTCCAGTCCCACCAGCACCTCCCCACACACAGCACATCCATGGTCCCACCACTATTAGGATCTCAAAGAGGCTCCAGACACCTCAGGATATTTTTCATGGGTAAATAACCTTTTTCCTCCATGTCACTGGCTCAGCTCCAGCCCAGGTCAATGAAGACAGAAAGTCATTGCCAACTGATGAATTCATGCAAGGGAACAAGGCATTGGTCTCACTCTAGTTATGGGGAGACAGATGTCCACGTTGCAGCTGCTCCTGTCACACCACTGCTAACCAGCACCTTCTACCCAGGCCAGGAAATTCCCTTCCCACCAAGACAAGTCTAAGTACCCACAAGGAGATTATTTCTGGAGGAATCTTCTCCACTGCCTGGTGCTTTCACAGCAAAAAGCCAGTGGCTGGCTCCTTCCCACTAGCACATGGATTCTCCACATTACCAGTTTTTATTGGGAATCAGCTGTGCCTGGTCGGGCAGGGAATGTTCACAGAAACCCTGCCTGGCTAGGGGAGAAACTTATCCCCAGGACCTTCTCTCTGACTCTTTCCACAGGTACTGTATTCACAGGAAAATGTCTCAATCTGGGATTCACAGCTGCCCCTCATCCTCCCTCCTGCCATCTACAAACTGCTGCTCACCTTTGTGGACTGCATCAGCTCATGGGAACTCCAACATTTCACCCTCCAGAAGGAAAAGGCAATGACCCAAGCAGAAACCACCCTGTAAGCACCTCCCTCTCATGTTAGTGAGTGTGGACACCAGAGAGTGCCCACATGCAGCTGAAGAGGCAGTTTCTGCCCCAAAAGCCCCAGCTTTGACCCCTGGATTTCTGGGGCCTCCTCAGTGGATTTACTGGGTCCTTGGAGCAGCAGAGGGCACAGAGAGGAGCCAGGCAAGAAGGCAGCAGGAGACGGGCAAGGGGAGGCTGCTGTCACACAGAGCAAGAGGGCAGAACACAGGGGTGTCCTTGAGGACACTGCTTGCTCCCTGGAGGACACAGCCCCACTCTGCCATGCAGCCAAGGGGACAAATCCTGGCAGCAACCAGCCCTTGTTACTATGGTGATTGGTGCTGCCTTGCAAACACAGCCCTGTGCCACCAGCTGGTTGTGGTGGGCGAGCAGACAGGCCAGGGATGGTCCAGGCACCCCAGCCCTCCCTGCTGGGCACAGCGAGAGCAGAACCCTGGCAGAGCCCCCAGGGACACAGCCTGGGGGTTCCAGCTGACAAGCAGGTTTAATTGAATGTTTCTCTCTTTATGTTTCTCTTTCCAGCAAATAAAACCAGGGCAGGATAAAAATATATGACGCTGAAAGGGGACACTGCCAAGGAATTTTTATCTGTTTTAATTTGCATTTTACTCATCGTTTGTTTGCAGCACTGTGGCTGCAAAATCGCATTTTTTTAAAAAATTTTATTGCCTTTCCTGAGTTTTGTCCTCACCCAGCTGGCAAGTAGTGACTGTGGCCCCTTGCCCCACTGCTGTCCCCCAGGCTGCTCCCACCCAGAGAGAGGTGCAGGTAACCCTGCAAACCACAGCAGGGTGATGCTGTTTGTCCCAGCCTTGTTGTTATTATAGCTTCATTTATACCCTGGCTCCTGGAATTAACAACTGGAAGGAGGATATTAGCCTTTGGATAAAACCCCAACGCTTGAGAGATCCCAGCTATTCTGCCCTGTAAATTTTGATAGAATTTATTGCTCTCTGCCGCATCAGGACCTGAAGGTGGAAATCCAAGGCTCTGCTTTTCTTCTCAGGACAAACTAATGCCAGGCTAGAAATAGTCCAGCAAGAATTCCCCACAACCTCTACTTAGAGCTCCAGGACAAGCCCAATTTCCCTCCTCCCTGCCCAGGCCCTGCTAATTTCCCCAGCCGCCGTGATAAATGGCTGTGCCTGCACAGTGACATCTTTCTAATCTGCTCCAAGACAGATGGGTTCCTCTGCTGGGAGAGAAATCCCACGGCTAAACCTGGCTGGGAGGGAAACCACAGCACTGGAAGCTGGAGCAGTGTGCAAGGGGGGAGTGCTGGGGTGGTGCCATGGCAGCTTTCTCTGCTTATTTATCTACACATTAGATGGGGAGGAATAAGAGCTTTGGGGGCTTCAGGCACCACAAGGTTTGCTGGGGATGGAGAGAGGGAGTATGAGCATCTTCCCTGGCCAGGTTAGTGCACCTGGAGCAACCACCACCTTCCCAGGTGAAGAAACACCATCTTCCTCTGAGAAGCAGGTGAAGCAGCAGCCAGGGCTTTCCAGGCTCAGGGCTTTGAGCTGCTGCTGTTTTGGTGCTTCTGGTGTGCTTGCAAATATGTGTTTGGGAAGGCAGCACCTGCACACCTTCCCAGGCTGGTTTAGTGACAGTAGAGATGGACAACAAGAGGCCAAATAGCAGCAAGGTAAAACCCTCCCAAATTAGCACAAGTGCCAGAGCAGGAGCAGGGGAGCAGGGGGATCAGTCCCCAGCATGTCCCCACCTGCTTAGACCTGGGTGAGAACACAGCCCGATCTGGCAGTGGGGTCTGCACGGCCCCTGGGGTCCCCAACCCCCGAGCATCCTACCCTGCACTCCGGGAGCATCCCTCTATCCATCCATCCCTTCATCCCTCCATCCCCCCACCCATCCCTCCCGTTGCCAGCCGGGCCAGCGCGGAGCGCTGGTGCCATCTCCTGGGCTGCCCTGCCCGCTGCGGAGGGTCCCGCATCCACCACATCCACATTCCCTGGGACACTGAGGAACCCCGCACACACGCTCGGTGTCACACCCCGCCGAGCAGGGCCGCCCCAGCGCCCTCCTGCAGGCAGCACCCGCACCTTCCTCAGCTCCCAGGGCTCTGCCAACCCAGCTGCCAGGGCCTGCCCTGGGTTTTGTGAGCTTTAGCTCTGGCTTGGTGAGGAAGAGCATTTCCTCAGACACTGTTCTTGTCACATGGAGTGATGGGACAAGGGGCAGGGTTAGATTGGACATTAGGGAGAAATTCCTCCCTGTAAGGGTGGCCAGACCCTGGCACAGGTTGTCCAGAGAAGTTGTGGCTGCCTCACAAAAAAGTTCAAAATTGGGTTGGACAGGGCTTGGAGCAACCTGGGATAGTGGAGGTGTCCCTGCCCACGGCAGGAGCTAGTTGACCTTTATATTTGCTAGATTGCCTTTTTAAAGTCCCTTTAAAAATAAAGACCCCCATTGCTAGATGACCTTTTTAAAGTCCCTTCCAACCCAAACCCCTCTACAATTCTATTATCTCAAGGTCCCCAAGACCAAGCCCAGCCCTGCCACAGCCCAAGATCCCAAGAGCTCACTGGAGACACAAAATCAGCCCGAGCAGCCAGCACAGCCCACCACTGCTCCCTCCAACCCCTTCTCAAGCCCTTACAGAATTCCTCACTCACACAGTGGGGCATCAGCTCCTTGAGAACACATCAGTCAATATCTACCTAGTGTTAAAAGCTGGTTCCTCTGTCTGACAAGCCCTGGAGAAGATGGTGAGCCTGCTGCCTCCAAAGCACAGCTCAGTTCCTCTTCCAAGGCATCCTAAATCCCAGCTAAAAATAAATGGGCTGTATTGATTTCCTTTTTAAAACTAATGCTGGGGAGTGATGTGTTCTGTGCTCAAGGAAGAGCAAAAGGCATTAGTCACACAGTCACAGCCCTCCAAACCCCCCACAGATGTAAATAAAACTCACCTCACACCAAACCCCTTCACAGGGTGTGGGGGAGCAGCAGCAGAGCTGTGGGGCTGGTGCAGAGGGCTTGTCCCATGGTCCAGCACAGCTCCAAAGCCCCAGCAGGTGACTTTTCAGGGACTTAGAGCCCCATTCCTGGTCAGAGGCTGTGTGTGAGCTACCCAGGTGGCAACACTGCAAAGTAGCACCAAGTGAAGGGACAGGAGAGGTTTACTCACCCTGCTGGGGACACAGCCTCATCCTCATCCCAGTCTCTGAGGGCAAGGGACTCCCCCAAACTGGGGAAGGGGTGCAGACCCTCTGCCCAGGCCTTGCATCTACCCAGCACCACAGAACAGCCATGGGGAGAAGGAGCAAATGCTCAAGGCACCTGAATTTAAGGGCAGCCGGAGTGGAGGGTGTGGTGAGAGCCCAGGTGCAGCTTGTCAGGACAATTAGCACCCCCTGCCCAGCTGTTTGTCTCCTCAAATTAACAGCACCACAAGTACAAAGTCGGGTTTGTGGGTGGTTGCAGACATGAAACAGACTCTGGACTGTGCTTCTTCCACCTAATGCAGAGGCAGGCAGCATTCCCAACTTCTCTGCAGCATCCCCAGCTCCTTGCAGCATCCTTTTCCTCCTTGACTCCATCCTGAGGCAGGGCAGGCACGTCAGAAACACCAAACAACCCCTGTGATATCCTGTTCTACTCCCCTGGGTGAGCCCAGCACATCTGCCCAGCTGTTTCCAAGCACAGACACCAGGTTCATGTCGCTTTTGCCCCTAGCCCCCCTGCTCCTGGGGGAAGGAGTGCCTGGCCAAGGCTGCAGTCCTGCCACCTCAGGCCAGCCCCACCCTCCACCTCTGGCCAGGGCATTGCTCCAGCCAGGTCAGATCCCAGGGCTTTGTTTCCTTTCCTTTTCTAATCCCTGCAGCACATGGGAAGGCAGATGCTGAGAAGCTAAATCCCAGCAGCATTCATGAATGTGCTCTCTGCTGCCAGCGCCGGATGGGCTATTCCTTCCAGGAGAGGAATGGGCTATTCCTTCCAGGAGAGGAATGGGATATTCCTTCCAGGAGAGGAATGGGCTATTCCTTCCAGGAGAGGAATGGGCTATTCCTTCCAGGAGCTCTCTCCAATCACGCTCGCTGCTCCCCTCACAGCATCAGGAACCCCCCAGAGCTCCTCCTGTGCTGCTGGTGGGTGGCACAGGGGAGCCTGGCCCTGGCACAAGGCCCAGCCAGGGTGCAGGGTGCAGTTTTGGGGGGAAAAGGCAAATAGAGGAGCTGAGCTCTGCTGTATTGAAAGGTGCACAGGGAGCCTCTGCCCTGCAGGTGAATGTTGGCATTCCAGTGAAATAGTTGCCAAGGATGGCTTTGCCCATGCCAAGCAAACACAGCTGTCCAGGGGAAGGGCTCTCCCATGGAAAGGGCTGTCCCATGGAAGGGGCTCCCAGCTCACCAGCCCACACAGGGCTGAGATGCAGTGGGTGAGGTGGGGTTCCCGTGAGAGATGGGGTGCCCGAGAGGTGCCCATGTGAGCAGGGTGCCCGCAGGCATGGCAGGGCTTTGGGTGGAGGGCTGCAGCTGTGGACCCCCTGGGCAGCCCTCCACACCTCCCTCTGTACCGGCTGCCCTGGAAACACATCCCAAATAAAGCTGGGCTGGGATAAATAACTGCGTCCGGAGGCCAGCGGGTCAGCCAGCACCGGGAGGAGGAGGAGGAGGAGGAGGAGGAGGGGAGCAGCCAGACGGGATGGGAGCAGTGGCTGCCTCAAACACCGGCCCCAGGACTGCAGGAGAAGGAAAGAATTTAATTCTTCTTTTTTTTTTCCCTCCTCAAAGTCCCCCCAAGCCTCCAGCCCCCCACGGTGGGCACTCACCAAAGGGCAGGGGCAGCCCCCACTGCCTGCAAATGGAGCTGGCACTGGACTGGCACTGGCATTGGGGTTGGAGCTGCCTTGGGGGGAAGGACGAGGGTCCCCGAGCAGAACCAGGCTGCCAGCCCTGTCTGGAGGGCAAAGACACCGCTCCACGCTGGCCCTGCCCCTCTGCTCTCAGCCAGATGTTGGCTGGGAAAGGGAAAAACAAATCCCCCGCTGCCGGCGGGCCTGGCTGAGGGATGGAAATGTGCTGGCCAGATGTGGGGCACGAGGCTGGGCTCGGGGCTCGCCGAGGGGGTGGCAGGAGCTGCCTGAGGCACGACTCGCTGGGGATGCTCCTCTGGACAACGCAGGAAGTTTCAAGTAGAAGTTGTGATTTCCTTGTTGGAGGGGGGGGAATATAAAAATTTAAATATTTAAAAATTTAAATATTTCGAATATTAAAAATTGAAAAAGCAGTGGAAGTTTTCCTCAGTCCTTGCTGTGGACAGGTTTGTCTTGGATATTTTCCCACCAGCCTCCTGCCTGTGGAGTGGACCCTGAGCATCCTTGAGGGTGAAGATACTCAGGTTGCTTGGAACCATTCCCCTGCTCAAGCTGTACTTGCTGCCCTCATCCAAGTCTGATGATCCCCTGGCAAAGGGTGATTCATTTCCAGTGGCCCAGTGAGCAAAGCAAACCTGAGGACAGAGAGCCTGAAGCAGAGCCAGGGATGCCTGTTGGTGGGCTGGAGGTAGTCCTGGTGGTTTGGGGATTGTCCTGGTGAGTTGGAGGTGGTTCTGGTGGGTTGGAGATGGTCCTGGTAGGTGGGAGAGGATTGGATGTGCTCAGCCCACCTGTTGCCCATGGCATGATGGGGACAGTGGAGATTGAATTCCACGCTGAAGGCTAAAGCCCTGTACCCCCCTCTTCCTTCATCAGCCCCAAAGAGGGGCAAGGAGAGGGGACTGTTGAACACAGACAGAGAGATAAGCCTCCCAGAGTCCTCAGCAGACCCTAAGATAAAGAGCAGGAAAGGGAATACTTTGCAAAATTGAATCTGTACAAATCAGCCAGCCTGGCTAATATGAAACCCCCAGACTAAACAGAATTAGCTAATGAACTTACCGAGCCCCTGGCAATTACTCAGAAAAAGTTACTGACAAAACAGCGCATCCCAGGTTTATTTAATGTCTTTATTAATGATCTGAAAGCAAAAGTAAACAACAAATTAATTATGTTTGCAGATGACTGTACGCTGGAAGGTGTTGCAAATGCTGCCAAAGACGGCAAAGTCACGCTGAGGGCCCTGGAGGGGTTAGAATTAACCCAGCAGGAAACAAGCCACATATAATCCATCAGCCAAGCATGGCACGCAGGGGAAAGGGCCTGAAATCCAGAATTCCATGAGGAAAGAGGGGTGTGCTGCACCAGAGCCAAGGAGGAGGATGGGAGCACCTTTGGATAGGGTTGGAAAGATGGGGCATAAGCAAGGAGCAGGGAGCCAGGCTGGGTGGGATGCTGGGTCTCCAAAGGGTGGTGGCCTTGTCCTGAATCAGCTTTGCAACAGGAGGAGAAGCTGGAAAGTTCTTTCCCCAGTGTTGTGCTAACACAGCTGGAGTGCTGTGAGCCCTGAGGGCCAAAGGTCACCCTGAGCGCCAGCTGAGAGAGGTGTGAGGTTTGCAGGGCCACGCAGGAATACGGCCAGGGCTGGGTAACAGCAGCTTTGGGACCGAGTCACTGATCTGGGTCTGCGTGGACACCAGGAACTGGCTTTGCTCCCCCAGAAGTGCCAAGGGATCAGTGGAGATTAGCCCAGGGGGTTAGAGCACGGTGCTAATAGCACCAGGCTTTGATCCCTGCACGGGCCGCTCACCTCACAGTTGGATTCGATGATCCTCGTGGGTCGCTTCCAACCCAGAGTATTTTGGGACTGTGACATCCCGCTCAGCCCGGAGCAGGCGGTGCCTCCGGAGCCGCCCCTCGCACCCCACGTCGGGCTCTGTCCCCGCTCCTCCCTCCCTGGCCGGCGGGAACAAGGCTGCTTTCACGAGCGGGTGTGGGTGGCGAGGGCCTCTAGCTCTTTAAGAGGGGAAAATTGGGGTTGTAATCTGAGCGAACTTCTCCTTTCTGACAGGCGGGAGAAGTTTCAGGTCCCTCCCTCGCTCCGCTTTATTAAATATAGTAGTAGCGGGAGCGCCGGGCTGGAGCAGGCGCCGGCCGAGGCGGTGCCGTCCCGGAGCCCTCGCCGCCGCCGCTGCAGCCCCGGGGACGCGATGGGTGCCCGAGGTGGCATCGCCACCCCTGTGCTGCTGCTGCTGCTGCTGGCCGGCCACCCCCGGCCCCTCAGCGCGGGACCCCCGGCCGGAGGTGAGTCCCGTCGCCATCCCGAGAGTGACAAACCCTTGGGGATAATCCTGCTCCTGGGAGAGCCGGGGAGGCAGCGGACATGGGTGACCTATGCGGGCTGTCCCTCCCGGGTGGCGGGCGCTGTCGCCAGGCTGGCAGGAGCGCTGGGTTTTGGGGCAGGGCGTGCGGGGGAAGCGGAGGCTGGAGAGGAGCGGCTCGCAGGGCGGTGGGAGCCTCGCTGGGCGCTTCCCGCAGGGCGCACGGTGTGTGTGCTCCATGTGGGCTGTGTGTGTGCTCCGTGCTCCGTGCGGGATGCGGCTCGGAGCGGCTGCGCTCGGCGCCAGGGGCAGCCGGCGGGGGAAAGGCACCGTGGCTGCCCCGCCAAGCCCGGCGCCACGGCCAGGGAGCTCGCCAGCCCTCCCTGCCCATGTTTGGCCCTGCCACGGGAGCCGCCTGCGAGGGCAGCCCCTCTGCATCCCTCTGCGGAGCGGGGGCGGCTGGGCTGTGTCCCTGCCCGGGCTGTCCGTCCCGCGGCCCGGGGTCGGTGAGTGGCTCACCTCTCCCAGCAGCAGCACAGCCCCTGAAGGGTTGTGGGACCAGCCCTGGGGGGACAGGGCAGCGGGGACCGGCTGGGGCTGAGGGTGGTGCCCCCGTGGTGGCACAGGGCTGGCAGCTCTGGCGGGAGAGAGGTTTGGGATTTATACCCGGTTTTCCCCCTGGAGCAGCCAGGTTTGCACACCCAGCTCTTGTCACGGACATGTGTCCAGCCTGAGCATGCTGCCAGCCGTCCCACAGCCCTGCTCCCTCCCGCTCCCTCCCTGCCTCAGCAGGCTCTGCACCTCTGGACGGGCTCGGTCCCACTGGGTCTGACCCTCCAAGCTGTGCCTGGGGTCTGACTGGGCACTGCATCAGCAGCATCTGCAGCTTTGAATGTGAAGGGTGTTTAAAAAGCACTTTCACGTCCCTAACTCTCCCCAAAAATAATATATCATTTCACTGAGCAGTGTCTCTTCCCCAAACTTCCCCCCAGGGAGCAGGACTCTGACCAGCAGGAGAGGCAGGAGCTTGCTCCCTGCAGTTCCCAAAGGAACTACTGAAAACCTCCAGCCTTTTGCTTCCTAACCAACTTCTGCATCCCAGTCTGTGTCAGTGCAAGGAGGAGGATGGTCCCAGAGCCCAGCCTTGTGGCCCTCAGCACCTGCAGGGCTGCTGTTGGTCTCCTGCTGTCCCAGTTCTCTCCCAGAGAGCAGCTGGCCTCTGGGACATGCTCCTTTCATTACCTTAGGCCTTGTTCTTTCTATTTTTTGTCATGCACCAAAATAGGAGGGTGCCTGGCAAGCTGAGTGGAAAAAGAATCCCTTTTGTTAATGAACAGAGTGGTCTCCTTCCTCCCAGCCCTGACCTTTCTATCCCGGGATGGGATTTCCCCACATGGATCTGTTGATTGTGCAGTGTCCAGGGTGGGTCTGAGGGCTTCCCTGGCAGTCCCAAATTCTTTCATGTGAAGGGGCTGGAAAAACCCCAAAAAACCCCTGAAACCCCCATGGCTTTCACTGACAGCCCAGGACTTGCCCCAGGTGACTCCCCCATGGCTGTGACACGGCTCTGGGGATCAGTGGGCACCCCCCTGGTCAACACCTGGGGCTGGGGAGGAAAAGGGGGTTAACCCCCATTTTCAAATGCTGGTGACTGTTTCTGCACTGGGCTGGAACAGATGTGCCAGCTGTGACCCTGGGCCTGGGCAGCAGCTTCCCACCAGCCCCCTGCAGCTGAGAACATCCCTGCTGAGCCCAGCAGCACTCACTCCAGCTGTTCCCATGGGCTGCCCACTGTGGGACATCCCGTGTCCCCATCAGGGAGAGCCACAAGCAGTGTGCTGAGCATGGGGCTGAGGTTTTGGGGGTGAAGCCTGTGTTTTGTGCTCCCTCCAAGCTCAGGTCCAGGAACCCGGGCCTTCCTGCCCAGCCCAGCATGGGAAAAGTCATCATGCACTTCATCAAATACAGGATTATACCAAAAAGAAAAAACACTCATAAAACTTGTCCTCTTGACATCAAAGTGTGAAGCTTTAGTAAACTGTTTTTTGACAGCCTGGCTCCCCTCTGGTTCCCAGTGAGGTCACCCACAGGCTGGGCTCCCCTTCCCCAAAATCCCTGTTAGTGGAGTCTGGAGTGAGGGGAGAGGAGAGAATTGGATGTGTGGACTCCCTGTTAGCAGCGTTCACCCCGAGATTTCAGCAAGTGGGTGCCACAAATGTGACACCCTCCAAAGCTTAGGCAGACCCCAGAGGCAGTGAGGGGGTCCTGGGGAGGCAGGAGGGACACTGGCATGTCCAGGATCCTGCCCATGGACAGGGAACAGTGTCTGGGACACCCTGGGGTGTCCATCCAGGATCCCTTCTGCTCTCTCCAGGTTCCTCAGCTCCACGGAGCCACCTCGGCTCTTCCTTTCCTCCACTTTTGGAAATCTGACTGATTTAGTCAAACTTTCTTTTTTATGGTCGCGCCACATGTTTTAAGGTCATAGCTCAAAGCAGCTGGAAAAGTTTCCAGCTGATGGGAAAGAACAGGAAAAATGCTGAGAAGGGGGGAGAACGCAAACCGGTATCGTGGGAATCGGGGAGGAATATTCTTGTCTCACTCTTATATTTAGCAACAGAGAGCTGTGGGCAAAAATATAATGAGTGCATTCCTACAGGATTGCAGGACAGGGTTAAGCTCACCCCGAGGAGCTCACGTCAGGTTGAAGGCTGGACAGGAACAGGGCCTGGGAGGCGGGAGCCTGCGTGCCTAAATAAAGCTCCAAGCACAGACTGTTCACAGCAGGCCCTGGCCCAGCCCAGCCTCGGCTCCCTGGGGCTGCTCCCTGGCCCTTTCCAGGTGCTGGGCTCGCTTTGTCTCCTTTTTGGGAAGCCTGAGTGTGAGCATCACCCCCAGCCTTCAGCTGGGAGACTCCTGGAAACTCCTGTGCCCTTCCCAGCTCCCACCTGGGCAGCCCGAGCCTGGTTTGCCACCAGCCCCTTCACCATCTGCATCTGCAAACCCCTGAGACACAGAGACAGGAGGGTGCCCACCAGAGCTCCCTCATTCCCAAACCAGGCCTTCCTGAGCTATCTCCATCATGCCCTGTGTTTGGTTGGACATTGATGGGAAACCTCTGAGAGCTTTCCTGAGGTAAATAGACCAAAAAAAGGGAGGTCGAATTTACCAATATAATATATTGGTAACATATATAATATATATAATATGCATATATGTATATATAACCAATATAATATCTTGACCAATATAGCAAAATATTGCTAGGTATTGTCATATGAGGATAATTTTTAGTCTATTGTATTGACAGAATATTAATATATTCCATGAAGCATATCCCAAATACATTCTATGAAGTCAGAGAACCTTTCACAAAACCTTTTGCAAAGCAGAGCTGAGAGTCAGGGCAGCACTGGGATCTGCAAAACCAGGCTAAAATCCATAGGAGCAGGGCTGCTGTAGCTCTTCCCAACCCCAGGACAGGGAGCATGCATTTGCTGCCTGATTTGTCACCCACTGCCAGTCCTCTACCCTCAGGACAGACCAAACAGGGCCTCTCAGCTGGCATCAGGGTGGGGTGGGAGGTGTTTGTGCCCTGAGCTGTGGATGCAGGAGGGTGATAAATGCCCATTTTCCATCCCTGTTCCCCGGGTGTGCCGCCCATGGCTCCAGGCAGTGCCTCTGGGAGCTGCCCTGTGCCCAGGGACTGCCCTGGCTGCCTGACAGCCCTGAGAAGGGTGCCAAAAACGGCTGGGAGTGGAGAGAGTGATGGGGCAAGCATGGTTTGGAGGTGGCCAGGCCCATCACGTGCCTCCCAGACAAGGAGACAGAGAAGCAACACGGATCCATCACCATGACTCACTGGCTGGGGAAGGAGCTGTGAGTCAGCTGGGGATGGCCCTGTGAATCCCTGCTGCTACTTTTGCCCAAGTCTTGGCTTTCTGGAAGTTGTTTTTCCTCTTTGCTGCAGGCAGGCGAGGGATGGGAGGGTTTGGAGCCACCAAGTGCTGGTGGTGCCATCCCCAGCCGTGTTGATGGGTGCTCCCCATCCTCAACCATCTCACACCCCTGGCGTGGTGCAGCCCTGGCAGAGAGAGGGGCAGGCAGCAGGAATTTCCCATTCCCTTTCCCAGCCTCTAGCTGAGCTTCAGAAGGGCTTCAAGGTTTTCAGCATCCCATCCCACAGAAATTTCTGAGCCCACCAGGGTCATTTCCTCTGGGAGCTTGGGAGAAGAGAGGGAAGTCTTGGCCCGAGGTAGATGTGGCTGAGAAAGCCCTGCAGCCCTGGGAGGGGATGTGAGCACCGGCCTCCACACCCCCACAGCCCCCCCAGCCAGGCCTCCCCCCGGGCTACAAATAGAGCAGGCATTTATTTTCTCTATAAACATCACCCCAGTGGGTGTTTCTCATGGATGGAAAAGTCAGGGATAGCAGGAGTGGGGAGGGGGACCTCTGGAAGGGTGGGGGAAGAGGAGAGGACAGGACAGGACAGGACAGGACAGAGCTTTCAGCTCTAGAAGGAGCAGGAAAAAGAAAATACTAATTTTCTTTGCAGACAGTTTAGCATGTCAGCCCCAGAGGATCAAAAAATGCCCTCTCTTTCCCCCATCTCTGTCCGTGGAGACATTTTTCTCTGCCCCTCACAGCACCCAGCATCACCAAAAGCTCATCCTGGCCGTGGTCCTTGGTGCCCTGTGGGGTGCAGGGTGCTGTGGGTGCTGCCTTACCAGCACAACTAAAGCTGAATGGCCCCAATTTACACATTTCACACCGCAATTGCACCTTTTGCCATCCCTGCTGACACATTTCCACATCCCTGGATGCTGCAGTTAAGGCAAGCAGGTATCCTCTGGCAAGGTTTCAACACTGCTGCTCGTGCTCATTCTTCCCCCACCATTTTGGCTGATAATTCCCCCCATCCTGGCACGTCGGGAGCCACTTGACACCAGCGGGGCTGGGAACCATCAGAGCCCGGGCGGCTGGAGGCGGCCCCTCTGCCGCGGGCTGTTTGTTGACAGCAGGCAGGATCTCTCCGGTAACACCGAGCGCTCCAGGCGCGTCTGTGAGCATCCCCTGGCCCGGCGCCGCCGGTCCCCCCGCCAGCTCCTTCCCCTCGCTGCGTCTGGGGATGAGCTTGGGAACAGGCACTGGCAGGGATGGGATTCAGGGATCCGCAGGTGGGATGTGCACCAGGGGCTGGCTGCGATTGTCCCCTCCTGTGCCACCACATGCCCTTGCTCAGCTCTCTGCAAGCTTCTCCTTGGTTGGGTGGGAAGCAGCTGGGGTAGGGAACACAGTGGCAGCGGGTGCCAGGATGGGCAGGGTGGAGCTGGAAAACCTGCCAGCCTGTGAGACAGGGGAAGAGGGCTTGGGAGAGAGAAAAAGACAGAAAAAATAGAACAAAACCCGACTTCGAATGGTTTGGAAACCACGTCCTCTGGGGCTGATACAGTATTTCCAGGCCAACTTCTCCTGGCAGCGGGAGCCTGAGTGAGCCTGAGTCACGCTGCAGGGGACGGCACAAAAGCCCCATTGAGCCTCCTGCTTCCCCAAATCCTCCCACTTTCTCCCCCCGCTTCACTTCCCAGGGCAAACGCTCCAAACTCTGCTTCCAGCTTGGGCTTATTCCTTCAGTCCCTCCGGAGCCATTGAGCCACGCATCGTTAAAAGCTCTGCATCCCCGCTCCTGCTCCTGCCAGGCTTTGGGGGCACAGCTCTTCCCAAAAGCACTGTGACCTTTGTGGGGGGTTTCAGGCTGGCTCCCAGCTCCTGGCCCTCCCCTCCATGGCTCTGCATCTGGCTGAGCAGGAGAGCTCAGGAAATACCATCAGCTTTAGGGCTGTGCTTGAATCATCGTAAAACCATGCTGGATAAGCGATGGAGCTCTGGAGCTCTAGCCAAGCCTCCTGGACCCTGCTATATGGCCTCCCTGCTGTATCACAGCTCCTAAGGATGGGGAAGGCAAGCAGGAGCAGGCACAGGCTCTGGGCAGGGGTTGGGGACTGGCAGGACACGGGAAGGTACAACCAGCCCCCTCCCAGACAGCACAGAATTAGCAGGGGGCATGTTTTCATGTTTTCCCCTGACCCCAGAGTCCGTGGGCTGTAAAAAGGCTGTTTTTTCCCCAAAGCTGTCAGGCTGGGGAAGGCGAACGCAGAGCAGCTGGCCGGGGAACAGGGGAGAGGAACTGAAGGAATAAACAGAGGAGGAGGGGTTCAAAGCAGCGTGCTGCAGCCAGAGGCCACCTGGGTGGGATGGGGGCGAAGCAAAGCACCCCTGGCCAGGACTCTCCTCCCACGCCCAAAACAATGGCAATGGCACTTCTGGTGGTCGGCAGCCCTGGGAAGGTGACCAGAGCTGGGAAGGTGACCAGCCATGGCTTTCCTGGTGGTTTTGTGGGTGCTGCTTTCCAGCAATCTCTGCTGGCCAGCACTCCTGGAAAGCGGCGGCCCCTGGGAGCCCCGCCGTGAGGGAGGGCCAGATGGAGGGGGGAGGCGAGAACCAGAGCACTGATTCCCATTGCTGGGGCTGGAAAAGCACGCACAGCCCTGGCTCAGGATGTGGGAGCAGCAGTCCCTGGAATCACTGGGACTGGGAATAAAAGGAAAAGTCCTTCTTTGTGCCAGGAGCTATCCCAGCAGGGATGGATCTGTGCCCGTGACACCCCATCCCATAAATCTTGAGGCAGAACCCCAGGCTTTCCTGGGGCAGGCACAAGGGGACTGTGGTGTGATCCCTGCTGGGTTTTTGAATGCCCTTCATGCATTCATAAACCCAGGTCACCTCCATTGCACTGGGATTTCTTTACACCCAGGTGGGTGCTCAGCTCGGGTCTCAGGGCATGTCTGAAGGCAGCAGCCCCCCATTTGTCCCCCCAGCAAAGCCCCAGCCAAAGCCGAGTGCTACGGTGTTTGCCTTAACCTCCTTGCAGGCTGCTCATTTCCTTCCCTGGCCATAAATAAAACCACACCGTAAAACGAAGGGAATGTGGAACATAATGAAGCCTTTCTCCAAAAGCCCGTTGGATCCCTTCCTCCCGTGGCCCCTCCACCCTATGTGGGGACAGGGGCACAGCCCAGCTCCAGCTCCAGGGGGCTACAGGTCCCATTGGCCATCAGAGCTCCAGGATGGGGACAAGGGAGCCTGAGCCCCCGGGACCACCCACGGCGCTGGTCCTGCCCTCCCTGCCTGCGCTGGGAGCGGGACTGGAGCCTTGAGCTCAGAGGCCACCGAGCTGCTCAGCAGCATCCCCAGCACTGGGCAGCCACCTCCAGCCCCTCCAGTGTTGTTCACATGGCCCAGCCTCTCTGCTGTTGGCATTCCCCTGAACCCCTCCGGTATTTTCACCCCCCGAACCCCTCCCATGTTCACATCCCCCAATCTCTCCAGGGTTCACATCCGCCCTTTGCACAGCGGCTGGGGGTGCAGCACAATGAGGCTGGCAGCGGGTGATCTCACTACCTTAAAAGTTACACAAATTAAAAAAAAACATCCCCAAACAACTCAGAGGGCCTCCAAACCAGCTCCCTGGTTGAGGCTGCGGAGAAGGATCGCAGCCGGCTGCCCTTGTGGCGGCCCAGCAGCGGGCACAGCCCAGGGGCCGCCTGTTGGCACAGGGGCCGGGCAGGAAGGAGGGCAGCCGGCGGGCTGGGCTGCACCAGCGGCCGCACAAGCCCGGGGCTGTTCGGGCAACAAGGAGCCTTCACTCCCCGGCTGTTTTTCCACCGTTGGAAAAGCGGTGTGGCCGGGATGGGAAGCGGCTGCGAACACAGGGAGCCTTTCAGGGGGGCGCGTGTGTCTGCACGGGGCTCTCCTGGCACCGCTGCGCTCTTTAAAGAGCTGCTTTAATGAATTCCAGTCCCCTCCCTGCAAACACAGCCGGCCACCGGCCCTGGCCCCCATCTGCCCCACCGCAGCCTGAATGGAGCCTTGTTGAGCATCCAGCCCCTCCCCGGCTCCACACCCCGATCCCCGGGCAGGGTTTGCTCCGCTCCTTCCTCCTCAGCCTCGGCGTCCTCCCGTGGCCAGAGCGATGGGGACGCTGCAGCCCCTCAGGAGCTCGGCTGCCCCCCAGAACGCAGCTGGCTGTCCTGCGGCAGGGTGGGGATGCCCCGGGCTGGGGTGGGAGCCCTGGGGCAGGGCAGCAGCCCCAGCAGCCCCCGTGCCCTCCCACACGCCCAGGACTGTCCCTGCTGCACAAACCCTTCGTGCCCAGGGCCGGTCCTCTCTGCGCTGAGCTTTCCCAGCACTTCCCTTCGCCTGGGCCGGGACTTGGCTCCTTCAGCCTCCTACGTGCAGGGAAGGAGGTGGGAGAAGTTTCTGTGCTGAGATGCGTGTTAAAAACACAAAGGAGAGCCCAAAACAGCCTCGCCGAGCCCCAAACACTCAGAGAGCCCCCTGAGCGGATGGGGATCCCCCCCAGGCTCTGCTCCTGCTCCTCCAGCCAGAAAATTCCCTGAACACCAAAAAAGCAGCTGCTGGAGAGGCCAGACCAGCCGTGTTTTCAGCTGGAGGAGCAGGGGAAGAAGGCCAGAGCTCCCGGGGCCGGCGCGTGGCCGGCGGCCGCTGGGGCAGGGCCGGCTCGCACGGAGCCCTCGCTGTTTGCAGGCCCAGGAGCAGCCCAGGGCCTCGCTCCCAGACCCCTCCTTAGAGCTTCTGGCTCATCTCCTTGTTTTATTCCATGCAAGAAAGAAAAAAACCACCCCAAACCCAAGTGACACTGCAGTCTATAATCTGCTGGCTGCTGGCTGGCTGCTCGGAAACTGTGACGGAGGAGGCTCCTCTCGCCTCGTCAACGCCTTTCAATCGGCTTGGCAAGGCACCGATGGTGATTTCCTGTGGGACGCAGCAAGATGGGAATGTCAATTGTTTTTATCCGGGGTGAGTGGGACATCCGGGGTGTCCACTGCAACCCGTGGCCAGGACTTGGGGACCTCTTGCTCCCCCATGGCAGGAGAGGAGGGACCCCCTTGAGCATCTGCGTCCAGGGATGACGGGCATAACACTCCTGTGGTATGATCGTGGCAGCTTTAGATCAGTTGAGATAGGTGCTTTTGGGGCATGGGAACTCATCCTCATGGGATGATCCAGGAGCTCACCTGAGCCTGCCCAAGATGGGGATGGGTGCCTGGAAGTCCCTCCTTGCTCCAGGTGATGGACCAGGATGGGCCACCCTGTCCCATGGAGGGTCCTTCAGAGCAAAATGTATTTGAAAAGAACCCCCAAAAATCCATTTTTTCTGCGTCTTTTCCAAAGTGGAGAGCAAGGAAGAGGGGAGATAGAGGTGAGAAGCTGCAGGTCCCTTGTGAAAGTGAAATGTCACAGGCCAAGTGGTTTCACATCCTGGCTGGGCTGATGAGGGAGGAGGAGAGTGGCCCTGAAATAAAGCAGGAATTTGGGAGAACAAACAACAGTAACTGCCTCTGCTGCTGGAGAAAAATTCCAGCGCCTCCTGGATCCAAGCAAGGGTCCTTCCTCCTCCCCAACAAACAGCACCACTCCCCATGGCATCCGCACCTCTGGGAGCTTTTTATTATTAGTATTTTATGAGAGAAGAAGGAAAACATTTCTGGCAGCTTTGGTAGAGTGCAGGCAGGACAAAATGTGCTGGCTGCAGGAGCTGGTGCCCCCTGGCACACTGGAAAACAAGCTGGTCTTGCTGGAGCAGCCCCAAACCCTCATCCCCAGCACCCACAGCGAGACACTGCCCAGCCCCTGGGCGGGCATGGAAGCTGCTGGTGGGTCCAGCCCAGCCAAGCTTTCCCTCCCCGTGAGAGCAACCACTCAGTACCCATCTGAAAAACATTTTTGAATTAGGGGAAGCCACTAAAATGTAGCAAAATCCCAGTGGGAGCTGGAGCATGGAGCATGCACAGGGAAGCTCGTCGGGAGCCAGCACATAACGTCCACGGATGTCTCTGGGGACCACGTGTGCCTGTGGTTGTGCAAGGAGGGACAGGAACATTCCCTTTTCCACTGTGCCACGTCACTCCAGCTCACCAAGCCCCAGGACAAGGCGGTGCTGAGAGCCCCAGCACCCACCACCACCCTTGGCCACTGGGCAAGGCTGGTTCTGCTGCGACCATGGGAAGGAGGGAGCGGGTCAGGGAAGGACAGAGCCCTGCAGAGAACAGAACAGCTCTTCTGAGTCACTGGCTGGGCTGGAGAGGACAAGGAAGCCAAAGTGCCCCATGCCAGCAGCAGGCACCCTGACAGCCTTGCCCTGGGCTGGGCAAAGGGCTTGGTCTTACAGCAAAGGCCAAATATTTCCATGGTGCCATTTCCTCCCTGTCCAGAACGGGTGGGGTGATGGTCCTTTGCAACACCCACGTCATCCTCCCAGACCACAGGGGAAAACTGAGGCACTTTCTTCTGCTGCCAGTGGCAGGAAATGATTTTTTGTGGTGTCCTGGACAAGGAGGTCTCCCCATTCCCAAAGGGCTCAGGAAAGCTTCCCCCAGGCACTGCAGGGCTCAGCTCTGAAGAAAATGGGAAAAGTTAAATCAGAGTGCTCCAACTCTGTCCCTGCCACACCAACTTTTGCCATCACCTCTACAGATGGTCCCCTCCCAAATGTCTCAGTGACTGTGGCTGTCCTGCAGGGTTGGGTTTTCACTTAGGGCACCACCCTGTGAGCAAAGCCTGCATTGCCCATTCCCAGCCTGGTCATCCCACAGAAACTTGGGTAAGAGGAAAATGCATCCAGGGAAGCAGATGTAAGAGCAGATGTAGGTGTTTATACCCAGACCTCGCTGTGCAGAAGATTGGTGTCACCCCAGCATCCAACATCCATCCCTGCCTCCTCCAAAAAAGATCAGGGGCTGGGACCCTGAAAACCAAATTCCTACTCTAGTTCAGCAAGACAGATCTGGGACCCCAAACCTAAGTGTAGTTCGCCCACTGGGTGGATCTGATAAGTGCTCTAGTAAAGCACAGCAGGAAAGCTTCACACATATAAACTCCAGCAGAGCCTGTGACTACATATGGACTGAAAATGTGCATTTGCCCCCGTCCCTGACATATCCTCCCCAAACATTTCCAGCTTACAGGGCTGCAGTGTTTATGCTTAAGCACAGAGTTTTGCCACAGGCTGAGCTGGAGTCAAGCAGGATGGGTGGCTGCAGGCCCCAGCCACACACATTTAACATGTGTGAGATGCACATGCATGCATTGAGTCAGCTAAAAACTAAAAGCGCTCTAAAATTAAGCCTGGCCACTCCCTGTACTCTTAATCCTGCACTCTCCTGCCTCTGCCCTGTGACACAGTCTGTCATTTCATGACCACATGCCACTGAGCTGAGTCCTCCAGGGCTGATGCATACTGGGTGTTGAACGTGTTCCAGCTGCATCTCCAGACGCCCACTTTGTGCCAAGGTTTCCATCCACTCTCACATCCACCTATGGATCACTGCACTTCTGTTTATTCCTCCTGCACTGAGGAGAAACACAGTTCCTTTAATCAGAAGGTACTGAGGCCCTGCAACAGGTTGTCCAGAGAAGCTCTGGCTGCCCCATCCCTGGAGGTGTCCAACGCCAGGTTGGACGGGGCTTGGAGCAACCTGGGATAGTGGAAAATTTCTGCGTCTTTTCCAAAGTGGAGGGCAAGAAAGAGGGGAGATAGAGGTGAGAAGCTGCAGGTCCCTCATGAAAGGGAAATGTCACAGGCCATAGCAGGGGACTGGGATTAGATGAGCTTTAAGTTTCCTTCCAACCCAAGCCCATTCTAGGATTTCTTTAGGAAAATCAGAAAAACAGATTCCCCCAAGGGTCTTTTTAGGCTGCTGGACTCCAGCAACCTGTCAGATGGCAAACAAGGGAAGGGCTGATGGATGGGCTTGGGAGGCTCCATAACCGCAGCATCCACCCGGACGGGGCTTGCAGGAGGTGTCCTTCCCTGCCTGACCTTTCTCCCTTCTCTCCCCAGCCTCTTTCTTCGGGGACAGCTTCGTGGAGATGCCGCTGGCGGACGCCTCGCGCGCGGTGCGGCTGCGGCTGCAGCTGCTCACCAGCCAGGGGAACGGGCTGCTCTTCCTGGCTGCCGGCCAGCCCGACCACCTCCTGCTCCAGCTGCAAGCCGGCCGCCTGCAGGTCAGCACCCCCTCCTCTCCCCGGGCTGGGGGCTCTGTGCCACGGCTTAAAGTGGAGATATATGGGAGGGTGATTTCACAGGATCACAGAATGATGAGGTTGGAAGAGACCTCTAAGATCATCGAGTCCAACCTATGCCCTAACACCTCACCTAGACTATAGCACCAAGTGCCATGTCTAGTCTTTTTTTAAACACATCCAGAGATGGTGATTCTACCACCTCCTTGGGAAGAGCATTCCAGTACTTTATTATTCTTTTGGTGAAATTTTTTTTTTCCTAATATCCAACCTATCCCTTCCCTGATGTAGCTGGAGACTGTGTCCTCCTTGCTTCATCCAGTGAGAGGATGAAGGGGCAGCCCAGCTGCCAGGACCCCTGACAGGGACCTCCAAGAGGAGAGTGGACACAGTCTTGAAAGATTTGGTTAAATACAGAGAACCAGGCTCCATCTGGGGAAGCTGCTCACCCACTGCCTGGGTGATGCTGGGGGTGGTCACGGGGACACCCCAACACTGGCACCCTGTGTGCATTGCATGGTCAGACATGGTGCACAGCACCCTCAGGTGTGAGGACGTGAGACACAGAGGATCCAGGGAAAAAAGAGGTCTCCCTTGTCCCAACTGGAACATGTGAAGCAATCAAGACAGAGCAATAAAATTCCCAGTTGTGGTTATGGTGCTGGCATCCACCATGAAGGAAAAAGAGCAGGGAGCATCCGAGGCACACATCCTGCCTCTCCTGCAGCCTGGGCTGGGCTACCAACCACATTAAACCAAAGCAAAAGAGCAAGAGAGCCACTGGCCAGAGGTGTCCCTAATGCAGGCCATGTGTCTCACCAGCTAACCCTCTACTTAGGCAGGCTCCAGGCTGCTGCCCACGAGGAGCAAAGCCTGCTATTTCCCCTGCAGTTCCCAGGGAAAGGGCTGGAAGCAGCCCAGGTTGCAAGGATGGAGGGCAGTGGGCAAGACAGGGCAAGGAAGGAGGAGCCAGCATCTGGCAGGGCTGTTCTGTGAGGGGAAAGGAAAAGCCCAGCTGTGAGACTGGGAGATGGAGGACCCTAGCCCTGAGACTAGGGTTTGCTGAGAATGAGTGAAAAAGGAGAGAAATTCAGAGAGCAGGATGAAGAGGGCAGGCCCATGAGGAGCATGAAGGAGGAGCACATCCAGAGGTGGAGGAGTGAACCAAGGGACCAAAACTCTTGCGAGCACCTGGGTGTGGGTCCATGCAGGTGCTATTGGAAGGTGGAGAGGTCCCACTTGAGCTGAGGATTTTGTGTCTTTCCCTGCAGGCCAGGCTGCAGTTGGGCTCGGAGGAGGTGACCTTACAGTCCCCAGCAGGGCTGCAGCTCGATAACCTGGCAGTGCACGACGTGGAGCTGCTGGTGGAAGATGGCAGGATGACACTGACCATCGATGGCCTCTTCAACAGCTCCGCAGACATCGCAGGGCCAGCGAGGGAGCTGGACATCCAGCACGGCCTCTATGCTGGTGGGACGGGCACGCTGGACCTGCCGTACCTTGCCCAGGCCAGCCCTCCCTTCAGGGGGTGCCTTCACTTGGTGACATTCAATGGCCTGGATGTCCTCTCCCATCTGTCTGCTGATGGCAGCTCCAAGACCTTCCACCATGTCCAGGAAGGGTGCAGCACACAGTTCTCTGCAGAGCCTGAGGACCCATTCGGGTTCCCGGGGCCACACTCCTACATTGCTTTCCCCACCTGGGACGCAAGGCAGGAAGCGACCATCGAGTTTGTGATAACGACGAGCATCACCCAGGCACCCCTCATCTACCACGCAGGGCTGGAGAATGACTTCTTCTACCTGGAGATCTCCAACGGGCGCCTGCGAGGGTTTGTGGAGAAGGGGAACGGTGTCATCACCCTGCACAACAACGTCTTCATCAGCGACGAGCAGCAGCACTACGTCAAAGTCCACACAGACATCCACAAGTTTGAGATACTGATCGATTACTATGCTTCATCCACATCCAACCGGGGCATCAACAACTACCTGGACCTTCAGGGAAATCTCTTCATTGGAGGTATGGATGAAAAAGCTTTGCAGAGGCTGAGGGAGCACCATCTTTCTTTCATCTCGTTGTGGACCATGACCAACCACTCATTTGTTGGCTGCTTGGAGGACCTCCGGATAAACCTGCAGAGGAGGAGCCTGCAGGATGCTGTGATCACAAAGGACATCACAGCAGGCTGTGGGAAGCAGGACCACTACTGGGACTATGAGGAGGTATATGAGCAGGATGAGGCATCCACTTCCCCACCTCCAAATGGCTTTTCCGGAGCACCGGGCCTGGTGGTGGAACCATGCCGGCCCGACAGCAGCTTCCCACCCGCCTTTGCCAACATCAGCAGGCTGCTGCACGTCAGCCCCCTCATCGTCTCCGAAGGGGGCATGGCCTACCTGGAGTGGAAACACGCCCAGCCTACGGTAGACTTGAGCCTGGCCAACATCCGTCAGTCCCAAATCCTCTTCAGCATCACCAGTGACCCCAGGCATGGCCAGCTGGAGCTGGACATTCCCGGGTCCAGGAGCAGAAGGAAGTTCACATTGTTAGACATTGTGAATCGGAAAGTCAGGTACATCCACGATGGCTCCGAAGGGCCCATGGACCAGCTGATGCTGGAGGTGACAGTGACCACCCAGCAAGGGGTCCCAGAGTGCCTGCGGCAGGGGCAGGTGTACCTGCTGCCCATCATGATCAACCCTGTCAACGATGCCCCACAGGTGATCTTCCCCCGTGGGAACCACATGACAATCCTGAAGCACACACGGAAACACCTGACCACCGACATCCTGCAGGTCCTGGATGATGACTCGTCCTGTGACGACCTCGAATTCCAGCTGCACAGTCAGCAGATGGAGGAGGGCTATGTGGAGCTAGACTTCCACCCTGGAGTGCCCATTGAAGAGTTCTCCTGCCGGGACCTGGAAGCTGGCAGCGTAGTCTATGTGCACCAGGGTGGGACAAACTTACAGCTCACCTTGCAGGTGAGTGATGGCGCCGTGCCGAGCCCCATTGCCACCCTGAGGATCCTGGCCATTGATCCTGAGATCCGCCTGCTCAATAACACTGGCCTCTCCCTCTCCCAAGGAGGGGCTGCCCGCATCACCACAGCCAACCTGTCTGTGGAGACCAACGCCGTGGAACAACGGGTCTCCATCCTGTACGTCCTCACAGAGCCTCTGAAGTATGGTGAGGTCCAGAAGCAAGGGAGCATGGGAGGGGAATGGAAAAAAGTTGAGTCCTTCCACCAACAAGACCTGGAGCAAGGGCGCATCCAGTATTTTAGCACAGACCCAGAGCACCGTCTGGAAGACAGTATGGAGGAGGTGAGATTCAAAGTCCAGGTGGGGCAGAAGGTCTTGCCAAACAACACCTTCCTCATAAGGATTAAAAGAGCCACCATTAAGATGAGGACCATGGCTCCCCTCCAGATGAAGAATAAGCGGCACAGAAATATCACCAGCAAGGAGCTGGAGGCAATGCTGGAAGATCCAAACTCTGCCCCAGTTCCCTTCCGCTACATGATCATCCAGGCTCCCAAAAAGGGAAACCTGGAGTTACTTGGCAACAGGCTGACTGAAGGCTTTGGATTTACTGAAGAGGACCTGCAGGGCAACCACCTGAGCTACAGTGTGACCATCAGAAACTCCCAGCAAGCTGAGGACTTCTTCCAGTTCCGCGTCTACGCTGGTGAGCAGCACTCGCCTGTCTACACCTACAGAATCAGCATTGGTGGGGACCCCGATGCACCAAATTTGACCAACGTGCTCCTGACCGTGCCGGAAGGCGGACAGGCCGTCATCTCCAAGGATCACTTGTTTGTGCAGAGCGTGAACAGCATGGACTACGTCTATGAGGTGATTGAGGGGCCAGCGCACGGGAGGCTGGCCTGGGCTGCGTCCCACGGCTGGACCTCCCTGGAGGAGATCACTGAGTTCACCAACGACGACATCCTGCAGCGCCGGCTGCTGTACCAGCACGATGACTCCGAGACGCTGGAGGATGACATCCCCTTCGTAGCCATCAGGCAGGGAGAGGGCAGTGCTGGGTCTGAGGCCGAGGAGGTGAGGGGCGTTTTCAGGGTCTCCATCCAGCCCGTCAATGACCACAGCCCTGTCCGGGCAGTGAACAGAGTCTTCAATGTGGTGCGCAACGGGCAGCACCTGCTGACCACTGACCACATCGCCTTCACTGACAAGGACTCCGGCTTCTCCGACACGCAGCTGGTGCTGACCAGGAAGGACATCTTGTTTGGCAGCATTGTGTCTGTCGATGACAGACGCCACCAGGTCTATCGATTCACACAGGATGACTTGAGGAAGAAGAAGATCCTCTTTGTCCATTCCGGGGCTGACCGGGGCTGGATCCAGCTGCAGGTCTCGGATGGCCTCCACCAAACCACAGCCCTCCTGGAAGTGCAGGCATCTGACCCCTACATCAAAATAGTCAACAACACTGGTCTGGTCATCCACCAGGGTACCCAAGGGAGCATTGACTCCTCTGTCCTCAGCCTGGAGACCAACATGGACATCAGGTCAGATGAAGAGATACGGTTCCTAATAACCACCCCCCCAAGGTGGGGGACTGTGCTGAGAGGGGACCAGCCAGTCATGGCCTTCTCCCAGAGGGACCTGCTGGCAGGAGAGATCTCCTACCACCACAACGGGAGCAGGAACACCCGGGATGAGCTCCAGTTCACTGTAGAAGCAAATGAGGTGGCAGTGGAGGACACACTGGCCATCAGCGTGTTCTTGGACACCCATCCCAACCCCCTGAGCATAGTTAACCACAAGGAGATCTATGTTTTCCAGGGGGAAGCATCTGGGATCAAGGAGGAGGACTTAATGGTGAGTATCCCCTTCTCTAGTCATTCCCCATGCATGTATGACTTCCCTGGCCACCAAACCAGGGTGGCTACCCACGGGACTCCATTTTACTCCCACCTGCTCAGATGTCAGGCTTTGCCCAGGGAGCAAAGAGAGATGGCTTCAGGCATGGCCTCAGGAAGGTGGTTCTTGCAGTCCATCCCACAGCAAAGCTTTGAGGGATTGATTGCACAGCAGGTGGGCTGTGGGGCAGCCCAGCCTCAGTTACCAGCCCTCCCACTCATGTCTCATCTCCCCCACACTCCCAGGTGACCCACGAAGAGATACCTTCCCAAGACATAGTCTACCTGGTGAGCAGCCCCCCAGCCTCTGGCTTCCTGGCAATGCTTCAGCACAGCCAGGACATGAACGAGCAGCCCAGCCTGGACCCCATCCAGTCCTTCACCCAGGAGGACATCAACAATGGCAGAGTCCTCTACCTCCACTCCAAGCCCAACGAGGAGCGTGACCAGTTTGTCCTGGACATCACCGCCCGCAGTGCAGACCCTCTGGAGGGGGTGGTGGTCAGCCTGGTTGTGCTGCCCATCACCATCCCCTTGGATGTCCAGAACATCACGGTGCCAGGAGGTGGCTCTGCCGCCATCTCCTCGAGCGTTCTCCGTATTCCCAACGCCCACTACCCAGCTCTCGGCCTGGAGTTCAGGGTGCTGGAGCCCCCCCGGTTTGGCACCCTCCTGAGCAGCCAGCGGCCCGAGCAGGGTGGGCTGCACAGCTTCACCTGGAGCGAGGTACAGTACCCACCTGCCCACCAGGCTGCTTTCCCGAGGGTTTGGAGGGAGCCCGGGGTGGTCTCCAGCCCCCAGCCACACTGGGAGGTTGGGGAAGGCTGCAGGAGTCCTCTCCCCATCAGAAGGGATGGAGGTATTTGGGGTGGTGGGTTTGCTCTGCAGCCCCACATACGGGATAAGGGATACGGAGTGGGGATGCAGGCAGAGTACCCATGCTGGGCTCCAGGTCTGCTTCCCACAGAGAATCTACAGGGCTGCCCCTGAGCTTGTGGTGGGTTGCCATCATCCTCCCGGGACGGTTCAGAGTCACCTCCCCAGAGGGGCCGGTGGCCTGTGTCCTCCGTGGAGGATCACCTGGCCCTTGCCCCGCAGGTGGAGAACCAGCAGATCCAGTACAGGCAGGATGGTCGCCGATCCCTCAGTGACAGCTTCACCATCCTGGCCAACGCCTCCGAGGTGTCCCGGCAGAGCCATGCCCGGACTCTGTTCATCACCATCCTGCCCCGCAGCACCAGGGCGCCGCGGCTGAAGGTCAACGCCGGTTTGCAGGTGAGGCTGGGAGGCCGCGGGGAGGGAACCAGCGTGGGGATCCCCCGGCACTCGGGGTCACCCGCCCCGGGAGCTGCGCTCGGCGGAGCCGGGCTGCCGCCCAGAGGCGGACCGCAGGGAATGGGAATGGGAATGGGAAGGGAGGAGCGTTTTCCCGCCGGGGCGAGGCTGTGGAGGAGGCGGAGAGCGAGCTGTGCTCGCCCCCAGCTGCTGCGGGGAGCGGCCGCGAGGTGGGAGCATCGCCCCGCGCTCCCAGCGCTGCCACGGCGGCAGCGCCTCCGCAGCCCTGCCCGCGGGATAATCCCCGGCAGCTCCCGGAGCAGCCTGCCCGCCTTTCGCCAACACAGGCGGCAATTACTCAATCATCCGGGCAGCTTTCACACCTCTCTTTACGTGCATCCCGGAAAACGGCAGAAGGGAAGAGGTCTCACCTGCTGCTCAACTCTCACCTTCTGCTTCCAACCCCTCCCTGTCCTATTCGGGGTCATTAATGCAAAATTCCAGCAAAGAATTTAGTGGGAAACACAGAAGCACAGTGATGCCTCTCCCACCCCCCTGCACCTATTTTCACTATCCCAGATCTGGGATTTCCCAGACTGGCAGCTGGAAAGCAATCTGCTCCATGGGGATCATCACACAGTTGCCTTGGGAAGGGTTCTGGGAGCCTGGACTCTGGAGAAGATGCCCAAGGGGAAGGGGCTGCCTGCCTGGCCCCAGAGGCAGCTAATTCGAGGGATACCAGCAAAGTTTGGGAGATAGCCCCAGCTCTGTGCCTGCCCCACTTTTCCCCCTTCAGCCCAGGAAGCTTCTGACCAAATCCCTTTTGTAGACCTGCCTCACCTGGGCCCAAATTCAGGGAGAAATTGACCCCTCAGCTGCTGGGCCCGTGCCAGCCCCTTTTCCCCACTGCAAACATCCAGTGTAAGCATGGCCTTCCCTTCCCCCCAGCCATCATGCTAAGAATAAGGGTGAAAAGACAGAAAAACCTCCTAAAATTAAACTCTGAGGCAGCAACTTGTCTGCCTGCTTTCCATGGGAATGCCTTAGCACCCTGGGAAGAGTGACCACAGCTGCCCAGAGGAGCTCAGGAGCAGGGAAAGGCTTCCTTCCCCCAACGGGAATGATGGGAGAGGCCCAGCCCTGCCGTGTTTGTGCTCTGGTGAGGGATGACTTCAGTGTTTAAAGGTCAGGCCAGGCCCGGGAGAGGGATTGCACAAAGGTTTCCAGGGATGCCGAGGGACAACAGGCTGGGTCTAGACCCCAAAGTGCAGCCCCTTGGGGAGGAGCAGCAGTTTTTGGGCCGGATCTGAAGGAAGGATGGCTGGGTGCCACCGAGGCAGAGGTTTCCACCACCCTGGAGCACCCGGCCACGCTCCCGGCGCCGCTCCGCCACCTCCCCGCGCGCTGTCCCCGGGAGCGGAGGCGACACGGAGGCTGAGCAAACACAAAGGGCCCAGCCAGCGAGCACAGAGCCAGGGGAAGGCTTTAATAATGCAGAGAGGACGAGGAGCAGGGAGAAATGGGTCAGCTCCTGCAGCGCGGGCTCTGGGCTGGGAGCAGAGCTGCTCCAGCTGCTCGAACTGTCCCTTCCCAGGGGACAGCGGTGCCCCGGGGCTGCCATCCCGCCTGCTTTGCCCACAGGGAGTTTTTTATGGCTCCAAGTCCCCAGTGTGACTGCAGTTCCAGCTGCTGTGGGTGCTGGGGAGAGGAAGCAGCCCAAAGAGCTCAGCGAGGCTCCTGTCCCTGCTGCGTGTCCAGCACTTCCCCCACCCTGCCTCTCCAAAGCTGTGTTTTCCAGCCTGCCTCTGCCATCCCGTGGGGACTGCAGAGGGATTTAATTTCTCTGTCGGCACCCACACCCACTCAAGCAATGTTTTGGGTTAGGCCAGCTGAAAAACAGCAGAAAAGAGCTCATCCAGCAGAGCACCTCCTCCAGCGCTTGCCTGGGTGTTGTCCTGCAGATTCCCGAGATGCAGATTTCCAAAGTCCCAGCCCCATGATGCTGTGGGATGCTGCACATCCCAGCCCTCCACCCCACACGAGCCCTGGCACAGCTCCATCCATGCACCCCATGATTTCCAGGCATCCTGAGGGCAAAGGGCAGCTCTGGGCTGTGTGGGCAGAACCTGTTTGGCAGCACAGCATTCATCCCTGTGGTCTGCCAAGATGGGGATGTGGCACAGGGTCACGAGCAGGGAAAATTGTTGCCTCCAGCTGGAGATGAGAGATGCCAAGGGTTTGGGGTGGCAATGTTCCCACGGGAGGGTCAGCACCACTGGATGGGAGGAAGTGGTCCTGGGAAATTCCTCAGTGGCTCTGAACTCAGCCACATATTTGTCATTCCTGGAGGGTTTGCTGGGACAGCAGGCCTTGCTGCAGCCTTGTGAGGGGGCGGTGGGACGGGAACTGGGACGGGAGCAGGAGTGAGGAGAAACACCCAGCCAGGGAGAGACGGGGCTGCTTGTGGTCACTGTGTGCCCAGCAGCAGCTTGTGCACCCCACTAAAACCCCTTCCCTGCAAAGCAAGGTCCCAAAGGCACAGCCCCTGCCCCAGGGCACTGTGCCCTCTTCCATTTCCAGGAACTGGGGAAACTGAGGCACGCTTGCCCTCCAGCACATGGCGTGCAGAGGCGCAGACCCAGCTGTGTGGCACGTGCTGGCAAACACGGCAGCAGTGACGCAGGGCTGGGAAGAGGCCAGAGGATGGAGGCGTCCCCAGGATGCAGACAAGGCGCCCTTGTTGGGCTGGGATGTGCTCTGGCACCCAGCAGAGTGCTCTGAGCTGGGATGGGAAGAAGGGGAAAGGTGCCGGGGGTGTGGCGTGGGGATTTCAGCCTCTCCCTGTGCCCCAGCTGCGGGAAGGTGCCACGGCTGTTCTCAGCCCCCACATCCTGAGTGCTGAGGATGAGGACTCCCCAGCAGAGGAGGTGACCTACTCCATCCAGCCCCCGGCCAACGGGAAGGTCGTGCTGAGGTCAGCGCCCGGCACTGAGCTCCAGAGGTTCACCCAGGCCCAGATAGACAACGGCCTCGTCCTCTTCGTGCACCAAGGTAGGGCAGGACTGAGGTGCCCCAGGCCCCTGCACCACCCCAGGGTGGTGGGGACACAGTGCCACCACAGGGGATGCCAACCCCATCCCAAAAAACCCTGACAGGTTAATGGGGAGCTGCATCTCCTCTGGCCCCACAAATGCCCAGGTCTGTGCTTTCCACAGGACCCCTGGATGGTGGCTTTGCCTTCGATCTGTGGGATGGTGAGAATCTATCTCCTGGGCACTTCTTCCTCATCAGGGCCCAGAGAGAGCCTGTCATCAGCCTGGCCAGGAAGCAGAGCCTCACTGTCTGCCCAGGTGGGTACCAGCACATTCTCCATCCTCATCCAGCCCAAATGGGGCCCCCCTGGGACTCCTGCCCTTGCCCAAGCACTGCTGAGATGCCCCTGGCAGAGGTTGCAGGTGGGTGACAAGGTGACTGCTTGAAATCCATACTGGATGTGTTTTCCAGGTGCCCTGCAGCCCATCACCAGCCAGAACCTGCAGGCAGTGAGCAACAGCCCCACCAGCTCCACCGCTCTGTACTACAGCATCGAGCAAGCCCCACGCCTGGGCAGGCTGACCACCTCACAGGGGGAGGAAATCAGGAACTTCACCCAAGCCCAGGTGAGATTTCAATTCCTCCAGCCTCTCAGAACCCCAAACACAGCCCTTCATCACCCCCCACCGCACATGGGGGTCCCAGTCTGAGCCCACTTCCACCACAGGCACCTGATCCCAGGCAGGAGGCAGCACAAGGCTCCAGCCATGCTGTGACTTTCCCAGCTCTGCCAGCAGCTGCTAAGAGGGATTAAGAGCTGCTGCCCCAGCCTTGGATTTAGCACTGGGGGAGGCTGAGGGAGCTATAATCCCTTTTCCTAGGCCATCTCCCTGCTGCAGAGCCAGCCTGGCTGCTGCTGAAGGGAAGAGCCAAGCATGATTTTTTCACCCTGGCTCTGAAAAAACCCTTCTCCTGTGGGGCCAAATTTTGCAGGGCCCAGCAAAGGTCTTATTTTATTCCATCACTCAGAGACACATAGGTTTACCCTCCCTAGAAGCTCCTCTGTGCTATGCTCACCCTTGGAGGATGCTGAGCAAGCTCAACCATTCCTCTGAGCCTAAGGTCCCCTTATTGCTGAGAGAAACATCAGAGTCACAGAGTGGTTTGGGTTGGAAGGGAGATTAAAGGTCACCTTGTTCCCCCACCATGGACAGGGACACCTTTTACTAGATTGCTCCAAGCCTCATCCAACCCAGCCTTGAACACTTCCAGGGGTGGGGCAGCCACAATTTCACATCCTGGTCAAGAAACACCATGAGCTCTCCATGGTCACTACCATGCCATGGCTAGTGAAAATCCCCATTTCTTACCTAATTAGAGCTTGGTTGCTCCATCCCAGAGTCAAGATAGGAGCTGATCAAGGGGGTTTTTTTTAATTTTCAGGTGGACAGCAAGCTGATTTTCTACCAGCATGAGATGCCAGGCCAGCCCTTCTGGCTGGCCCAAGATGCCATCCGCTTCCGTGTGGTCACTCCCACGACCATCTCAGATTCTTTCATCCTCCTCGTCCTGATCTCCTTCGAGGAAAATTGTCCCCAGCACTTGACTCAGCTTTGGAAAAACACAGGTAAGGGTAGGATGGAGAAGCATGGGACAAACCAGCTCTTCAGGAGGACTTGTTTGTCTGAAGAGGACAAATGTCCTGTTTTCCATGGCTGATATATTAGATCAGACATCTAAAACTGCATCCAATTCCTTCTTCCATCATTGCAACAAACTCTGACCGACTTTCATTAGTTAATTCTTATCCCTTTTTTCTTGCCAGGTCTGCAGCTCACAAGGGCTCAGCAGGCTGAGATTGACACCTCGGTGTTGGATGCCTCCAACCTCCTGAGCCGAATCCTGGTCCCTGAGAGGGCTGGATATGATGTTGTCTTCCTGGTGACAGAGCCACCAGCTCATGGACAGCTCCTGGTGGCCGGTGTGCCCCTGGAGCAGTCACGGCCGTTCTTCCTGCAGTCAGACCTGGCAGCGAGGCGTTTGGTGTATGCCCATGGTGGGGACAGCGTCTCCAAAGACCACTTCAGTTTCAGGGCATGGCTCCAGCCCCAGGAACAGCGGTCTGTCCGTCCTCCACAGGATGGGGTGGTCATCTCTGAAGCATTCAACATAACAGTGACCAGCAGCACCGCATCACCACGGGTGGTGAAGCGGCAAGGAGTGCTGCAGGTCCCGCCAGGCTCCGTGGTCACCTTGTCACAGGAGTACCTGGATGTGGCAGACCCGCTGGTGTCCCCTCAGGAGATGGTGTACAGCATTCTCCAGAGACCCCTCTCTGGCCACGTGGCCAGCGCCCACAACCCAGGGGAGCCCATCAGCCGCTTCACCCAAGCGGATGTCAATGCTGGCCGCGTGGTGTTTGTTGCCACTGGGAGCCGGTCCCCAGGCTCCTTAGCCCTGAGCCTCTCCAGTGGCCACCACCCACCCATCCAGACCTCACTGGAGATCGAGGTGCTGCCTGTCCTGAGCACCACTGCCAGCCCAGCACTGCTGGAGGTGCCCCAAGACCTGAACAGGGCCCCTGTGTCCCAGCATCACCTGCTGGGTGCCGCACCACGAGGGGCAGGGAATGTCCTGTACAGGATCACCAGGGAGCCCAGGTTTGGACAGGTGCAAGTCAACCAAAAGCCATCACGGGGCTTCTCACAGAAGCAGCTAGATCGTGGGGAGGTGACGTTCACCTTCAGTGACCTCAGGTCGCCTCAGGATGACTTCCAGTTTGTTGCCATTTCGCGGGCAGGGAACAGGAGCGGGGTGGTGAACGTGACCGTCCGAGCTGCAGTGAAGACCCGAGAGGGCAGCCTGTGGCCCCGAGGCACCACAGCCCTCCTGGACACCAGTGTCCTCGATGCCAGTGAGCTGGCCAACCACACCAAGAGCGTGCCAGTCTTCAAGGTCCGCAGGGCGCCCCGTGCCAGCCGTCTTGTGAGGGTATCCAGGGATCCAGGACAGCCCACATCCCCCATCAAAACCTTCAGCCAGAGTGAGCTGCAGCAGGGGCTGGTGGGGCTGGAGGTGCTGGATGCTGGGGACACCCAACAACCCCTGCAGAGGGACAGTTTTGTCTTTGAGCTGGTGGCTGATGGGGTGCCACCAGCGCTGGCATCCCTGGAGTATGGCATCGAGCCCTACAATGCCTCCAAACCCTATGGTGTCACCCTGCTGACAGTCCCACTGGCACCCTCACCCCCAGTGCCCCATGGCACAGCACGGAGCAGCCCCAATGCCAGCGAGCTGGGCATGTCCCCCACTCCCTGGCTGGCCCCCAGTGCCACCAGTAGCCCCAGCCCCGGGGCGGGGGGCACCTTCCTCAGCTTCATTGAGGCCAACATGTTCAGCATCATCATCCCCATCTGCCTCATTTTCCTCCTGCTGGCCCTCATCCTGCCCCTTCTCTTCTACCTGCACAAGCGCAACAAGACGGGGAAGCACCACGTCCAGGGCACCCCCAGCGCCAAGGCCAAGAACGGGGCCGTGCCCGACCACGAGACCTTCCGGAGGACAGAGCCCAGCCAAAGCATCCCCCTAACGACTGTCACCACCCTGGAGGGCAAGGGCACGGGGCCCCCGCCCCCGGGCACAGGCTCTGGGGCACCTCCCGACCCCGAGCTCCTGCAGTACTGCCGGACTTCCAACCCCCCCCTGAAAAACAACCAGTACTGGGTGTGAAGGGCTCAGCTGCGGTGGCACGAGACCACCAGGGCACCCAGCCCCTCCTGCAGCACCACCAGCCACCTCCTCCCGGCTCTCCTCCTCCTCCTCCCTGGGAGCTGGCATCCCACAGATGCAGGAGGGCCCTGGGGATACAGGGGCTGCTGCTCCAGCCCACCTTGTAGCCCCACATCTCCTTTGGGCAGGGGAGGGGGGCACTGCATAAGCAACTGGGGACAGGCAAAATTCCTGAGCATTGCTGGGAATTGCTGACTTTGGGTGCTCATTTGGGCCACCTGATGGAGGCCACAGTGCTGGGGGGCACCTGATGACTCTGATCCCCACAGAGCCACCCAGGCTGGTCCAGTGGTGGCTCCTCTGAAGGCAGCACAGTCGCCATAGGGGTGCTTTTCACAGCTCTTGGTAAGAGATGGAGGATGAGGAGCAGCTTGCGCTGAGTCAGGCTGGGGATGAAGCTGCCCAAATTCCCCAGGGCTAGGCGAAACACTGAGACACTGAGACACTGGAGCAGAGGCTCAGAAAATATTCTGTGGCCAATGCCAGGGGAATTTAGGAGTCCCTGCCCACTTGGAAAAACACCCGCCTTGCTCTTTCTCTACTTGCCGTGTGCTGCATGAAGCCAATTGCACCGAGCCCTGGGGGGGTTGCACAACAGGTAGGACTTGGCAGGGAGGAATGGCTGGAGCTCACCTGGGCAGTGTGAAACCAGAGAGGAGAGCAGAGAAGCGGAGCCAGCACGGTTTTCCACTGTATACTCCAGTATGGCAGAAGTAAACAGAATAAAGTGCCTTTTCCGAGGTGCATCACTGTTTTCCTAAGCTGTCTCCCTTGCCAGGCCTGTTTTAAGCTGCTGAGCAACATTTGGAGGTAATGGACCATATTCTGGGCTCTTGCTCAAATTTTCCCCAGCCTGGAGTCCTAAAAACTTAAATAGAAACTGTCTGAGGGAGGGCAGAGGAAAAACTGAGCGCTGAGCTCAGGAGGGGACCCAACAATAATACCCTGTGCTGCTCCAGCTGGGAATCTCATCACAGGGCACATCCTGCTCACACACGTCTGGTGGGAAGCTAACATGAGCCCCCAGGCACCACGGGGACCACTTGCACCCCTCTCACCCAAGACAAAATCCAGCACATGATCCCTCCCTAAACAGTGACCCTGTGTGGTCCCACTCCAAGGCTGCAGCAGAGCTGGGTGTTTGCCTGGATCATGCCAGCAGTTTTCCTGGCTGGGTTTATGGTGCCAGACCTTTGCTGAGCAGTAAATCACACCTGCCCTGCTTCAGCTGGTGCTGGCACACTTCATGGGCTCCCAAAGCCATCAGGGTGCAGGCAGGCACTCCATGTCCCCATGTCCCCACAGGACAGGGCATGGTGGAAACCTGGCACCTCTGAGCCTGTTTGGCCCAAGGGAGAGGCTGATGGATGTCTGCTCCCCACCTCCAAAACCCTCTCCTGCCTCATCTAGAGGGAAAAATGAGGTTTCCTTCTGCTCAGAGGCAAATTACACCCTCTCCCCTCTGTGAAACGGGGTCAGGGTGACCGTGCTGCCCACGCCATCACTGGGGATTGCCAGGGCCGTGCTGCTCCCAAGGGTTGGGACAACTTCTGCCATTGACTCCAGATCACAGCTCTGCACCTCCCCATCTCATTCAAACACACATTTTTATTCTCTTCACCATTTACATCCCCCCAGTGAGGGATGGGGGCAGCATCCACCTCCATCCACCAAGGGCTGTGTTTTCCTTCCCAGTGATTCTCGCCTCATGCCCAGGGATTAAACAGCAGGAACGTGGCCTATTTTGTAAGGAACACTGAAAGCAAACCAGGCTATTTTTAAGGCTTGTGGTTGTATTCTTGCTGCTGGGAAACATCCCCTTCCTGAGGTCAGGGGAGGACAGGCAGTAACCTGGAAAAAGGACAGCAGCTCTCCAGGGCCAAGCTCTGCTGGCAGAGTTTAAATCCTCAGAACTGAAGGATTGGGTTATTCCAGGTTTGCAGGATCAGATGCAGCTTCTGTGCTGCCACCCCACCACCTGAGGAAGGGCTGAGGGCCCAGGAGGGCTCCTGCCTGGACATGAAACACAAACCACAGCCCAATCAATGTCAGAAGCTTCCTGGCCAGGCCCTTCCCTGCCAAGCTGGCTATAAAGCTAGCAGAGCTTCAGGGAAAATCATGGCATGGTTTGGGTTGGAAGGGGCCTTAAAGGTCATCTTGTTCCACCCTTCTTCCATGGGCAGAGACACCTTCCACTATCCCAGGCTGCTCCAAGCCTCATTTAACCTGGCCTGAACACTTCCAGGGATGGGGCAACCACAGCTTCTCTGGGCACCCTGTGCCAGGGCCTCACCACCGTCACAGGGAACAATTTCTTCCCAATATTCCATCTATCCCTGCCCTCTGCAGTGGGAAGCCATTCACCCCCTGTCCTGTCACTCTAGGCCCTTGTCCAAAGTTCCTCTCTGGGTCCCTTGGAGCCTGTTTTTGGCCTTTGGAAGGGCTCTAAGCTCTCCCTGGAGCCTTCTCCTCTCCAGGTGAACACCCCCAGTGCTCCCATCCTGTCCCCAGAGTCCTGGGAGAGCATCTTGGGAAGAAGGAAGGGGACCATAACCCCAGGGCCATCCCACCTGTGACAGGCTGGATCCAACACCTCTGCTGGGTGAGTAACACCAGCAGCTGGTCTCAGGTCAGGTTTCAGCAGGAGCTGGAGGCACTGGGACTCCCAGGTAGGGATGGACACAGAGCAGGAGGGGAGGCTGTCTCAGCTCGGGTGACTGAACCAGTTTCCAGGCACCTATTCAAATGCAAACAAAGAATTCACCCGGGGCAGGATGGATCCTTTGGCTTTGAAACCCCTCCGGGGAGCTTTAGACATGCAAATGCAGGGGTTCAACAAAGGTGGGACTCCATTCCCAGCCCGGCTTCAGGAGACTGGGACCCACAGAGGCATCGTGTGCCTCCAAAATCCCCACTGCTCTGGGCCACAGCAGCTGCAGACCTTGGAACAGCACTGTCCACACTTCTGGGAGTGAGCACAGGAGCCCCCTGAGCTCACAGCAACCCCACTCTGTTTTGGGGACGTCCCAGGGCTCCAGCCTCTCTGTCCCAGTCCCAAAACCTCCCTGGCAGCTCTCAGCAGCCTCAGGAGATGTTCTGGATTTCACCAGGAGCCAGGAGCAGCGTCCTGGTGTCCCCTCAGGGGGCACAGGCCTGATGGCAGGTGATGAGGAGGAGTCTCCTGGGAGGGCAGGAGGACACCAAGGCAGGTGAGGGGGGTCAGGTCCTCCTAGGAGCTGTTTTATGAGGAAAGCTTAGAGCCAGAGCCGAGGCTGACAGCTGCCTGGTGTGACAGGGCTCAGTACCTCTACTGGGCTCCAAGCCAAGCCCAGTGAGTGCCCCGGGATGCCGGGAGCCCTCCCTCCCTGCTACGTGCCTGTCTGATCGGGGCCAGCCGTGCCCACAGCCGGCAGAACAGGCTCGGCTGGCAGCAAGCCCGGCACGACGGGATGGAGCCCGGGGGAAGAGCTGGAACGTCACCCTGGGAGCACCTCAAACAAACCCACACAGGGCCGGTGCTGGCCCCGGGAACCTGGCATCTGTCCCACCACCTGCCCACAGGAGATAAAGCACACGGATTTACACTGCAGGGCCACAGGAGATTCCCAGCTCCCAGGGAAATTGTGGAGTTATGAGGAGCCGGCCACCAGAAAGCATCCCCGTGCCTGCCACGGCTCCCCAGGCCAGCTGTGCTTTAAATTTCAGACAAATTGAGCCTGACCTCTGTTTCCACACCCAGCAACTGCAAGGCAGACAGACAATGACGGAGGGATAACCACAGCCCAGAGCCTGGGCTCCCCACCCCTCCTGCACAAACAACACACCCAGAGACAGCTCCCTGGCAGTGCAGGACCGACCTCCCCATGCTCAGCACCTTCCCAGCACTGCAGAGAGGGAATCCGGGCTGGCACAGAGAGCTGGGTCCGGGTCTGACCTGACCTGACCGGGCTGTGCCTAGCAGGGGGAACCTGAGGTTCACGCTCATGGGAGGAGCTGGGTTGGGTCACACCCCCATTAGAGCTGGTTTCCAGCTTATTCCCTAAAACAGATACCACAGATCCGCCATAATTTCCCTGGGCTGTGAGCAGGAGGGAGCTTCATTTATATCCACAGCCAAGGGAATACAGGGGTGCTCAAGGGAACCAGTTGGTGCTCGTATTTTTGCCTGGAGGAGCCAACTCAGGGTCATGCTTCGGAAATACTTCAGAAGCACAGCAATTAAAAGATTGGAGCTGGCAGGCTGAGCTGTCTCCCTCTGCCCTGATCCATGCCTGTGTCCACCCACCTGCATCCGCCCGGAATCACTCCTCTAGGCGGGCACGCACTCATCCACCTCCCGACACGGTGGGGGTGGCACTGAAACTCCACTTGGCTCCATCCCCCGAGCTGCTGCTGACCCTAGGGGACAGGCAGGGCTTCTCGCCGCTCCCCCGGGGGTGCTCCCTGCTCCCCGTTGGCGGCTGTGCCTCTCCAGCCCCGTGGCAGCGTGTGCCGGCAGCGCTGCGTGCACAGCAAGCCCCGTCCTGCCCGCCCCAGCAGCAGCAGCAGCTGCACCCTGCGCTCCCCTCGCTGGGAGGAGCTGGGTTGGGTCACTGCGCTCCTTTGGCGGCTGATCCCGAATCACTGAGCACTGCTGGGTGGATCCGTGTGGCTGACAGGGCTCTGATCAGCAGCTCTGCTTGTCCCAGCATTCCCATCCTCTGCCCTCCAGCTGTTTGGCCGGTCCCTGCGGGGCCCCGGCTGATCCTGCCCACCCTGGAGCATCTTGCTGGGCTCGGGATACATGCACAGGCGGTTCCTACCGCCTGATAGCCTGACTCACACACAAACCCTGGTCTCCCAGAGCTCAGAATACGGATGCCAGGTTTTCTTCCCATGGTGGAGGGAGGCCAAAAGAGGAGCAGCAAGACGAGAGCTCCAGGAAGCCTCACACAGGAAGGGAGGCAGGCACGGGCTCTCTGGTGCTGGCTGCAGTGCTCTCCAGGCAGGATGCTCCAGCCACCACCGCTGCTGCCACCTCCCAGCCCTGCTGTCAGCACTGATGGGACTCACACAGGGCCTCAGCCTTAGCTTTCCCACGCAGGAACAGCCTTGGGAAGTGGGAGGAGGAAACGGATCTGCTCCATGTTCCTGGTGCTTCCTCTCAGCCCTCCATGCCCTGTTTTTTTTTTTCCTCTTGTGGGAGCAGGGAACAGCCTGTGTCACGGATAACAGAGGCAGTGACAGACACTGCTGGGCCATGTGAAGTGCTGTGTACAGCCCCAGACTCCTCCCAGCCACCATCCTGCACCCTGGGACAGCCACCAAAATGCTCGGGGCTGGTTCTATCCTCCAACCCTGGGCAGGTTTGCAGGATGCTGTTGGAGGTGTGGGGGGCAGCAGCAGGATGCTCAACCCCCTCATCTGGCCAAGGCAGACTCTGAAATGCCCACCATGGGCAGTGAAGGCCCAGCTGCCTACTGCCAGGTGGGAAAAGGCAGGAATGCTAATGGAATACAGGTTCTAGCCAATGGATTTGCTGTGTCCTGGGAGTGTGCTCCAGACGTGAGGGTACAGAGGGGGTGGATGGTGGAGCAGGGAGATCTTTGTGGATGCTGAAAGACCACAGAGAGCACAGGTCCACCTTTGGGGAAACTGAGGCACAGCCTTCCAAAGGGGTGCATGCAGCCCACAGGGACCTTAGCCCATCCCTGTCCACATGCCAGGACACCAGAGCAGAGGATGAACTCCTGGGGCGTGGGACATCTCCCTGCTCCAGCTGCACACCCCAGCTTCAGGACATCCCAGGGACCGAGCTCCCATGGGGCACCCCAGGCAGGGATTGCCCTTGCCCAGGCAGTCCAGGGGAGCTGGGATGTTGGCTCAGCTCTGGAGGCTGCCTGCAGTGCCAGAGGCTGGCTGCCAGCCCGGGGACGGCGGTGGCAGGCTCAGCCCCAGTGCCCATTGTGCTCCTGAGGGAGCAGGGCTGGGGGAAGGGACACGTTCTGGCCTCAGCGTGGGACCGAGGCCACCATGGTCACCCAGAGCAGGGCCAGCAGGGCTGGGGACCCGCCACTCCTGCAGGATTAGCACATTCCCACGGCTGCTGAGCTGGGATGGGGCTGGGATGAGGAGGGAATGGGGTGAGATGGTACCAAGGAAGGATATGGTCAGGTGAGGAGGAGGCTGGGGTGGGATGGGCTGGGGCAGGATGGGACCAGGGTGGGATAGGGCCAAGGTAGAACACTGCCAGGGTAGGAAGGAATTGCAGCAGGATGGGGTTGGGATAGGATGTGGCCAGAGTGGGCCCATCCCATCCCATAGATAGGGCTGGGATGGAAATGGAGTGGGATGGTGCCATGTAGGGATGCAGCCTGGCTGGGATGGGACTAGAGTGGAACAGGGCCAGGCTAGAATGTGGCCAGGCTAGAACAGGGTTGGGATGGGATGGGGTTGGGGTGGGACGGGGTTAGGGTGGGATGAGGTTGAGGTGGGATGGGATTGGGATGGGATGGGATTGGGATGGTACCAGAGCGTGCTGGGAATGGGGTAGGATGGAGCCAAGACAGGATGTGGTGAGGGTGGGATGAGGCTGGGCTAGGATGGGGCTGGTGTGGGATGGACCCAGGGTGGAATGGGGCCACGGTGAAGGGGCCTGCCCTGGCTGTGGGTGCAGGAGGAAGCACGTCCTGCCTGGATGGAGGCTGTGAGCAGGGAGCAGGGCTGTACCTCAGAGTGCTCATCCTGCAGCCTGGGGCCAGGGAGGGCTCGGGAGGATGGAGCACAGCCCGCAGCATTCCCAGCGTCGCTGTTAGTTTAACAATACCCCGCTGGCCTGCATGCCGGGGCTAATTTTATCCTTGGAGCCAGGCCAAGGCGGCCCTAACTTTCCTCGCTGTGATTTATCCCAGCCATTTCCCTTCAAAAACAAGGCCCCCGTGCCAGCCCTGCTGTCTCCAGGCAGCAGCACACTGTCCCAGCCAGGGCAGAGCAGGGCAGGATCTGCCCCTTGGGGGGCTGTTTAGAGAGCAGGAGGGTGGTTGCTGTGGGAACCCCTCCTGGGGTCATTCTCCCCACACCACGGGGATGTTCAAAGCTGGCTGGAAGCCAGGGGATGCTCAGGCAGAACCTTCCCCGGGATCCTGGAGCAGCTCTGTTTTCCACAGACATCTCTGGGAAGAAGGTGGGTGTTTTTTCTACCAATGATTTTATTGAAAAGGCTGTGGGGCTATTTTTTTCCCTTTTTTTCCTTTTTTCTCCCTTTTCCCAGTCAGCAGCCATACTTGAGAAAGAGATTTCTCTTTGCCTCTGTGCATCTAGTTAAAAACTGATCAGTAAAAATGCTGCAGAAAAATGGAAAATATTGAAAACATCTTGTGACAAACAAACAAAAAAATCTCTTCCAAATAAAGATCTCTTTTCTTCTCTCTTTTTTTTTTTTTTTTTCCATCAGAAAAGCTTTTAGTGTGCAAAATGTCGACCGCTTGGATTTCTCCTCCCAGCGGGCTGGGATGCACCCACCCCTGCTCCAGGAGAGTGGGTTTTCAGAAAGCTAAAAATCACTGGGCAGAGACCCCAGCACCGTTACCTCCCCACCTGTCCCTCTTGTGATCCCCCCACGCTCCTGCCAGACCCGTGGCAGGGTGGGAGGTCCCCAGGGAAAGAAAGGAAGAGGTGGCACGGCCAGCCCGCGGGCGAGCCCTTCCCTGCCAGCCCGGGAAGGGGGAAGAAGCCCAGAGTCATTTGGTCACTAGCGTGGTGAGTTCCAGCCCGTGCGAGGAGCCGCGGGGGCTGCGGGCAGGGCGGGGCGAGGCTTAGAGGTTGTCGTACATGCGCAGCGTCTTCTCCAGCTGCTGGCTGACGCGCTGGTAGAAGACGATCTGCTGCCTCAGGTAGGACTGCATCATCCTCTTGAAGTCGGCCACGCGGCGCTCGTGGAAGTGGTTCATCTCGGCCTGCAGGGCGAAGCCCACCACGCGGCAGCGCTTGCGGATCCCGTCCGCCTCCTCCTGGTCCATCCTGCCCTCGTCGCTCATCCGCTGGCTCTCCTTCACCTTGGCAAAGGCGCCTGGCGGGGCAGGAGCAGCGTCAGGGAATGGGTGTGACCCTCGGGCCCCTTCCCTGGGCAGCCCTGCTTGAGCCCATGGCCCCCCATGCCGGGGCACCAGCCTGGCCCCAAAGGAGAGGCACAGACCTGCCCCATGGCAGGGGGGGATCTGCCTGCATCTCCCCCTGCCCATCAAACCTTTCCCTCTCCTCCAGGCAGGCAAAGACCGGGAGCATTTTCCCTCTGGACTCTGGCATCCCCAGCTCCTTTTCCATCCTGGGCAGTCAGCCTCAAAACCAGTCAGCTGGTTTTGGGGGTCTGGGCTCCTGAGTGCTGTGACTCAAGGCTTGGGGTGCAAAGCTGACATGGGGCAGTGTTAGCACAGTGAAGCATCCCAGCCAAGCCTTCCCTCCAAATATTCCAGCCATTCCATGAATAGGGGTCAGGAGCAGACCTGGGAGAACCCAGCCCAAAGAAGCAGTGAACCAGGATGTGGCAAGGGCACGTGGTGCTGTCTGGAGCTCAGCTGGGAAAGCATCTCCCACTCCCAGAGGCAGCTGATGCTCTGACACCAGTTTTTCCCTCTCCTTCCATGTTTTTTTACAGCTCGGTTTCGAAAGAATCCTGCCTGGCTCCAGCCCTGCATTCCTCCCCCTCATTAGCACAGAGGCTAAAAAACTAAAAACAGGATCTGGCCCGCACTGGGCTTTCTTCCCTTCTCCCTGCCCCTTGCCGGGAGCACCAGACCCGGGGTTACAGTGCTCCCGCTGCGCCAGCCCTGCTCCCAGAGGGGAGGAGGAGGAGGAGAAGGAAGAAGCGAAGTTTGGAGGCCAAATCCTGCCTTCCGCTCTGCCCACGCGGCCTCGCTTCCGGACGGGATCCAGCCCCTCTCCATGGGTAAACAACACTCAGAGGAAAGGCAGGGAAGCTGCCCGGGCAGGATTGAATCCTCCCTGCGCCCTTTGCCTTCCCAGCCTCCCCCAGGGATGCAGAGTGATGCACAGACATCCCTGCATGTTGGACACAAACAGCCCTGGCTTCACCCTGGGGAAAACCTGTCCTCCACACTCTGGGGACACTGGTGTGGGTGTCCCCTCCCTGCTGCGGGCAGCTGGGCAGGGAGGAGTGTGAGTGGACTTTGTCCCCACACCCACACTGCTGGCTGCCTGGGTGCAAAGGGACACCGAGCCCTGCCTGCCTGCCGCCTGCCCCAGGGAGAGAACAGCTGACACTTCTCCCCCCCTCTGATCCCACCAAATCCAGGGAACCAGGACAAATGGGACATGGGGAGCTCTGATGCCCTGGGGGTGCTAACCCCCTCCTGCTGGGCTTGGAGGTGCAGGGACATACCCTTGAAAAGTGTGACCCTGGTTGTCCCCAGAAGTTCAGTGTGTCCCCTATTCCACTGCCCTGCCCCCTCGGCCCCTCTGACCAACCCAAGGCCATGTCCAGCCATGTCCCAGCCCTGGGGGAGCAAGCTCTGGTATTCCTGCTGGCCACCCATTCTCTGCCTTGGCAGGAAGGGAGGATGAGGAGGGACAAGTGGCAGTGGGTGGGGATGCACAAGAGGTGCAGGGCAGGTCACCTCAGACATAACAGCAGCAGTGCTGGCTCCTGCTCACGATCTGGGGGACGTGACATCCCTGCTGACCACCCCTGGCAGTGCTTTGGGTAGCACCAGCAGCAGTTACAGAGTCCATGGGATCACTGGGGCAGACTCTGGACCCAACAGCCCTAGCAGACTCTGCCAGGCTGGGCTGACTGGAGGGCTGTGCCAGCAGGGGCCACACCGCTCCCCTAAGAGGCATAGGCAGAGGTTCCCATCCCCATTCCCATCTCATTCCCCATTCCCTTCAAGGCCCAACAAAGGATTTCCTCATGGCATCCCCATCCCACTTGCAGCACCATTCCCACTCACATGGGGCCATTCCTGGGGAGAAGAATGCCTCTTTACCTTTCTGCAGGTGGATGATGTCTGGGAAGTTGGAGAGGAGCCCTTGGTACAAGGAGAGAGTGTCCAGCATGAGGAACAGGTCATTCTTGGGCTGCTCAGCAAACATCTCCCCCACAGTCTCGTACGTCTTGCCCGTGTGGGAGATGGCATTGTTGAGAGCATCCAAGCTGTAGGGAGGGTCCATGTGGAAGGAGTGGCTGATGGCTTGGAAGGCATTGCCCAGCTTCTGGAACTCCTTCCGGAAGCCCCCCACGTGCTTGCGCACCAGCTCCGATGCCACGTTGGTCAGCTGCAGGACGCTGTCATCCATCTTCTTGCTGAAGGCCTTGAAGGCATCCACGCGGTCCTCCACATCCTGCAGGTCCTGGTGCTCCGTGGGAATCTGGATGGTGAGGAGGAAGCTGGCGCCCACCATCTCGTCCTTCTCCGCCCGGCGTTTGCCCAGCTTCCACTGCTTCTCGTCGCGGCAGCAGAGGAAGTGCTGGAAGCCCTCGTACTGGGAGAGGACGGGGTGGCTGGTCATGTGCTCCATCCAGAGGATCAGCCGCCGCTTGCGCTTCTCGATGAAGTCCTCCTCGAAGCGGCCGGTGGCCTGCTTCTCGGGCAGGTGCGGCACCGAGATCACCGTGAACTTGTGCAGCAGGCGGTTGTAGAGCCAGTCGAAGTGCTTGTAGCGCCGGTACACGGGAGAGTTGAAGTTGCTGGGTGTCAGCTTGTAGGAGATGTAGCTCTTGATGCCCTTGAACTTGGTTTGCTTGGTGGGGTCCTCCACGGAGCAGATGAACGGGTGGGGGTTGGCCCTCCACTGCGGGCCTCTGGAGCCCATCTCGATGCAGTAGGTCTCGGCGATCTTGGACATCAGGGGCACGTCACCCAGGATGAAGGCTTCCACCCCGGAGCGGACAAAGCAGGAGAAGCGGTTGAGGTTTCTGCCCACCACGCTGCCCCTCTTGGAGGAGCCCATGCTGTCCTGCCTCTCCAGCGCCGGCTTGGGCCGGTAGCCGGCGTGCTGGTGGTGGCCATAGGCCGCCGGGCACGGCAGGCTGGGCGAGGGGTGCCCGTTGGTGCCCGGCGCGCTCCGCGGCTCCTCCACCACCGTGCACGCGTCGTCCCAGTCATCCCAATCGTCATCATCATCATCCTCAAAACTGCCCTGGTAGGAGATGCCGGGGTTGGGGGATGCCGAGTACAAGGAGGAATCGTGCCCGGGGGAGCCGACCGGGCTGCTGGAATAGTCCGTGTAGTTGGAGCCCGAGCGGGAGCGGAGGATCTCGACGTAGGAAGCGGGGAAGAGGCCGGTCTCCCCACGGCTGTTTTGGCCCTGCAACCACCCGTCCAGGGAGTTCTCGCTGAAGATGACGAGCTCCTCGTTCTCCTGGATGCTGATCTCCTCTTTGTTTTCGCTCTGGAAGTTGTAAAGCGCTCTGGCTTTCAACGCCATGGCCGGTCCCGTGTCGGGAAGAGGGGGGGGGGAGCCAGCGGAACGCAACCCCCCCGGCCAAAACACCCCCCCAATCCCGGCAATACCGCGGGCTCGCGCCGCTCCGGGATCACCACCAGGCGCTGTGGGAAATGGCTTGGCCGCTTTCCCAGGAAAATAATAATAATAATAAAAAAAATTAAAAAAAAAAAAAAGGTGGAGAAGAAATCCCTTACGAGGTGACGCCAACGTCCCTATGTCCAAGTGACCCCCCGCGATCCCGGCGCCCCGGTTAAAAAGAACATTCCCCGTTTAAAAACGGCATTCCCTGGATAAAAAACAAGATTCCCAGTCACGCGAGCGGCGTTCGCCTGGCTCCTCCGGGATGTGGATCCCGGCCGGCCCGAGAGCCGGGCTCTGCCATGTCCGCGCAGGGTTTATCTCCCTGGGAGGCTGATCCCGAGCTTTCACTCTCCGGGAGGAAAACCCCTGGCTGCCAACGAGGAAATAAATCCAAAGCGATTTTTCTCGGGGCTCCTGTGGGTATCACACCCTAAATTTCCCGTCGGTGGGCGCTGGGAGACCGCCGGGCACGACCTCAAACCCTGCCCAACCTCCCGGTGATCCCGGGATTTTGCAATTCCTTTCCGGGCCGACTTTCCCGATGGTTGGTGGGGTCTGGTTTTTCCCTGAAATCCGTAAATCTCACGCAGGACGGAGGCGGCGCCGGCGGTGGTGCCCGTGTCGGTGTCGGGGCCGCTCCTGCAGCCACCGGCTATGACGGGGCAGCGCCGGGGCCGCTCCCGTTGCCGAAGGGGTGGCGGAGCCGGCCGCCAGCCTCCCGTGACGCAGGGCAGCGCTCCCCGCTCCGCCGCCCGGTTCGCGGCGGGGAGCGGCCCGGCCCGGCCCGGCCAGCCGCACGCTGCCCTCTGCAGGCAGCCGGTCCCGGGGGCACGACTCCCCGCCCGCGGGGGCTGCGGCTGCTCCCGCGTCCCCGCCGGGTCGTGCCCCTCGCCCGTGCCCGGTCCCGGCCCGCAGCGCCCCGTGCCGGTGCCCGGGCGCGGGGGAAACTGAGGCACGGGGCGAGCGGGCTGAGGGGGGCGCGGGGCCTCCGCGCCAGGCGGGGGCGCTGCGGGCGGCGCGGGCGGAAGCGCGGCGGGCGGGCCGCGGGGTTGCCATGGAGGAGCTGAGCGCGGCGCTGGCGGCGGGCGTGGGGCTGGCGGGGCCCTGCAGCCCGGCCGCGCCGCACCCCCGGCTGGCCGCCTACAAGCCCCGCAGCGGCCCTGGGCAGGCCGAGCGCCGGCAGCGCCTCCTCCGCATCCAGAGAGAGTGAGCGCGGCGGCGGGCGGGATGGGAGCCGCCGGGATGGGAGCGCGGGGCGCGCTGGGCCGGGCCGGAGCTGCCTGAGGGGAGCGGCCCGGGCCGCGTGTGCCGTGCGGGACCTGACACCCCGCGGGTTGTTTGCTCGACCCCAGGAGGCGGCTGGACTACGTGAACCATGCCAGGAGGCTGGCGGAGGACGACTGGGCAGGGGTGGAGAGTGAGGACGAGGACAAGGAAGGGGAAGATGCGGAGGAAGAGGCGATGGACGTGGATGCTGGTAAAAAGCTGCCCAAGCGCTACGCCAATCAGGTGAGGAGCCAGCTGTGTCCCCGTGGCGGGGTGTGACTGTGGGGCAGGGATGTGGGGTGCTTTGAGGCCCCGGTGATGGCCATTTGGGGGCTCAGAGGAGTGTGTCCTGCTCGACTTGGTGCTCGCAGAGAAATTGTGCTTAGTTCACCTCCAAAACACGTGGAGATGGGATGTGCTTTCGAATCACTTAGGTTGAAAAGACCTGGAATGTCACTGATTCCAGCCATTAATTCTGCATCACTGTGTTCCCCACTTTAGGAGATTTCAGCTCAGCCAGCAGCATGAGTACCCTGTTAGGCAGTATTCAGTTAAAGATTTCTGTTTCCCTGTGTTTGGAAAGGAAAAAAGGGCAAACTCAGCTAGGTTTTATCAGCCTGGGTGCTGTATTGGTTCTAGATAACACACAGCCACTTAGGCAACCTCTGAAGGGGTCAGTTTGTCGAGGCTCTTTACTCCTGACATTTTGGAATCTCTAAGCCCTGCTGTGTTCTTAAAATTAAAGTGCTGGAGTGGGGACCAAGGTGTGGGGTGCCCAGTGTGAGCCCTGTGCTGTGGTCTGAAGCTCAGTCAGCAGCTGGGGAAGCAAGAAGAAGACTTGAGGAAGAATGTGTTAGGCAGGTTGGCCTTCATTAGAGGGGAGGGAAGGAGCCCTTTCGGGGGTGACAAGCAGTGCCAGCTGCCCTTAAAACACCCAGTGTCAAAGCAAAGTCAAAACCTCCTTGCTTTACCCTTGAGCTGTTTGTTGTCCATAACTTCAGCAGAGCTGTTACTGACTGGTTCTTCTCCCTGGGCTCCCTGCAGCTGATGCTGTCAGAGTGGCTGGTGGATGTCCCCTCAGATCTGGAGCAGGAGTGGGTTGTGGTGGTGTGTCCCGTCGGGAAAAGGGCTCTTGTCGTGGCCTCCAGGGTAAGTGGGCTTCCACCAGCTGCTAAAGGATGTCTACCCATTCACAGACAACATAAAACTAGCTTGACTGGGTTTTTTCTCTCCTTTTTTCCTCACAGGGCACAACAGCAGCTTACACGAAGAGTGGCTTCTGTGTCAACAGGTTCCCATCCCTGCTGCCAGGAGGAAACCGGCACAACTCAACCAGTGACAAAGGTACAGGTGTGAGGAGGGTCTGGGATGGAGAGAGGGGAACTGCCTGGGAGTTTGTGTGTGCTCACAGGCCCAGTGCTGCTCCTCCAGCTCCCCCAAGGCCCACAGCCGTGCCCCTTTTTTGTGCTGGGGGTGGTCAGCTTCAGGCCTTCTGTATGTCTGGAGATAACTAGATGGGAGCAGTATCAGATGCCTTTATAAGCACACAGAATCCCTGAATGGTTTGGGTTGGAAGAGACCTTAAAGCTCATCTTGTTCCACTGCCCTGCCGAGGACAGGGAACCTTCCTCTAAAACAGGGTGCTCCAAACCCTGTCCAGCCTGGCCTTGGACACTTCCAGGGATGGGGCAGCCACAGCTGCTCTGGGCAATCTGTGCCAGGGACTCAGCACCTTCACAGGAAAAAATTTCTTCCTAACATCTAATCTGAAATTGCCCTTTTCCAGTTTAAAACCATTGCCTCATGTCCTGCCACATCTTTTAATAAACTTCCTGTTTGACTGACACTCTTAAACCCTGACATCCTCTCTGTCCTCTAACAGACACCTTTGTATGGTGTCATCTTCCTTAATATGTCTTGGAATTCTTTTTTTTTGCCCCAAAAAGAGAGGCTTATTGTCTGGCAAATGCCATTTCCTGAAACATGCCCTTGCTTGTTGTGCCTCTGACTGGTGCCTTTGCAACCTTGTGGGACTCCTCAAGCTCAAGGCTTTTTGGGGCTGCAGTTTGTGTTGGCAGGAGGGGATCCCTCTGCACGCCACAGTCCCACATCAGGGCAGGATTACTGTCATAGAGCTGGGACCTGGTATTTGCCAGCTGGCTTGGGCAGTGCTAGGAGCAGGTCTGGACCTCCCTGTGTTTGTGTGTGCAGTGTACAGCATCCTGGACTGCATCTACAGCGAGGCCAAGCAGACCTACTACATCCTGGATGTGATGTGCTGGAGAGGACACCCTGTTTATGACTGCCAGGTACTGACCCTGCCCTCCCTGCTGTTCCCTGAGCTGCTTTGCTCCAGCACTGTGTGAAGCTCACTCTGCAAAAGGCAGAAATTTCTCCTAAGCACCAGCATCTTTACAGCTTTAGAGCTGCTGGATAAGTGTTTGGGGGGGAGCAGCAGGGTTTGGGGTGCTGTTTCTGCAGATTAAGTCGATTTGTAAATCTCCCAGGTGAGGGCAGAGGATCAAAGGTGCTCAGCAGACACTGCCAGGTGATGTGTGGTGAATGGTCACTAACTCTGCCTCCTTTCACAGACTGACTTCAGATTCTTCTGGCTCTCCTCAAAAATCCAAGAGGAGGAAGGGCTGGGAGAGAAAAGCAGGATTAATCCGGTAAGTCCTTTTGTACTGAGGAGGAGGCTGAGGGGGGCTAAGCTCTCCTGTTCAGCAGGCTTCAGCAGTTTCTTTCACAAGTGGAAGCTTTTTTTTTCCCTTTTTTTCCTTTCCCCTCACAGATCAGGCTTCAAAGTGTAGATCTGATGAAATGGGATGCCGTGGTCAGGATGTAAATAGAACCACTGCATATTGTAAATGAGTTTAGTGGGTTTTTTCCCCCCCATCCAAAGTGCTGAGGGAGATCACACTGCAGGGTATCAGCTAACTTCCATGCTGTTTTTAGCTTTCCCTTGTAATGGAATGGAAAGCCAGTGTGGTTTCTTCAGGAGCAGTGTTGGTTGGCAGCCTGACTACAATGGGGTTTATTCTGGCAGTCTTGTGGGTTTGTAAAGCTTTAAGCCTTCCCTCTGTTTAAACTGATCATTGAAGTTGTCAGGATGAATGCTGGCTTGCCACCCAGAGTCCCTGCTGAGCCAGAATAAAAAGTCTTGCTTTGAAGGCTTACACATGGGGGTCAGACCTAGAGTCCACAGCAGCTTGGAACATGAATTTTGGGTACAGACATGAGAGATTTGTCTGCTCAAACATGGTCAAGCAGAGCAGCTCCTGTGAGCTGAGCGCCTCGGTGATAAATGGAGCTGACTGCAGTGAGGGTGTCTGTGTTCAGAGAACATCCTGTCCTGACTTCCAACAGGAATATCCAGAAGATAACTACCTAATGGAGGGGGGGGTCGTTTCAGCTTTCATTTCCTGGGTGGAAAGATTGGCTTGGCTGAGGCAGCAGCCTGGAGCAGACATCTGTCTGCTTTGCATCCTGCCCGGAGGTCATCATTTTCTATTTTGGTTAGAAGAGCATCTCTGGGTCAGGTCTCCTGAAAAGTCCTTCCTGCAGTCTTAGGTGCTTGGGAAAAAAGGTATCAGGAGTATGTGGGAGCTGTTCCTCACCCTTTCCCTCTTATGCCACATCCTGCACCAGAGGAATCTTTCCTTTTTAGCTGCCTGCACACCAATGCAGCAACTTGTTCTCCTGTAGACCAGAGAGTTGCCTCTTCTAATCCTCTCTTATTCTTCCAGTACAAATTTGTGGGCCTGCAGAACTTCCCCTGCTCCTCGGACAGCCTGTGTGAGCTGCTGGCTACAGACTTTCCCTTTGAGGTGAGAACACTCAGGTGGGGGCCTGGACCCCAGCCTTAGCAACAGCTCTGCCAGTGCTGGGAAAGAGGTGCATCCTCTCTCCTTGGGAATTTGCTCTCCTGAGGCTGCAGAAAGCTTGCCAAGTTGCTGTTTGCTGTGTGTGAGGTGGATGCCTCTATGCCCATGTTTGATCTGTTGCCTTGTCACACACCTCATCCAACCACATAAACGAGCAAGAGTTAAAGCACAGCACTTCCTGGGTTTGTGCTGCCCTTGCTGCATTTGGCTGTGTCTGAAAGAGCCTCTTGGGATGAGAGGACACTCAGGCTGCCTCCACAGCAGCACAACTCAGGTTCACATAGCAGTGTGATGGACAGCTGACCTTTTTAGGGCCAAAACTGGTATTGACCACTACCCTGGGTGGGGTTTTGTGCATTTCCTTGGTGTTGGTGCTTCCAACAAGGCAGCTGGCTGTTTTTTGGGGAGGAAGGAGAAGGGTGGTAGTAAGATCCCAATGTTTTTGAGGGGTTTGGGTGTTCATGATGGGTGCTTGAGGTGTACTGGAGCTGGGGGCAGTTGGCTGTGACAGAAATCACTGAGCAGTGTTGTTTACAGAGCAGGACACCTGTGTCTGCTTCATCAGCTTTAAAAGTAGAATCATACAATATTGAGTGGAAAGGGACCTGCTAGTAGCCTCAAATTCCAGCTCTGGCCCTGCACAGGACAGTTCCAAGAATCCCACCCTGGGCCTGAGAGTGTTGTCCAAAGGCTCCCTGAGCTCTGGCAAGCTTGGGGCTAATGGCTGCTGCTCTGGGGAGCCTTTTCCAGTGCCTGACCATCCCCTGGGGGAAGATTTTTCCTATATCCACTCTAAACTTCCCCTGCCACAGCTGTTGTGCTGTTCTGACCTCTGGGGAAGGGCAGGACAGGCAAAGCCACGTGCCACCCAGCTCAGTTCTGTGTGGTTGTGAGCAGTGAGTCTCAGCCCCTTGTGGAATCAGCTCTGGCTGCTTTTGTCTGCCCTGGCTCACTTGTCACTGCAAGGGAAGGGGATGGAGGAGGCAGTGGCATTCCGACCCGGTGACAGTGACAACATCTGTGAGCCAGAACCTCCTCCAGTGGCTGCAGCTGTTCCTGGGAGTGCCCAGCTCAGCCCTACGTCAGGAGCAGCTTCCACAGAGATTTCTTGTCCCACGAAGCCAAAAGCCACGTTGATGTGACAGTGTCTCTCATGGTCTCCCATCCTGAGTTAGCCATTAAAATAGGTGTAGGTTTAAGTTAAGGGCACTAACTTGGCTGTGAGGAATGACTTTGATTTCTGCTTGTGAAAGCCAGAACAGTCATCAGAGCAAGTTGGAAAGTCCCAGCCCCTCGCTGGTCTTGCCAGACCCTGCTCTGAACATGGATTGAAGAGGCTTCCCAGCTTTCTTTCAGCTGTCTTGCTCAATAATAAATGCTCCAAGTGCCTCTGTAGAAACAGTCATTCCTGGCTTTCCTGAGTAAAGTCTTCATCCCCTCCTGAGGCATCTGTGAGGAAAGGCTGCAGCATTTGCCCGCTGCACTCAGAGCAGCAAACTTCTGGGCTACAAAGGAGGCCATTGCGAAACTCTGGAGCAGGAGATGGAGCTGCACAGGCTCCAGCTGTGTAATCCAGCTGTGATTTGCCCCCCCAAACCCTCTGCTGTATCAGGGTGTGACCCCAAGAAGCAAAACATGGTGTACATTGGCTCAAAGCAGCCCCAACACCACAGGAACTGTGGTGCTTTTTCCAGGAAGAAGGCAGCTGTGGGTCTGTGTGGTGTGCCACAAGAGGGAGCCCAAAAATCCCCAAAAACACCTCCTACCACCAGCACAGAACAGAGTAAACTTTGCAGGAGGCAAAATACATCCTGACTATGGGTCGAGGGTAACAAAGTCTTGGTCTTAGGTGTGGACCCAGCATCTTTTGATGCTGACAGGGATCCTGTGTGTGTGGTGGCCACAGAGGAGGTCAGTGCTTTCAGATCTGGGTCTTCTTCAGAGTTAATCTGTAACCTCAGAGCTAGGGCCTGATCCACTCTATTCAGTGGACTCTTATTCCCTGGAATTCAGTAGACTTTGGATCAGTTGACTGGCTCTGAATTTCAAGTGGTTTTCAGAGTGGATCTTAAGAGCTACTGTCCCTCTCACAGATCTGAGTAAAATCATGCTTTCCACGAAGGCAGGGGAGCCAAAGCCTCTGAGAAACCCTGATGCTTAGGAATGGGAGGACTGTTAAGCACCTAAAATCTGGAAAGCATGGCTGTGGAATGTTAAATCCTGCCAGGCCAGTCTGTCCTCGGGTTTGGGCCTTCAGGGACAGCATCAGTCCTGGTTCTGATGTGGCCACTGTCACTGTGGTGACTTGGGGTAGGGACCCGGCCAACAAATTAAATAAACGAGAAGGAATATAGGAGTCACTTAAATTAGGCAATGGGTAACGTGACCTGTCTCCACCAGGCTGAACTCCTTTGAATTCTCCAGCTTGGGAAGGTATTTGGAGTGATCTGGAAGGCCTTCCAGGCTCTGATCTGTACTGAAACATTCCTGTGGGTACTGGAGAATCCCCGTTGCTCATCGAGTGCCACGCACCCACAGGAATGGGCTGGATGTACTGGAGTGCTGCAGAATCTGATTCTTGCCAGGAGGCAGGGTGGGGGAAAAGCTTTTCACTTTATATGTCCAGAGGGGTTGCACAAGCTCATCATGATGTTTACTGTTCCGGTTTTATGTTTTCCTAGCACAGAAATCCCCCTTTTTCTGGGATTATTTTGCAAAATGTTAACAGTGACTGAAAATTATGCACAGAATAGTGCCAGAAGCTTTACCCTCTCTGCCAGAGGTTAGCAGCTGTGGAGCAGAAGTGGACATACACTGCTTTGTGCTCAGCCAGTGTTTCTGTTCTGGAGTCTGTAGGATCAGGGAGGGGCCTGGGAGCAGTTCATCCTGAGGTGGGCTCTTGTTCTCCTCTTTTCTGCCCACTCAGCCACTCTTCCTCGTAGCCAAATGGCCTTTTAAGAGCTTGTGAAGCTGAGCTAAGAGGAGCACCACCTCCAGCATTAGTCAGCCTGACAGCAGGATCCAACCTTGCAGAGCACACCCCTGGGAAGCGTGGGAAGAGGGGGGATGAGGATCCCTGAGCACGGTGGGGAAGTGGGGAAAACGTCAGCCAGCTGCAGCACTGCAGAGTGTGGAAATAGTAGCACAAGAGTTAGGGCCTAAACATTTAAAGTCCTGAGTGCCCTTAACTGTCACTGATTGCTAGGAGAAGTTCTCTCCAGGGAAACGTTAAGAATTTTTTTGGCATAAGCCAGCTGAAAGAGCTGTTAGGAATCGGGGCTCCTTGGCGTCACACGCTCGGGCTAATTACTTTCCAAATGTATTATTTAAACTAGCCCTAATCCAGTAAAGTGGGCTGCCTTATTCAGAGACTCTCTGGCTTTTCTGCAGAATGGGATGAAAGCATCCAGAGGACGTTGCTCTGTGCTGACACCAAGCTGGACTCATTTGCCTTTGACAATTTAAAGCCATCTGGGAGTCACTGATCTTTCAGGGCAGCAGCTCTGCAGGTTTCTCCTTTCCCTTCCGCTATTTATTGCACTGCTTGAGGAAAAATGATCCAGCTGGTGGTTTTGGCCTACAAACAGAGAGCAGAGCCATTGTCTGCTGCCTGGTCATTCACCTGCAGGAGCCTCAGCTCTGCCCTTTCATTCATTCTCTCTCCTGCCCGCAGGTCGATGGGCTGCTCTTCTACCACAAGCAGACCCACTACACCCCGGGCAGCACCCCGCTGGTGGGCTGGCTGCGGCCCTACATGGTCCCTGAGATCCTGGGGCTCACCGTGCCCGCCACTGAGCTCACAGCCAAGCCTGACTACGCCGGGCGGCAGCTCCAGCAGATCATCGAGAGCAAGAGGAGCAAAAAGCTGGCGGCAGAAAAGGGCCAGGCAGCCACGAGGAACGGACACTACGAGCTGGAACACTTGTCCACCCCTCAGCCAGAAAAGTCTCCGGAGGGCCGGGATGGAGCAGTGAGCCAGATGGAGAGTTGAGCTGCTGGGACAGCCCAGCTGGGCAGAGAGCAGGGAAAAAGCTCCCTGCTCCTCACTGTGCCTCGTGCTCCTGAGGGGGCAGAGTAATAATGATAGGATGGCTTTGTTTAAAGGGCATGACAGTGGAATATCTTGCCCCAGGTGCTGCTGGATTTTTTGTATTTGTTGTTAGTATATACCTATATACTCCTTGCCAGGACTTCTGTGAGGCCTTAACAGTCTGGTTCTTCACTAAAGCAGTCGTGTTGGGAAATGATTTGTCCCCATAGCACAGGAATACAGTTCAGCTCCTGACCCCGCTTCTGTTAGAGTCTTGGCAAAACTCCAGCATAGGAACAGTGCTTGGACCTCTGAGGTGCAGCTGCTGCTTGTGACCCTTGCAGCAGCCCCACCTTCCCAGCCTGGAAACTGGGGCTCCTCAGCCTTTGATCCAGCTGTTTTCTGAGGCCTTTCCAATGAAAGTTGTTACTAACAAAAAGTTTGCAGTGATCTGCTGTAAATGCAAAGGCTGGACTTTCCACACCCATGCGTTCTTGGGAAAATCTAAATTTCCCTGCGTTGCAGCAGGACCTGCCTTGGAGCAGGGCTTTGTGCAGCGCGAGCACGGCAGAAGCCTCTCTCTCCTCAAGGCTTTTCTCCCTAGTGGGGGGAGGAAGGAATGGGTTCTCTCTGAAAAACGCTACCATTGATCGTGCCAAATAAAAGGTTTCTCAGAAAGACAAATTCTTGAGCGTCTTCCTGCTACCTAAGGGTGGATGCGTGCTGTGCCTCCCAAATAGGGATTGAAAAATTGGTTCCAGTGCTGACTGGAGCAGAGGAAACGCTTGTGTGGGTTTAATTCTCTGCACATCGAGGTACTTCAGTCTCTTGTCCTGTCTTTCTCATCCCAGCCCAACCCCATCTTTTAAGCACCAGCTGCTCCCCCTCCCTGGTCTTGGGGGGATGAAATGATCGTTCTCACTGTTCCCAGGTTGGTTTCCAGAGAGAGATGAAAAGGAGGGAGATGAAATACCAAGCTCACAGCAGCGTTGGGGACTCTCCTCCCAGCTCTCTATGGAAATTCCCCTGGAGGAGATACTGAGAATGGGGGATGGCCACCTGCAGATAGCGGGTACACTTGTATCCTGCCCTTGCACCCCCCGTTTTTCCCAGAAAGAGCCTGGTTTCTGTGCCAAGCGTGTGGGCTGTGTGCGACCATCTGGCCGTGCAGTGCTATTGATGATAGCAGCGGGCAGCAGGAACTGGCCTGGCTGTGGGAGGGGGCTGCCCTCCCCTCCCCTTCCCCGCCAGGGAAGTGGCACCCTGGCCCCGCAGTGTTAGAGCTGTCGCTTTCAAACAGCTGCTTAAGTTACTGGTTTCGGTGTTATTTTTTTAACATATGAAGCAGCTGACCCAGGGAAAGAGGATGAGCACCTGGACTGCCTTAACCTCCCAATCCCTCAAAGGTTCCCACCTTCAGCCTCCCTGCTTGGCAGACGTCTGCAGGGAGAGCGCTGAGCAGGAGACCTCATCCAGCCTAATGTCAGCAGAGTTTTCCTTCCATCAGGCAATTAAACCCGGAGGTGGGCATCTGGATGGAAGATTTGTGCATCCCTTAGGGCAGAGAAAGCTGCAGCTCAGGTTACTGCCCTCCAGCAGCTTTCCAAGGTCCTCCAGGAGGGAAGGAGAGTAAATAAACCCGAACAGGGGCTGTGTGCGCTGATGGAGAAGAGCAAGAGGGAAGCGACTGCAGCTTCCCGCCGGCTCCAGATGATGCCTCATAGTTTCCCTTTTAAAAGCATGAGCTGGGCTGGAGAAATAAATATTTGCGTTACAATTCCTGTTGGGAACGAAAGGCTGTTTTTGGAGGGAGGGTGTCAAACGGAAGTCGCAGGGGCCAGCACAGTTTGGTGCCGTGACTATTCTGTTTGCTGGGTGCGATCCCACTCCCAGCAGGAACGGGCAGCAGCTCCGCTGGAGGGGTCACCCCACCGGGGGCTGAAATTTGGCCCGGGGCAGGAGAGCTGAGCAGGCAGCTCGACCAGGAGATGTGGCCTGGGGCGCTGGGGGGACAGAGCCAGCCTGGAGCCCTCATCCAGCCGGGGCTCTCAGCCCCTTCCCTCTACCCTACTTCCATTTTCTCCCAGTTAGGTGCAGAGGCTCCGGCTGTAGGCACGCTGCCAGCACAGTGCTCCTCGGCTGAACAAAATGTCCCCTTGTCCCAGGGCCTGGCTTTTTGGAGCGACCGCTGCTGTGCTTCCCGAGATCCCCGCTCCTTCCCGGAGGAGCTTCGGGACTCTCCATCCAGGCGCTGACACCTGCGCTCGGCTGGGAAATGCAATTTAGGGACCGTAGAGGAAGAAGTGGAAAGAGACGCCTGGAAACCCCGGACTCCTGCTCGTAGGGGGAAGGCTGCGCGGCTGGAATCCCGGCAAGGGAGAAAGCTGTGCCGGGAATTTTATCCAGTAACAGCAAGGGAGGATGCGGCTGCCGGGAATTTTATCCAGCACCAGCAAAGGGAGGAGGATGCTGCCACCATTTTAGCGGCGGCGCTCCCGCCTGCCGCGGCCGGAACCGGGGCTGGGGGAGCCGCCGCGGAGCCGGGGGGGCACCGGGCCCCTCCGGCCCCATCCCGGCTGCTGTCCCCCGCTCGCCCCCCCGCCGGGGAGGGCTTCCTGTCCCCCGCCCGCCCTGCGGGGTCGGCCGAGCCGCGGGGAGGGGACGGGGAGGAGGGACCGGGGGCTGCGGGCGCTTCCTGCCGCCGCCCCCGCCGGGGCAGAGCGGAGCGGGGCGGGAGCTCGGCTCGGCCCGGCCCAGCCGAGCGGCGCTCCCGGGCCGAGCCAAACTTCCCGGGGGGCTCACACCAACACACGCACACGCATACATAGATATTTAATTTAATTTAATTTTTTTCCCCCGTTTTATTTTAATTTTCTCGGCACTTTCGGCGGGGCCCCTGGGGCGGAGCCGCCCTCGCCGCCGGGAGGGGCCGGTGCCCGCAGCGCCGGGGATGGGCTCCGCCGGGGCGTCCTCCGCCTAGAGCAGCCCGGCTCGGCTCGGCCCGGCCCGGCCCGGCCCGGCGCGCAGCATGGCCGCGGAGCTCAGCGCCGAGGAGGAGCAGGTAGGTCCCGCCGGGCTCCTCTTCCCCGGGTCGGGCTGGGCAGGACCTCGAGGGCTCCTTCCCCACACCGCTCCTTTCCCATCGTTTTTTGGCTAGCCCGGGTTGCCAGGCTGGTTTTTTTCCCAGCCAGGCGATTCTCCCGATGGGAAGCGCCCCCATCCCCACGCAGCCCCCCACCCATGCAGCCGCCAAAGCCGCAGCCTCCCAACCCACGCAGCGCCCACCCTGCAACCCCCATCCACGCACCCCCCCAGCCTTCCCGTTCCCCAGGAGCCCTCGCAAGGCCCCTGCCGTGGGTGCTGGGGCGTGGGTCCCGCATCCCCAGGGCAGCGTGGCCCCGCTGGCAAGGCTCCCTGCGGTGGGGATGATGCGTGGGGATGATGCGTGGGGATGGATGGATGGATGGATGCGTGTGCACGCGCTTCCCACGCCCCAGGCCTCCCGTGACGTCCCGGCTTCCTCCGCCGGCCTTGCGTCACCGCGGGAGGATGTTGCTGGGCTCGGGGAACGGGGCCCTGGAGCCGGCCGGGCCGCCTCGGGTGGCCGCAGCAATCCCTGCCTGTCCCCTCCTTTGTCCTCTTCCCCAGGCTTGCCCACCCACGGCCGCTGGGCTTCCCTGTGGATGGGGATGTGGAGCCTGGGAGCGGGACTGGGCGAGCTGCCGGGATCCCTCTGCCCCCTCGGGCTGTCACATTGGCCACGTTGGTGGCGCTGGCGACTGCAGAGCCAAGGCAAAAAGTCCCGTTTTCCTTCCAAAATGGTCGGTTTTCCAGTTGGTTGGCTGGTTGGTTTTCTCCTTTAAAAATCCTTCGTTTCTACAGGGAGGTTTAGGAGGGCTGGGATGGAGGTGCCGAGTTCCAAAACCTCCGTGGAAGAGCCCCTCCTGCAGCCTGCGGTGGTGCTCAGCAAATGCAGAGCTACCAGGCTCTTTCCTCCTGGGAGCAGCACTGCTCTCTCCAGGGTGGTAAAATCCCAAGGAATGGGGAGTGTCCTTGGAGCGTCCAAGGAGGGAGTGTCCTCTGTCCCCACAGGTGCCTGAGATTTGCGTTTCTCCTGTGTCATGGAGGGGGCAAAGCTTCCAGAAATAGAGGTTTTGGAGATCCTGCACCGGCAGGGAAGGCTGGTTTGCAGTGGGAGCAGCATCCCAGGAGAGGGATCTGAGATGTCTGGTTTGTTTGGGAATATTGGATGGAGAAGGTGAAGAGATGTTTGCAATAATGGCTCCAGGTTTGGGTCATCAGCTTGGTGTGGGGAAGGCTTCCTTTCGTGCTGCCCTCGGTGGCTTGGAAGCCAAAATAACGGAAGTTTCCTTCTTTTCGTGGGTAAGTGGTGGTTTGGGCTGGAACATGCCCTTCCTGCCATCCCTTCATCCTTCTTGGAACCATCAAGATTTCCTCCACTCTCCCCTGTTACCAACAGCAAGCCAGAGGGAAATTCACCCTTCTCCTCTTAGGCCAGCCTTGGGACATCTCTTCTACTGGCTCTCTGCACCTCCCTCCCTAGCCTATCCCCGAGGAGCCAAACCAATTTTCCTTGAAGGTTTTCAGCCCAGCTGCAGTTTTCACAGCTTTATCCCCCACTTCCCCACGCTGAAGAAGGAGGGCAGGTTTGCTGCCTGGGGGAGGAGGGCTGGGAGAACCCCTGGATTCCGGCAGCAGTGGCTTTGTCACCACCCTGCTCCAGCACAGCGGGGACGGGGATGACGCCAGCACTCCAAAGACCAGCATTGTTCCAAACGCCTGGCCACGGACAATTTCACTCTCAGTGCTGCAGAAACAGGACTTCTTGCTGCAGCTCTGGGTCACAGGCTTTGTTTTTGGCACGTGGAGCAATCCCTGTTCTGCTGGGATTGACATGTGTATAAATCCATTTGGGATTGGGGCTAGGAATGATGATGAGACCCAGTGGAGCACAAAGAGGGCAGAGCTATGGCTGGCATTGATGCTCAGCTCTGTAATGCCTGGCTCCCTGCTGTTGAATGGCAGCCCTGGTAAGTTTGGAATTTGGTTTTGTTCCCAGGGAAAGCTGGAATTCATGGCTGAACTGCCCTGCAAAGATAGTGCTTGTTCTTGTGTAGTGCATCTTCCCCTTGCAAAAAGCCTATCATCCCTCATGACAGCTGCTGGAAATGGGATTGTGTGAAGTGTGGAGGGTTAGATGTTGAGGAAGCAGACCTGAACTGCAGGCTGCATCCTCTCCTCATTGCCATCATGCCCTCTGGGCCTCTCTTCCCATCATCTGGGGACTCCCTTCCCGTTATCTTGGTGTATCATTGCCAGCTTAGGCTGTGGTGTCAGCTCTGGTCTTTGTCCAAGGGAAGTGGGATTTGTACCTGGCTCTCACTCCCATACCTTGCCTGTCCTGCATGTGCTGGGGAAGGATCTTCTTCACTTATTTTGGGTTTGCATCTGCAGCCCTGGATTTTGAGCAGCTGGGTGCCACAGGGGATGCCCTGGCAAAGCAGAGGTGTGCCCAGGATATATTGATAGGATATGTTTACAGATAGAATATATTCCTGTATGTGTGGATGTGTGCTGTGTTAAGGCTGAAGATGGTTCCTGTATTGCCCCATTTATTTTCCTGTGGTGCTTGCCTGGCTGCTTTGTGTGACTCTGGGACCAAGTTAGGGAGCTCCTGTCTGCAGAGTGCTGAGAGAGACCCCTGGGATGAGCTGGGCTCCTCTGGCCCATCCCATGAGAGGGGCTCCCTGTCCCTGCCGAGCCTCGCGCCGCCGATAAACCCCGGCCCTTCGCTTCCTCCTGTCGGAAGTCATTAACACCGACAAGCTTTTCTGGCTCAATAGCTCCCAGTAACTCTGAATAGTTCCCAGTAACTCCGTGCCTGACATCCTACACCGCCGCCTGGCTGCCTCCCTCCCTCCCGGAGCCAGCCTTCAGCACTCCCCTCCCTCTCCACCTCCTTGCTCACCATCCTCTGCTCTGGGCAGCTTGGAAGCTGGTTTATTTTGGTGTATGCCTGGGTAGGAGGAAGGCATTTTGGTGTCTCCCTCCATGCTGCCTGCATCCTTTGAGCAGGATGCAGTGGAACACTGGGCTGCACTGCCCTGTCTCCCCTGGGGCTCCTGTGTGGGACAGGGGATCAATCCACAGCAGAAGGCAAAGCTGCGTCCTGGGACCCTCCTGGTGTTCCATGTATGTGTGAAACTGGTGTTACTGGGCGAGCTGGTCCATGGCCTGTAGCAGGTCAAAGTGTCAGCTCTCAGTGTCACTGCCTGTGTTCCCACAGCCGAGTTCGCTGCCCCGTGGTGGAGCTGCAGCCCCAGGAGGCCACTGCCTGCTGATGGGGCTGTGCTGGGGGTGCTGTGTCTGAATGGGAGTTTGTTACCTGTAAAATCCTCCTTTTAGTTCCCCTCTCCTTTCCATAAGCGTACCCCAGCCTCCAGGCCATTTTTCCCACCCCTTGCTCCCTTTCCCATGCAGCATTTCTGCCGTCTCCATCACCACTGCCCTTACCTTTTGTGGTAGAGCTCCCTGCTTCACCCCGAGAAGCTGCTGGGTCTTTTGAGGATTGTATCTCCACAATGACCAGGAATGCTCCTTGGCCACCCCTCCTCCTTCTCCTCCTCCTTTCACCCTGTCTCACTGCATGCCCCTGATCTCCCCCACAGGCCACCAAGCAGTTCCTGGAGGAGATCAACAAGTGGACAGGCCAGTACAATGTGTCCCCGCTCTCCTGGAATGTGGCTGTCAAGTTCCTCATGGCCCGCAAGTTCGACGTCCTGCGGGCCATTGAGCTCTTCCACTCCTACCGGGTAAGTGAGATGGGAACCCCCCATCTGAGGGCTTCCTGCTCCCTGGGACCACCCTCCCCCTCCTCCTTTTTCTTTTTCTCTCTCCCTTACAAGTTTTATCCAGCTGGAAAATCCTTTTTCAGCCAAGGCGGGTTGCCATGGAGATCTCACCGATCCCAATCCCTTCCTGTGCTCTGGGAGCAGCTCATGGGGTGCCCTCCTGGCTGGTGTGTGCTGCCCACAGAGCATTTCCCTATATGTTAGGGATATACATCCATGATTGCCTTTTCCAACCTGGTGTTGCAAGGCTGCTCCTTCTGTTACTGGGGGGTGTACTGGAAGATGATCCCATGGAGCAGAGGTTCCCTGGGACAGCTGGGTGCCCCGTGGGGCAGAGGTGGGCCGTGCCTGTGCCCCTGTGTCCCCTGTCACTGCCCTCTGTGCCACAGGAGACGCGGCTGAAGGAGGGGATTGTGAAGCTGAAGCCGCACGAGGAGCCGCTGCGCTCGGAGCTGCTCAGTGGGAAATTCACCATTCTGGTAGGTGGGGTGTCCCCCAGGGAGTTCCCCCAGCTGGGTGGCTTATCCCAGCTCTGTTCCATGGGGGTGCTCAGGAACCTGACCCCATTTCCTCGGCAGAGCGTGCGGGACCCCTCGGGAGCCTCCATCGCCCTGTTCACAGCCAAGCTGCACCACCCCAGCAAGAGTGTGCAGCACGTGGTGCTCCAGGCTCTCTTCTACCTGCTGGACCGAGCTGTGGAGAGGTGAGCCTGCCTCTGCAGGGGTACCCTGTCTCACACTGCAGGGTCCCCAGGGAGCACGTTCCCTGCCAGGGAGATCACTGCTCCTCATAGCTTGAATTTCCCTGGTTTGAGCTCCAGCCAGTCCTCCTTATGGAGCTGTTCAGCAGGGGAGCAAAATCCCCCAAGCCCTGAGCCAGGCTCTTTGCAGCCTTGCCCTGTCCACGCCCTGGGTTCAGTTTAGCAAAGTCCTGGATTCCTTCAGGCTCTGGCTGGGGAGGAGGCAGCCCCACCATCAGACAGACGTAACGTGAGCCCTGCCAAAAATATAAACCCAGGACATTCCCCTGCCATTTATCCTGCTGGGCTCTTTCTGTTTTTGACCTTACCCATCACGAGTGATGCTGCTGAGGCAGGCTTAAGGCACAAGTCAGGCTTAAATGACGGTTGTAGGAAGAGATGGTGAAGCAGCTGGGAAGAAGCAAGGTTTGAGTCTGTGAGTCCTTCTGGAAGCATGGCAAGGGATTTTCGGGGGTCAGTGTGGGGCAGAGCTGGTGGTGCAGGAGCCAGGTGGTTGCATGTTGCGGGGTTGATGTTGTTCTTTTCCTCCTCTCAGCTTTGAGACACAAAGGAACGGGCTGGTATTCATCTACGACATGGCAGGGTCACAGTACACCAACTTCGAGCTGGACCTCAGCAAGAAGATCCTCAACCTGCTCAAGGTGGTACCTGGGGGTTCACTGATATCTGAGGACAGTGTGTGGGCCACTCACTCACCAAGAACCCAAAGTCCTGTGGTTTTGGCATCAATTTGCCCCCCAGACCACGCTGACCACGTCTCAGCCAGGAGCACCAGCTGCAGGACCTCGGGGAGGCACTGGGAGCTTGCCAGGCTGGACCCGGCTGTGGCTGCGGTGTGGCGCGGGCGGGAGGGATCAGCTGTCCCCGGGCTGGATTCCTCTCACAGCTGCTGGCAGCACTTTTGGGAAAACAGATGCAAATTATTTTTTAATCGTGCTGGCATTTGGTGCCTCCTCCCTTCTCCGGAAAGAAAATCAATAAGAGTAAATACTGGCTGGGGTGTGTTCTTTGCATAATCCTGGTTCCCAGTCTTCACCTCTCCCTGTGGAGCCAAACCCTCTGCTTACCTAATTCCAAGGAAGTAATTTGGTTCTGTATCAAGTCATAAAAGCAAGCACAGCTGTGAGCGTGCGAGGCACACTTCAGATGTGGCATTGCCCTCATGGGTTCCCTGTGCTGGCTGCTGTCACCTCTACTGGGATATGTCCCCTGCCACAGCAGAGTGGGTCTGACCCCCTCCTCATGCCCACAGGGTGCCTTCCCAGCTCGGCTCAAGAAGGTTTTCATCGTGGGAGCACCCATGTGGTTCCGTGTGCCCTACTCCATCATCAGCCTGCTGCTGAAGGAGAAGCTGCGGGAGCGGGTGAGTGGGGACCCTCCTGGCATGGGACTCTCCTGGCACAGGACCCTCAGCAGGCAGGGCTGAGGCTGCTTTCCCTTCGTGCCAGGGTGGTGGAAGCAGCTTGTGCCATTCAGCCCCATCTGCTGGAAGCTGCCAAGCACCAGACCTTTGGCATCCCTGTCCCCATCCCTGGTGAATCCTCTCCAGCCTTCTTGGAGTCACCCCTGCCTTTCCCCTTCCTCTCACAGGTGCAGATGGTGAAGATGTCAGAGCTGAAGGATCACCTGCCCCGGGAATGCCTCCCTGAGTACCTCGGAGGGTCCCTCAAACTGGACCCTCTGAGTTGGAACTGCCGGTTCCTGCCCCAGCAGAACGGGCACCCCGACCCCCTGGACGAGCTCATCCTGGTGCCGCTGGCGGCCCCCAAAGATAACGGCTCCGTCCACGTCCCCGGGCCCAAGTCTGTCACCCTGCAGGAGCTGCTGGATCATGTCAGCCACAAGCAGAAACGTGGCATCTATGAGGAGTACGAAGACATTCGGCGCAGGAGCCCGGCCGGCACCTTCGCCTGCTCTTTGTGAGTTGTGGGAGGGAGCCAGGCGCCCCTCTCACCCCAAAAAGCTGTGAGCACCCCCACCCCAGGCTTCTGCTGCTGGGTGGGGCCATCAGCCGCTTCATGGTGTGGGGCTTTGGGTTAGCAACAGAGAACCCCAGCCTAGGGTTGGTGGGAGCCCTTTTGTGGGTCCTGCAGCCTCTGGGAGTAAGGGGGAGCTGCAGAGGACAGCAGGGACCAGGACGTGGCCGGGACTCTGCTTCCCGAGGCTTTGGCCAGGTGATGGCAGCAGAGCCCAGGCTACGGGCCCCAGAGGCTTGCACAGAGGGAGGGATGCTGCCTTTGCCTGCCTGGAGTACATCCCTGCATCCCTCTCCAGGGCACCCTACAACCAGGACAAGAACCGGTACGGGGACGTGCCCTGCCTGGACCAAACCCGTGTCAAGCTGGCAAAGCCATACAGCCGCCCAGAGGTGAGCCAGCCCAGGAGGAACCCCACAGTCCTGTGGGAAGCTAGCACAGCTGTCCCAGGGGTCTGGAGGCTTTATCTCACCCCTGCTTTTCTCCCTGCAGCTGACTGACTACATCAATGCAAGCTTCATGGATGGCTACAAGCAGAGGAATGCTTACATCGGCACTCAGGGTATGGCTGAGCCAACAAGGGGATGTTCTGCTCCTGATGCACCCATGGGTTCCACCTCTCTGCCCAGTGTCAGCCGCTGGCCATGGGGGACATCCCAGGAGCTGGGCACTGCCCAGCAGGTCCCCCTTCTCCCAGGGGGTATTTACTCCTCACTGGGTGTATTTATCCCCTCTCAGTTTCCAGCTAGTGGACTGAAGTTTTTCCTGGAAGAGAGCAAGGGGATTCATCTTCACCCATGATAGCAGCCCTCTCCCTGCCCCTATCCCAGCTCTGGATTTGCCCCATCTGCCCAGGGATGAGCAGAGAGGCAGGATCAGCGCTGAGCCATAGGGACACAATGCTGGAGGTGACAGTCAGTGGCAGCTCCAGACTGTTCATGGATCCACACCTGGGTCAGCCCCTACAGGAACGGACTGTGGTTTCCTGGCGGGGGGGTGATGGGGGGCTGGTGGATTCCACTGGACAGGGGGTTGCCCAGATCCATGAGGTTTTGGGCTGATGTGTTGGTTGTCCCTGCAGGGCCTCTGGAAAACACCTACGGTGACTTCTGGCGCATGGTGTGGGAGCAGAACGTCCTGGTGATTGTGATGACAACCCGGTGAGTGCTCATGGAGGGACACAGCCCTCTTTTTCTGTGCCAAATGAGCAGTTCTGGTGTGGGATAAGCAATGCTGGGCTCGGGCAGTGATCCTGCAGCAGTGGTGCCAGCCAGAGCCCCACAGAGGCGGGACATTGGGTCAAGGATAGATTGTTTGTTCCCTGTGGGATCCCCAAAGGACCAAGGCTGGGTGGTATGGGAGATGTCTCAGGCAGGACAAGGAGGACATTACCAGCTTGTTGTTGTCATGCTCCCAGGCTGGAGGAGGGAGGCAGGAGGAAGTGCGGCCAGTACTGGCCCCTGGAAAAGGACTTCCAGGTGTGCTTTGGGGCCCTGACCATCACCAACCTGGGCGTAGAGAACCTCAACCATTACAAGAAAACCATCCTGGAGATCCACAGCTCAGAGGTGCGTGGGCACAGCTGCCTGGTGGAGGAATGGCATGGGGGCACCAGGGGTCAGGGGAGGAAAGAGAGTCTAAACCCCCTGCTTTCCCCAGACCAGGGAGAGGCGGCTGGTGTCCCACTTCCAGTACCTGAGCTGGCCAGATTATGGCGTCCCCTCTTCCGCTGCCACTCTCATTGACTTTTTGGGGGCCGTGAAGCAGCAGCAGAGAGTGGCTGTCAGCGCCCTGGGACCTCGCTTCAAGGGCCACCCCGGGGGACCCCCAGTTGTGGTGCACTGCAGCGCTGGCATTGGCAGGACAGGTAATGGGTGTGGGGGAGGATTGGGGATGGTGGGGTGACAGGTCCAGCTTTCCTGAGGCATTTCCATCCTGGGGATCCACTGTCTCTGTCTCTCTGGGGAGCCTCTCAGGGATCCTCAGCCAGTCCCGAGTCGGCAGACACCGAGGGGCAGCCCCGACACAGCCGACAGCGGGGAGACACTCTCTGTGCCCCGAGGGTACTGAGGGCACCTAGGCTGGAGGGGAGACACTCTCTGTCTGTGCCCCGAGGGTGCTGAGGGCACCTGGGCTGGAGGGGAGACACTCTCTGTGCCCCGAGGGTACTGAGGGCACCTAGGCTGGAGGGGAGACACTCTCTGTGTGTGCCCCGAGGGTGCTGAGGGCCCCTGGGCTGGGGGGAGACACTCTCTGTGTGTGCCCCGAGGGTACTGAGGGCACCTGGGCTGGGGGGAGACACTCTCTGTGTGTGCCCCGAGGGTACTGAGGGCACCTGGGCTGGGGGGAGACACTCTCTGTGCCCCGAGGGTACTGAGGGCACCTGGGCTGACAGCAGGGAGACACTCTCTGTGTGTGCCCCGAGGGTGCTGAGGGCACCTGGGCTGGGGGGAGACACTCACTGTGTGTGCCCCGAGGGTACTGAGGGCACCTGGGCTGGGGGGAGACACTCTCTGTGCCCCGAGGGTACTGAGGGCACCTGGGCTGGTCGGCTGTGCAGCACAAGAGACACCAGAGACATCGGTAGAAGATAAAGGGCCGACTCCTAGCAGGGGTTAATCCAAGGTTTTTTATTCAGGGGCTCTGGGGAGCTCCTGCACCTTAGGGGGCCTCCTGCTGAGCGCCCCGGGAGATGTGCTAAGGTTACATTTAAAGGGAGGTGGAAACCCAAATAGATAACATTTTACTAACCAAGAAGTGACCCTAAGGGATGGGTATTGGGGGTAGACATTTAGGACAGCGTATGGGGCAAGGCTTGGGGGGCTGACCCCTGGCCTCTGGCTAATCACTCAAAGACCTAGACCAAAGCTTCTAGATGGAGGGGATGGGATGCTGAGTGATTGACAGAGAGCCAGGGTGGGGGTTTGGGGATGATCTCAGCAAGGGAGAGCGATTACACAGGTAAAGGGAGGGGGGTACAGTCTGGGATAAACCATTTGGGAAAAATACAGGGATACAAAACAAAACACTTCAAAGTATTACAAAGTATAAAAACACACTACAAGAACCCACGGTGTGTTTGCAAGCTGAGACATGTCCTCAGGACTTCCCACAACCATCAGACCTGGGAGAAGTCCCCAGATGCCCTTAGGAGATCAGTGGAGGGCTGAGCACCAGCACTCCATTTCTCACAAGGGGCGATGATGGTGCCATTCGGTGTCTGATGCCATCCCATTGCCGTCCCTAGGTACCTTCTGCGCACTGGACATCTGCCTGTCACAGCTGCAGGACGTGGGCACGCTGAACATCTACCAGACAGTGCTGCGCATGCGGAGCCAGCGCGCCTTCAGCATCCAGACCCCCGAGCAGTATTACTTCTGCTACACCGCCATCCTGGAGCACGCCCAGCGCGAGGGGCTGCTGCTCACCAACCACAGCCGGGCCGCCCAGGAGAAGAGCTCGCCGGGGCACTGAGACCCTCTGCCTCCCTCGGACGCCGCTGCCCATCCTCGGGGGCTGCCCCGCCGGGACTCAGCAGGGCCAGAGCACCTCAGCTGTCAGCACTGCTATGGAACTGTGCCTTATTCAACCCAAATGGTGGCTGCCACTTTGCCGGCACGGGAAGGGGCTCTGACTCCTCTCCGTCGTGTTTCGGTTGGGTTTGGATGGTTGGGGAGGTGGTTTGTCTTCTCTTCGAGTTGTTGGGTTTTTTTATTTTGTTTTTGGTTTTTTTGTTGTTGTTGGGACCACCTAAGATGTACCTAGAGAGGGTCTTTGCAAAGTCCTAGGAAATGTATTCCCAGTCCTGGGGCTGAGGAAGAGGCACGTGCTTCGGTCTCACCTGACGCTCCATGTGTGTGTCTGTATGTATGTGTGTATATAATATACCCCCGCTGTGACACCCTGGCTATTATATAGATACATATATACAACCTCCCCTTTAGCAGCTCCCAAGGGTCCCCGCTGTCCTGCCACCTCACTGCTGTGATCTCTGGAGCGGTGAGTTTGGTCCTGGCTCTGTCTTGTCTTCCCCCTTGCCCTTATTTCCCCTCATGGGCAGCGTTGGGACCCAGTACCCACTCCTGTGCCCATCCCGCTGGAGGCACAAGGATACCTGATGGTGTCCCCCTCTGTTTCTTTGTCTCATCCTCCCCACAGAGAGAGATAGCAGCAGTGCTCCTGGGAGGATCTGGAGGATTGGGTTGTCTGTCTGGGGGGTGCTGAGCTGGCAGGCATCCCCTGGCCCTTGGGTGCCACTGAGGGAGTCACTAGGTACGAGGTGACAGGGTGACGGGGCCGTGGGGACCGACCGGCTCTCCAGGTTGCCTGGCTTTCCCAAGCTGCCACTGGGAACCCGCAGACCCAGCCCTGCGTTGAGTCATGGGCTGGGAAAGCGCTGAGCAAGAGTAAACCCCAAACCCTGGAGAGGCAACGAGTCCTGCCCCAGCCCCAGCCCCACCACTGCCTGGGCCTCCCCAGCTTTATACTGTAATAAGCTCTTTGAATGTGTATATTCTTATTTTTTTATAATCTTGGGGGAGGGGGGCGCAGGGGTTGGGCGGTTTTGTTTTGTTTTCTTTTGGGGGTTTTTTGTGTTTGGTTTTTTTTTTTTTTTTTTGTATTTAACATTAACTTGATCCAAGCCAGAGCCAGAAGTATTTGTAAATGTTCCTATTTTGCTCTCAGAGAAACCTTTTTGTTGTTGTTACTTTTTTGGGAGTTGTTTTGTTTTTATTTGTATTGATATATAAATATACCACCAGTGACCAGTCCTCTTTGCTGTCGTGGGGGCATTGGGCAGGACAGAAGGAGGGAATTCAGGGCTTTGCATGGGCTGTGATCTCTAAAAACCAGCTGGCTCTGGCCTTATCCCTGGCTAGATGTGGACTTTGAGGAGCACAAGGCTGTGTTTAGGGCTTCTTCTGGCCTGGGTGAGGCTGAGACAGAGATAACCAGGCTGCAGGAAGCTTTCCTGGGCAGGCAGGATAGTGTCAGGAGGGAAGGCAGCACAATGAGCTGGCGTAGCCAGGGGGGACACAAGCCACCCTGCTCCAAGCTCCTGCCTCTTTTCCCAGGGCCTTGACAAGCCTCAGGATATCAGTCTCCTGTCTGGCTATGGTATCTGCCTGCTGCTACCTTTTGCTGCAGGATTTGGGGGTGCAGGCATCGCCTCTGTGCTTCTGGATCCCCTCTGAGCTGGCATGGAGGGCACAAAAATTAGGGGGAACTCCTGGGGCTGTCAGGGAGCCCCAGTGCCTTCAGGTGCAAGCAATGCCAGTCCCAGAGCAGCAGCAGCAGCAGCCTGAGGCTTAGGGATGAGGGAACAAAAAAGGCAGCTTGTGCAAATGAAGCCCTAGAGCCAGCCAGAGAGCTCGTGCCCCAGAGCAGGGCAGCTGGCGGGTGTGAAGAGCAGCACCTGTGTTTGTTCAGCTGGAGCCTAAAAAAGTGAGGGATGCCAGTGTCTTTCTAGGACTAGCACAGGGAGAAGCTTTCCCCTGTGCTCTGTGGGTGGACTGGCGTGGCTGTGCCAAATTGAGGTCAGACACAAGCACTGGAAGGCTGGAAAAGAACCAGAGGCAGCAGGGAATTTGTCTGGAAGGGCTGCATGTCCCAGGGCAAAGTGCACTGGAGAGAGAGAAGTGGGTGTTGGGAGCACCCCTGGAGGTGTGCACATCCTGCCTGAGAGTGATTCTGGTTCAGCTGCAGTGTCCCATCCTTCCAGGTACCATTTTCCACCCAGCTGTCTCCTGGAGCACCATCAGCCCAGGCAGTGTGATCTGCTCCTCCGGCTCAGCCTGCCCCAGAGTTTCCCTCCAGGCACCCATTGCAGGGTGGCTCCTCCAAGAGAGCTCTCATCCTCTGAAGGAAGGCTCCTGGGGCCCTACCTCCTCACTGCCAAACTTTTTCACCCAGCTGGGCTTTCTCAGCACACGTGCAGGAGGGGAGTGTTGGCAGTTCATTGTTAATCCTGTGCTGTCAGCAGCAGCTCTCTGTGGCTCAGCGGGGCTTTTGGCGAAGTGCTGGGTCCAGATCAGAAAGCTGCAGGTGATGCCAAGTGTCCCACGTGGCCCCACGAATGTGCCCAGCCCATGTCTCTTTTCCACTGGCTGTGAAAACCCAACCAAGCCCGTTCTGTGCACATGGTAAAGGTGGTTGTACATTCTAGCTCAATCCCACAGGATGTGGGCACAGAGAACCAAAACGTTTCCAAGACTCGTGTGCTGGGTATCTGATAGGAATAACCAGAGGAGAGGGAGGAAGATAACCAACTCTGGCTCTGAATGGGAACAGCTCGGATATGCTGCTCCCTTCGAGGAGGGATGAAGAGCCCATCTGTGCTGGAGGCGGAGGAAAAGGTTGTAAACCTTTTCCATGGGAAAACAACCCAAACATTCACCCTCCCTTACTATTTCCAGGGCTGCGTTTCTTCTCAAAGCCAGCATTTTCAGTCCTCTTGCACAACATGATGTTTTGTTCCATCCATTCCTTCTGTGCCAGCAGGTCCTGCTCAGCAGTAGAAACAAGGATTTCTCTGGAAATGGTCACTTCACGCAGACAGCCAAAAGTTACTGGAAAGAAAAACTTTGTGTTGTTTGGAGAGCGGTGGGAAAAATGGGCTGTTGAGTGCAAGCAGCCTGATGCCTGGAGGATCTCCTCTTCCCTGGAGTAGCCCAGAGATGGGGATCAGCTACCACAGGCAAAAGTAACACCACAGCATGAAATCCAAAGTTCCGCTGGAGTTTGGAAACGGGGATTTAAAGGCATTGCAGGGCAATCCTAAAGCGGCGCTGCCATTGCTGCGCCCACCTGTCTCATTTGGCTTTCTTGGCTGCGTGCACGCCTCACTAATGACGATTACTTTAGTGCTTGTAATTTTGTACCCTGGGAGTTTGGAAAGAGCCTAGCTCCAGAGCGCTTCATTTCCCAGCCCTTCTGCTTCCTTGCCTCCGGTTTCCAAGGCTCAGTCTCGATCTCCAGTGGCACCGCAGCCCATGCAGGCTCAAACCCCCATGTCGAGAGCCCTTCCAGGGGTTAAACCGAGCTGCAGCTCCCAGCTACAGAGAGACAGAGGAGAGAGCTCCTCTGCTTGTCCCAGCACCACCCCACTGCCTGCGCCTGCAACGCTCTCCCGCTCTGAGAAAGGGAAGAACAGCTGGAAAGAAAAAAAAATACAACTAGGAGATTTGGACCTTGTTTGAGTAAAGGTGCTTGAAACACACATTTTAACAGAAGTGTGGAACATGGGTGTTTGTATTTCACCCTTTCCCGAGCACGCTCTAGATGCCCAGACGAGCAGTAAGGGGCGGCCAGGCCTGGCTGCTGCAGCCTCCGTCTGGGGAGCCCAGCAGCCCGCTCCACAACTTTCCAAAGGGAGACAAACACGGTGATTGCAGGCATCAACCCCCACGTCCAGCTCGTGTTCTAGCGGAGGGGAAGGCCGGCTGCCGCCGCGGGGGCACCGGCTCGCCCGGCTCCCTCCCGCCCTCCGCCGCCGGGAGAGGCCTGTCCCTCACACCCCCTCGCTCGCGGCCCCCCTCCCTCCCGCCGTGGGCGGTGCGGCCGTGACGATCGGCACCGCGGGGCCAATCCGCCCCGGGGGGAGTTCCCCCTCCATTCAGGGCTGCTCGCCTGCGCGTTGAGGGTAGGTAACAGCTGCTTCCCCCACACGCACTTTCCCAGCTTCGCCCCCCTTCACGGGAATCGCTTCCCAAGGGCCGGGCGGGCGGCCGGGCGGGAACCTGAGGGAAAAGGGGGGGGTGGGAGGAGAGGGAAGCGCGCGCGCGCGCTCCGGATCCCGCCGGCGGGAAGCGCGCGACGGGCGGGGGGGGAGGCGAGTGACTGAGTGTGTGTGTGCGGGGGGGACGGAGGGAGGGGGCCATTGCCGCGGCGGCCACGCCCCCTTCCTGGCACGCCATTGGCTGCAGCGACTGAGGGCACCGCCCCCCGCGGCGCGCACCGCCCACGGCCCCCCCCTCCTCCTCGGTGCGTGCGTGCGTGAGTGTGAGCGTGTGCGAGTGTGCGGGGCGTGTGCGGGAGCGAGTGTCTGTGTGCGCCCTGTGCCCCCCGCCCGCACGTGTAACCGACCCGCCCCACGTGGGGCGCCGCCATCCCGGAAGTGAAGGGGTCGGGGACAAAAGGCAGCGCCGCGCCGCCCCCGGGCCCGGGCCCCGCCGCCAAGCCCCCCCCTCCCCTCCCGCCGCCGAACCGGTTAGCACCGGGGCCCGGGGCCCGGGGGAGGACGACGGGGGGAGCCGCTGGCGCGGGCCGCGGCCGCGATGTAAACATTCCACAAAAGGGCTCCCCAGAGAGGGGGGCGTGGTCTCGCCGGTGGCGGGCGGGGCCAATTCGCCGCGTGGGTGGGCTTCTCGCCGTGACGGCGGCGCGGCCCCGCTCTCCAATTGGCTGGAGTTTTGGTATCACAGCCAATAGGGCGGCGGGAGAGGCGGGACGGGGGCGGGGTGCGCTGCTTATACGGACATTTTTCTTCGGCGGTCGCTCCCCCCCCTCCTCTCCTCCCTCCCTTCCTCTCCACATCCCCTTCCTGGGGGCCGCGGCCAATAGGGGAGGGCCTGGTGGGCGGGGCCAGCGCTCCCATTGGCCGAGACGGTGACGGGCGCGCGTCTCAGCCAACGGGCGCTCGGGGCTCCCCCCCTGCGCGAGGAGGGGCGGGATTTCCCGGGGAACAGAGAAGCGGGCAGCGCTCCGCCGCGGCGGCCGACAGACGGTTACTCCATCTTACCCCCCCCGCCGAGCCCCCCGCCCCCGCCGGGGCACCGGCGCCGCCCCCGCCCGCCCCCCCCCTCCGGGAGGAGGGGCGCGGGGACCCCCCCTTCTCACTGCGCCGGGGACAGCCCGCCCCCGCCGCCCGCCCGGGAGGTGCCCGCCACCCCCGGACCCTGAGGGAGACCCGGCCGCTGCCAGGAGCCGCTTCGAGGTAAGGAAGAGCGGGGCGGCGGGGACGGGAGGCCGCCGGGCCCGGGGCCGGCCCCCTCCGGCGATCCGTAGGGGGCGGGGCCCGGCGCCGGTGCGGCGGCGGCGCGGGGTTGAGGGGGGGGGCCGGTCGGTGCCCGCGGCGGGGCTCCCCGGGGAGCCCCGGCCCGCGCGGGCGGCCGCGCGTCCTCCCGCCCCGCCCCGCCCCGCCGGGGTGTCCCGGCCCCGGCATGGCGGGAGCGGCGGGCGGAGCGTGCGGCGGCCGCTGGGCGCGCTGCGAGCCGGGCGCCGCCTCCTCCCCCCGCCCCTCCGCCCGCCCTCCGCCCGGTGCCGCTCCCGGGCTGCGGCGGGACCGCCCCCGGCAGCGCTCGCCCGCATTGCACGGCCCCGGTACCGGCCGCACCGCGCGCCGGGGCTCCCGCCCGCCCGGGGGGCGTTCCGAGAGCCGAGGGGGCGGCGCGGTGCTCCCCGGTGCCGCTGTTCGCCCAACTTCCCGGCGGAGTTGCCGTGAAGGCGCTGTGCCGGTGCCGGTCCCCGCGGCACGGGCGCTCCGCGGCGGCTCCGGGCTGGCCGAGGCTCCCCCGTGGCTCTCGCAGCTCTCCCGCTCCGCAGCGCGGCTCTCCGAAAGGACCTGTTGGAGCGGCACAGGCACGGAAACCCGAGAGCTCCTCGTGCACCCGTTAATTTATCCGCGATTTTAATAGCGAGCCCGAGCCCTCTGCGCGTCCTCCCGTGCTCTGAACTTGGCAGATGCTTACATTGGTATTTCATCCATTTTTTTTTAAATGCTTCAGGCTGTTGTACATCTCTAGAAACTACTTTAGGGTTGGGTTTTTTTTGATAGCAGGAGGCTGGTGGAGTTCAGGTAGCTTTAAAAGTATGACTGTGCTTTGTGTCTGCTTTACTAAATTCTGTTTTTTCTGCCTCTTCCTGGCCTGGGTTCAGAGCCATTCTGAATTTTAACAGTCATTATTTGTGTGAATAGCACATGTGCTCAGATACAAATTGCATCCCTGAAGAAATGTATTTATTTGGACCACTGAAATGGGGCAAAATAAGTTCTGTCAGCTCTATTTTAAACTCATTATCAAAGGCATCTCCAGCTGTGCATGGATTTTCAGTCTCCCACGCTGTCCAGAGGAACCTAAACCTGGTCTGTGTGTTAAAGTGTAGCTTAAGGCTGACATAACACCTCATGTTTCTTTTAACTTGCCGCTTTTGGTTGTGCTAGAACGTGCAGGCTCAGTAAACAAGTGGGAAATGCCCAACTTAATTCAGTACAGCTGTATCTGTACTGGCCATTTTCCACTCCTGACTTGTAATTATTAAAAAAAATACAGTTTCAGAAAAGTAAGCATTACTATATAGGATTAACTGTATAGTGCAGTATTTTAAATTAAAATGGCATCTTATTTTAATACACTAATTTTAAAGCATCTGTGAAACTTCCCTCATCACATAAAGTGCTTTGGCAGCCAGGTGTCAGCCTGTGCTGGATCTCCAAGAGTAGAAAACCCCTTTTTAACTTTTTAGGGTCTTTTTCTTTTCCCCTGCTGAGGTGAAGTTAGCGGTTTTTCACATGGGTACGCTCTTTGCAAAAGGAAATCGTGCTTTCTCCCCCCAGAGTATCTTCTCCTCATCCCTCCCACCTTCTGCTTCTGCTGAAGACACATGGTCTCAGCATGAATTAGTTTGAGATGCTGCAACGTAGTCGTTCATCCAAAAAAAACAGCACTAATTCGCTCAAGTTTGGGGGAAGTCAGGCTGGTTTTGTGGGCAGTGTGGGGAAGGGGGATGCTCTCCCCCTGGCCCAGCCTGGGTTGCTGGGGGAGCCCTCTGCTCAGGCTCCTGGCACGTGTGGGGCTGGGAGCATCGTGTTGGAATTGGCAGGCGGATCATTTACGTTTCCAGGATTTATGAATCGTTTTCTGTCCAGATTGCTGTTCTGGACTTCTCCAGCGTTGGAAAGCTTTTATGGCTGTTGGAGCTGGAGCAGAAAAGAGCCCCATAATAGCTGTCACTTCAGCCTGGGCTGTGCTTTTGGGACCAGGCTACTTTTTTCCAACCCTGCTGGGGTCTTGTCTTTTTTCATTTGGTTAAATAAAAGGATTCTGATCATTCCCTCTGTGCATGGGGTAGGTACAGTTAGGAAACAGGGCAGAAGAATGCTCTGAGCTCTGTTGAGCGTGTTTTGAATCGTGTCCGTGGTGGTGTTTGGCACCTGGGCCACTTTTTGGCAAAGCAAGGATCAATGCCTCACCAACTTGTTCCCCATCTGGACGAGTGGGGTTTTTTTGTGTCCCATCTGCCTCTTGGTGAGTGCTGGCACGATGTCACCCTGCAGAAAACTCCCCCAACTGCTCCCAAAGCTTCAGGTCGTGCTTTTCCAGCACCTTTTTCTAAGGATGCTTCTCATTTCATTTTGGAATGATGCTCTGATCCCAGATGTGCCTTTCTGTAGCGTGGCCAAGGGGTTATCCCCGTGCTGCAGGGCTGTGTGGCACCATAAAAACAAAGTGTAGCAGTGACTGCTGAACAAGCTGGGTCATGTTCTGGAAGTCGTGTGGCTGGGTTAGCAGCACTGCTGGAACCTGAGCTGGCTCCTTTCAGCAGGCACTGCTGTGCACTCCTCCATAATCCTGTGTGGGATGTGTCCTGCAGGACATCCGTGACTGTTCCGGGAGCAGAGCTGACACTCACACTTGCTGCTCCCTACTTTTGAGTCCTCTCTCCCTCGAAAGAAAACCTTTTAAAAAGCCCTCACGTGTGTTAAACGAATCCTCTGCAGCTCTGCAATTTCCCTGCAGTTTTTCAGAGGGATCAAAATCCTCTCCAGTGGGTTTTTACAGCTTGTTGGTGGAGCTGGTGTTTATTCACAGGTACACTGGGTTTCCAACAGGTGTTGAGGCAGTGCACCTTCCCAATTTGCTTTCTTCCTAGTCTCTATTTGGCTTTTTCTTTTAACTTTACCAGCTGATCTCCAATGCCTGAAGACCCTGCTTATCTGGTGGGAAAACCTGTAGCAGAAATAATGGAGATTTTGGGGATATTATGTGGTAAAATGCTGGGGAGCAGAGCTGCCACCAGAGAGGTGGTTTTGTGATGGAAGAGGAGAGCACCTGGGCTCTGGTGCCTCTGTTGCTCCCATGGAGCAGTGAGCAGGCAGGAGGAGAGCCCTGCAGTGCTCCTCCAGCTGAATCCAGCCTCGTCCCCTCTTTGTTCCTTCTCCTTCTGTGTCAATACTGCCACTCCTTTGCTCTCCTCAGTAGAGGCAAAGGGATGTGCTCCACTTGCCCTTATCTGTCCCACCAGCTCATGTGGGGCAGATGGATGGGAAACCCTCTGATGAAGCTGGTGAGGTAAAATTCCATAATTCTAGCATTGTTACTGAGATGCAACATAGCTTTTCTTAATTTTTCCTTTGCTTTACCAGCTGAAGATCCTGTGTGTGTGTGTGTCTGCCTGATGAATCCTACCTGTGGCACGGAGCTGGGAGGTGGCACAGGTGGGAAGATCCAGAGGTGTGTTCCCTTTTCCTGCAAAAAAACCCTAAAAAAGCCTAAAAACTAAAAACCTCCGGGGAAAAAAAAACAATAGTTTTCATCCTCCCCTAGACAGAATGAAGTGTGCTCCTTTTAAGGAGTTAAAAGGGAGTTTGGGTAGAAATGCTGCTGGGGAAAGGGAATTCAATTCTTGACTTGGTCTGCTCAGGTGGAGCTAAGATCTCCTGCATCCATCCTGTTAATGCTTTTAACAAAGGAAAGTACCTGAATTTTGTGACTTACTTTCAGTCCCTGCTGTATTTTGAGGGCTTTTCAACCCTCAAATTAAGGTTACAGATGTTGCAGTTTGAATTGGGGCTCTGTCAATCTGCACTTCAAAGTCCATGAGGGGATGCCAGAGATGTGTGCTGCATTTCTGAGATGATGCATAAGCATAGTATTGTTTGTAATGTGGAGGGAAAACTCTTGGTACAAGTCTTTGATGTTGTGTGCTTATTCTCAAAATATCTTTCCCTTAGCTGGGCTTTGCCATCATTAAGGAGAAATCAGTTGTTACTGAGGGTGGAAGTGGGTGGAATTGGCCCTTTGAGCAGCATGCTTTGGCTAAATCAGTTCAAAATGACATATGTAGTCCTGGGTTTCATCTCATTGTTCCTTCCTCAGCTTTTTTTGGTGGGCTGTAGGAGGAGAGGGACTTTCTGCAGGACAGATCTCTCCAGCTTTTGAACAGAGGAGATTGGTGGGAGATGCCAGGTGAAGATTAGCAGGACTTCAGTGAGGAAATTAATGCACTTTGGGACCATTCAGCACCACATCTCCTCCTGCAGGATGCAGACCAGTCACTGTTGGGGTGCTGGTCTGCTTTCCCCTCTCTCTCTGGTTTGGGTGGTGATGGATGCAGAGTTACCATCACCTGTCTCTGTCTGGGTACAGCAGAGCTTTGAGACCATCTCTCTGCTAGGATTAATAAAGCCTGCCAATTAGCCATCTTCATTAAGGACTGGTTTGCTGTGAGACACTCTTACTCAGTGGGTTGCAGATCCTTGGTGGGAGTTAGTGTGGTGTTATCTGGGAAAATTGACTGCTGCTATTGACTATTACCTATATATTGACTATATATATATATATATACACACACCCCCTTTTATAATACAGAATTTCACAGCTGAAGCAGCTCCAGTGCTTGGATAAAAGCAGAGTCCAAGCTCAGTTGGTGAAGGTGAGGGGAATTCAGAGGGAAGATGAACATACATGAGCTTTAATTTTTGCTTTACAGAAGTTTCAATTATCAACCTCACAGCAAACTAAATTGTTGGAAGATTGTACACTTGGCCTGCAAGAATTGTGAGCTTCAAAAACTGATGTTCATGCTGCTGGTGTGTGTGTGGTGATGGATCCTTGGTGCTGTCATGATTCCTGTGGCCTCACAGGCCAAGAATTGTGGTGTCTTCAGAGGGAAAAGTCTTCTCAGACAGCCTGAGGTGGCATTTTAATCCTCATAAGGGCACGTGAGCCTCCCACCCATCTTCTGCCCTCAAACAGCCTCTGCTTCAGGGGCTGGTGAGTGCATCTGGAGGGGTGAGTGTGGAGTGATGCTCTGGAAATGAGACCCAAGGGTGGGACACTGAGCAGCCACCACACCACGTGGATCTACACACAATACTGAAAGGGTGAGGGCAGAAGCAGCCTGGGAGGTCAGAGGTGAGTGGCAGGGCTGGCTGAGGGAGCAGGGTTCAGAGCAGAAGGGTATCCAAGTAGGTGAGTAGCTTGTAAATAGCTGCCACCAAGGCTTTGCCCAGACTTTAGTCATGCACTCAGCCATTGTCATGCAAAATCCTGGCCAGCTCTGCTGTGGGTGGATGGGGTGAGGCCAGATTTACTCAGTTTAGTCCCAGCCTTATTAGCATAAAACTCTGTTTTTGCAAAGCAAAATGTGGCCTGTGCCTGAGTGAAGTAGCTCCATGAGGGGAGTAGCTCCATGTTAACCTTCTGGCTCTTCATTTATCAACAGAGACTGGTTGAAAAGACAACCAGTGCAGCACCATTAGAGGAGTGAGCTCCTGGAGCGTGTGTTCTGCTTGCTGAGTGTGTGCTGGGGATCAGGCTTACTTAGGGTTTGTAGCTTGCAATTAAGATGCAGTTGATGACCTTTTCTCCTTTACTTTGAGCAAGGAGTCCTGCTCTGCTTCCTGTCTGTGACCTGCCAGGTGATTTGGGGACCTCTTGAGAGGTTAAACTTGGAGAGTAACTTCAGAAATAAATTAAATCATCTTCCTTGTTGTCCTACCTTCTCCAAGTGAAAGGAGGGGCTAATAGGGATGGTTTATATTGGGTACTGGGAAGAAATTTTTTCCTGTTGAGGGTGGGGAGGCCCTGGCACAGGGTGCCTGGAGGAGCTGTGGCTGTCCCATCCCTGGAAGTGTCTGAGACCAGGCTGAACAGGGCTTGGAGCAACCTGGGATAGTGGAAGGTGTCCCTGCCCATGAAATAATCTCTAAGGTCCCTTCCAAAACAAATTTTTCCTAATGTTTTCCATGTTTTATGTCATGGAGAAGAAAATTTGCACCTTTGTCCTGCTGATTCCTGTTTCCATGTTTGATATGAGATATCAGTGAATGGTCTTTGGGTTATTTAATTAATGACAGATTTACACTGTGAAGAGCTGTCCTGACTTGGTAGATGGGGATTGGCTCAGTTGGCTGTTACCATTATTCTGGGGGAATGTTGTTCCCTCTCATTTATCCATATGCTTGCCTTAGCAATGAGTGTGTCTTAACTGCACTGAACTGAAAAGGCCTTGCTTTGGAGAGATCCTGAGTCAAAAGAGGGTGGTTTCACTGTTTTCTGTCCTTCCAGCATCTTAACAGGCTGCCCGTGCTTTTGATAAACAGCAGATAACATCTCAAGGATGGCAATAACTATCAATGGACAGAAAACAGCACTGGAATTTGCTTGCAGTGAAGAGTACTGGGGTGACTGGTTCAATCCAACAGAGCCAGGAATTCATGGCTCCTTTTGGAGTGGGACAGTGGCAGAATGACCTGTTGGATTTGAAGTGAAATCAAGTTGCAAAAAACCAACTTGAGGTTGGGCAGGAACATGAAAAGAAATACAGGGGAGTAAGTGAGGGAGCTGCTGGTCTGTGCTCCCTGGCAGGCAGGCAGGAATCCAGCTTCTGAGTGGGGCCAGGGTGCTGGCAGCACCACAGGTATGGCATGTGGTACCCAAAATGCTCCTAGTATAGTAGACCTATGTCTTTCCCTAAAGTTACACGTGAAATGTGCTTAATACACACGTATTAAATGCTTTGGGGCTTTGTAAGTGACTTCACACTCTGATTCTGCATCCTGCTTTTTTCCCATGTTTTAAAGTATCTCTCACAGCTGTCATCCTACCTGGACTGTCCAAGAGGGGTTTTTTTCTGTTGTCAGTATAAATGGTGTGTAGATAACACATCCTTCCTTCCCCAGCCTGTTGTGTTCAAACACTGCATTCATGAGTTTTGCATCGCTCAGGCTCTGTGTGTTAGCAACATCCTTTAGGATCTCTCACAGCATCTCTCTCAGCTGTCATCCTACCTGGACTGTCCAAGAGGGGGTTTTTTCCTATTGTCAGTATAAATGGTGTGTAGGTAACACCTCCTTCCTTCCCCAGCCTCTTGTGTTCAAACACTGCATTCACAAGCTCTGCATCGCTTGGGGTCTGTGTGTTAGCAACATCCTTTAGGTGAGACTGAAGAAATCCTTAACTTTCAAGTTCCTACAACAATAAGGCTGTACTTTTTGTGCTGAGATACGGTTGCATGTTTTATGCTGAAAGCTAATCTTTAATTCCACTTTCCCTTTACAAGATACCAGCACCGGAACAGACAGAAACTCGCCGTGCCTGCTCGCGGTGATCTCTGCAGGACAGGAGCGCTGGATCAATTTCCCTGTGCTAACCAGTGTGCTTTCCCCAGGTTTTGAGGTGCTTCCCGAGCATGAGTTCAGCATGAAGCGGCGATTGGACGAGCAGGAGTCTCCCGTGTATGCGTCGCAGCAGAGACGTATCACCAGCAGCACCGAGGCTTTCCCGCACCAGCACCGCGTGCTCGCCCCGGCCCCGCCGGTCTATGAGGCGGTGTCCGAGACCATGCAGTCGGCCACGGGCATCCAGTACTCTGTAACTCCCAGCTACCAGGTGTGTGTGCTCAGCCCTTAGCTCCCTGGCCAGCCAGCACCGTAGAGTTCTGTATTTGACACAAAGTTTTGTTTTGGTACTCGGGGTTTCCTTTAAAAAATGGACAATGTACATGTCGTTGTCAGTGCTTGCTTTGTTGGCTTCATTCACCAACCAACATGGTGTGACTTGGCTTTCTTGAACATGATTCTTCTAATGATTCTCTCAGACCCTGGTCTCTGAATCACAGAGTCAGGTTTGTGAAGGGTTTTTCCTCCATTTTTCTGTTTTTCAGCAGGAAAAGGTTTGCTGTTGTAAAAGACTTATGGTATCTTGGGTGATCTTAAGCTTAACAGACTAGATCAGCATTTAGATTGAAGACTTTCAGGAAAATTGAAATGTTTTGTAAAACATTACCCCAGAGTCATTAGGTGGCACTCTTCCCTCTCTTGCCTCCTTTACAAGGAGCTGGCAGTTGGGAACAGGGAAAAAAAGAATCTTTTTAAAAGTACACTGGAGATAGCTGTCAGTGAAAGAGCAGGGAAAGGCTATTTGTGGGATATTTGTCTCTGCCACATTTCTGGTATGTTCAATCTTCCACACTTGTGTTGCTGGTGAGCTGTTCTCCCTGTCTAGTGCCTGATTTTACACACAGCTTCATCCTTGCTTCTGCAGAAAGGATATTCACACTGATAGTGGCAGCCACAGAGCTGAAGAGCTGCAGGCAGACCCTTTGTAAGAGGGTGTGTTGATACTGGCAGTCCTTCCTGAAAAGAACTTAGATGGACCAGCAAGCAAACCTTATTTTGTTCATGAGAATTAAATTAAGTATGTTCCATCTAAAAGAGACTTGAATGGAAAACTGAGTTTGTGAAAATGATTTTCCAAATTGAAACTTTCCTGGTTTATGGTATGAAGAAGTCCCAAAAGTGCATGCTTTCTGTTCTTTCCCTGGTTTTCTAGGGGAAATACCAAGCTGGGTTTTCCCCTGAGCCTGCTGATGCCAGAGAGCCACAATTTGACTTTTAATACCCAAACTGAATTATCAAGAATGTAGATTTATTCATTCAGATTATTACTTGTGATTATATATAGGGAAAGGAGAGAACCTTGACTCTTGCCAGCTTAAAAATTCCATTTTACCCTCCTTTTCCAGCTGTTTATGTCAGGGGACACACAGGACAGGCAGTGAGTGTGCAGGCTGGAGACAACCTGCGTTTGGCACATGTCTGCAGGGAGGGCTTTCCTGTATTTGGAGTGTGGGATGAGAGCTGTCTGGAGCTGGTCGAGCAAAGCCACTCATGGTTAAAGCTCAAACCAGCTGCCTTCTGCTTCCTTGACTGTCCTGCTGTGTCTGGGGAGCTGGGAGGCTCTGCTCCCTCCACGGGGCCGTGCCTGATGTGCTGTTTGCCTTGGCAGGTGTCGGCCGTGCCGCAGAGCTCGGGCAGCCACGGCCCGGCCATCGCCGCCGTGCACAGCGGCCACCACCACCCCGCGCCCGTGCAGCCCCACGGCAGCCAGGTGGTGCAGAGCCACACGCACCCCACGCCCCCAGCCGTGCCTGTGCAGGGCCAGCAGCAGTTCCAGAGGCTCAAGGTAATGTCAGCAGCTGCCTGATGTCAGCCATCCTCTCCCAAAATTCCTTCTGCGGCCAGGTCCCTTTTTCTGGCCATTTTTAACCCCCTTCCCTTTCCCCCTTCCCTTTCCCCCTTCCCTTTCCCCCTTCCCTTTCCCCCTTCCCTTTCCCCCTTCCCTTTCCCCCTTCCCTTTCCCCCTTCCCTTTCCCCCTTCCCAAGGATTTGATGCTTCTCACGTTTGGGAGTCTATTGAACACAGAAATGGACTTCTCTTTCAGCTGAAGCCCTGTTGTTTCACATAACCATAATAAAAAGAAATAGGACTGGCCAGGAAAAGATTTGTGGCAGGGAGGGAAAGGAGGAATGTATTGCTTAGAGTATTTGGATGAATGGGTTAAATTACCAAAACATTTGGTGCTTTTCTGAACACATGGCATATGTGGGTGATTGTGTGGGAGTAATTTGGGAGTAAGGAAGGCTCTATTCTCAGATTATGTGCTGTAAAACCCTTAAACAAAGAGACAAGTCCACCAAAAATAACCCCTTTAAGTTGCTACATTTGGAGAAGGCACATACATACAAATTGATGCCTGTTTCAGCTTCTTCCAAATACGGTGTGAGTCTTTTCCAGTTTTGGTGGAAACCACTGCCCTTTCCTTTTGCTGAATGTAAGAAACTTCATTTCTACAGACCTCTGAAAACCAGTTTCAAAAAGAGTGCTTCTTCCTCACAGTGAAATCCATGAAAAATCCTTTGCTGGTGCAAGGTTGAGGCTATACATGAGTCTTCTCTTGCTGTTGTTTAATTTCAGACCAAAGAGGGGTCCTGTGTGCTGCTCTTGCAGCTGCTGAGTGCTTGGCCAGGCTGCTGGAGGCTCAGGGACCCAGAGCTCTCACTTTGGGCCATGGATGTTCTTCCTGCACCTCTGAAAATTGGCTGTTGGTACACAAATCATGAACCTCTTGCTGTTTGAGGTGTAAAACAATTTGCCACCCACAGTTGCCATTTTCAAAGCCCTTCTATGTTGAACTGAAATGTCTGGTTTTTTGAGAAAAGTGCAAGCGTGTACCTGGCAGACATCTACTACACTGAATATGTCATTTCCACTTTCTGCTTATTCTTAGACTTCCATAATAATTTCCACATATGAATGCAGGAAAAATACTCAGTCTAGTTCTGTTTATCCTAGCAGTCACTTCAGTGATGGTAGATTTGGAGCATGTTGGGTTTTGGTTTTTTTTTTTTTTTATTCTGAGTAATTCTGCTGATCTGTGTTGCTTTTTTTTTTTTTTCCTTTTTGTCTTTTTTTTGGTACAGTTTTATCTTGTGGGCCAGGAGTGGGGAGTGAGTAACTCTTATTCAAACAGTGCTGGTAGTACACAAACCAGGCTCATGAGCTTTTTGCTCCTTAATTCCCTGCCCAGGCTCAGGGCTAACAGCTATGTTTTCAAATGCTGAGTGTTTTACAGAACAATGGGAGGTGAAATAAAATCTTCTCTGCTAAAACGACCTGTCTGGTCTGTCTCCAGGTGGAGGATGCATTGTCTTACCTTGACCAGGTGAAGCTACAGTTTGGTAGTCAGCCACAGGTCTACAATGACTTCTTGGATATTATGAAGGAATTTAAATCTCAAAGGTAACAAGCTGCATTTGCTTCTTCCTTCCAGGTTAGAAAGAGTGTATGTGGACATGGGAGCACAGGGCAGGAGCTGAATTCTGTCCTTTGTATACAGAATAACACACCTGGACAATGATGTAAAAGCAGTTGTGTGCTTTATTTTCTAAAAATGAAATGCATCCCCTCATTTATACTAAATCTCTGCCTAGAGTGGGAGTTCACAAGTTCAGCCTTGACAGCTGATTCATCTGGTTGTCTGCCCATTAATAATGGTCAGACTTGGGACTGGATCTCATGGATATAAAGCCCTGTCTGGGCTGATAAAATAATGCTAATGTCACTCTTGAGTTCAGCAGTCTGTTTATAGGACTCAGTTTTGCATTGTTTCATATGTTAGAGGTGATAAGGGGGAAAAAAAGTCTACTGGAAGATTGCTGTGTGGAGAACCTTGTCCCACTGCAAGGTGCCAGGGGATGGTGACACTGTGATCTTATTCCTTCCCCAGCATCGACACTCCGGGGGTGATCAGCCGTGTGTCGCAGCTCTTCAAGGGCCACCCAGACCTGATCATGGGCTTCAACACCTTCCTGCCACCTGGCTACAAGATTGAGGTGCAGACCAATGACATGGTGAACGTGACCACCCCGGGGCAGGTTCACCAGATCCCCACGCACGGGCTGCAGCCCCAGCCGCAGCCGCAGCCGCCGCATCCGTCACAGCCTTCGGCGCAGTCGACCCCGACACCAGCACAGCCGGCCCCACAGCCCACACCTGCCAAAATCAGCAAGGTGAGGGGCTCTGGGTGACCTGCACCAAGAGCACAGAGATCCTGCTGCCTCCAGCTGAAGCTGGTGTGCAGCTAGAGGGTGAAAAATTAACTTCCACGCTGCTTTGCCACAGTACTTGTGAGCCTTCATGTGTTTCCCTTCTGCTGCTGGATTAGTTTCTCATTTTCAAACTTGAAGATGCAGTCGTAGTTAATTTGACAGCAATTCAAATAAGCTTTCCAAAACATTAAGGGTTTGGAAAAGCCTTGTTGCTGGCAGTGGGGAACTGAAAGACAGTCAGAGCATCTGGTAAATGGTACACACATTATTCAAGAAGTGATCCAGCAACCTAGGGAAAAAGGTTCCTAGTTAAAGCACTGGGCACACACTATCTGCCTGCTTTTGTGTATATTGTCTTAGACCTAAAGTCCCAAGAAATTGCCCATAAAACAGAGGTTATGATAAAGATGTTCTCTTTGGTGTGGAAGTGTGTGAATCGTTTCAAATGCTTGAGGCAATTAAGTCTTTAGGAAACCTTCATTTGTTATTTGGTGACCTCTGCATTGCTTGAAGTCTTGTTTTCAGATTGAATGGTTTTTGTAGAGGGGTCTGGTTCAGCTGTCAGCTGGAAGGGTTCAGGAGTTATTGGCAACATCTAAAGTGCAAGAGTTTAGCAGAATGACCATGAGATTGCCTGTAGGTATTGGTTGTGTGTGCCCAAAACAGAGACCTTTGAGTAACAAAGGAAATTTGACTCTGGTTTAGATATAATCCAGATTCTACTGTCCAAAAGATGTATTTTATGTGAAACAGAACAGGATATTAGACATTCAAGGAGATTACTCCAGATGAAATTTTGTGTATTTTAGTCTCAAAGTGTGAAAATATTTCAGAGCCTTAGGGATGGGATCTCCAAAGTTTCAAGGGTTAATCCCTAAACTGTTAGATAACAATTGCCTGGAAAAGCTAGAGGAAAAGGTGACATACAGTTAAAAAGCAGCAGGATTTAAAATATGGCAGTTAGCTGATCTCTGGGCAAACATTGTTGGGACATGCAACTTCCTGCTCAGAAATGGCAAACAAAAACATGCTGAAAGATTTGGTAAAAGATTTGCCAAGCTGGACACTGCAGATCATTCCAGAATGAACTTGCCTGTGCTAGATTTCAGGGATTTTTTCTGAAGAGGTACATGCTCTCAGTAAAGATGTAGCAGTCTCCTTCTTAACACCATGGGATAAGTGGTTTTCTCCCTGTCACACCTGCAAAGTGTTGAACTATCCTTGCTGAAGCTTTAAAATGAGCTTGAGGGACAGGCTAGACAATGAGGTAAGATGTCCCTACTAGGCAGGTAAAGGCAGGACAGGATATTGTAACAGGATATTTATGCCCATCCTAAGACAGTTATTTAAATTCTCAGTCCTGAAAACTCTGTTTAATAGGAGTTTTGAAATGTAAAATGTGAGGCGAATAAGTACATCCATTTCTATTTAAAATGCCACCTCAAAACTAAATTTTCACCTGGCTGTTCAAAGTCCATTGAGAGTATTCAAAATAATTACTCACTGCCTGCTTTTTGTCTGAAGAAAACTCATGTTTTCCCTTGCTATTGCCTCCATTCATCCCACAATTGTTGACTAGTGCCAAAGTGACTGGCTGTGTGGGAGCCAGCCATATCTATGCATTTTGGCTCTGTTAAGTTTTTGAGGTAGTTTGTGTCTCTTGTCAGGTTTCAGTCCAAAGCAATTAGCAAGGAAAATCATCTTTATAACAACTGCTTGAACAGCCCAGGTATTTTGCCTCCGTGATGCAGTTTAGTCTTTGCTGTCCCACTAAATATTTATCTATTTTTATTTCTTTATTTATTTATCCCTAAGTGGATTAAAATTGCCTTTATCCTGACCATGAAGGGAACTGCTGCTCCCTAACAGAGCCTGTGTTCCCCTCAGCCATCGCAATTGCAGTTTAGTCTCTGCTGGCCCGCTAAATATTTATCTATTTCTATTTATTTATTTATTTATCCCTAAGTGGATTAAAATTGCCTTTATCCTGACCATGAGGGGAACTGCTGCTCCCTAACAGAGCCTGTGTTCCCCTCAGCCATCGCAGCTGCAGGCTCACACCCCTGCCAGCCAGCAGACGCCCCCGATCCCGCCGTACGCGTCGCCGCGCTCGCCGCCGGTGCAGCCGCACACGCCCGTGACAATCTCTCTGGGCACCACACCATCCCTGCAGAACAATCAGCCCGTGGAGTTCAACCACGCCATCAACTATGTCAACAAGATCAAAAACCGGTTCCAGGGACAGCCAGACATCTACAAAGCCTTCCTGGAGATTCTCCATACGTATCAGGTGAGTGTTGGAAATGTGAATTTGTGCCTGTGTGTGGTTCTTTCTCTTGCTTTGCTTTGGGGGCTGTCCAAAACTTGCATTTGGGTCTTCTGCTGTACTAGCAGTGGCCAGCAGGTAGTTATGGACTGGTTTGGATTGGAAGGGGCCTTAAAGATCATCTAGTCCAACCCTTTGCCATGGGCAGGGGCACCTTCTGCTAGGTCAGGTTGCTCCAAGCCCTCTCCAGCCTGGTCTTGAATTCTGCTTCAACTAAGCAGAAGTCTGGCAAGTTAAAAAGATTACATAGTAGTATGAAGTAATAGATCTCAATCCATCATCTTTATTTGGAAGTCTCTGCAATGCTTATTTAAAAATTGAGTTTGACATTTTTCATGAGCACGTGTCAGGATGAGGCAATGTGGCTGTAGCTCTATGTTAAAAGCAAAAAAACCACTTCTTTGGTCAATGTCTTACTGTTAGAGGGCCAGTTGGGCATTTAGGATGTATTTATAGTGTATATATAAGCATAGATATTTAGAATATATGAGAGTCATACTATTAATATAGTATGATGCTTTATAAAAAGAAGCTGAGACCTTTGCTGTTCCATTATTCCTATCACTGAAAGTTTGTTTTTTCTTTGTCACTTGAATAGTTTGTTCATCCTTTCTTCTTCTGACACCTCTCCTCTTTCCTCTGGCAGAAAGAGCAGCGTAATGCCAAGGAGGCAGGAGGGAACTACACACCAGCCCTGACAGAGCAGGAGGTCTATGCTCAGGTGGCTCGCCTCTTCAAGAACCAGGAGGATCTGCTCTCGGAATTTGGGCAGTTCCTGCCTGATGCCAACAGCTCTGTGGTGAGTACCCTTGGAGATAGGGTGAAATACCTAGTGCAGACTGTTCTGTATGAAGCCAGTGTTCAGAAAAATGTGCTTTTGCTCTAAGGTTCCTGGGTTGTAGGAAGGAGGTTAGGAGGGTAGACTGTGTTTTCTGGCTACAACTTGTCTCTTAAATAACTTTTATTTTAAATGCAAGAGGGTTGTTCTAAGTTAGAGTTGTAACTGCAGTAAAATCCATTGATCATCTAGAGTAGGAGCTTTGGGGTCCCCAGCACAGGAAGGACATGGATCTGTCAGAGCAAGTCCAGAGGCCACCGAAATGATCAGAGGGATGAAGCACATCTCCTGTGAGGAAAGGCTGAGAGAATTAGGATTGTTCTGCCTGGAAAAGAGAAGGCTCAGGGGTCACCTAATTGTGACCTTCCAGTATCTGAAGAGAGCCTCAAAAAAAGATGGAGAGAAACTCTTTACAAGGGCATGGAGTGGCAGGACAAGGGGGAATGGCTTCAAACTGAAAGAGAATAGGTTTAGATTAGATAATAGAAAAAAATTCTTCCCTGTAAGGGTGATGAGACACTGCCACAGGCTACCCTGAGGACCTGTGGCTGCCCCATCCCTGGAGGTGTTCAAGGGCAGGTCAAATGGAACTCTGAGCAACTTGGAATAGTGAGAGGTGTCCCTGATCCTCCATGGCATTGGAACTGAATGACCTTAAAGGTCCCTCCCAACCCAACCCATTCAGTGACATTTTGTGTGGAACTTAGCCCTAATGGTCTTATGGGTTTGTCTCTGAACAAGCTGTTGAGCAAGACAACTGCAGAGAAAGTGGAATCAGTCAGGAATGACCACGGGGGCACAGTGAAGAAGCCACAGCTCAACAACAAGCAGCAGAGACCCAACCAGAATGGCTGCCAGATCCGACGGCACTCGGGCACCGGAGCCACCCCTCCAGTGAAGGTAAGAGCCTGGGCTGCTCCTTCAGGATGTCTCTTCCAAGTCCTTGTGGTTTTTGTGGCACAGGCTGCAGCTTGAGAATGTGGAAAATAGTGTTTGTCTTTAAAGCTTTCAGAAGTCCTTGTTTCCAAGCACACATCTTTGCCTCTGATTTTTGTGAACTGATGGTGGTATCTGTTCCTGAGGGTGGGACGTAGTTACTTTAATGGCTTAGGGAAACAGTTTTCATTGCTTTCTAAAAAAGATGTAGTTTTAATAGCAGTGTTTAATGAGGGGGAGTTATGGAGTGTGGAGACAAAAGTCTAAGTAATGCCACAGAATAAATTTGCCCAATATTTGTAGCAAATGTTCCTAAGGCATGTAGGAAAAGATGAGCTGAAAAGGTGTGCCTGAAAGCTTTGTTGTAGTAGAACTTGGAGCAGATGCAGTAGAATCATGTTTGCTCATCTTTCCTGTGATGAAGCTTTTAATACAATGATAAATGATTATTCTCTCAGCAGAGTTTGCCCTTTTCAAATGACACATGATTTGTGAGAGCAGCGAGGCTTTGTAGTGCAACAAAAATTGTCCTGTGGCCAGGTGGCCTCATGTTTGTGCATGAGGGATAAATTTGCTTGCTTTTTTTGAAGCCAGTATATCTTCCTTTGTCATGAGAAGCATTAGCAGGCATAATTGTACCATTTAAGTCCCCTTCTGCCCTTTCTCCTTCTCTTCAAATCGAGGGCACCAAAATAAAGCACATTTTGGAGGCACCTTACAGCCTTTCTGAAGATGGGGAAAATAAAGCATCTTTCAGTAGAATGTAAGAGAGAAAAAAAATTGTCATTCCTGGGAAGTGTAAGACTTGCAGAACTGGAAGAGTGATATGAAAATCATCTATTCTGGCAGTTTTCCAAACTAGTTATCAAAGTAAGATATGCTGCAGTGTGATTGAAACAATCAGCTAGTTACAGGAAAGGGTGAAACAATGTATTACAGATATTTGGAGTGGCATGCTACTTATTAACATTCAGTAAATTAACTTGTAGCACGTGTTTTAATAGACTTTTCTTCTTAAAAAAGCCACCTTTCTTTAATGGGAAGCGCATGGTGGGGTCAGGGAGCTGTGATAGATAATCAAATTATCCTGACTTGCTGAACACACCTTTTATTTTTAATTTCCTTTCTTTTTTTTTTTTTTTTTTTTTTTTGATAACAGAAGAAACCAAAGCTGCTTGGTTTGAAAGACCAGTCTTTGGCAGAAGCCAGCAAACATGGTGTGGGGACAGAATCTCTCTTCTTCGAGAAGGTGAGAGGCAGGATACAGATGTTGCATGTGCCTGATATATGTCCTTCCTGTATACACATCTGGATTTTTATCACAGTGAAGTGTGAGATTTACACCACCCTGATAACATTTCTCAGCTGAACCTCAGATGTATCCGGCGACCCCTAAGTCAGATACATTGATTTTTTTTTTTAAATTAGTGATACTTTTTGTATGTGTCTTTTCCCCAAAGCTCCTTTTCCAGCTTTCCTCCTGCTGCTGCAATTTGTTTGAGGGAATGGGATGTTTTTCCTGTAACCCACACTCCAAGTGGTTTTCCCCTTTATAAGATCCCCCTACAGCTGATGATGTGCATGGCTTGTCTTGCTGTGTTGGCACAGCTTGTACCCATCTACAGCCAGCTGGCTGCAGGGGGGGAGCTCAGTTTACAAAGCACCTGATTCATATTTACATTGGGCTGCCTTTTTTTTTTATATTTCCCTTCGGAGATTAATCTAATTAATTGCACAGTTGTTACCTGTTGCTGGCTTAGCACACAGATCAAGTGAAAGGAGATATGGGATGTTTCCAAGTGGTACCTTGGTGTCTTCTCTGAGATGTCCATACAGTGCCTTATAGCTCAGAGGGGAGTATGGGACGAAGTTAAAACCATCTTTTAAGCAATATTCACGCACTGATGACAGTCTTGGTTGCTCCCTGCTGATCTGGTGAATTCTGCAGCGTGATGGGAACCAGCTAATGGTAACTGGGAACCAATTTATTGCTTGGAGGATGTGTAGGTGTTAATATGAGTAAACCTAGAAATCCCTGCTGTGGATTTATAACCATAATGATGAATAACTTAGCAGTGATAGATCTCAGTCTAATGTGTAGATCCTGCTGTTCTTGTGGGAAAGGTAGTGGTGTTGGGATGAATAGTTTGGCTTTCTCATTTTGTGAAGATCAGGGTTACAGAAGGAGGATTACAGAGGTCACAGAAGGAGGATTGTCTGTGACAATCCAAACTGGAAGCAGGCAGAGGCTGGAGAGGTGTTACCCAGGGCATGGGTCTCATACCCCCTCCACTCCCTACTTGAAATACTCTCTGAAGTTTAAAAGCAGCCTAGGTGGGTTTGTGGTGCTGCAGTTGTAACTGATGTTGTCCATGACTCCAGTGCTTTGTAATCCAGCTGTTACAGGGTTCTCTGAAGGATTTAGTTCTTCTCTTGCAGCTCCTTTCTTAGAGTAATGCCCCAGTGCTGACATTGCAGAGGATCCCAGCATGAGGGTGGCTCCCAGCAGTACCAGTTTGTCTGGCCCTGTGCACAGGGCGAGTTCTCTCTGTTCCACTCAAAGATTCATGTGCCTCAGTGGGAAACACAGTGTCAAACCCAGGTCTCCTGGACCACCCCCTGCTGAGTGTCACCCTGACAGCTCCTCTTCTCTTGTCTGCTCTGGCTCAGGTCCGCAAAGCTCTGCGCAGCACCGAGGCCTACGAGAACTTTCTGCGCTGCCTGGTGATCTTCAACCAGGAGGTGATCTCCAGAGCTGAGCTCGTGCAGCTGGTCTCCCCATTCCTGGGGTAAGTATAGCCCCTTTCCTGGTCTGTTTCTCTTGTGGAGCCAGGAAAAAAACACTCACCTTCGTGGTCTTGTGCACTGCGCTTTCCTATTCCTTATCCCAGAGAGATTCCCAGCTGTGTCCTGACAGGCAGAGTGCAGGAGCAGTACAGGTGTTGCTTGCTGTGTGTCTTCCCTTTCCAGCAGGACAAACAAAATGATTAGCAGCTGGTTGTTGCAGTTTCTTGCTCTGGAATCATTCTCAAATTATGTCATTTGAGAAAAGATCCACTGTCTAATTACACAGGGTAATGTCCCCCCAAAAAAGCAGAGTGCTGATATAAGCTCACTAAAGTTTCCAAAAAGCAGCTGAATTCTGTCACACAACTAAAAATGTTAAAGAACTCTATACTTTAAATAAGAATTTACAACTTCCATGATTGTCAGCAATGTACAGAACCGCTCTATTAATTTATTAAAACCAACAGATATCCTCTCATCAACTTTGGGCAGCAGGATAAGTGTTTCTTTTGCCTGGGCACTGAATTGCTGGTTCCAAGGGAGAAAGCAGTAGCAACATAAATTGGGTTCAGGACCCCATTACAGTAGCTACTGTGCAGAGAAACTGCCCTAAGGAGCTTCCACTCGCTCTGTAGGTCCACTGGAATTATCCAGGCATCAGCAGGATGCCTGACTTTAGGTAAAAAAGGGGCAATATTTGACAAGAAAATTCTGTACTTTTCCCATCTACTGCCTGTGCTCCTAACTCTAGGGAAAGATAAAATACAGGGGTGTTTTTATTCTGGAGTTGGACATCATCTTTTGCCATATAACAAAAAAGCAGTTAATAACTAGTGATTCAATTAGTAACAGGTTCAGTTCATCCTGTTGCTGGAGCTTTGCATGAAATAAGAGGATGTGAACAAATGCTGTATTTTAGACAAATAAATTTTTCAGGAAATTCTGCAAACAGGCAAACTTGGGCCTTGCAGGCAAAGGTTTCTCTGTGATTCATGCTGCTCTGTGAAGTCTGGTTGAAGCAATCTGGTTGAAACCTTTTGTGTAGTTACAGAATTGCCTTTTGGTTTCTTCTTGCTGCCTCTGGAAAGGAAAGGTCTGGTTTAAGGTTCATACTATTGGCAAACAATGAGGAACCTGGCCTGAGTTCAGTACCAGGGTAGTTTGGGGAGACCCAGATGTGACTGTGCCACGAGTGCTGTCCCTGTAGCAAAAGCTTTGACAGCTGCTCCTTGCTGGTCACTAATCCTAAAGCACCTTAGTTGCACCAGGAGAGCAATCCCCACCTGATCAACAGCAGGTGCTTGCTTCCCATTTGGTCAGGCTCTGTGGGAATGGGGTTGAGCAGAGAGGGTCTTCTCACCAGATTGATAATTTAGAGGGTTCTCTGTAGTAATCAGTTGTAGCCTCAGCATCACAGCTTGGGCTGTTTGCATTTTGTTTAGCTCATTTTTCACTTTGTTCCTTTTATTTTAGGAAATTCCCAGAACTGTTCACTTGGTTCAAAAACTTTCTGGGATATAAGGAGTCTGTTCACATGGAGACGTATCCCAAGGAACGGGCTACTGAGGGGATTGCCATGGAGATTGACTATGCCTCCTGCAAGAGGCTGGGCTCCAGCTACAGAGCCTTGCCCAAGAGCTACCAGCAGCCCAAGTGCACGGGGAGGACTCCACTGTGTAAAGAGGTAAGGCAGGAGCTGCGCCACAGGGCAAGGCTCTTCCCAGCCTTTTTAAAGCAAAAGCGAGCAAATCAGAGCAGGAAGGGGGATTTTGTTTGTATCCCCGTGTTGGAAAGGTTCCTGGGGGGTGCCAGGGCGTGGCTGGTGGTGGTGGGCATGGGGCTGGGGCCAGGCAGCTCCCTGCCCTGCACTGCTCCACACTGCTCCATGCTGCTCCTGCAGCCAGGCATGTGTGGGCACACCATCCTGGCTCGGGATGGTGCTGTGTGTGTGGCAGCCCCAGGGGAGCACAGCTCAGGAATTCCTGGTGGCACTCCCATAAACATCTGGATCATAGCCAGAAGTTATTGCACAGGGTGAGGTGTCAGTCTAGGAACTGGGTTATGCTGGGAGCTGGCTGGGAGATGTGGTACCCACGTGGCTTTGATGGTTGGCATCAGCTCTTCTCCAGAAGTTTGTGAAAGGTTTGCATAGAGTGTTGCGAGGCAGCTGGAGAAAAACCTACTGAATAGTTATGATGGTTAATTACTGACATACCCAATGCTCCTACATCTTATTTATGTGTTATGTGTATGACCTGTGAAAGGAACATTAAGATTGCAAACTTAAGCAGGAGATGAAGAACTGGTTTTCTGTGTGTTCCTAATGTGATCTCAGAGGTCCTTTACAAGGTAGTATGTAATTCAGGATTATTGCTACCTTTTTACCTAAATTCTCACTTAGTCTGCTTTCAGAGTTGTCTCTAGGCCAACTTTAAAAGAAAATCATGTTTTCTGTAGACAGATTCTCCCACGTATTCCCTCAGATGCATCTTTCTTTCTCCCTGAAATGCTGAATTTTTAATCCATGTCTTGACACGTCTCTCAAAAGCTTCTTGTGTGATGCAGTTACAAACTTTTCTCCTGTGAGAATCTAATGACTCAGTTGTTCAGGCTTTGAGTTTATGGAAACTGGACCTGGTTTTCAAGACTGCCTGCCAAAATCATTCTTTGCCTTTGGCCTCTTTGAGGTGGTTGTTGGGTTGTTTGTTTGTTTGCTTTTTAATGTTCTGCTCCTATATTGAAAGCTGCAGGTGCTGAGCTGTTTTGTCAGGAAAAGTGGTGCTGGGGTATGGTTTTGTACTTCCAATTAGCCTTATTTGGAGGCAGCAACTGTGTCCTGTCTAACAGTCAGGTCTGCTGTGGTGACCATACAGTGTGATGGTGAATCACACATGGGGAACCAGCTGGTTGCAGCTGACTAATCCAAAGTAGCAGAAAAAGCTCCTTTCACCTTTATTTTCCTCTTCTCCCACAAGGTTTTCCTCAGAGCTCCAGCCTATGAATTTTTCAGGCTGCCTGGCTGTTTGGGTTCTGGCTGTTTGGGGTTGCCCTGTGAATGCTGGGCTTTGGAAGGCACACACACTTTTTCAGCTGGGAATTAGATTGCCCCATCAGAAGACTGCTCTTGAAGCTGGCCAGGTGTGATCCCCTTGAACACTGACCATGACTCTTGTTCTCCCTCAAAGGTTTTGAATGACACCTGGGTCTCCTTCCCGTCCTGGTCTGAAGATTCCACATTTGTGAGCTCCAAGAAGACCCAATATGAAGAGCACATCTACAGGTGTGAGGACGAGCGTTTTGAGGTAAATTGCTTTTCCTTGGTTCATGTCTCAGAAAGTTCTGTTCTGTGAACAGTTAATGAGTTTGATGTAATGATACCTTTAATTCTGTATCTTTTATTGTGTCTGCCACCTGGATTTTGGCATAAAAACTTGTTTTCTCTTCATGCAAGAAGCAGTGTAAGCTGCCACCCCCGCCCCTCACCTTTTGTGTGGAGCTCTTCGTTCACCCCACTCCACATGAAATTGTTGAATGGCCGAGCATGGAATTGCTGCATCTTTTCTGTTCTTCCTGCCCACATAGTGCATGAGAACATGCATTCCCCTGTAATCATCTGCAAAGCAATATGTTCAGGATTTTAAATGACTGACATTTTGACTGGAAATGGAAGTTAGCTGGGCAATTACCTGAATCTGCGCAGATTTGGCACATCCTTTTGTAGAGTAACTGTCAATTGTGTTCTACTCCCAGCTGGAAGATGTAATTTCCAAATTGTATCATTCTAGTAGCCTTTAAATTCTTCCACAGTATTATTTAGGCAGCGGATGAAATGTAATTGGATTATTTTAGAGCAGCTGAACACCAAAGTGCTCGAGTACACCTTGTTAAACAGGCACAGCTTCTTGTTTCGTGTCACTTGAATGTTTGCCTCCGTGAAGTATCGTGTTTTGTCTATTCAAATGCTACGGCTAATGCACTGTTCTCTCCAGCTGGATGTTGTCTTGGAGACCAACCTGGCAACCATCCGCGTTCTCGAGGCAATCCAGAAGAAGCTGTCACGCTTGTCTGCGGAGGAGCAGGCCAAATTCCGGCTGGACAACACCCTGGGGGGCACCTCGGAGGTGATCCACCGCAAGGCTCTCCAGAGGATATACGCTGACAAAGCAGCTGACATCATCGATGGGCTGCGCAAGAACCCCTCTGTGGCTGTGCCCATCGTGCTGAAAAGGTACTGACTGCCCCAGCACCCTGCCCCAGGGTCCCTTCCCAAGGGTGATGCACTCCGTGCCCTCCAAATTTATGGAAACATGGCTGAGTGTGCCCTCCACAAGGCTGTGAATTTACCCCACAAGGTTGTGGCTGCCCAAGCCCTGGAAGTGTTCAAGGCCAGGCAGGGCTTGGAGCAACATAGTCCAGTGGGAAGTGTCCCTGTCTATGGCAGAGGGTGGATGATCTGCAAGGTCCCTTCTGATCTATGACAGGATGATCTGTAAGGTCCCTTCTGAACCAAGCCATTCCATCATTCTATTATTGTGTGAAACTAAAATATTCATTTATATTCTGGACAGTTGGTATACTCCATAATAATCACCTAGAGGGAATTGCCCTCCTGAAGCAAAATCCTTATAGCTCAGCTGGAAGGATATAGAGCTTCTGTTGTCTCCTCTTAAACTTTTTTCTTCCCTGGTGTCAGCACTGTGTGTAAGATAAGGGAACTGTTGTCCCAGGGCTAACTGTGATCCCTTTCCAAATCCTATGGATCTGTGTGCCCAGATCATGGTGTCTCTGCTAGCCTCAGATTCCCAGTCCTGTTTCTGTTGTCAGCCTCCCCTTCCTCAGTTAAAAGGGAGTGGATGCTGCAACTCCTTGGGGAAGGTCAAGGGGATGTGTAAGCAGCACATGCTGGTTTATCTCTGTGGGGCTCTTGGTCCTGTGTTTTGGAGTTGTGGAGCTGGGCAGAGCAGCCTTCCCAGGATACCTGCAAGGTCCCAGTTTCCTTACCCTTCTTCAGCTGAATCAGGGGTGCTTTGCTTGGGATGCTGAGTCAAGGTTCAGGAGTGCATTCCCAGGATACTCAGGTGTCCATGCTTTGTTCAGTTGTCCAAACTAACCTGCCCCTGTTCCACAGGTGGAGCTTTCTGGGGATTTCTAAGAGACCAGGACCAGCTTTTTTGCCTTCCCTGTCCCTTTATTCCCTCTCCTAGGGCTGCTTTGTTCCTGCATGGTTTTACCTAAACGTGAAAGAAACCCAGAGTGGTTTCTCCAGAAGGGTGTGTCCAGGGGGCACCTCCTGGAAAGCTCCTTTCTGGGGGATCTTTAATCCATGCCCATTTCATTGGGAGTTCAGCTCTTGTCAACACCCACTAAGAACCACGGGCTGAGGTTTTTCTTATATGCTCACCTCTTAGCTCACCTTTGTTTTCTTGATCCAAGGTTAAAGATGAAAGAGGAAGAGTGGCGAGAAGCCCAGAGAGGATTTAATAAAGTCTGGCGAGAGCAGAATGAGAAGTACTACCTGAAATCCTTGGACCACCAGGGCATCAACTTCAAGCAGAATGATACCAAGGTCCTAAGGTCAAAGAGTCTCCTCAATGAGATTGAAAGCATCTATGATGAGGTGAGATGATCACCAGTAGTTTCCTTCCCTTGACCTTATGCACTTTGCTAGTGCAGTTTCGGTTTCTCTTCCTCACAGCTTGATGAGGGAGGAAACCTGTTTCTAGCAGGCTCTTGGGTGGTGGAGAGGGATTGTTTAGGCTGATTTTTATGCTGTTTCTCCTTTGTAGAGGCAAGAACAGGCTTCAGAAGACAATGCTGGAGTCCCCACAGGCCCACACCTTTCACTAGCTTATGAAGACAAGCAGATCCTGGAAGATGCTGCCTCTCTCATCATCCACCACGTGAAGCGGCAGACGGGAATCCAGAAAGAGGACAAGTACAAAATCAAGCAGATCATGTATCACTTCATTCCAGACCTGCTGTTTGCTCAGCGAGGTGAACTCTCAGATGTGGAGGAGGAAGAAGAGGAGGAAATGGATGTGGACGAAGCCACCGGGGCTGCAAAAAAGCACAACGGTGTTGGGGGCAGTCCTCCCAAAACCAAGCTGATGTTCAACAACACGACAGCCCAGAAGCTGCGGGGCATGGATGAGGTCTACAACCTCTTCTACGTGAACAGCAACTGGTACATCTTCATGAGGCTGCACCAGATCCTGTGCTTGCGGCTGCTGCGGATCTGCACCCAGGCCGAGCGGCAGATCGAGGAGGAGACGCGGGAACGGGAGTGGGAGAGGGAAGTGCTGGGCATAAAGCGAGACAAGAGTGACAGTCCTGCCATCCAGCTGCGACTGAAGGAGCCCAGTGAGTGACTTCTGGTGGGAGGCTGGGGGAAAATGGTGTTTCTGTTTGTAGCGTGCTGACAGGGTGTTTGGTGTCTTCAGGCATGTGACAGCGGTGAGCCTTTAAGATGGGCTCTTTTTTATTATCCCTGGGGAGATGGGAAGATGTGGAGAACATAGGACTTGGACTAGCAGAAGGATAATACACAGCAGTTATTTCATAAGAGCTTTCGTTGTACACTTGCATATCCCTAAGTAGGGAACTTGATTCCCTAAGTAAAAGCTTTCAGAAATAAATTGCTCATGAGGAAGCTAGAGCTAGAAAACAAAAGATGATGAAAATACCTGCGGCCTTAAAAGGTAAGATTTTATGTACAAAGATTTATGTCCATAAAGGACAAGTTTAAGTAACTCTTCAGCTTACGTGGGTCACCTGAGGACCAGAACTCCCAGCAGCCCTTCCTGGGGGTGGTGTGCCCATGTGTCCCCTTCTCTCCTGCTGCAGTGGACATCGACGTTGAGGATTATTACCCGGCCTTCCTGGACATGGTGCGCAACCTGCTGGACGGGAACATGGACTCATCGCAGTACGAGGACTCGCTGCGCGAGATGTTCACCATCCACGCCTACATCGCCTTCACCATGGACAAGCTGATCCAGAGCATCGTCAGACAGGTGCCTGCAGCGTGGCCTGGGGGCTGGGTGGGGTGGGACAGGGACAGCAGGCAGGTTGTTTGCTCCAGGCTTGCATTGGAGGCAGTGTTGTATGCCCACGTGGGGAATTTCAGGGGTAAAAAGGTAAATTCAGGGTGTTTCTTCACCCAGCTCTTTAACCCTCATAGTAAAGAAATGATAGAGAGTGATTTTTGATCTGTTTGAATTATTGAGAACATTTTCTACAAAGTTTTCTGTATGTTTTAGGATGTAAGTATTCAAAGCCTGTCCAGAGCTAATCTTGCTTTAGCTTTGAAAAAAAAACCCAAAGAAATTCCATCTAAATAGTTCCTTTCCTTTCCATCAGTGCTGTAGGAGTGCATGCTTTTTCTAAAAACCTTTTGTCTCTTTTATCTGGCTGCTGGAGTAGCTCATTTTGGCTGTTAAACTCCAGTCCTTTTATTGGGTTGGTAGGAAGAATGCGTGAGCAAAGGAAAAATTCTTGTGCCTTTTTGTAGCATAAAGAACAAAAACAGACACAAGGGGCTGGAAGTGGAATAGCTTGAAAGGGCTTTCCTCTTTCAGAAGGGTAGAGCTGCTCTTCAGAAGCCCTTCAGTCCAGAGATTAACTGAATTCAGAAGACAGTTGGGAGACTTTTGATTTTTAAACTTACACAAAATATGGATTTGATCTTAAACCTCCCACCCCTCTCCTCAGACACAGCAGCAGCCTCTTGGTGGTGAGGAGAGGACACGCTGTGTCACAGAGCTCTGGCCCTTCCTCCCCTGCTGCTGATCAGAATGTTCTCTGTGTGTAGTTTTTCTCTGACTTGTTGTGCTTTGTCACCTGCTAATTTTTCTAAAGATCTTGTAGGCTTTTCACATAGCAGCAGAGATCATCTGCAAGTGGAAGAAGCTAAGGGATTTTTTTTTTTTTTGCTTGAGCTCAATCCCATTGTCACACCCTTACTTTATTCTATTCTGATGGGGGTGTAGCAGCCTCCCTGACAAACCCCTTGTACCTGTTGCTCCTGTTTGCAGCTGCAGCACATCGTGAGCGATGAGATCTGTGTGCAGGTGACAGACCTGTACCTGTCAGAGAACAGCAACGGGGCCACCGGAGGCCTCCTGGCGTCCCAGTCCTCCCGCACGCTCCTGGAGGCCGCCTACCAGCGCAAAGCCGAGCAGCTCATGTCCGAGGAGAACTGCTTCAAGGTAAAGCCAGGCTCTGAACTGCAGTGGGAAACCAGCAGGAGCTGAGGGGGTGCCTTGGAAGAAGGGAGAGGCACTGGTCTTTTGAAAAAGAGCCTTGTTTAGGCACCCAAAAATGAAGAAAATTAACTCTGTCCCAGCCAAAACCAGTGTGCGTGCTGCCAGCTTTTAGAACAGGTTAATGCTTCTGTAAGGGCCCCTCAGAAATTAAGTTTCAAGGAGGAATATATTTCCTGGAAAAGCAATGAATATCCCTTGTGCTTTACAGCAGCTTTGGGCTGTATCATACTGACTGCTTGGCTGCCACTGCTTTGATTTGTTAGCTCAAACTCTCCTGTTTCTCTGATGCCTCAGTTTTGTTGACTGTTGGGAGATCTGCCACTACTCACTGGGCATTAAATCACTGCTGCCTGCATACATTGCTAATAAACCTGTGCTAATCAAATCCATACTTCCTTTGCTGAAGAGGCAGGAAGTGGTCAGGCCCTTTCTGAGCCAGAGAAGTACTTTGGATAAAAGCCTGAGTGTATAATATCTCTTCCCATGCCCACAAACTTACTTTGAGGGCTCAAGAAGCCCCCAAAACTGCCAACTTGCTTCCTTGTCCCTTTGCCCCAGTGAGAAGTGAAGGTGTTTCTATTTCATACCTCCTCTTGCTGAAGTTCTTTCTGCTTTTTCTTTGTAGCTGATGTTCATTCAGAGCAGAGGTCAAGTTCAGTTAACCATTGAGCTGCTGGACACAGAAGAGGAAAACTCGGATGACCCTGTGGAAGCAGAGGTAAGGGCAGCTTGTCCAGAGAGCTGACTGTGACGGTCAAGGTTGAGTGTCCAGCTGAGTGGTGGCGTGGTCCATTAGCACAAGACAAAGAAACATCAAGGATGTGCCATAAAACTTCCTTTGATGTGAGAAGGCAAATCCTTCTTGGTTTATTTCATATTAGAAAATACTCAAAACCACATAAAGAACCATTGTACCTGCCTTTTTGGGCACAAGATGCACAGAACCTTCAGGAGGCATGTTGTGTTCTTCTTCTGCATGACTTCCAGCTTAGCCTCCTCAAGCCCTGCAGTTGTTTGGTGGGAGGGCAGTGGCTGATGTGTGCTCTGTGCTTGCTTCCAGCGCTGGTCTGACTACGTGGAGCGGTACGTCAACTCTGACTCTACCTCCCCCGAGCTCCGCGAGCACCTGGCCCAGAAACCCGTCTTCCTGCCCAGGTGAGAGGCCAGGCTGTGCTGGGAAAGGCCCTTGGAGCTCATCTCATTCCACCCCCTGCCATGGGCAGAGACACCTCCCATAGACCCTGTCCAGCCTGGCCTTAAGCTGAGTTTACACCCAGGGGGTGTGTGCTAATCCCAAGAGGGGTTCTCTGGTTTGCAGGAATCTGAGGCGGATCCGCAAGTGTCAGCGTGGTCGGGAGCAGCAGGAGAAGGAAGGGAAGGAGGGAAACAGTAAGAAGTCCATGGAGAACATGGAGAGCCTGGACAAGGTGGAGTGTAAATTCAAGCTGAACTCCTATAAGATGGTGTACGTGATCAAATCAGAGGATTACATGTACAGGAGGACCGCGCTGCTGCGAGCTCAGCAGGTAGGAGCCAGCCAGAGAACGGGCTGGGCTGCTGGTGTTTCCTGGGACCCAGGGGAAGGAAGGAGGCATTGCCTTTCCAGCTGTTTGGGAAGCTGTAAAGGTTTGGGTTTATCCAAGATGAAAACAGCTTGTGACTCCAGATGGGTGAAATTTAGGAGGATTGCACTGGAGGAAACAGATCTAGTCATCTCAATGCTTTGACACTCTCCTTTTCTCATCTTATGGGAATATTTCCATCCGCTTCTGTCATGTATTTAGGTTTATAAAACAACTACTTACCATGTTTCTTGTTGATGAGATATAGATAGTGGCTTTAGTTCATTAGTTGTAAAATAATTCTCTTAAACTTTGCATCCACATCAGATGAGAGCATTTTATTGCAGCATAGTGACTCTTTGAAATGCTGATACTGAGGATTTTGATTGAATTCCGTCTATTTTATTCAACTGGCATGAACCTCAAGGAAATGTAAGCTTATAAGCAGGATACTGTGTGCCAGTGCTCTTCACAGAGAATCTGAGCTTGAAGTGTTAAATATGTAGCGTGCAGCTTAGCCCTTGGTTACTGGAATGCACTGAGGGAGCTGTAGAAGCTACATTGGATTTTGGAAACAAATCTATTGGATTTAGCAGTTAACACCCCAAAGCAGTTCAGTCTCTGAGAGAAGAACAAACAAATAATAAAATCTGTAAGTTTTAATCTGGAGGTTTAATTATATTGGCTGTTTTCAATTATGACTGTAGCCATGGCTTTGTAACATCTGTCCTGCATTTTCCATTCCTTAGGCAGATGCTCTTACCCAAAAGAGTGCACAGTTCTTCCTCTCCTGATGTTTCTGTTAAGTCAGAGCTTCTTGAGCCTGTTACACCTAGCCTGGGTCTTAATTTTCTGTAGCAATTGTGTCCCCAGTAGGTGTAACGCATGTTGATCTTGCTCTTTCCTGGGACTGTGATCTTCTCAGGGGGCTGGGGACAGACTCTGAGGGTTGGGAGGAGCAGGACTTGCCTGGTCCTGGGTGCTAGCAGAGGAGGGTAATGCAGAAGGGACTCAATCTGAGCTGGGCATTCAGTTTTCAGGCTCAGCCCATGAACTGTATTAAACAAAGAGCATAAACTTTATTATATTTCTGAGTTCATTTTGCCACATATTTGCTTGGAGAGGAGACTGGGGGAGCCTTCATCAGAGCTTTCCCTCTGTTGTTAGTTCAGTGCCTGCATTACAAATTCCATGTGTGTTTGATCTCCTTGCCGGTGTCACCCAGTAGCCAAGCTTGGTGTAATCTGCAGTTTGGGGGCCAGAGCTGCCTTTTCCTAACACCTCTCCCCTGTCTCTGCAGTCCCACGAAAGGGTGAGCAAGCGGCTGCACCAGCGGTTCCAGGCCTGGGTGGACAAATGGACCAAGGAGCACGTGCCCCGCGAAATGGCAGCCGAGACAAACAAGTGGCTCATGGGTGAAGGCTTGGAGGGCTTGGTGCCCTGCACCACCACCTGTGACACAGAGACCCTGCACTTTGTCAGCATCAACAAGTACCGCGTCAAATACGGCACGATATTCAAGACACCCTAGGAGTGCCCCGGGGCGAGGAAGAGCCCGGGGGATGTGTGTGTGTGCACGCAGCCAGGGAAGGAGGGAGATGCCTTTCTCCCCTCACTGTGTATCTCCGTCACATGGCCACTTGACTAGTGCGTGGCTGGTGCAGCCTGTCCCGGCGGGCTTCCCCGTGGGGACGTGGATCTCTGCCCAGGGCCGTGGGCTGCCGGCCCTTTCTGGGCAGGAAGGACCCTTCTCTGAACTGAGCCATCCCAGAGAAAACACCACGAGCTCGTACACACCAGCAGCGTTGAGGCTTTGACTCCCCGGAGGCCCCGAGCGGCGAGGGAGGGGAGCAGGATGCTCTCCACCACCGGCCCGCTGGGATGTGTCCCCAAAATCCCCAGGTGCCTGGACCGCTGGGATGTGTCCCCGAGGTCCCCAGGTGCCTGGACTGCTGGGATGTGTCCCCGAAGTCCCCAGGTGCCTGTCACCACCGGATTCCCCTCTCCCAGCGGGCTCCGGCGTGGGGCCGGGGCAGCGCAGCCCGGGTTCCTGTCGCTCCCTCCCCTCCCTCCCAGGCTGGACTCACCCTGTGCAGATCGGTCTGTCCTTTCTAGTGCCAGTGGAACTGTTTTATTTTTATTTTGGGTTTTTGGTTTTGTTTTTTTTTTGTTGTTTTTTTTTTTTTGTACCTGCTTGTTTACTAGTCTCTCCTAGTGCCATGCACCAGCTTTTCACACACATGTACGTACACACACACACAGCAGAGAACAACACGATTTTAACATGTTCCCCTCCTTTTTTGTAAATAAATGTACAAATTGTCAATTTTTTGGGGTTTTTTTTTCTTTTTGTTTTTTTTTTCTTTTTTAATTAAAGGAATTATGCTTGATGTGCTAGCATAACTGTACTAGCTTCTTGTGTACCATTAGTACCAGGTGGCTTGAGAATTAGTACCGACAGACAGACCGATGGAGACATTTATTACACTTTTTACCAAAGGGAGTTATCATTGTAGTGCTTTTGTGTGGAAACTTTTTTCTCCTTTTTTTGTAAATAAAAAAAATAATGTCTTTGTTCTTAACTGGAGGAAGACACTCGCTCACCCACAGCCGTGTTCCTGGTCTGAGGCACTGTTGCAACATGCAGGTTTTGGGGTGGGAGAGGGGAGGGGGGAAGAGGGAGGTGTAATCCAACCCCTTTTCTAAGGCTGGCAAGAGGAAACAGCAGAGGCAGCATGTGCATTTGGGGGTTAAACAACTGAGGTATAAGCAGCCTGAAAGAAATATAAATATAGAGTATATAATTTTAATTTTTTTTAATGTTTGGCTTTTTTCCTGGTGGGTAATTTTTATCCACCTTGTCTTCCAGCTCCAAGGATCTTCACTTTTGGGAAGTGTTGCTGAGCAACTCAGCTGGGGCTGATTGTGCTGATGTATTTTTCCCTTTCTGTCTTGGAGAAAACATCATGGGAACTACCAAGCCAGTATTCGACAGAGCTGCTCTGTGTGTGTGTGGGCAAGAGAAGGAGGAGGGACTGGGGGGGGCTTGTTGCATTTCACTCCAGAAATCCACATATGGAATATATATTTTTTTAAGCAGAGAAATTTAACGCTGGCAGATATTTAAAATGCGGGGGAAGATTCTGAATTTAAAAATAAAGAAGTCAGCACAGACTTTGTAAGCCACGACAGCCACCACGGCACCGTGTCTCCTCAAAAGGAGGTGGCTTTCTGAGCAAAACTCCATGCTGCCAGTGCTGCACAGCTGGAGTGGCTTCCATTGTCCCTGGACTCACTGTGTTTTGAGACAGCAGGTTCACAGAAGGGTCTGCATTGGAAGGGACCTTAAATATCATCTAGGTCCAGGTTCTCCCCCCCTGCCACCACAGTGAGGCTGAGGGGGACCTGGAGCCGGGGTGGGAGTCACAGCCCCGAGGGACCACGAGTCATTGGCAGCCCATGCACAGCAGGCAGGTCTGGAATGGGGGCTGCCTCTGGAGAAGAGGGAGAGAAGTAAAAGCCCAGCAGGGGATTTTCACACTTTGCTAGCAATAAATCACCTGTCTCCTTTCTCCTCCTTTGCTGTAACCAGACAGGAAGGGGCTCTCATGTGTCCTCTTCCATTCCAAAGGTGTCATGCACGCTCCCCTATAATTTCCCCCCTTTTTTTATTCTGGTGTATGCTCAAGGTGATGTGGAAGGGAAAATCTGTGGTGATTTAGACTTCTGGCCAGCTTGGGAGTACCAGCTGCTGCTGCTTGGTGGGTCCTATGCCAGGAGGGTCCTGTGCCTGCCCATCATTGAGCCAAGGGGGCTGGTGCAGGTCCCTGGGACACACCGTGGGGAGGCCTCTGCCTCTGGTGCTCCATCTGACATCCCAGCTCTGCTCCCAGCCTGTACAATAGCAGAGGTTTGCTTCTTTTCTAATTTTCTTTTTATTTGATCTTGCTTTTTGTATTTGTAATGTGATTCTCAGCCCACAACCCATGGGGTTTCTATACCAATGTTGTAAACTTCACTGTAGCGCAGTATTTCCATTAAAACATCAGGGCTGAGCATCGTGTACAGATTCTTCTCTCCCTCCTAATGATAATGACATTTTGGGGCGATTTGGAGGCAAACCAGGACATGGAGAGGAGGGTACAGGATTGCTTAGGCTGAGGGAGAGTGATGAGGGGCGTTCTGCCTTCTCCTCACCCAGGGAACACGCAGGGTGGGATAAGAATCTTCTCCCAAACTTGACAAGCAAACACATCCCCCCCAGAAGCATCAGAGACACAACCATGGTCCCAAGGAACTCTCAGCAGAAACCAGCAAGAAACTTGTTCCTTCCCTCATGGAATCTCCCTTAGGGCTTCTGAGCAGACACCTCCAAGCACTCAGCAGGGAAGATCAACTCATGCCTTCACCACGGAGAGCTTGTGAGCACTCACCCACACAAATACCTCGGAGACACGAGCTCCGACCCCACCAGGGGCACAGCACCACCGAAACCTGCTACTCACGTGGGCCCGAAACACTCTCCCACTTGAGCTGGCCCGAATTCCTGCGCCACAGCCTCCTGGTACGGGATGCGCCGCGGAGTCTGGAAGCAGGAGAGCGATGCCGGGGGACAGCGATCCCCAAAAAGCCTGTGGTGGGAGACGGTCACATGAACAAGATCAGTCCCGCTCGGACTAGCCCGGAGTGGTACAGAGAGCTTGCACAGCACGGCTGAATCGCCCTGCCGCCACCCATCAGCCTCAATAATATTAACAGCGAATAAATATCAATTAATTTATTCGCTGAGGAATAAAGGGCCCTGTTGGTCCCGGGTGGCCAGGGGAGGGCAGGGGCTGAGGGGCTGTGCCGTGGAGCCCCGGGACAGCGCTCCGTGCCCACTAAGGAGAGTGTGTGTGTGAGATTTGTCATCTCAGCGTGAGCGCCCCGAGCCCCCGCACCCACGGCCGGCAGCGCCCGGGGCAGCGTCCCCACCCCGAGGGGTCACAGCGGAGCGCCCCGGGGGTGTCCCGGAGAGTCCCCCCGCCGCCCCCCTGCCCCGCAGGTTGCAGTCGGTGAAGTAGGTGTCGGACAGGAACTTCTCCACGGCCAGGGCTCCGGGCGGGCTCCGGGCGGGCTCCGGGCGGGCTCCGGGCGGGCTCCGGGCGGGCTCCGGGCGGGCTCCGGGCGGGCTCCGGGCGGGCTCCGGGCGGGCTCCGGGCGGGCTCCGGGCGGGCTCCGGGCGGGCTCCGGGCGGGCTCCGGGCGGGCTCCGGGCGGGCTCCGGGGCTCGGCCGCGCCTGCGCCGCGCCGGGCGGGGCGTGGGCTCGGCCGCTGCCATGGCCGCGATCAAGCACCGGCGGACGGCCCTGGAGCGAGTGGAGAAGTTCCTGTCCGACACCTACTTCACCGACTGCAACCTGCGGGGCAGGTGGGCGGCGGGGGGACTCTCCGGGACACCCCCGGGGCGCACCGCTGTGTCCCCTCGGGGTGGGGACGCTGCCCCGGGCGCTGCCGGCCGTGGGTGCGGGGCCTCGGGGCGCTCACGCTGAGATGACAAATCTCACACACACACTCTCCTTAGTGGGCATGGAGCGCTGCCCCGGGACTCCACGGCACAGCCCCTCAGCCCCTGCCCTCCCCTGGCCACCCGGGGCCAACAGGGCCCCTTATTCCTCAGCGAATAAATGAATTAATATTTATTCGCTGTTAATATTATTGAGGCTGATGGGTGGCGGCAGGGCGATTCAGCCGTGCTGTGCAAGCTCTCTGTACCACTCCGGGCTAGTCCGAGCGGGACTGATCTTGTTCATGTGACCGTCTCCCACCACAGGCTTTTTGGGGATCGCTGTCCCCCGGCATCGCTCTCCTGCTTCCAGACTCCGCGGCGCATCCCGTACCAGGAGGCTGTGGTGCAGGAATTCGTGCCGGCTCAAGTGGGAGAGTGTTTCGGGCCCACGTGAGTAGCAGGTTTCGGTGGTGCTGTGCCCCTGGTGGGGTCGGAGCTCGTGTCTCCGAGGTATTTGTGTGGGTGAGTGCTCACAAGCTCTCCCCGGTGAAGGCATGAGCTGATCTTCCCTGCTGAGTGCTTGGAGGTGTCTGCTCAGAAGCCCTAAGGGAGATTTCATGAGGGAAGGGACAAATTTCTTGCTGGTTTCTGCTGAGAGTTCTTGGGACCACGGTTGTGTCTCTGATGCTTCTGGGGGGGATGTGTTTGCTTGTCAAGTTTGGGAGAAGATTCTTATCCCAGCAGTGGGCAGACAAGATGCCACTGCCAGTTTCTCTGGGGTTCCAGAAGGGCAGAGGTTAAATCAGGTGTGTGTATGGACAGGCAGCATCTTTGTGTGTGAATCCTGTCAAACTCGAGGGCTGTCCCCACCCTGGTTTTTCCATGGAGGGCTCTGAGGGAGCGTGCTTTCCCTCGGGAGAAGGTCACACAGTGGACTGAGGTTGCTGCCTGCTCTTTTCCAGGTGGGAGACGTGCTGGTTTAAGGTGGAGCTGAGCATCCCCCCAGCATGGGCAGGGCGGGAAGTGCACTTCGTCTGGGAGAGCGATGGGGAGGGCATGGTGTGGCGAGATGCCCAGCCCGTCCAGGTATGGAGACACGGATCAGGGGTGTGCCAGGTGCCCTGCTGTGTACACAGGGTGACCTTTGGAACCCCTGCCATGTTCTGTGGTGATGTGTGCAGGGCTCTGTCCCTGTTCTTGTGCCAACAATTATCCCACAATGTGTGGGACCAGCCCCTCTGTCCAGCTGGATTTTGGGGTGTCTTATCCTGCCCATCCAGCCTGATGTCATGGACCTCTGCTGACACGTGCTGAATGTGCCATCTTCCTGTGCAGGGATTGACCAAAGAAGGTGAGAAGACCAGCTACATCCTGACAAGAAGCCTGAAAGAGTCAGAGCCTCACAGGTGGGTGGTCAGGCGAGCCAGAGCCCCCCAATGCTGGGGGACCTTGGTGTTGCTGGAAGCCAAGAGGCTGAGGACACACACACACACACATCCTTGTCTGTGTCCTGGTGCTTGTGACTGCTCCCTGATGGTTTCCTCTTGGTCCCCACAGCCTGACACTGTATGTGGAGCTGGCCTGCAATGGGCTCTTTGGAGCTGGCCAGGGCAGCATGATCGCCCCTCCAGACCCAGACAGGAGGGTTACCCTGAGCAAGGCTGAGCTGGTTGTCTTCAACAGAGATGTCTATGAACTGCTGGTGGATCTGGAAATACTGCTGGACATGGCTCAGGTCTGGGAGCTCCTCTTCCCTCTTTCACCTTTTCCTCACTTTCACTGCATCTTCTCCTGCTGCTGTTCTGTGACCTGAGACCTTGGAGGAGAAAATGTTTGCTGCTTCTGCTTTAGCACAGTTGACACTGTCTGGGCTTGATGATCCTTGTGGGTCCCTTCCAGCTCAGGATATTCTAGAATAGGAGAAAACTGAACTGAGAGAAGCCACAGGTGTTCTTTCATCCACTTTCTGCTCCAAAGCAGGATATGTTAACCATGGTTCCTTGGAATGGGCATATGTGGAACCTGGATTTGGAAGGCATGTGAGAAAAGGCAAAAGGCTGTGTTTGTGAAGCAGAGACATGGTGTTTACCTGTTATGACTGCCTGAGATAGAAGTTGAAAGAAGGCAGCAGGTTCTGGAGGCAGGTAACATCTGAGCTGATACAGTGGCCAGAGTCATACTCTTATCCCTCTCAACCCCAGCTCCTCGGGGAGGAAAACCAGAGGAGTTTCCAGGCACTCTACACTGCCAACCAGATGGTCAACGTGTGTGATGTTACAGACCCCTCCACCTTCCCTGCTGCACGTGAGCTGGCTGCAGCCATCTTCAGCCAGAGGAACGGCGAGAGCCAGCACACCATCCATGCCATGGGACACTGCCACATTGACTCTGGTGAGAGCAGCACAGCGCTCCCTCTCCTCTCACCTGGAGGCCAGGGTGCACTGCCCAAGGGGAGAACAGGCTGCCCTTGGGCTCCAGGCACACCTTGAGAGGAGGGAATGGGCCCTCTGTGCTGCTACATTGCTGGTTTGTCTCTGGGGCAGAGTGGGAGTGTGGGTCTGGCTGGCTGTGCCCTTTGGAGCACTGAGGGGACTGGGGATGAGGGATGAATTACAGCCTGCTGTCTTCCACCTGTTGGGCTTCACCCCTCGATTTCCCATCCCAGGAGGGGTTTCAGAGAGGTTCCAGCTCCGTGAGGAGCTTGTGTTAGGTAGTAACCATGGTGGGGCCATGCCTGTCCCTGCAGCCTGGCTGTGGCCCTATGAGGAGACCATCCGTAAGTGCGCCCGGAGCTGGGTCACCGTGGTCCATCTGATGGAGCACAATCCAGAGCTCACCTTTGCCTGCTCCCAGGTGAGGGATCTCCCTCTGGACACCTCTCCTCTGCTCGTGGCATGTTGCTTCTCCAGCGAAAGGAGATGGGAGGATGTAACTGGGTCGAGGCTGTTTTGGGTCTGGGCTCTTCAAGGAGGCAAGGGCGGTTGTTAGTTGCTATAAAGTTGTTTATTGCATGAGTACATCAGTCTTGAAGGCAGAGAGTTCAAGGTGTTAAAAGTCCATGCTAAAGTATTAAAACCCATGCTAAAAGCTTTCTGGCATAGAGTCTGAGGCAAGAGCTGCAGCTGCAACAGCTGCTCTCTGGTGTAGAGTCCCAGGCTTCGTGCAGGAACAGCAGCAGCAGCAGGGACCAGAGCCTGGTTGTCTTCTTGTTGTCATCTTCTTTCTTGTTGTCTTCTTGTTGTCATCTTCTTGTTGTTCCTTTTAATACAGGGGGACTCTTATATACAAAACCACCAATCTAAGTAAAAGCATGATTCTAAAACATTCTTTCTAAACCAATCTAAACTTAATTCTAATCTGCAAAAGTAGCATGAAAGTAGTGTCAGTTCTCACCTAAAAAACTGCGTACATAATATTGTCTTTTAACACAAATATACTGTTTTCTTACTTAAAATTTATGTGTATGAGTTTATATATTTACATTAATACTTCTATCTGTTTACACATATAGTTCTGTCTGTTCTAGAGATGCAGTCAAAGTTCTGCTGTGTTTTTGAAATGTCTGGAACTAAGTTACTGAACTTTAAACTAGGCCTTAGGGCCTTTACTAGCTAACACAGTTTCTTAAGGTACTTAAAATATATTTCTACTTTCTTAAAACTGTAACTTACACTTGCACTTACTTAAAACTTAAACCTACACTTCTGCTTCATATCTATGTGTCTTAATATATCTTAATTTCTCTAAAGGCTTTAATTCAACCCCTGCATCCATCTGTCTCTCTGAGGAGCTCAGAGAGGCTTGCATTCCAACAAGTAACGAGCCAGAAGTGTTGCAGGGAGCAGGGGCAGGGTGTGGGGAGCTGGGGCTGATCCCTGTGCCCTGGCAGGCGCAGCAGTTCCAGTGGGTGCGGAGCTGCTACCCCGGGCTCTACGCACGCATTCAGGACTTCGTGGCCAAGGGACAGTTCATTCCTGTGGGAGGCACCTGGGTGGAAATGGTGAGTAGCATGGTGAGCTACTCGTGGTGAGCTTGCCACATCCTCCTTGTGCCATCCTCTGGGACCAGGGGAGAGCAGAGCCTTTGCTGAGCCTGTCTGGTTGGGGATGGTCTCCAGGCCTAGGAACAGCAGCTGTCTGAAGGGTCCAGCCTGGCAAAAGTACAATGCTCCCAAATAATTTCCCAAGAAAGGAGCTTTGGACTCCCTAGTGTGTTCCTCCTTTTCCCCTCTGCTGAGCCCTGCTGAGGTTCTCCCGACAATCTGCCAGGTCAGGTGGGTGGGAATGGGAGTCTTACATGATCTCTCCTTCCCTGTGCCTGGCTTTCCTCATGGACTCCCTGTGCCTTCCCCAGGATGGGAACCTGCCCAGTGGGGAGTCCATGGTGAGGCAGTTTCTCCAGGGCCAGAGGTTCTTCCAGGAGCAGTTTGGCCGGATCTGCTCGGAGGTACTTGTTCTTTTCCCTCACACCTTCCTCACCCACCATCTCCTTGCACCCCTTGCTCTTTGTGAGGCTGGGCTGACCTGTGTGTCCCTCTCCCTCTGCTCCTTGCCCCAGTTCTGGCTGCCAGACACGTTTGGGTACTCAGCCCAGCTGCCCCAGCTGATGCGTGGCTCTGGGATCCAGCGCTTCCTCACGCAGAAGCTCAGCTGGAACCTGGTGAACTCCTTCCCGGTGAGCTCTGCTGCCTTCTCCCCAGGGGATGGACTGTGGGTGCTGGAGTCTTCTGTAGGGCTCGACCTGTTGGTTCCACAGCTCTTCAGTTTAGCTAACACAGGCTCTGCTTCCATAAGCCACTAGGTTTTGGTGGCAGTGATGTCCTGTCAGGCTGTAGGAGAGAGGAAGGATGTGATTAGAGATCCCAGCCAGGCCCCTGGCCTAGATATTCCTTCTGCTTTCAGACAGGAAGCTGTGAGTTTTGTGCAGGTCCAACAGACAGCAAATCCAGCCCCTGCCCTTGTGGCATTCCCTGTTCTTGTCCTCTCCTTGAACTGATCCATCAGGGCATCCTGCACCTCCCTGGAGAGAAAGTGAAGGCCCACTTTGAACCCTGAAGAGGCTCTGACATGCCCTTGTGCACCACATTTTCCTTTCTCTCCCCTCCAGCACCACACCTTTTTCTGGGAAGGCATTGACGGTTCCCAGGTCCTGACCCATTTCCCCCCTGGTGATTCCTATGGGATGCAGGGGCGAGTGGCAGAGGTGAGTGAGGTTCCAGCCCTGCATGAGAAGGGCAATGCCTGAGGCCAGCTGTGGGGCTGCTGGGAGAGGGCCCTGCCTGGGAGGGGAGCAGGATATCTGGCAGCATTGTTGGACAAAGGCTGTTGGGGTGCCTGACTCCAAGATGTGCCCATGCCTGATTTAGGCACTTTGGGCTGGGGAAGAAGAGCAAGACTGGGCTTTGCACCCTAAAGACTGACCTGGCTTTCTTGTATGGAGCTGTGGGAGCTGGGGCTGGGTGCCAGGGGATTACAGCTGCCCAAAAATCCTTCCAGATGCTGAAAACAGTGAAGAACAACAAGGACAAAGGCCGTGTGAACCACAGCGCGTTCCTCTTCGGCTTTGGGGATGGAGGAGGGGGCCCCACGCAGAAGATGCTGGACAGGATGAAAAGAATGAGAGACACAGATGGGCTGCCCAGGTGAGAGGAGAGCTCCCACCCTCTCTCCTGGCAGGGGCATTTGCTTTGAGCCAGGTCTGGCCTTCAGCAGTGCCAAAAGAAAGGGAGAAGGGCAGGGAGATAGGCAAGCAGAAGGCTGGGGAGGATTTTCAGGGCATGGAATCTCTCCATCATCAAGAGCTATAAGAACAGGTCCACAGGTCCATGGACTGCTTGTGACCCCCTCAGGAGAGCTGTGGGTGAATGGCCAGCACAGCAGCTGTGCCTGGGGAATGTCACAGGAGAAGCGTAGGAGAAGGGAGAGTGGAATACTTTGTATGGTTGTGTTGCAGATGCACCATTAGCCATGTCAGGCTTCTCCCCAGCTCATCACTGTCTCTGTGTCTGTCCCACAGGGTGCAGATCTCCACTCCTGACCAGCTCTTTTCTGTCTTGGAGAAGGAATCATCCCAGCTGTGCACCTGGGTGGGAGAGCTCTTCCTCGAGCTGCACAATGGCACCTACACCACACAGGCCCAGGTCAGGATCCCATCCCAGGCAAGGGGGCCAAGCAAACTCACAACACCTGCAAGCAGCCAACCCTCCTGCACTGGAGCTGGGATTCTGCTGCTGGTGTGAGAGATCCACTCCCAGCTGCCCATCTCCTGAGCATCTTCCTTCTGTCCTCAACTGGCACCAGATAAAGAAGGGCAACCGGGAATGTGAGCGGATTCTGCATGACGTGGAAGTGCTCAGCAGCCTGGCTGTGGCTCAGGACACAGCGTTCCAGTATCCTGCCAGCCAGCTCCAGCAGCTCTGGAGGTGAGGGAGGGTAGGAGCACTGCTGGTGCTGGGGCAGAGTTCAGTGCTGCAGCGTTGTGTGTGCACAGCCCCTGCCATAAACTGAGCAGGAATCTGCCTGGAAAGAATTTGCTGCTTTGCTTGATTCTTCTGCTGAAAGATAACTCCAAACCCTCACTGCTCTGCTGTCTGGAAGCTTCATTTCCTACCGAAGCTTCTTCCTCCCCAGTTCTGGCTTGTTTGATCTTGTGCAACAAGGTATCTTGTAGCCCTGAGGGGTAAAAACAAATAGCTCTTACTGCCCCTGGTTGTGGTTTACTGACAGCTGACAGGACCTAACATGAAGGGATTTAAAGGATGCTGTGGAAAAAATCCTTTTCTCTCAAGTGTTGGGTAATGGGGGAATAAGGAACAGTTATTAAGTTTGTCTTGCAAACAGGGCTCTTGTTTGAGAGAAGAGCTTGTTCTAAGCCAACACAAATCCGGTGCTCTCTGCCACTTTCTTCCCTGATTTCTGCTCTCTGTTTTAGGTTACTGCTGCTCAACCAGTTCCACGATGTCCTGCCAGGCAGCTGCATCCAGCTGGTGGTTGAGGATGCCCTGCAATACTACACAGGTGAGCAGGGAATTTGACTAGGAGGGCACTCACCTGTGGGAGCAGCTCCTGCCTGGTGGGGCTGGGGAGATTCCAGCCCTGGGCTGCCAGCAGCTCAGCAGGCATGTCTGAAATAGTGTTAGATTAGCAGGGCAGCCAAGGGATTGAGAACCATCCCAATTTATTGGCTTTTCTGCTTGCTGCTGGCACGCCAGGATAGACTCCCAGCAAGGTTTGTTTCTGCCTGCCCAGGGGTGCTTGCAGGGGCTTCAGTAACCAGAATTTTCCAGCTGAGCTGGCACAGCTCATTGTAATCTTGTAACAACAAAGTTCAGAATAATTATACACTTGAGTCACTAATAGATAATAATAATTAATGATAATTAGCAATTGTAGCTTGGAAGGAGATAAAGTGTGTGTACATTTGCACGGGGAGTGCCAGAAGCTCTCTCAGAGCCAACTCAGGCCCTTCTATTGCCCAGAGATCCGCAGGGCTGGTGCTCAGCTGCAGGAGGAGGCTGTGCAGTCCCTGTGCAGGGATCTGCTGCAGCCCCAGGCCTGCAGCACCCACAGCACCCTCGTGTTGAACACCTTGTCCTGGGAACGCACCGAGGTGATCGCCAGGCCTGGGCCGGACGGAGCAGAGACTTTGGGTATGTCTGACCTGGCAGTAACTCTTGTATCTGAGTTCCTAACAGGGAAATACTCTGCCTTTCCCTCCCCTGGGGAGGGTTTTATTGACTGTTCAATTTGTTCTTTGGACAACTTGAAAGGGGATGAAGTCCTCTGAAGCATGCATGAGGAAGAGGAGGGTATGGGAGGAGGCAGTAGATCTGACATGACAGCAGCAGGGCAGCAGTGGTGTCACTTAGGGTTCAGTCTGGGATGAGTGTTGGAGCAGAACCTCTTTGCTTTCCAGCTCTGGTGACAGTCCCCAGCATGGGCTATGCCCTAGTGCAGGAGCCATTTGTGCCTCCTCAGCCTGTGGCAGTGAGGAAACAGGTAAGCACAAGGCAGATTTCCTCGGGTCTGTGTTCCCCACATCAGAGGCTGTTTGAGGAGAAATCAGGGTTAGGGTTGAAAGGAGGAGAAATCTAAGGAATGCACATGTTAAATTTGCATTGGAGGCACTCAGTTCCCACAGGTGTGGCCTGTGACACCTGTTTCTGGCCTTTTCCCAAGGAGGATGGCTCCATTACCATGGACAATGGGGTAATTGCTGTCTGCCTGGACACGATGGGGCGCCTGACCTCGCTTCAGCTGCTGGACTCAGGGAGGTCTGTGTCACCCAGTTCCTGGCCCTGAGCTCCTTAAACCTCTCCCAGGACTTCTCACTGTGCACCTTTCTCCACTGCCAGTCCTTCTGATGCTGCTGTTCCCCTGTTCCACTTTCTTTCAGAGAATCAGTCCCAGATGGCTGCTATGCCAACCAGTTTGCACTCTTTGATGATGTTCCCCTCTACTGGGATGCCTGGGATGTGATGGATTATCACTTGGAAACTAGGTAGAGGAGCAGTGCATGCAGCACTTGGATTTTGGGTTTGCCCTGAGATTCCTGCCTCCCTGTCAGTCCTAGCTGTAAGAGAGCATTCACTCTGCAGTAATGAGTGCCTGCTGCATTGGGATTTGGATCTACCAGGCTGAGACTATCTCTGCCTTCATTCCTTTCTCTAGGAAGCCAGTGACCACACTGCTGAAGCCTCTGGAAATCACCCTGGCTGGGGGCCTGCGGGGAAGCGTGAGCTTCTCCCTGCAGGTGGGGAAAAGCAGCACCTTAACCCAGGAGATCATCCTGGATGCCATGTGCCCCTACCTCCGCTTCCTGACCCAGGTTTGGCCCGTGGCTGCTGTGTGACACTGACATCCTGTGCAGCTGGGAGCTGGGGAGCTGAAGCTTGGGCCTGAATTATATCCCCCCTCCCTGTATTCTTCCCTGGAGTCCCCTGCTGCCTGTCCTCCTCTGCAGCAAGCAGCCCAAGGCTGGAGTCCCGAGGGCCAAGGGTGGAGGTGGGACCCACCAGTCCATCCGTGTTGAGACTCTGTTGTGTTTTTGTTGTAGCTGGCACGCACTGGCTGCTGCACACCGGGACATGAGAAGTGCAGTCTCTGCCTGCCAGTCCCCCATGGTGACATCCTTCTGCTGCCACGTTTAGGTGGAGTGGAAGGAGGCTCACAAGTTCCTGAAGGTGGAGTTCCCCGTGCAGGTGCGGAGCACAAACGCCACCTATGAGATCCAGTTTGGCCACCTGCAGCGGCCGACGCACTGGAACACGTCCTGGGACTGGGCTCGCTTCGAGGTGAGAGGGAGCTGCTCTGGGTGCTCCTGCTCCAGGCAGTGCCTCGTGTGCTGAACACATCCCTCGGTGCCTCTGCAGGTGTGGGCTCACAAGTGGCTGGATCTCTCTGAGCACGGCTTTGGGGTGGCTCTGCTGAACGACTGCAAGTACGGAGCATCGGCCCACAGGAACGTCCTCAGCCTCTCCCTGTGAGTGAGGGATGGGTGACAGGGGCTGCTGTGCCACTCTGCCTTCTGAGGTGTCCCTTGGAAGTCAAGGCAACACCTGCTCCTAAATGACCTCAGTTAGAACAAGGAAATAGTCTGGTGGGTGGCTGTTTTCTGAGAATTTGGCTGACTTACATTATGTTAGTCAGTTAGAACTAATTCCTGTGAACTGTGCTCAAAGATAATTGAGGAAAGATCAGACTCATATTTGTAGCAGGTAGCTTTTCTGTTGCTAACCAGAAAGGGAGGCTTAAGGAGAGGAAAGGAACAGGAGTGTTAATGTTACGGGTGCATACAAAGCTAAAACAAACTGTCTTATTTCAGTTTGACTCCATCAGCTGCAATTTTCACAGTATGATACCCCAGTTTTTTAGCTTCTGGGACTGTCCAGGGTCTGTTTGCTGCTGCATATTTGCTTACACGTCAGAGTCCAGCCTTGAGGTAGCACAGGAAGCAGCTGTCTTGTCACAGTGCTCTGGGTGACACTGGGTGCTGTCAAGGCACTGGTCTCACTCACCTCATGTTGCCTTAGGCTGAGAGCACCCAAGTCCCCTGATGCCACGGCAGACATTGGGCACCACCAGTTCACCTACGCTGTGATGCCTCACAGGGGTGAGTGACCTGTGGGGACATGCAGGGTGGCAGCTGCTCCGGGGAGCCTTGGGGTGAGCGTGCCTCTGGCTGTGTGTGTACAGAGGCTGACCAGAGAGAGGTTCTTGTGCTGCAGGCTCCTTCCAGGAGGCTGGTGTGATTCAGCAAGCCTACAACTTGAATTTCCCCCTCCACGTGGTCCCAGCCAGCCGTGCCCAGTGCCCAGCCTGGAGTGCCTTCTCTGTCAGCTCACCTGCCATCGTGCTGGAGGCTGTCAAGCAGGCAGGTGCTGGGGTAGAGGACGGGAGGCAGAGGGGCTCAGGAGCTGTTGTTGAGCAGGGTTTGCTCTTTCACCCACACCGAGTGGTGGTCAGGCTCAGCTGGGCACAGCAGCCTGTGTTAGAGGGGCTGTGCCTGTCTCATCTGTCTGAACTCATCTGTCTAAACTCTCCCCAAGGCTGAGGACAGAGCTGAGGCTGTGGTGGTTCGTCTCTACGAGGCCCACGGCAGCACAGTCACCGCCTGGCTCCAGACCTCCCTCCCCGTGAAGGAGGCCATGCTGTGAGTGCATGCAGAAGGGCTGGGGGTGGGTGGGGATGGAGATCAGTCCTTCAGCCTTGTGCTTTGCCCCCAGCTGTGACCTCCTGGAGCGTCCCCTTGCGCAGGGCCACCTGCCCCTGGAGCAGCAGGGCCTGAGGCTTTCCTTCACACCCTTCCGTGTGCTCTCCGTGCTCCTGGTCTGGAGCCACTGACACCAGACATTGCCCCTTGCTGGTGCTGCAGCCACCTGGACCAGCCCTGGGAGCTCAAATCACAGACTGAGCTGTTCCCCATCCCAAGAGTTGTGCAAGGCAGCAGTTCCAGGGAAGGGCACTGTCCCCACATCCTGCACCCAAGTGTTGGAGAGCAGCGCTTGAATAACCCTGCTCCTCAGGGAAGGAGGACAGCTGCCCACTGCCCGACCAGGGCAGGTGGTCTTGAGCGAGTTCTGAGCTCATTTAAGTGTGGACAAAGGTGCAGACAGGCTGGTGCCCCCTGCTCCTGCTGTAGAGGTTTGGGGACCAGCAGCTTCTACAGTGACTGCTGTGTCACAGCCTTCATCTTGTCCAGCAGTGTGTAAAAACACACTCCACTCCTTCCCTTATCCCCCTGCCTGCCCCTTGCACTGCCCTTGCAGAAGAGGAAACAAAAAAAAAAATCAAGAGAATTACATAAAAACAAGCTCCAGCCTGTTTTCTTAACCTGTTTCCAGGTAACTGCACTGATCTGCCTCCTCCCAGGTGTTTGTTGTAGTTGCTCTTTTAGTGTCTGCCTGAGCAGGACCTCACTTCTGGCACTGGGGAGGCTGAACTTACCTTTATTGTGGGGGGATGAGGCAGAGGGGAAGTCTGCTCCAGCCCCTGTGGAGAAGAGGCTGGACACTGAGGGATTTATCCTTTGCATAAAAAGGCATGCACGGTGATTTCTACACAAAATACTTTATTAGTCAGCTAAAAACAGTGATTTGATCAGCAGCCAGAAAGGGAGGAGGGAGAGGGAAGAGTCAGAGTCCACTACAACACGTGGACCTGGCCCTTTTTCCCCTGAAATGCCTGTGGACAGCAGGAAAAAGCCCCATCACCAGGCTCAGCTTCTCCCTCCCACACTGGCACGATGCCACAGCAGCAAATAAGTGTGAGCACAGGTAGGGAGCAGCTCCTTTTTCACTAGCACTAACCCTGGTCCGTGGCCAGGCCCTGCCTGAGCTCCTCTTGGCCCCTAAAATGCCCCTCAGGAGGTGGCAGCAGGTGACACTCACACAGCAGGGGCTGCACCTGGAGAACAAAGAGGGAAATGAGGAGTCAGAGGGCAAGGGGGTATCCAGCTCTGCCCCATGGGCTCCTCTCGTGCCCCTCCATCCCTTTACCACCAGGGAGCTCTCCCAGAGCCCCCAGGGGTGCCCAAAGCCACAGGCACTGCCAGGCTCACCTGTGCCCCTGCGAGCGGATGTGCGGCGGCTTCTCCTGGCACTCTGAGGCACCTCAGGCGAGGCTGGGGCAGCACTCACTGTCCTCCTCCCACGAGCACGTCCCTTCCTTGGCCTGGCAGCCTGCTCTTCCTGCTCTTCCTTCACTTCCTGCTCTTCCTTCACTTCCTGCTCCTCCTTCACTTCCTTCTCTTCCTTCTCTTCCTGCTCCTCCAGCCTCGGGGGTTTTGCTGCAGCCCTGCGGCGCTGCTTCGGGGCACGGGGGCTGACCTGGGTGGGTGTCAGAGCTGGAGATTACCAAGGAGTGAAACTCCATGTGGGATCATCACCATGAACAGGGCAGGGGCAGCAGGACAGCCAGGCACAGCCACAAAGCTGCTCACCTTGGGGCTCGGTGTCTCAGGCTCTGCCTTCAGCTGAGGGCTCTTCTTGCGGGGCGCCTTGCGGGGTCTCTGCCCTGCACCAGAGGATGTGGGGTGAGGAGAGAATGAGGCAGAACCTGCACCCCAAGGGACAGCCCATGGCACAGTGACCTTGCAGGGATGCTGTTCTAGGTGAGGATGAAAAAACAGCTGCACCCAGGTGGGTTTGGATGCTGGTAAGAAGCTTTGGGGACAAATGGCTTCTGTCCCCTGATGCCAATGACTGTCACAGGTCTGTCAGCACCCCAGAGAGAATGGCTTGGCTCCTGCCTGTGCCCCTGTGCTGCACAGCAAGAACAGGGTTTCCTAGGAGCCCTCCTGGAGCAAGAGTGGGTCCCACAGGAAGGGGAGAGGAAACTCACCTTTGGGAGCCATGGGGCCAGGCTCTCCCTGTAAGGAAGGGACAGAGCATTGGCTGGGGTGCAGTCATTCTGCAGGCAGCAGCAGCAGAATCCCTGCCCCTTCTCCATCCTCCAGCCACTGCAGTGATAGGGAAACAGCCACATTTCCCTGGGAAGACAGGGGAGTTGGGCTTGCTCTGCCTGCCCTTTGCCTTGGGGACTCTGCCATCATTCCCTGTACCTGCAAGGCCCCAAACACAGGGCCCAGGAGGAAGAACAGGGCTGCCAGAGCACCCAAACACCCCCTCTTCCCTCCATCTGCTGCAGATTGCTCACCATCCATTAGCTGGCTGCCCACCACAAAGGAGGTCCTTGTCACCCCCATGCCCAGGAGCTGGATGGAGAGGGAAACCCCCAGCCACACAGAGTAATGGGAGTCTCAGCAAGCAGAAAACAGGCCAATGTCCCCTTGGAGGAGTGGTTTGGGCACTCCCCATCTCCAGGCTCCTACCTGGAACCATATGGTCCTGCCACTGCGGTCCCGCAGGGAGCTCATGCCAGGCACCAAGTAACACTGCAGCCAGTTCTTAAAGCTGGAGTAATTATCCGGGTGCTCGGGGTCCAGGAGCTGCTTCTCTGGGAGGGGAGACAGGGAAAGGACAGAATCAGAGCAGAAGCTGTGATCACCATGTCAGGGTGGCCCCCAAACCTCCTGATGCTGAGAATGCAGAGCCCTGGCCTCCCTGCCAGCCCCACTCCCTCACCTGCCATGATCACCTCCATGGGCACGCTGTGGCACAGCTCCAGCAGATCTGGGTTCTCCTGCCTCAGCTTCACCTTCTTGCTCAGCGTCATGGAAGGATCCTGCAGGCATGGAGAAGGGCAGAGAAGTCACCTGCCAGCTACCTCTGCTTCCTCAGCTTCTCTCCTCCCGTCCTCTTCCCCATCTCCTGCCCTCCAGAGGATGAGCTCTCCACACATGACAGCCCTGAGCTCACCACACAGTAGCCTTCCAACTTAGCTACAACGCCATGAAAGAGGGCTAACACACAAAAACACCAGCAGCAGGTCATGTAGGGTAGTTTTCAGGCTTAAAATAGCCACTTCCTCTCCCCTGAGGCCACAAGATCAGCCTTGGGCTTTACTGCAGCCTTCCCCTTGGAGATTTTAAGCTTGCAAGGTGCTTGTTTCCCTCACCTCTTCCTCTCCACCCACCCCAAAAACACTTGCAGACTTCCTTAGGGCAGGAGACTGGCAGAGCTCATCACGAAGGGCCACGGGCAACCAAACCCCTGCCTTTGGCATCTGTCTGGAAACCTGCTGCTTTCTGAGCCTGTGAAAGCACCTGGTACTCCCCACCTTCTTCCTCCTCTCCTGTTCCCGCTCCTTCAGGGCCTCCAGCACGGTCCGAGCTTTTTCAAAGGGAGGGATCTTCAACCTGAGAGTTACAGAGCAGCCTGAAGCCTTGGTTCTGCCACTTCCAGTGTCTGCCAGGTGAGGAGGCACGGCGGCTTAGCCAAGGAGCTGGCAAGCTCCAGCAAACCCTTAGAGCCTAAACCTCCTTCTGTGGCAGGTCAGCGGGTGCTCAGCTTCTACTACTATTGCTAATATTGTTTTCTTCAACAGAAGGAAACAATAAGCAACAGTAGTAGAAGCTGCTGTTGTCCATAACAATCTATTATTTTGAGGGACACATTTTCATGATAGGTTTCAATGTCTAGTTGGTATATTTCATTTCAAGTCCACATTTTAGGAAAAATGCATTCCCCTCAACTCCCACCCACTTCTGTACCCCTCTACTGCAGTTTCCTGGTTCTTTGCCCTGAAGGCTCTTTCTAACTCTAGCTACATTTTACTTCCTACACTCGGGAGTGGGAAACTTAGTCCCTCTCACACAACTACAGCATGACATAGAGTTGAGGCATGCTTTAATTAAAAGACAAGCGTGGTAAACAAATTTTCATAAGGAGCAGATCGTCTAATAGAACTTACACAGTTTCTATGAATTAGACTATAAACCCCAAAACTACATAACTATGTAGTGGGTGCTCAACCCAACTTACCTGTACAGGATCTCAGCACGCAGGTAATTCCCAATTCCATTGAAATACTTCTGTTTTAAGAGGACCTCACAGATGGGCTTGTCAAAAGCCCTGTCCTCCAAGTTCTTCAGCACATTCTCCCTGCAAGCGAGCACGGGACATCAAGAAGAGTCACCTGGACATGTCTGTGCAGGAAAAGGGACCAAACCTGAGCAGGAGGCATTCCTGGGGGCGCTCACCTGAACGCCTGGTACTCGGACACGACGCAGGGCCCGCGCTCCGGCTGCCAGGCGTCCCCCAGGCGCCAGGACCCGAAGCGCCGGGGGTCGACGAAGCAGAGGGCGCGGGGGGGGCTCTCCCGGGTCAGGAAGCGCAGGTGGGCATGGCGGGGCAGCTCGGCGGCGGGGCACAGCCGGAACGAGCCCGACATGCCGAAGCGGAACACCAGGTCCTGCGCGGGGGGCCCGGCGGCGGGGTCCAGCGCGCTCAGCGTCAACCGCAACTCCTTGCCCCGGGCGATGGCCGAGATGCCGTAAGCCTCGCTGCGGAAGGGCACCTCGGGGCCGCGGCCCACGGCCGAGCGCTCCACGCCGCCCGCGAACACCAGCGCCCCGCAGGCCCCGTTGATGAAGCGCCCGGCCAGGTGCAGCTCCGGGCACTCGGGCATGGTGGCGGCCGCACGGCTCGGCCCGAGCCCGCCGCCACCGCCGGCGGCACGGCCCGCCCCCATTGGCTGCGCGGGGCGCAGGGCGCGCTCCCATTGGCTGCGGCGCGGGCGGCGCGCTCTCCCATTGGCCGCGCGCTGATCCCGGAGGTCGGTGGCGCCCTGCCGGGGCGGTCCCGCCGCGGGTGGAGGTTGCACAACGCGGGGCGACACAGCGGGACACGGCTCAGCTTTGTCACCAAGACTTTATTGGAGCTGCCCCGAGGAGCCCCGGGAGCCCCGAGGGATGGGAAACGTCCTCCAAGCACCAATCTAGACCCCCAGCTCAGTGTCGCAGCCTCCCGCCGTGGCCGGGCTCCTTTCCTGGCTCCTCAGAGAAGGGTGTTCATCAGGGCCTGGGCCTGCTTCAGCTCTGCAGAGAGATGTGGAGCTGTGGGGGAGCTGCTGGTACTGCGGCATTCCTTCCAGCATCCCATTTCCAGCGTACCTCCCACAGCAATTCCCCCCGCAGAATCCCCCACAGAGGCCCCTACTGCCACCCCTCATAGTGCCTCACCTGCCAGCAGCACCCAGAACTTGTTGGCCGAGAGCGTCACAGGAACAGCCGTCATCTTCTCACACTCTCTGTCCCGCATGTTGAAGGTGAGGTGCACCACGGGCTCATTGACCTCCTGCAGCTCGCTGGAGCTGAGGGTGTAATCCACCCGCCAGCGCACCGAGCCCAGCTGGCTCACTAGGGTGGGCAGTGGGACAGTGTCAGCACCCCGGCTCTCTCCAGCAGGGTGACCCCCACATTCCCAGTGAGCCTCAGAACCCACTCACATCGCAGGCTGCAGGCCCTGAGCCTGTCCTGGAGGGGGCTCTGCTTCTCTTCATAGGAACGGCACAACCCGCTGGCATGCTCTGCTCGTCAGGGGACACAAGAGAAGAGCCCCTCTGCTCCCACCAGACCTGCAGCTGCCAAACCCCACCAAAGCACCCCAGGGACCGACGGCACAGAAGGGAGGTGATGGAGGACAGCACAGCAGCCAGCCTGCCCTCCATCTGGGTGGGAACTGCCAGCAGCATCCCACCAAGTCTGGCTCATGGTGCCACCCCGAGGGTTTCCCCTACCTTTGGGCAGTCCCAGCTGCTGCAGCTCGCTTGACAGAGACTCACTGTCTACATTGTGCTTGGCTGCACTGGAGAGGATGAAGCCGAGGACAGCAATGGTCGCCTTCACATCCCCTGACTCTGCAGACAGGAGGGAGGGCGAGCTCTGTCACCTTGGGAAGGCATCCTCAGATCCATTGCTGCCCATCCCTGGAGCATGGCTCCATCGGGGGATCCTGGTAAGGACAGCAGTGCTCACCTAACTTTGCATCTGAGGTCAGCTTCAGGATCTTGTCATACTGTGGGAGAGCAGAGTATCACGGTAAGCACCAGCTAACACACTCACTACAAGTGTTAACACTGACAATTCTTACCTAAGCATTAATACTAATAACACTATGCATATTAGTACTACTAGTAGAGGCCGGTAGCGTTCTTAATGCTGAGGCTTACATGAAGAACACGAGATTAACGTTGCTGATTATGCCATTGTAGCGTTGAAACACTTTGCCTCCACTGCGGTAGCGCACACTTACCTCGATGGGCTCCCCCAGCAGGTCCCGCAGCACCTGGGCGCAGATCAGCTTCAGCTTCACCGAGGACTGCGGGGGAGAAGAGGGGTGAGCGGAGGGCCCGCAGCAGGCGGGGAGCAGGCAGGGGACACGGGGGACACTTAACACTTAACTATTTTGGCCAGGGTGCTGATCTCGGCCAGCACCCAGTCGGGGCAGTCCAGGTCCCCGCAGAAGCGGAACCGCTGCGGGAGAACAGGCGGTCAGAGCCGGCAGGGGGCTCCGCATGCCCTCCCCGCTCCCCGCCGCCGAACCCCTCCCCACCATGTTGCCGCCGCTCCCTACGGCAAAGTCGCCTTTGAGACCCGGAACCACTCCCGGGCCGCTGCCCACTACGCCCCTCCCCGCCCCCTGCCCCGGTGGGGCGCTCCGGTCGGGGCTCTGCGGGGCCTTTTAGCCGGGATCCGTGCAGGAGAGCGGCCGGAGGAGGGGACAGGGGACGGGGGTCCCAGAGCGGCACCCGAGCCGCCCCCCGGCCCGTCCAGCAGCGCGGGCTCCGCCCCACCGGGCACCTCGCGCTCCCACGGGCCGCGACTCACAGCGCTCCGCCCGCCAATCCCGGCCCTGTCCAATCACAGCTGCCAACCCCGGCCCGCCTTTCTCCGCTCTGCCCAATCACAGCCGCCCTTTCTGTCCGGCCGCGGTCCCGCCCTGCTCAGCCCGTGCAGGCGCAGTCCCGCCCAGTCCGGCCCCTCAGACCGCCCTGAGGGGAGCGGAGGCACCGCCTCAGCCCCGCACTCGCGTTCGCACCCGCAGCCACAGGACCGGAGCGGAAATGTTGCGTTCGGAGCTCGGGCTGAAGCTTCACAGGCCTCGACCTGAAATAAAGATCCTGTTCTGGTGCACGAGCAGCTCCACCTGGCTGCAGGGGGAGGAGGCAGAGCTGGCAGCGAAATAAAGGCTTGTGAGAGTGGAGCTGGAAGCACTGCAGATCTCATTGAGGTGCTTATAAAAGGGCCCCACTGCTGGGCTTCCTGCTGTACCCACCCGAGAGCCTGGGCACCAGGCTGCAGCCCCTGGACACCCAGAAGAGCAAGGACAGCCTGATAAGTTTGGGCCATCCCCCAGCTGCCTGTTCCTAGAAGCAAGTTGTCCCTCTGCCCAGGGCCAGAAGAAGGTGCTGGAGGTCCCCAGCCTCAGCCTGGACCCCTGGCCCAAGCTCCAGCCACCTGACACCAGCCCAGTGATCCAGGAGAGGTCAGCAATGTGCTACCCACCCACCCCCTACCCACTGTCACCCCACAGACCCAGCCCCCTCTACCACCCCCCAGCTCCCACTGTGGGAGAGCCCAGGGCCCTGCCCAGCTTTGGCTACGTGGGAAGCAGGGAGCCCTTTCCCAGCACCTACCTCAAGCCCCAGGAGCCCAGGAGTTACTTTCCCAGCCCCTTGGAGCCCTGCGTGCCGAGGACAGCGGGTGCCAGGCTGGGGGTGGCACTCAGGGATGCTGAGGCAGCCAGGGATGCCGAGCTGCCCAGGAACAGCGGGTACCCAGGGCTTGCCCTCAGCCCGGGCGATGCATCCGTGTTCCACGGCTCCTTTCCCGGCACGGAGCCGGGCTGTGAGCAGCACAGGGCGGGCAGCCCGCAGTGGGGAGCAGCACCGAGGCACAGCAGCGCTTTCCAGCCTGTCTGCGCCCCAGAGAAGCTTTCTGGGGGCTCTGCTGGGCTCACTGAGACATTTCCTGAGAGAGGAGGGAGCTGGGAGAAACCCAGGCAAGGGGACACCCCTGTGTCACTTGCGTGCTGGAGACAGGAACACGACAAGCATATGCTATGCTTGGGCAGCAACAGCCAAGGTTTATTGTCTGACAGGTCTTTTTATGGGGGTTTCAGATCCACCCCTGTCCTGGTTTATGGCAAATTTGGGAGGAAACCTCCATAGGGGGCCCCTCCAGAAAGCAAACCCACACAGCCCCTTCCCCCTGACTGCTTTGGGAAGGATTCCTTGGAGAGAAGTGGAAAGAACCTGTTTATTTAACAGGCACAGCATCCCCCAGCACATAAAATGAACAATACCAGATGACAACACTCTTTCACCACTCTGAAAAAGATGACAAATTCAGAAAGTGTCTCTTGGGAGTGGTCTCTCTGTTATCAGTCCCTCTGGTGCTGGGGCAGCTGCTGCAGCCACAAGGTGCAAACTCTCGGTGTTTCCCAGGTCCCAGTCTGGAGCAGGTTTGAGTGGTTCCAAAAAAGGGAAAGGAAAAACAGTCCAGGGAAAATTCGGAGTGCCTAGCTAAACTAACTAATGAGTAGAAGTAAAAAGCAAGAGCAAAAAAGCAGGAGCAAAAAAAACAGGAGCAAAAAGCAGGAGCAAGAGCAAAAGTAAGAGCAAAAGCAAAAAGCAAAAGCACTACTCTGTACTGCCCTGTCTCTGTGTCCTGCTGACTGTGGGGGGCTGAGCAGTCTGATAACAAAACAAAACTTCACTTTTCAGAGCCAGTCTTGAAGGCACAGAACGTGATATCCAGCATAAACAGAACACACAACTGGGGACACAAGCATCATAACATCACCCTAGGACATGCACTCAGATAAATGTGATTGGCTAAAGATCTTAACTCTGCCCAGCTCACTGGGCAATGTTAGGAGTGTATCCATGATCCAAAGGGATTGGCTGGGATCCCTGTGGTAGCTATGGGTGGTCTGTAGCTGCACAGATAATTTGGCATAACAGACACAACTCAACCAGCCTAGGTCTTAGGTGGTAGAAGTAATCAAGTCCCCAGGTATGAGATTGATAGGCTGGGTTCAAGCTCAAACAAGGGGACCCCAGGCAATCCCTCTGAACAGTGAATGCACCCATATCACTGGCCAGTGAGCTGGGCAGAGTTATGACCTTTATCCACTCGTGTCTGTAAGAGCAGGACATTCAAAGCCCCTATGAAAGGGGGTGCCCTTCAGTAGATGTTGGCTGCTGCTGCATGAACCTCAGTGTGTGTATGTTACATTCCTGTCTCCACCATCAGTGACAGTCCCCTGTTTGAACTTAAATCCAACCTATCACTGGGGACTTGTTTACTTCTCTCTTCTAACGAGCTAGGCTGGCTGAGTTGGTGTCTGTTAGGCCAAATTTTCTGTGCAGCTCTAGGCCAGCTGTAGCTGTCACAGCTCCCCCTTTCTGTTCTAAAAAATGCATTTTCTCTGTCATCCCTCTGCAAGGGCCCGTTGCAAACAGGATGACAGGACCTCATGGTAGCACAGATGATTCTGCCCAACTCAACAAGCCCAGCCTCTCTCAGCCAGGGATGTATCCCCTGTACCATTGAAGTTGTAACATTCATTCCCAGGAGCTGTCAGGTGGGGATCACCAACAATTACAAACTTTCAAATTGGCATGCCAGGGGCATGGGAGGTTACAAACTTATAACTTGACTCTATGAACTGGAAACATTAGAACCATGAGAAGGTAACATGGAAAACAACTTGCCAAGTTCAGGTTTTGACTCTTAAATAGATAAAATACTCAAGACCTCATATTATAAAATCTTTGTGTCGTTTGAATAGATAAAATCCTTGAACAGTCACTTCAGAAGGTCCCAAATCTCCATGTAAGAGGTGTAGAAGTTGTTAAAATCGCTGGTCCACGATATCTGCTGAGGGACCAGCAGGAGGGTGCTGTCTCTGGTCCCCAGCAGGACGTAGGGCAGACACACCTGGCTGGTGTCCATCCTGTTCTGGTGTCTGTGGAATTGCACTCATACCCACATCCCCATGGAATGGGGGCCCATGGGCCTTCGCTCCTGTTTGTGATAATGTTTTTTGTCATTGGTTTAGGTCATTTGGCATCACCTGACAATTGTAATGATAGGAAATGGTTTAAGATTAATGGGTTTTGGGGTTGCTCTGGTCCTGTTAAGTGGTTTAGTGTGTAAACAGCTTTTGCTACTCTGCTCTGTGGGTATTTTCACTTCCATGAGATGAACTGCACAGTGGAACTTGCATTGCATTGTGCAACTTTTCAGTCCAAGAGTCCTTAATCTCTGGAGCCATCAGGATAATGGATTTAAAGCATTTTCTACATGATTAAATGTTGTAGCAGGCAGAGGTGGTAGAGTGCTGTGACCTTCCCAGAGAAGCATCTTTAAAAACACATCCTGGGTACACAGGCACATTGCGCTCTCGTCCAGTGATTTCAGCTCTTGGGTGATTTCAGCCACGAGCAACGCAGAAGGAAAGGAGAGAGTCCTTGTATGGTGTTCCACAGAGGGTCTTTATTGAGCTCCTACCTCCAAGGGGTCCAGGGATTAAGAACTCTCCCAGAAAACAAGAGCAGGGGTTTATAAAGGGATAGTGAGGGGCAGGGCAGAACATCAGAACAAATGAGATGAGGGCACAGGGGTGGAACAAAGAGGAAGAACCAATGGGATACATAGAACCAACATGCAGCAGCAATGCATTCTGAGGGAAGCTTTTTTCCTCACCCTGACTAGGGAGGCTGTTGCTTAAGGGTTGTCCCTCCAAGGGAGTATGGTAAGCTTCTCAGTTTACCAGCCTCCACAATTAAACATGTGAAGGAAAAGTCTTGAAGTTTCTGTAATTTACTATACAAAACTTATACAAAATAACTATACAAAAACCTTTAAAGATCTAATGCAAAGATTAGCTTCTAAGTGTAAAAAAATAAATCTCCTTAAATTAAACATGAAGGGGAAAGGAAATACAGACTGATTTATGTTCTCCAAAAGGAAGGTGTCAGAATGCCCTTTGGTAATGGAATTTCCTCTGCCTGTAGACATTTCTGCACAAAAGTCTTCAAACGTGACAAACAGCCCATCTGGCCCGAGCTGGTCACAGCTTCAATTCTTGGGATATAGGATTTCTGGATGAAGAGCATTGTTTTCCAGAACTGAATCCCATACTGCCTCATCAGAGCATTGCCACACACCTCCAGGAAATCCAGAAGCAGCACAGCTGTCACATCTGCCAGAGGCTCCAGATTCAACATCTGTGCAAGCCAGCGCCATCCATAGCTCAGACCATGAGGATGAGCCCCTTGCCTGCTTCCATAAGGCCAGCGGAGCTGAATGATGGCAGCATAGAGACGAATCATGCCTGACATCCTTTTAAGAAATTGATCTGGTTCTTCCACTTCAGAATCATAGACTTCATATCCAAGCATCCTCTGATACTCCTCTGTAGAAGTCCCTTCTTTCCGAGCAGGGTAAAATGGCACAGAATATGGGCACTTTTTGTGCAGATGAGCTAAAAAGATGTCTCCAACTCGAGGGTGTAATTCCCAGATTCCTGAGAGCACCGCAGCAATTGGGAAAGCTGAATCGTGGTGAAAAGATACTTCTCCTTCCCCATGTCTCACAAACTTCTCTGCAAGTTTGTAACAAACAAACTCCAGCCCCTGTGGATGCTGAGTCACCAACACCATTTGCCCTTCAGTCTGAACAGGCTTCCCAGACAGCAGGTTATTGATCTTATCAAACACCTCTCTCAGCTTAGAGCCTGATATGCTAGAGATCTGGCTCACAGGGATTGTAGCTGCTTTCTGCAAGTTTGTTTTTATCTTCTTCACCTCAGTGTTGCCTTTGCAGTTTGCAATTTCACTGAAAGCAGCAACACATTGCTCAGCAGCATCCTGAAGCTGCCGGTACCACTGCATGATACTTTCTTCTGTTTCAACTTGAAGTCCTTCCTTCTGCTGCTTTCCCCATGACTGCTGTGCAGGTACAAAAGTCTGACACACCATATGCTCTATTTTGTCTAACTCTTTCTGCTTTTGATTCTTTTCCTCTTCATCTTTCCTCTTCCTTTCTTCTAGAGCTGCAGTGATTTCCTGCTGCATGCTGGATATCAACCCTCGCATCTCCTGCAGGGCTTGTTCAGAGCTGGCCACATCTGCTGGAGCTGGGAACCCTCTCTCGCTCGCGGTGCGGATGAGCCCTGACACCAGTGCACAGATCTGGTTGCCACGATTGCTGTACGCAGCCAGATTGATTCTGGGCAAATCTTTGTGCCTGTAGTTGGGATCAATCTGCTGGTTCAGCTGCAGCAGCTCCTCCTGGATGGAATAAAGGTGGCGCAGCCTCTCCTGGCCCTCTTTCTTGCGCAAGAGTTCCAGCTCTTCCTGACGTTTCCTCTGCTGCTCTGCCTCACGCAATTTTAGGTTCAATATCTTGGCTCTATGTTGGTGTTCTTCCTTCAACTTCTCTTGCTGCCTCTGAGCCTCCTTTGAGCTCTTCTCCATTACTTCTTGCAACTCTTGGAATTCCTGATGCCGCTTTAGCTCCCTCAGCTCATCGAAGCGCTTCAGCTGCTCAGTGGCCTGGGCATAGGCTGCCCTCACCATCTGCTCCAGCTCCTCCTGCCGCTGTCTCAGCCTCTCCCTTGCTCTCAGCCTGTGCATCTCTTCATACATCCGAATGCAGCCTTCGACTTTTGCAACTTTAGATGACAGATCAGCTGGAGCAACTTCTTGATTTATTTCCAGGAGACTAAGATGATTGTTTTCCTTTTGCCCAACAGTCACAGGATTGGGCAGGGCTGTTGGCAACATGGCAATGGTGATGGTATTTTGTGGCTCTACTGAGGGATGATGGCTCTGGTTCTCTCTCACGTCCTTTGCTGGTAGACAATCCAAAGCAAACTTCTGCTCCAATGGTGGCAGTGCAGTCACAGCAACCACTGCTGAGGGATTCCCTGATCTGCTGTTTCTTCCAGGGATTTCTGGTGATGTATTTCCCTGGCCCACCCCTGAGTTGCAGCGACGGCTGGACCCACCCCGTGGAGGCCGGGCAGAAGGTGCAGTCTCAGAGCTGGACCAATGGGCTCTGGGAGGAGGCAGTACTGGTGTGTGTGCTGTATCAGGGCACGTAGGTGTCCCTGGTGCATGCTGTTGGAATGGCTGCACAGGCATAACTGGAACAGCTCTAAGGTGCTTTGTCTCTGCGAGAGCTGGGCACCCCTGCAGCACAGCAGCAGAGCCAGTATAGCTAGGCTTGGTCACACAGTGCTCATTTGCCATTGTGGCACAGCCAGGCTCGGTGGCAGGCAGCCCTCTGCAGTAGCCATGTGCTCCACAGCAGCCAGTTGTCCTGCAGTGGCCAAGCATTGCCTGGCAGGAGGCAGGGGAGGCTCCACAGCAGTTTGCCATTTCACAGCAGGCAGTCGTGGTCTCTGTGGTCTTAGTTGAAGCAGCAGGACACAGAGGAAAGGCAGGGCAGCTTGTCGTGGCTCCAAGGGCTGGTGCAGCAGAGCACAGAGAAGAGGCAGGACCCAGGGTGGCTGCAGGACGCCTGTGTAACTCAGCTCGGGAGTGTGGAGTGTCTCCACTGCTTTGTTCAGTGACTCTGCGCTCCACTGGCATCTCATCCCTGTGCGGGCTGGCTCCACGGCTCTGTGCCATGGTGGGATGATTGGCTGGCACATTGTCCCTGCCCTGGGCAGTGGCACGGCCCCAGGCAGCCACGGGGCACTCTGCAGACATGTCACCCCCTCCCGGGGAGGATGCTCTGCCCATTCCCCTCCCCTGCTCGCTCAGTGCCATCCCCTGCACTGGCCTCGTGTCTCGCTCGCTCTCTAACTGTTTTATCAGGTCCAGGATGAGCCTCCAGGGTTTGACAACATTGATGGCAGTTTCATCAGCTGTGGCAGCTGCTGCAAGTATGTATCTGCCAGCCCAATCCCACGTGTTCAGGTCCAAGGCTGCCTCTTCGGACACGTCCAGTCCGTGGCTCCCACACCATTTTATTAAGGCTAGTAAAGCCTGTTTATCATATTTAATCCGTCTGCTTGTTAAAGTAAGAGTCCATACCTGGAGTGTAGGGTCTTCTGGCACTGATGCCCACGCTCCCATTTATCCCAGTGGTGCCTGTAAATCACAAAGGTGTTTGGATCCACGTAGCTTTCCCTGCTGTTCCTTGCCACACTCTCCACTTCAGGCAGAGCACTCTGCTGCCCGCAGTGTTCTCTGCCCGCCCACAGCTTCCTCTGCTGCCTGCCACACTGTCTTGGCTTGGTGTCTGCTTCCAGAAGGCAGGATCCTGCAGAAGAGGGGAGTTTTCCTCTGAAGGTCCACTGGTGAAGTAGAAGGGTCTGGTCTTCCTCTGGGAATCCAGTGGAAAAGACTGCCTGTGGTGTTTGAAGTCTCAGATTATATCCTGGAAGCAATGCTTGGCTCCTCCCCCTGGGTGGAGCATCTCACAATGGGAAGATGGAATTTTATCAGTCATGCAGTGACAGTCAATGGCCCATTAACAGAAGATATCTCCAGGAGGAAGGATTAGTTGTGGAAGAGATAAAGAAAACTGCCCCACCTGGTTTTAACAGCTGGCCCATTACAAAAGATATCCTCCCCAGAGATAGGAGGGATGGGTCATGGAAGAGATAAAGAACACTCCCCCACCTGGTTTTAACAGATGGAAATAGAATACATCTGGTTACATCTTGCATTGCAATCTAAGACAGTTAAATATTTTCTACATTGTAAGATATATAGTTGTTTTCTTTTAAGAGGTAAGACAAGTTCAACTGAAACAGCTGTGATGAAACACTGATAAACACCTGTTTGTGGATAAAGAACATAGTCTGTTCACTCTTGATTTTGTCAAGGATTCTATTGCTCGCTACAATCTTTGATACAATTGCTGTTTTTTCTTCCATGGGTAACACAGTAAGAGGTAGTGATGATTCTACATTTTGGCTGTTATTGATTGTAAGCTGTTTTAGCGTTTTCCTTTGTTTTAGTTTCCTGTCATAAGCATGACTGTTTAGGAAGGTATTATCTCAACTTCCTGAGAGGGTTATTGCTGATATATTGATTACATGATGGGAATTGACCAATTTAATAATAGGCATTATTCATAAGATGAAATTAGTGTACTTATAGCTGGCTTCTTCTATGCTTTATCATCTCTATGTATAATTATCTAAAATACACGTGTCATTTCAGGATCCTTCTTCTTTGTTCTCTAGCTGTTATGCATCTCTTAGACCAGGTTAGCTCTCTGGCTGGTCCCTGGCATGCACATCCTTGCTTTTTTACCTCCCCAACATGAGGGCTGTTATCCCAGAGCTGCAGAGGACCAAGCCCAGCTTGCAGCACCAGTTAGAGCAGCAGCACATGGCTGGAGGGTACTGGGAGCCAGGGAGGGAGGTGGGTTCAACACCACCCCCACAGCAGACACACATCCTTCGCAACTGGGTTTCACGGTCTACAAACAGTTTATTTAAGATATAAAATTTACAAAATTATTCCTCTACACACCTGAGTCTGCATTCTGCTCAGGGAGCACCTGGCAGCTGCTGCCACAGGGTCAGGGAGAGCTTCTCAGCATCTCCTTCCCACACACAGCCCCTCTCCAAGCTCCCCCCAGCTGCTGCTGCTTCTCTCCTCAGGCAGAAGTGCTTTGCCACTCAAAGTGACCATCCTCAGGGTCCTGCAGGGGAGAGGGAAGAGGGAAGAAGGCACTTGAAACACCTCCAGTGAAGGCAGGAGTGAGGGTCCCTGCCTTCCAGCTCTCACAGGTTTCTCCAACCCCAGAGATCCTCACCAGCTAACAGGAGAACCTGTGAGCTGCAGAAAGACCAGCTCCCAGGCACAGAAGATAATCCAAGGGAGGCAAAGGCCACTCACCTCTGTCCAGAAGCCCTGGTTATCCATTTCCAATGTCTGGACCCCCACTTCAGGGTCTCTTCTGTCCCAAAGGGCTCCTCCTGTCTGCCAGCCCAGCCTCTTGGTGCCCAGGCACTGGGGAAGAGAGCACAGGCACTGCAGCCCCAGCTCGCCCCACAGAGCCCCTCAGCCCAGCCCAGGGCTGCTGGCCCAGCCCAGCAGACAGAACTGGCCCTCACCACGAGCACGACAGGCGCAGCCACGATGCAGAGGCCACCGATGACCACCAAAGCCACTCCATAGGCTGGGAAGCCTGGCTGGGGCCTGGGACGCTCCAGGGTGTCCTCTGGAGCAAAGCAGAGCACTGAGAGCCTGGAGCAGCAGCTTTGCCCCACAGGCTGCCAGCCACCCTCTGCCCCAGGACAAGCACAGGGGATTTATGAACTCCTGTTCCACTCCCTCCATGCCTTCTCCTCCCATCCCACACCAGCCTGCAGCAGAATGTCCCCAAGCCCAATGCCCCAGGCCATGCAGAGGCAAAGGGCACAACTGTTACTAAATGTCACTGCCTGCTCACCTCAGCAGCCAAGACACCTGAGCCTCTCTGCACACAAGGGATCAGGATGGGGTCAGCTGTGGATCCACCCTGCTCACAGTGCAGGTGTGGGGCCTGTGGAGCTCAGGTACCCAGGTGCCAGAGGGGAGCTTACCTCCCACAGAGAGAGAGAATGGATCCACATGGATGTCAGAGCCAGCCAGAGCCTGGTTTGGCCCCACCGAGTGCACGAGGGTCTTCAGCACCTGCACGCTGGTTGGAGCGGGGTGCCGGAAGATCATGTTCCCATGGCAGAGCAAGGAGCCAGGCCTGCAGACAGGGTTGGGAACAGCTCCAGCAGCTGCCATCCCACCATGACCCCACAGTGGGATGGGTGGGCACTCCCAGCCTCTTCCCAGAAGGATTTGCTCAGCAGGAAGAGATCTCTGCACTCAGGGAGCCCTGGGATGGAAGGGACATCCCTGGAGATCCAACAAGTCACCACTGCTACAATGGCTTAATGCTTGACCTCAGCTTCCTCTGCAAATCCTTCTGTCACCAAAAACGTGCAGCTGTCAGCCGTGACCTGCTGGCTGATGGCTGAAGGGAGCCCTCCCTGCCCCTGTACAGCCCTGCCCAGCAGAACCCCTGCTCCCACTCACAGGAATTCTTTGATGATGGCTATCAGGAAGGATGGGTAATCCCTCAGGGCTCTGGCCACCTGGAAGAAAGGGTGTGCTCAGCTCCCTGCCAGCTTTTGGGGCAGTTTGGACACCCCAAACCAGCCCCTCTCCCTCCCTTCTCATCCCACTGGGAGGACATCAATGCCCTCCTCCCACCAGCTCCATTCCTACCGCATCACCAAGGTCCCTGGAGAGATTGTGGTGCTCTGCAGAGAGAGGATCCTGAAGCTTCTGGCTGAAGGGTCTGTTGGTGACGACGAAGGACAGAGGGTACACGAGCAGACCCAGCTTGGACCCTGAGGAACAGGAAACAAGCACTGGCTGAGCACATTTGGCAGCGACCCTGCCCACAGCACACACGGGGACCCATCCTTACCCTCCACAGAGATGGAGCTCAGGTCCATGGAGAGGCCTGAGAGTGCAGTCAGGGCTTCCAGGACCTCCGTAACGTCAGCATGGACAACTGTGTCTAGGTAGAGGTCTCCAGTGATCTCAGTGTTCCCACCCAGGTTCCTGAGGGCAGAGAAGAGCTCTGAGCAAGGCAGGAGGGTTAGGACCCGGCCCCAGCACATTTACTGGTGGTTTTCTCCTGAGACCCCCACAGAAGAAGCTCAATCCCAATTTGCTCCAGCTGCACATCCCCTCCCAGCTTTTCCCATCTCCATCCTTGCAGCACAGCTGATGAGCTGCAGAGGGCACAGGACAGAGTGAGGGCAATGAAATTAAGAGGTTGGCAGAGGAGTAGCTGCACCCCATACCTGAGCTGGGAGATGGTGAAGTTCCTCACATGGTAGAGGCCACTGACAGATGCAGTTACCTGTGCAGGGAGGAGACAACAGTTCACACCTTCCCCTGTTTAGCACAGGTTAATCCAGCACCCAGGCTGTGCCCATTCCCTTTGGAAGAGCCCCCAAGGCTTGGCATACCTCTCTGACCAGCCTCTCCAGAAGATCCATCCTGTCCACCCCAAGCTGGGAGCCAGTGAGGGAGATGGACAGCTTCTCTGGGTCCAGGTTCTCCAGGCTGAAGCCTAAGGGAGTTGGGAAGAGTTACACTCAGACCTGTTCCTGCAGCTTCCTTGGGAGATAGTGTTCAGCCCAGAGCTCATCCATGGCCACACACCAAAAGCAGAAAGCAGCAGGGCAGCTGAGTGAGGAGGGATCCCTTTGAATGTGGGAAGGGGCTGGGATAAACCATTTCCCAGCACAGCAGAGCTGGGGCAAAGAGGGGAGGCCAGGGAGCTGAGCAGAAGCCCTGGCCCACACAGGTCCAGCTGCTACAGATGTGCCCTCCACCACCCTCCACATCCTTACAGTGGCTTTACACAGGGATGTTCAGTGAAGGAAAAGCCTGGAACCCAAACTGCATGGGTTTTGGCTTGGAGAGAGGCACAAGGAGGGCACCTGGCAGCAGCCCTGCTGTGGGAAGATCTTCAGCACTTACCAGCAGACTGGAGAGACTGGGGCTCCAGCTGCCAGCTGAAGATGCTCCTTCCCTTGCTTGCCTCTGTGACCACTGTGCGGATCAGGTGGGAGTTGGTGGGAGCAGGAGCATCCCCCCGGAACAGAACCTCCCCTCTCACCACCACTGAGCCATTCCTGGAGGGACAGGAGACAGTGGGCAGCACACCTACTGCTTTATTCTTTCCAGGTGCATTTATCCAGGAATTCAGACAGGGATCCCTTGGGATGGTGACACCAGGGAGGGAGTGAAGCCCCTCAGTGCTCCTGTCTGGAGCATTTTCTGGGCAAACTCTTCCCTCCAATCCAAAGCTGCAGCAGCTTGGAAAAAAACAAAGAGAGACCACTGCTTCTTCTAGCAGGATCCATCTTTATTGCACACACTCCAATATTTATGTTTCTAGCATGGGAAAGGTTGAAGAATATCTCAGGAATATGTATGTAAGAGGAAAGCCAAAACAGCCTCCACCATCAAACATTCATTAAAGCACACAAGGTTTCTGCCCTTATCAGCCATTCACTCCAACATCCACCTCCCAGCCTTCTGGAGCCAAAGGAAAAACATTCACCCGTGGTGTGAATGGCTGCAGCCATTCCTCTGGAATGCACCTTTCCCAAGGGAACAGAGTCTCTATCAAAGTGTAACAAGTTGCTCTCCTACTCAGGACTCTCTTTAAGGCCAGGGTGGCTCCCTGAGGCCTCTGGTTCTACAAACCCCAGCCCTCCAGAGCAGATGCACACTCACATGAACTCGAGGACATTTGCCTGCAGGAAGCTCTCGTAGCTGGACAGCATCTGGTTGAGCTGGAAGGAAGAAGCACCTGGTAATTAATTGAGGAGGTTTTCTAAGCTCCTCCATGAGAAGGGGAAATGCAGGAGCAGGTGGGCAATAAATAGAGGGAAGTCAGCTCAGGCTGCCCAGGAGAGGGCATGCTGGCACCCCATGGAGTGCCAGCCCTCTGGGAATGCCTGGGCATGAGCTGGGATACCCAGAGCCACCCACCCCCATCCTGGGAGGGAATACCCCAGCAATAATGCCCTGTGCCAGGGCCCTGCTGGCTGCCAGGGGCGAGGAGAGCCCAGTCCCAGCTCAAACCAAGCTCCAGTGGAGCAGTGCCAGGGTTTGCCCACCCCCACCCTGCTCAGGTGGGCACCCAACCAGCCAAGGGTTGGTGCAGCACTCAGGCTGCTCCCCCCAGCAGGGCCTGGCACCACCCCAGAGCCCAAAGTGCCAAATGTGCCCCAGGCACCTGCAGCACCCACCATCAGTGTCACATCTCCCTCCAGCTGCCGGTAGCTCTGGGAATTCCTGCTGCCCAGAGCCGGGGCGTAGGCGATGCCCAGCAGCCGGAATTGCAGGGGCAGCACGTGCACAGGCTGGGTGGGCAAGGGCAGGCTGCAGGGGTGGGATGCAGGGAGGTTTGTCCCTGTGGAGCCAGGTCTGCCCTTTGTCATCAGCTCAGCTGGGCTGGAGGCCTCTCTGGTGGCTGCAGGGAGCTGCTCCATGCCTGTGGAGGAGTTCTGGGAAGCGCTGGAGCCACTGGACACGGCGTGGGCACGGAGGGTCAGGGCTGTGGGCACAGCCAGGCTCTGGGAGCTGGGCAGGGAGCTGGCTGCATGCCCAGCCCCAGGAGAGCTCAGCAGGCAGGATGGAGAGGTCACACTGCTGCTGGTGGCAGTGAGGTGCCCAGGCTCAGAGCCACGTTGCAGAGCTGGGTCCGTGGAGCAGGGGGCAGGCACGGAGCCTGGGCTGGCAGGGCTGGGCCCTAGAGCTCCTGCTGGAGTGGGAACGGCTCCCACTGATGCTGTCCTGGATTCTCCCGTCACAAACATCTGTCCAAGCTCTGGGGTGACACCAGGGGCTGTGGAGCCCATCCCAGTCACGGTGGGACCTGCAGGGCTGGGAGCCCTGGGCTGTGCTAGGGAGGCTCCCGTGGACATGGGCTGTGCAGGGGGAGAAGGCGACTCACTCTGTGTCCCCAGGGTGACAGCAGGAGCCCCAGAGGCCACCGTGGGAAGGGAAGAAGCCAGCAGGTGCTGATGGTGGGCAGCAGGAGCTGCTGCAGAGGCAGGAAGTGATGCCAGGACAGCATCCGGGAGTCCAGACCCATTTCCTGGAGCCGGGGCCAACACAGCATCCACCAAGGGAGCAGCTGCCCCAGGCAGGGCAGTGCCAGCAGTGTCCCAGAGCCCCTCTGGTGCCAGGGCAGGAGACACCCCCAGTGTGCCAGGGCTCAGCTGGGCCCAGCTGGGTGTCCCTTGTGCTGGCAGAGCAGAGGCCACCACCTGCTCTGCTGGGCTGGGGCTCCAGGAGCCAGCACCCATCAGTGCCCGTGCGGGAACATCAGGTGGGACCTGAGACCCCACAGCTGCCCCTTGGAGTGGCACCAGTTGGTTGGGTGGCATCTGTGTCACTGCAGCCCCTGCAGAGGGGCCAGAAGCAGCTGTGGGGAGGGCAGGAGGGTGCAGCCATAGCTGGGAGGTGGCAGGGACCCCAGCAGCTGGCTCACTCCCAGCTCTAGAGGTGGCCTCAGAGCCCCTCAGTGGGCTCTGGGGCTCTGCTGTGCCCACTGGCTGCCCCAGGCCACCAGCTGCAGTCACTGCTGGCATCTGTGTGGCACCACCTGGTCCTGCTCTGTGGAGCCCACCCCGAGCAAGGTGACCCCAGGAGCCAGGGCTGGGAACACCCTCAGGCTGGAAGAGCCGGGCTGGGGCAGCAGGCACCCTTTTGCCAGGCCACAGTGTGGGGGACAATGTGACAGCCATTGCTGTGCCCAGCCTAAGCCCGTCCTTGTCCCCAGAGCCAGGCTGGTCCTGCAGGGAGGTCTCCGATGTCCTTGTGGCCGCAGTCTGTGTCCCCAGGCTCTCTCCCCCAGGGCTCACAACTCCCTGGATCTCTGGGAAGCAGCCCGAGGAGAGCAGGTCCCCACAGGCTGTCCCCAGAGTGTCACCCACCCCTGGCTGGGAGGCCGGTGAGCCCGGGGGAGCCCAGGTGACAGCAGCCAGAGCAGCCAGGCCGTAGGGGACAGCAGTGGCGCACACACACACGGCCAGCAGCAGGAGGGCTCTGCAGCACAGGCTGCGGGCAGGGACAGCCCCGCGGGCAGCAGGACACGCGGCTGTGCCCGCAGCCCCTCCCCTCGCAGCACGGAGCATCGTTCCTGCCTGCAGGGCACCAGCGGCGCCCGGGGGGCTCTCGGTGCTCCGACCCCTCGGCTCCTCTGGCGAGAGCTCAGCTGTGGAGAGGGACAGCAGGAGATTGAGGGTGAGTCTCTGCAGCTCCCACATCCCAGTGCCTGCCCCATTCCCAAGCTTCCCATCCCCTGAGCTCCTCGTTAAAACCCCTCCCTTGTCCCCAGCAGGCTCCCAGCTCAGGAAAGGCTGTGCCGAGCCTCAGCACCTCCTGGGAAGCTCCCAGGGTTGTAACAGCCCCGGGCTCAGGAATTCCCTCATTCCCTGCCCCAAACACCCTCCTCATCCCCAGACACCTCCCCAAGGAGGGCCAGGCCCCCCAGCACCCCTCACCTGGCAGCAGCCCAGGAGGAGAGAGCACCAAGGCCCAGCCAAGCCCTGGCTTTTATCTGCTTTCCCAGGGGAGGATGTGGCTCTGTCCCAGCTGCTCCCAATTAACACAAACTCATCTGAGCTTCCCCAGGTGAAACTGGAGGGGTCTCAGCTTCCCTCTGCTCCTCATGGAGCACTCAGCAGCAGAAGGAGGGGGTGGGCCTGTCCCTCCAGGCAGGATGATCCCCAAACCCTGCTGATGCTCCCCAAAACTCCCTGTTTGTGAGGTTGTGGCAGTGTTCACCTGCTGGGCTCCACCAGCTGGGGCTGACAAACGTGGATTGCAGCACTTGGCTTTTGGGATCAGGCAGATTCTGTGCCTGATGGAGGCTCACAAGGGGGAAGAGTCTCAAGGGGTCCCACTGGCTCAGCCCAGGCTGCATCCCTGAGCACCCCAGACTCTCCTGCCCAGTTTCTGGTGCTCAGACATGCACCAGCAGCCTTTTCCCAGGCTGTCACCCGTGGGGTTTGTGGAGGCTGGGATGTGCTCCTGTGGTGGCACCCTGGACACTGGATCCAGCCCCCAGTGATGGCACAGAGGGGCTGGGCACAGCACTTGTGGCTTGCTGCAGGGAGAAGAGAGCAAGTGCATGGGGTGGGGGATCTGGGGACCCTCCAGCCCCAGGAAGGTCCCGTTGTGCCCATGCTGGGAAGCAGAGACAGAAACAGGGCATGTCTGGAAACAAGCCAAACTCATTTAAACCAGGTGAGGCAACTCTTCATATTCTTACAAAAAAAATTAAATAAAGGGAAGGAACTTTCTTCCCTGGAACGTTATATACGTACAAAACCAACATTATTAACAAACACTGCTTTCCAAATGACTGTGCACAGGCATGGAGTGGTGGGGGGGAGTGAGGAGAACAGCAGCATCTCCCTCACATCCACAGCCACCCCATCCCTACAGAAAACCAGGAAGGCACTCACAGAAATCCCCCAGTAGCAAACACACCTTTTGGCTAAAATAAGTACAGTTTGGGTAGGGTCATTTCTACCCATACCCCCCCCACCCCATCTTCTTAGTTTAAAATAAATATTCCCTGTAGTGAAATAAAAAATTAGAATAACCCTTGTTTGGTTCTCCTCCGTGCTCTGCAGCAGCTTGAAGAACACCTGAGCAATGAGTTTTTAAGGCCTCTGCTGTATACCCTGCTGCAACCCCCCAGGGTGAGGGGCTGTCCATTAGTCCTGGCATGCCCATAACCCTTTGAGATCAAAGGATCCCTCCTTCCAAGGTCTGGCAGCATCATTCCCCTCTGTGCCCCTTCAGTCTCCACCAAGGTGGTCCCTAAATGTGCATCTCCCATGTTCTCCTTTGGGACAGGATCTGGGACATGAAGTGATTTGGTTTTCTTTAAGAGTTTCTTGCAGCCTTTTAGTTTAAATAAAAAAAAACCATGTATAAATTACTCTATTTCAAGAAAAAAACAACCCAAAACACATGACCTGAAGGCAGCAGCTCCTTATAAAGGTTAATCCAGAACATTTGTAAAATGTCTTCATTTATGACAAAACCAACTTAGTCCTGGGACTATAGAAGTCACGATTCCCTTGCCCTTGCTGTTGTGCCCGGTCTTGGCGGTACTTTAAAGGTGAAAACCACAGAGGAAGGGGATGTTTATTGGGAAAGGCATGGATAAAGCAGGAGGGGGATTCAGAGGAGACAGGAGGAGGTGGGATGTCATCCCTGCAGTCCCTTTTTCCAAGGCTGGGGATGGTGCTGTGGCCATTTCCATGCTCCTCTTGCTCCAGCTCCACTGGAACTCCAGCCATTCCCTCTCAGCTCACCAGGGCAATCACGGATGGAGGCGGGAGATGCACTGAAAGATGATCCATTCAAAGAAAAGCAGCTCCAGCTGCCATGAGGGGCTCGAGCCCACGCCTGCAGGCCCGGATAACCTGCCAGCAGCATCCCTGTGTGTGTCCCTGGAGCACCCCTGAGCTGTTGTCCACCCTGAGCAGCATCCCAGAGGGTCCCTGCCAAGGTATCAGCATCCTGGACGATCCTGATGCCGGTGGGACCTGAGCACCTGCCTGCAGGGCTGCTGATGGTGTCAGCATCCTCGGCTCTGAGGACTCAGGAGCTTCCCATTCCTGTCATCATTTGGCTATTGCCCTTGGCACATTCCTCAGTGCCTCCTTTTCCTTGATCTCTCTGTGGCTGTTGCTTTGCCATCAGTTTTCAGTGCCTCCAGGCCAGGGCTACCTGGGAGAGGAAGGAGTGATTAGAGAGGGCACATCTCCACATCCTGAATATTCCCAGCTCCAGCCCATACCCAGGAGCAGAGCCTCCCCAGCCAGCTCCAGCTGCTCATCATCACATGAAATCCACATACATACCCCTCAACAGAATGACAAACAAATCCCATTAATTCCTAAAAACTCACTTTGGAAGAGGAGTTACTTACTTGGAAGGCTGCTGGCCAGTCTCTGAGCTTGAATCTGGAAGAAATAAAGGTGCTGTTAATGGCCTTGAGCAGCAACAAAAGGTTATCGGGACACAGCAGTGAAGTAATCAGCTGGATGGGACAGCCATGGGTGAAAGGTCTGACACTGTGCCCTTGGACGGGCAGAGGTGGCCTGGAACTGTCTGAAACCTCCTTGACATGCCCAGGATGAGTTTTCTCCCTCCCAGCTCAAACTTTCCCCCTTCCACAACCCACGGAGGAAAACCTGGGCAGAGCCCTCAGTAGGAGAGGGATGCTGAGGCACCTTTGGATGCTCCCCAAGAAGAGCAGCACCTGGAGGGCAGGTGCAGCTGGAACAACCCTGGGACAGCCACAGGGACCCATCCCCAGGAGATGCCAGGCTACCTACCGAGCTGCTGCTGGATGGAGCTGTGCCAGTGGAGGTTGAGCAGGTCAGGGTAGATTTCAGGAAGCCACTTGATCGCCAGGAGCTTCAGCATGCGGGAGGTGCAGCTCTTCAGCTCCAGCTCCCTCAGGTGCCTCTCCTCTGAGAGGGTGGTGGGACGCAGCTCCACCTTGTGCTTCTGCAGCACTTGGTCCACAAAGCTCCCGGGCAGCTTTGGGAAGAGCTTCTCCTTCACCACGTGGATGGGGATGAAGATGGCTCCCGCCCGGACAACGTGCGGGAAAGGGCAAGCGGACATGAAGGTCCTCAGCTGGGAGAGCAGCTTGGTGAGGAGCATGGCCACGTCCTGGAAAGCCAGCCAGATCTCCTTGCCATTGCTGGGCTTCTGAGCATTGGGAGCCTTGGAGCCATCTTTGGGGCTGGGCAGGGATTTGGGCACCTCTTCCAGCTCTTCTGCCAGCTCAGCTTTCCTCAGCCACTGCCGCAGGAGCTCCGGGGAGGAGCGGGACACTGAGCCCGAGATGGTGTCACAGAGCAAGGTGTGCAGGGAGCTGAAGTACTGCCCCGAGGGGGTCCCTGAGGGGATCCCAACCTTCTTGACCACCAACACCTTCTCCTCCTCTGGAGTGGGAGGGGCTTTGGGAAGCACAGTCTGGGGAGGGTTTGGGGATAGGATGATGCTGAGCTGGGGGCTAGGTGGTGGGAACGGGGGGTTGCTGGATGGAGAGGAGGCTGGGGGAGCTGGAGTGGGGGTGCTGCTGGGGGAGCTGGGCTGGGGGGCTTGAGAGCTGCCATCCTGCTGGGGGGGCTCAGTGCTGCTCGGGACGGAGGGCAGCCGCTTGTATTTTTGGAACATGAAGTTGGCTGAGCTCTGGAAGCTGCTCCTCTCCCCTGAGTCTGCCTCAGGCACCTGGGGCTGCGCCCCCTCTCCCAACCTCACCTTCCCTCCTGCAGCTTCTTTCTCCTCCTTATCCTCTTGGTCCAGTATCCCCTCTGCACAGACAGGAGGTCTCTGCGCGTCCCCAGCTTCTACCAGTCTCTTCTTGAAGCTAAGGTCCAGCACCATGTCCTTATGGGGTGACTCCTTGCTGTCCACCCTGTCAGGGCTGCCCTCCTGAGACTCCAGCTCTTGGGGCACAGGCTTTGGCTTTTTAGGGATGCTCCTGTAACAGCTTTCCCCTTGGCTCTGCACTGCATCACTGCCTGACCTCAGGCTGGGCACCACTGAGATGTCTCTGAGGGCAGCAGGCTCCTGGCTGCCACCCGTGTTTTGGGGTGAGGAGTCCTCCCACAGGTGCTTCCTGCAGAACAGCATGGGGTCTGTGCCCTTGGCCTTCTCCAGGTACTCCTGGTAAGGTGCCAGGCTGAAGACGTTGTGGATCACAGGCATTGGTGGGGAGGATGACAAAGCCTTGGTGTCCCTCAGGTCCTCCAGCCCTTTGATGGGGGTCATAGATGGAGAAGGGCAGATGGGCTCCTTGGCTGGATCCATGACCTTGCAGGCATTTCCTTGTCCTGGTCCCCCACAGGGGGTGTCCTGAGGGGCTGGGCTGCTGTTCCTCCTCCCTGGGTACAGGAGCTCCTCCTCCCCTTGCCTGGGTTTCTCCCAGCTCCCTCCTCTCTCAGGAAATGTCTCAGTGAGGCCAGCAGAGCCCCCAGAAAGCTTCTCTGGGGCGCAGACAGGCTGGAAAGCGCTGCTGTGCCTCGGTGCTGCTCCCCACTGCGGGCTGCCCGCCCTGTGCTGCTCACAGCCCGGCTCCGTGCCGGGAAAGGAGCCGTGGAACACGGATGCATCGCCCGGGCTGAGGGCAAGCCCTGGGTACCCGCTGTTCCTGGGCAGCTCGGCATCCCTGGCTGCCTCAGCATCCCTGAGTGCCACCCCCAGCCTGGCACCCGCTGTCCTCGGCACGCACGGCTCCAAGGGGCTGGGAAAGTAACTCCTGGGCTCCTGGGGCTTGAGGTAGGTGCTGGGAAAGGGCTCCCTGCTTCCCACGTAGCCAAAGCTGGGCAGGGCCCTGGGCTCTCCCACAGTGGGAGCTGGGGGGTGGTAGAGGGGGCCGGGTCTGTGGGGTGACAGTGGGTAGGGGGTGGGTGGGTAACACATTGCTGACCTCTCCTGGATCACTGGGCTGGTGTCAGGTGGCTGGAGCTTGGGCCAGGGGTCCAGGCTGAGGCTGGGGACCTCTGGCACCTTCTTCTGGCTCTGGGCAGAGGGACAACTTGCTTCCAGGAACGGGGTGCTGGAGGGTGACCTGTACTTATCAAAGGGGATGCAGTAGTGGGGTAAGGCAGCAGGGGAGCTCAGCTGCTCCCTGGAAGGCAGGGCCAGGCTGGAGGGCAGTGGCAGGAAGCTGTGGTCAGCACCAGGACCACTCTTGTGGGGCTCGCTGGGGTGCAGAGGGTGGGTGGCAGGGGGCAGGGGCCAGTTTGCTTCCCCTGGTCGCTGCTGCAGGCTCTCTGCTTGTGCTCCCAGTAGCAGAGCCATCCTGGGAGCCAGGAAGGAGGCGGGGGCTCCGTACACAGGCTTGGGGACTGCTAGAGGAGCTGCCTTCTTCACCACCACTGGCTTCTTCACCGGCAAGGGGCACCTGGGACTGTCCAGCTTCTTTCTGGCCATAAGCTGCTCCTGGCTCAGGCCGTCCTGGCTCTTCTGGGTGTCTGGGGGCTGCAGCCTGGTGCTCAGGCTCTCTGGTGGGTACAGCACAAAGCCCAGCAGTGGCCCCTCAGCTGGCACAGGCTGGTTTAGAGCACCAGGGCCATAGTGCAGGTAGGCGGGCGTGGGGCTCCAGCCAGCCGGGGGCTGCTCGGGGCCCTCGGGGCTCTGCAGCGGGCAGGCAAAGTAGGAGCCCTTGTAGTTGAAATGGTTTCCAGAGCCAGGGTGGGGCACGGGGCTGGATGTGCCTGGGATTTTGCTGGGCAGGAAGCTGGGGGCGGGCGCCAGACGAGGCAGCTTCTTGAGAATCACGGGGCCTGCAGACTGCGAGTACCGTTTGGAGGCCATTTATACCTTGGTACCGGTGTCCCCACGGGAGAGGTGAGCTGGCCTGCCTGAAAAGAGAGAGAACAAGCCATGAGCAAAGCAAGTCCCCACAGCCAGCAGCCTGAGTTGGCACAGGGTGACAGAGGGTTCCAAGCCATCCCAGAAGGTGAAAGTGTGGTGGCTAACAGCTGGTCTGGAGGCCTCACAGTCATAGATCACCCCAATTACACCTGGACCAGTCTAGGCCGTTGGGGATCCAGTCTAGGCCGTTGGGGAGGCAGACAGCTATTGGCCAGTAAGCTGGCTGGTAACTAAATTCACCAATCAGGAGCAACCACACAGGCTTTCTGGAACTATATAAAGGTGTCACCATCCACTAGTACAAGCAGGGGTCATGATGGTTCATTTTACTGATCTCAGAGTGCTAAAGACACACAGCAGGGGACTTTCAGTTTAATCACAGCAGTGCACCTTTACTGAGGGCCAACAACAATTATGCCACAGAGGAGAGAGAGATATAAAGAAAACAAAGTAAAGGGGAGAGAGAGAGAAGCGGGGGTATAGCTACCAACAGAGAGACAAAGTCCTCGTGGTCCAGCCAATAGATTCATCTTCATTCCGTGGGGAATCATCAAAGTTACCTCAGAAAGTTACTTTTTATAGTCTTTGTCTAAAGTGAGTGGCATCTGGCCAAGAGGTGGGGAAATTCATAGGCTATTGTGATGAGACCTGCTGCTCCATGAAGCAGGTGTAAGCGTACAGAGCAAGCTGCTCCTCACCAGTCCCTGCCCGACGCAGTGTACCGTGGCAGCACAGCAAGCACACCTGCAAACAATCACTTGGCAAGCATCCACCTCAGCCAGGCCAGAACCCCAGTCAGGGTCTTCAGGGTCTTGGTCTCTGTCCTTGTGAGGGCCGTGAGGCAAATGAGGGGAACTTCAGACTGTCTCTTACAAAAGGGAGCTGCATGCAACAAAAATTTGCTGTTGTCATGTGAACCTCGAGTGTCATGTCGTGTGTGCATCTTGACTGCAAGGGGAGGTGATACCCAACGTAATCAGCAGCAGCCTGCAGCGCTGAGAGCAGGGAGACAGAGCCCAGCAGAGAGGCAGCCAGGTGAGCTGCCAGGAATGAGTAGAGCTGCAGAGAGTCCAGACCATTGTAAATAGAAAAATTGTCCACTTGGAACATGGGGATGTAAGTCTCATTGGAGGAAAAGGCTCTTGTACAGGTATGGACACTCTTTTCATGCAAACTGGGATAAAATATTATGAACAGGCTCTACAAGCCTTGCTGTCATGGTGTAAGAGGCATGGACTGGGCACAACCACAGAAGCTGCTTTTAGTGTATGTGGTAAATAGGTATGATTCATGCTGACAAAATTGAAACAGTAATCAATATTGAGACAGTAATTAATATTTGGAAATAATAAAACAGTTAAAAGGTGTAATGCCAAGAAAGAAAGGGAGAGGAGGGGTTCCACCACCTCCCCCCTTTCCTGCAGATGTTCAAGGCAGGAAAAAGCTAGAGATAACAGTTACTACAAATTACAGAAAGAAGAGAAAATCTGGTTGGGTCCCAGGAAAATGCTAGTTATAAGAGATTTATTGCTTTGATGCTTAAATATAATATTATGTTAGTTTTGGCTTACATTATACTAGCTTGGTGCACATGTGTAACCCAAAGGTGAATTAAAGGACATCGAGGAAGAGGAGAGCTTTCATCAGAGACAACTCCCAAAGACTTGTGCAACCACCAAACCGAGTGGTGGAGCATGCACGCTAAAGGTGGCAATGAGGGCGGAGGTAGAAGTGTGATGAATCGAAAATGGGAGGAGATGGCATTGACACATGGCATAAAAGGGGGAATTTTTGCTTGACAAGCTCATACATGAGGTGGCAGGGGACCAGAGCCCTGCACTCTGTACCCCACATGTTGTTTTTTTTTTTTTTTTTGCTTATGTGCTATTATTGGAACCAAATTATCCCTTATTTTAACCAAATTATATTGTCGATATTTCAAGTGTATCCGATTTTACATATTTTAAGCTATTCAATTAAAATTACTGCTACCTTTAATATTGTTTGGTTTTTGATGATGGGATAATTGGACAAATATAACAGGGACATATCAAAAGCAGAAGCATGATAGTTTTTCAAGTTTAACAGTTTGTAAGCAAGTCAAAAGCAATTTTCTTTGTTTGTGTAATTATGAATGTGAATAGTGTGCAGCATACCACCCTGATAAGCTGGGCTTGATGGCTCTCAGACATGCTTAAAAAATCCTTTTTGATGGTACGTGGGATACACAACAACTGGTAAGGCTAGACTTATTGAGATGGATGCAGAGCCTCATCCAACCTAGGCTTACTATTTGTGTCAATTATTTTGGAGATTGTGCAGTGTTTGTCATCCTGTCTGCAAAGGGCCCTGCAGAAGACAACAAACATTGCCTTTGTATTTAAAAACAGAAAGGGGGAAGTGTGGTGGCTAACAGCTGGCCTGGAGACCTCACAGTCATAGATAACCCCAATTATACCTCGACACTCTATGCCCTTGGGGAACCAGTCTAGGCCATTAGGGATGCAGACAGCTATTGGCCAGTAAGCTGGGTGGTAACTAAATTCAGCCAATCAGGCCCAACTGCATGGGCTTTCTGAAAATACATAAAGGGAATTGCAATTAAAAAAAAAATTCCTGTTGCCACATGAACCTCGAGTGTGGTGTCATGTGTCAGTCTCAACTGTGATATGAGGGTAACCCAGGTTCTTGTTAATTGATCCTTTGGGGCTGATTAGAGTGAAACAATGCTGATTAAATGGTGTTTATAAATATATATATATACATATATATAAATATCAGGTTTATTTTAGAACAATTTAGTTGCAGTGGTGCTGTTTTGGTTATTATCTACTGTAATAAAGCAATATAAAAACACAAAAATAATACTTCAAAAATGCCTAAGGAAAAGAAAGGGAAGGAAAGGGTAAGAGGAGAAAGATCCCATCACCCATGGATCTTCCAACAAGACTGGGAGGTTGCAATTGCACGGTGATGATCTACCTGGGGTGAGGGAAGGGCAGGAAGCACAAAGTTCCAGCGGTTAATAAAATGTTCAGGCTCAGTGGGAACAGCCAGGTACCTCCCCTGGGGCAGGGAGTTTTACTCTGGATGATGTAATGCTGTGGATCACGGGACACCTCTCTGTGTATTTGTTTGCCTGTGACACCTTTCAAGTGTAGGTGCAGTCGAGAGGCCGATTATGGCACATCAGAGGGGATGAATACCTACAGGCTAACTGCAGGCCAACCATGGCACTTGGCAGGATTTGTCTCTTATCAGCCTCTTCCCTTATCTCGTCCAAGAGGTAACTGCAGCCTGGGCTGTGGGTGTGCCCCTCTGCACTTGGGCAGTTGCTGCAAATGCTCCATCCTTTGAGGCATTAACCATGAACATTCCAGCCTCACACACCACCCCAATCAAACATTCCATCAGTTCTCTTCTGCTGCTGCTCGCTCCAAATCTCCCAACGTGGTGTTCAATAAAATGGGACAGGAAGTCAGGTGACATTTTCTTCTATTACTTTGTCCAGATTGATCAGCTCTCCTGTTAATATCTCTGAAAAATGTAGCTTCACCATCATAAATTCCAAACCTTCTGAGGCAGAACATGGAAGGTTAGTACATATCTTTTTTGTTCCAAATATGCATAAATCCTTGCACGAACTCCCACGCTAAGTTTGGCTGGGACAAAATTATACTTCTGTAATAAAATAAACTTTTACCACATTTTTTCAAGTAAAAAGAGTAAATAAACTTAGCAAAAATTACTCTAACAATGTATAAAAGTTGTTTGACTAATATTTGGCCTCCAAATGAGTTACTTTTGATGAAAATACAAATAAAAGAACTATAAATAATGTCTGATAATGATAGGCCAAACTTTTAGTGCATCAGGCAGGCCTCAGATCAAGACAGGGAATCCCTGCACATCTGAGTCCATTTCCACAGGGGAATGTCACTGCAGGTCCAATACCTGTGTGTGCAGCATTATTGGAGATGCACAGTCTGCTGTACAATTCTACAGCGTGGCCAGTCGTGAGGGCTTTAATTGTGCAGGGATCTCCCCTTTCCACAGGATCCGACCCTCCCTGCCAGTGGGGGCAGTACTGGGAGGCTGGTGGGGCATTTCTCCATCCATCTCCTTGGAAAAGCCCTGGAAAGCTCTGGCTGCTTTGGTTCCACAGCTCAAGGAGCGTCTGTTGCAGGCAGCAGGGAGCAAAGCTGGGTCAGCTGGGGTGAGAAGCCAGCAGACACAGACCCAGAGTGCCCAAAATTCCCATCCCCGGCATCACCTTGTAAAGTAATGTGAGGTTTTCACCCCCAGGCAGCAGCTCAGGCTCTCCCTCAGGGGATGTGGGGCTGCTGCGGGGTGGGGCTGGCCCGCAGTGACAGGAGGTGGGTGCCAGCAGGTGGAGCTGGCAGCCTGTCCCAGCACAGCCCGGAATCCCGAGAAGCCCAAGTGTTCTCTGAGCATCAGCTGGCATCACCCAGCGTCTCCTGAGCATCCCACTGAGACACCTGCCCATCAGCTGAGCCCCAAGAGCACCACTGGACCATCAGCCAGCATCCCCCAGCATCACCTGAGCATCCTGCACATCACCCAGGCAGCCCAGGACAAACCTGAGCCTCACTCAGCACTCTACCAGCACGGCCAAATGTCACCCCCTGTCACCCAGCACAGCCCAGCACCCCCAAGCCCAGGGATGGAATTCCTGCAGTAGGATCTCCTCCATTTTGGGGTGTTTTTTTCCTTTTGTGGCAGCGTTAGCAGGGAAGCCAAGGAGGAAATGGAGGAAGAGCACGTGGAGATAAGATAAAAGCCACATCAACAGCAGGGGAAACAGAGCAGATATGGAGGGGGACTTGTGGGGGAGATAAGGGAGGGAGCCACTGGTGCTGCTGCAGCTTTGCCAGGAGGGGACCAGAGCTCCCCAGCTCAGCCCAGAACGGCACAGCTGAGGCTGCACCCCTCACTGAGCCCTCCTGGTGGGTTTCTCATGCAAGCTCCAATGATTGATCACTTCCCAGGAAGGACACTGCTGCCCTGGAATCCCCTGGAAACCCCCACGGGAGCCGCGGTGCTTCCCTCCCTGCTCACATCCTTGGCAGCAGCTCCCCCACACCATTTCCAACAGTTTTAGCCTCGGGTAAATCCCTGAGGTTATTCCCAAGATGTGCAGTGCCAATTCAATTTCCAGCACTTAGATCCAGGGAAAACAGCTCCCTTCAAATGGAAGCAAGCTTGAAGAAAACCCCAGGCTGGATTATTATCCCTCTCTTATTTTCCCTCCAAAAGGGACCTCTTGAGAGGGTGCTGTTTAAATCCTTCTCCCTGGGAGATGCTGTGTGGGAGGGCCATGCAGGCATGGGATCCCTTCCCAGCTGGGACAAGGTTAGGAGTGGACAAGCTGGGACAGAAATCCGGGATCTTGTGAGTCCCGATGTTTCCCCACTGCTGCTTCCCTTTCCCAAAGCCCCGGGGATCTGCAACTCCCTTCCGTGGGGACATTGTGACACCAGCCCCGCTGTCACCACGGGATCGGGTGACACCACCGGGCACGATGCAGCCGCCCTGCTTCACCCAGCTCCGAGTTCAATCCTGCCTGGAGGGCTGCAGGGCAGGACGAGTGATCCCAGTGCAGGGATTGTCTGATAGAACTGAGCTCATGAACCAAATTCGGGACAGGGGCTCCCTCTCTCCATGAAATCCACAGGGACTTTGCCCAACCTGTGCCAGGCCAGGAAAAAACTGCTCTGCTTTTGCTGCCACCATCAGCCTTTTCCCTCGGGGACTGTCCCAGCCAGGGGGAAGGAGAGGGACACGTGGGAATCAGCGCTGGGGGCGGGGGGATGCTTGCAAGAACCCCAACACATGCAGCCTGTCATTCCGAAACCCTACAGCTGGGGAGAGCAGCGGGTGGAATAAACACAACCCCTTATTCCTCTTTTTTAATGGTTTTTTCCCTTTTTTCCCCCCCTTCCCTCTTCTCAGGGCTTTTTGCCACACGGGGCCGTTTGGCCCGGAGGGAGTAAAAGTAAAACCAAGCCCAGAGGGAACACGTGCCCGCAGCAGCGAAACCTCCCTGATAAGCTCCCGCGGGAGCCTTATCTGCCGCGTTTTGGGTGTCCAAAGGACACGGGAGGGCTCCCGGTGCTCCCCGGCCTGCCAAGGCCGTGGGGAACACCTCACACATCTCTTTTTGCCCCGACAGCTGCCAGCAATGCGCCCGTGGGTGTTCTCAGCGGGGCATGCCGGCTGCCCGGAATTTCCTCCCCAGGATGCGATGCCCGGAGCGGGAGCCTCTCTCCGCACTCTCCCGCCTCCTCCATCGCCACGTGATGCCAAAAGCAGCCGCCAGCTCGCGGCCAATCCGCAGGAATCCAGCAATAAAAGCTCCTAGAGCCGCTGGCACCCAGCGAGCCCAGCCCCCCGAGGCGCTGCGGCACGGGGGGGGTCCCGGGCTCTCCCCGCACTCCAGCGGGAAGGAGGCGGATTCCCCTGGGGTTTCACAACCTCCGGGATTCTGGGATCCTGCCCTGGAGGTCACCATTCCCATGGCCGGCGGGCTCCGATGAGCTCACCGGCATCGCTCCCCCAAACTTCGGGCATTTGGGGGAACAAACAAGAGGCCTCAGCGGTTCCAGCTCCCTCATTCCACATCTTGTCCCTTTTCCACAAAGTTTGCAGCTCCCCAGCTTCTCCCAGGCGGGCAAAAGCCCAGCCGGAGCCTTCCCGTGGACCTGCTGCTTTTTAAGGCAGTATCCCTCTGGAATGCATGCACCAAGCAAGCCACGGCTGGTCTGCGATTCAAGCTGAACCCCCCCCTCTCCCCCAAGGAATGCTCCCTTTTATTTAAAAACGCCAAAACTTCACGGGGCAATGAGCAGTCACCAGAAGGGCTCAGTGACTGCGTCCCCTTTTCCCCGAGGAATTAAAAACTTTCCAAAAGGCATCGATCCCATCCCGGCCCATCGATGTCACTCACATCCAAGGCTGGCCACGGTCACGGCTGGGACCCCCTCGGTGCTGGCAGGCCCTTGCCAGGACACGAGGTGTGGATGTGGCAGGGCTGGGTGGCCGTGGCCGTCCTTCTGTCCCCTCCGCACAGCCACGGCCACCGCATCAGGGTGGGCAACACTCCGGCGAGCCCCAAAGAAACCTCTGGCAGGAGCTTGAGCACACTCACGCTGCGAATCAGCCGCATGATCCAAAGTGTCCATAAATGGGTAAAATCCCGGGATGCGGAGCTCGCAGCCCGTTTTTCCTCGCACGGCCCGAGGAGAAGCAGCCGATCCCGAGGAAGGCGTGCAGGGCTCCCCCCCTGCTCGAGGGTTTCAGCCGCCGAGGGAGCCCAGGGCAGGCGCGGCGCTGGCCGGGGGTCCCCCCGCCCCGCTGCCCCCGCATCGCTCCGCTGCCCCGCGGCTCCTGCGGGACGCGCATCCCTCCGGGCCCGCACTCACCTGCGGCTGCGGCGCGGTGCCTCCCCCGGCGCATCGCTACGGGCTCGGCTGGGGGCTCGGCGCGGACGGGGGAACGGGGGGGCCGCTGCCCCTCCTCGGCCGGCAGCCCGCCTTGTGCGGAGGAAGTGGGAGGAGGAGGTGGAGGAGGAGGGCTGGGTGTGCGTGTGGGCCGGCCGGAGGAGGGGAGGGGACGGGACGGGACAGCAGAGGACAGCCCAGCCTCATGTGCGCTGAGCTGGTCGCTGCCGTGCCCCTGCGCTCGGAGCGGGGTCTCTCGGGACGGGAAGATCCCCCCGCGTTACGGGGGTCACCCGCAGGCCGGGAGCCGCTGTACGGAGGGTCCCCGTTGCAGCGAGCGCCCCATTATAGAGGAGGTACCGCATGGGGAGCCCACGGTGTGCAAGGGAGCGTTGTTAAGAGCAGCCCTCATTTTACGGTGACTCATTAAGGGGACTCCCATTTTGTGGAGCCCCCAGTGAAGGGGCCACCATTTCAGGCAGTCCCCATTAGGAACTACCCTCCCATTAAGGGGCGACCCCATTAGGGAGGAGCAACGTTAAGGGCACTCTCCTTACAAGCAGTCCCCATTAGGGAGGGACCCCTGAAGGACCCCTCACTTACAGGCAGCGCCCATTAGGGATGTACCCCCAATTACAGGCACCCCATAAGAGAGGACCCCATCGAGGGGACCCCCGGTGGAGGTGTTGACCGCCAAATCCCGGCTCACGGAAGGTGATGTGGCTGTGGGACATGGAGGGATCGGTAATAATTCCGTGCCGCCCAATCCAGTTTAGGGGCTCCACGGCTGCCTGAGTAACAAATGGTTCAAAAACACGTGCACAGCTCACCCTGACAGCAAAGACCTTCAAATGGAACATTTTCTGATGAATTGGCGCCGCTTAATAAAGGCGTGTATCATCTTGAGCCATGAGTGCACCTTAGGCGGTGTCACCCGCCCTGTATCCGGGTGGGTAATAGCGTGTGCTTCTTAGACCTCCACCGGTGTTAAGAAGTTTTATTTCCTAATTTCGGTGACACCGGCAGTCCCCATGAAGAGGATCCCCCATTACAGCCCATGCATTGTGGGGGTTCTTGTGAAACACGAGCTCCTCCTTCACAGAGCACAGAGGAGCCTTCCCGGGATGCGGCCGGAGGTCCGGCTCTGGCCGGACACAACTCCCTGTGCCCACAAAAAATCGCTTTCCCATTCGCTCTGCAGAGCCAGCGATTCGCTGGTAGCCTGAGGTGGGCTGGAGATGGCTTCTGAGCCCCCTCAGAGTCACTCCCCGCCCCAAAGCAGAACCCCTCCTCCTGCATTTAACCCCTGCCAGCCCCAAGCATTAACACGGAGCGTTTATCTAAGGAGTCGCGTCTGGAAAAGTCCATGCAAACATTCCCAGACTAATCATTAACCCTCATAAAAGGCACGTAAATATGATTAACCCAGTGACACAGATCCTGGGAGATTAAGTGTGTTGCCCAAGGCCGTGGAGTGAAGCAGCGGTAGAAGCTCAGCTCCCTCAGGCAGTGAGAAATAAAGATTTCTAAGTGAAAAAGAAATAATTCCCCTTTTTCATTCCTTCATTGAACAAAGGCTGAGAAAGCAGGGTTTAAATTCTCCTTTCCTTGGCCTCACAAGCATTATTTTCCACTTACAACTTTAATTTATAGCAGTTTTGTGGCAGCAGCAAAGAAAACAAGGATCTGGGAGGAGCAGGCGTGGAATTCCCAGTCCCTTGGCTCCAAAGTTTACACACACTGCTTTGTCTGGAGCTCATCGATCAGGGGCTGCCATTAATATTCTCTTTGGTCAAATGGTTATGCAATTAGAGAATAGTTACTGCATTCAATTATGAAATGTTATATATTAGTGTGCAAAAAGAAGAGGTAATATATATTAAAACAAGCGAATGGGTGGATAATACAGGTTGTTATTTAGAGTCATGGGCATTAAAACTATCAGTGTTAATTTTGACCTGACTGAACAGAATCACAATTCCCTCAAAATGGCAGATAATCCCTTTAAGCTTGACTTGGCTCATACATTTACATAACTTTACTCAAGAAACACCTTTCCTCATACTGGTTTGGCCACATCCCTGCTGCCAGGCATCCAGCTGGACTCTGAAAGCTAAATTTCAACAACATTTTCTCAATCTTACATTTCTCTGGTGCAGAGAGGGGAGTTTCTACCTGCTGTTTTGATCTTTCTCCTGTGAATTTTCTTCTCTCAGCTTCCTGTGTGGTTCATCTCTGCCTTGACAACTCAGATGATCTGAGCTGCTCCTTGTCGAGGCATCAAACCTGCTGGAACAGGAGACACCAACTTAAAAAAAAAATCCTCACTATTTACCTTTATTTGTTTTAATTTTTATATTAATTTTTAAAGACTTGGGAGTGTGTCTTTGGGGGAAAGGTGGATGGTGATTCCTAATCAGGGCATGGCCATTCCCACCCTTTTTGCCCCTCCAGCCATCAGCATCCTCTCTGTTTGGTACCCAGTGATGGGAGCAGCCCCAGAATCCCCACAGGCTTGTTGGGGAGGTGAGGATTTGACTGATTCAGTCAAATTTTGGCCGTGTGGTTTTCAATTCTCTTTTTGAGATTTCTCAGCATCTCTGTTCAATCTGTTGTTTTCTGGGCTGTGGCTCCCCCTAAGTGCTCAGGAAACCTGCAGGCTTCACATTGTCACTGCCTGCAGGGTGCCCAAATTCCACAATGTCCCTGTGGGACACCCATCCTGGGGTTCACCCTGGCAGACACAGGGATGTGGGGGCTCCAGGTGGGATTATGGGCATCCAGGCAGCACTTGGAGTTCATTGCTGCTCCACAGCCACACCACTTCTCCCATTCCCTAAAAAGGGTCAGTTCTTGTCCCAGCTTTTGCTCCCCAATTTGTCCTGGTGCCAATTCAGCTCCCCAGAAGGATTTAACCCCCTCAAGGAGGGCAGAACCCAGAGTGATGCTGGCCTGGGGCTTGAGTGATGGAGAAAGGTGGGTGGTCCCCAGCTCACAGGCCTGTGGCAGATCTGTCCAGGAACATCTACCTTCATTCCTTTTCCCTCTTTTTTTTTTTCCTCTCTTCTCTTTGATTTGCTTACCCATAAAGTCATGCTTTAGGTTCAGGAGAGATGAGCTACTCAACTGATTCCCTGGGGACAGGGAGAGGTGGCATTTAAAGGTCACCTGCTGCCACAAACCCCACAGCTTCCCTGGTTTTAAACACAGCAGCCCTCCAAAATGACCTTGGGTTTGCTCCTAAGGACCAGAGAACCCCTCTCCATGCCTCAAATCATCTGGCAATCCCCCAAATTATCCAACAGAGCCAAACCAGAGATGGTTTCTTTGGCTCAGGAGCCATTTGGAAGGGAGTGGGAGATGCATGGGGCCCTCTTCTAACAGATGAAACACGTCCCATAAACAGAATGAAGGCAAATCCCCTTGGTCCCCAAAAAAATCCCAAAATTCCATCCCAACACCAGGAATCTGGGACACCGACACCGGCATCTGTTGCTCTGTCCAAGAGGACACGAGGGAGATTTATCCCACCCCACCATCCCCAGGACTCCTGCCAGGGACTTCCCAGCCTCGTTAGCAGCTCTTGCCTTGGAGACATCCTTGGTGGCAGCAGCACCCCTGATGAGGCTCTAATTAGTGAGCTAATTGGAATAAGAGAGCTGTAGAGACAGTCCCAATGCACAGCCTGCTGCAGGGGAGGGACAGAGGAAAACAGGGATGAAGGGATGGAGAGGTGGGGGGAAGATTAAGGAGGATTATAGGGAGGGCTCCCAACAGCTGCCATTGTGGTTAAATTTAAAGTACAATTATTGTGAAGAGAGGGATCCAGGTTTCCTCATCCCACTCATTTCTTCTGGAGCCAAGAAGGAGTTGAAGCCTTGGAAGATGCCAGCTCCTTCCAAACCTTCAAATGACTGCTGGCAGTGGGAAAAGGAGACCCAAATATCCTCTGAAATACCCACTCCCACATCTTTCCCTGTCCTTGAAGTCAGATCCCACACTTAAACAATTTTTTGGGATGGGTCTTTACAGCTTCTCCCACCCCTCTTTGCTCTGTATCTCTTTCTGTGAGAGATATTCTCCTTCTATTCTCTCTTCTCTTCTAAGATCCCCTTTTAGGTTGAACTAGAAGAAAATTAAGTCTGGAACTGGATGAATCTTAAAGTCCTTTACAACCAAAACCATTCTATGATTCTAAGAAAATATGAAAATAAGAAAATATGAGCAACCAAGTCTGGTTGCTCATCCAACATTTTTCCAGCTTTATCTCCTTCAAAACTTTGATTTGGATCTTGCCAGGGCCTACAGTTATTGGTAAATAAATAAAAATCCCAACTTATTCTGCTTGCTGCCCCAGGAAAGCAATAAAGACAAGGCCCAGCAACCCAGAGATGCAGGTACCTCATTATCTCTAGATAATTATCCATAGGTAATGAGATACCCAAGCCCCAGCAAGAGCAGAGCGGGAATAAATCCCCAAGGGACATGACAGATCATCACATTTCCACCCAGAATCATGGAATCGAGCAGACCCCACCAGCTAAGAGGGTTTTTCTCTGCTAAGTCATTCCCTCAGCAAGCTGCTCTCCAAGGAACACTGAAAACAAAACTAATCCTGTTCTCCCAGGAGGAGGAATCCAAAAATAACCCTGTGGATGAATGAGCAGCACAAAGCCAAGTGCTGAGGCTTGGGTTGAGTTTGGGAGCTGAAAGCTTTCCAGCTCCATGTTCCCACTTGAATTACTGCCCGGGCATTCACACGCCGTTCCTGCACTTCATTATAAAAAAGCCGTGGTGTTTCTTTTTGCTTTTGTTTCCCAGTACGGGACGTGAAATCCTGCAAAACCCTGGGGGAGGATGCAGGGAGGGAGAAGCTCCTTGGAGCAGCCTGCAGGCTGATGGAATCCATCCAAAGCTGAGGAAAGCCACTTGTGCATCGGGACATGGGCCTGGAGTCCACAGCTCCAGCGCTGAATTCCTGGCTGGACTTGCTAAGCTTGGCACGTTTGGATGCTCCTCTGTGGGAAGTCCTGGCATGGTGGCAGCACTGGGGATGCTCCTGATATGCTCCCTGCTCTCTCAGCAGGCAGGATGCAGGCACTGGGGTGGCTCACCTGCTCCCTGCCTGCAGGAAGGAAACACCCCCAAAGCCAAGGATGGATCCCCATGGAACATCCAGGCCAGTGCCATGGCACAGTTTCTCACGAGCATCCTGGGGCATGAGAGAAGACCTTCAGCAGGAATCTCACACCCAGGAGCAGAGATTCCTGGGCTGGGATTCCCCTGTGAACCCCACCTCCACATCCTGCCCTTCCAGGGGGAAGCAGCCCCCTACCCAGGTTTGTTCCCTGGCCACCTCCAGGGACACCCCAGCATTCCTGGTTCAGAGGAGGAGAGCAGCCAGGGCAGGGAAACCACTGTTGCTCAGTGATGTGTGCTGAGGAATAGCCCTGTGGTCTTGGGAAAGCCTTGGTGTGGTGACAGCCGACTCAGGGAAGCTGTGGCCAGCAGCAGCTGTGCAGTCCCTGTCACAGAACACCGGCAGGAGCACCGAGAGGAGGCAGCCCGTGCCCAAACTCCCCCCACCTCCCTGGGCTCCCAAACGAAGCTGAGTCCCTCTGCAGGGACAGCAGCAGTGCCTGTGTTTGGGAAGCTGGCCTCAGTGGCACAGCTGGGATTGGGGTGCCATGCCTACTGCCCTGGCTGCTGGCAGGGATCCCCACATCCCCAGGGATCCTTCCAGAGGCTCTGGAGCCCTGGCTCTCAGGGATCTGCATCCTAATAAGCACCATGATGTAACTCTGAGTAAGTCTTGCAAGGGATCAGCCTGAGGAAGCTGCCATTTCTTACCTTTTTTTCCCCTTCCCTTTGTTTCTGCTCTGGTTGAGGTCACCCAGTCTGAACCTCAGCAACACATGCACCTTCTTCCCCTTCTCTTCCCATCCGTGGCCTCATTCCCAAAGAGAATCCCTGTGTCTGTGCCAGCACAGATGCTGCTGCCTGTACCTAAAGCTCTGGAATGGTTAATTAATTTATTTCTACATGGTTCCCAGTGTGGGAATGGCTACAAGTCTCTGTAACATCTCTGGACTCTGTCTCCACCAATTATCTCTGATGTCCGTGTGTTTGGTGTTCCTGCAGGCTATCGACCCATCAGCTGCTTCCCACACATCCAGTGCCCACAAGCCTCCCACGGATGCATCAAGATGCTCCAAAAGTCTTTAAAACAGTTTTTGTTCTCTCCTAGCTGGGGTCAGGAGGAGGTTCACCTCTCCAGGGTGTTTGCATGGCATTGCTGCGGTATCTCCCGCATTCCTTCACTCTGTGTGGGAGGACAGGCATGGAATTGTGAGCAATTTGACCATTTTATTCCCTCTCCTGCCTGCAGAAACCACTGTCTGTCAATCCTGGAAACCCTTCAGTCTTCTGCACAACTCCCTGGCCCTGGGCTGGCTCCAGTGCTGCTCTGCATGCTGCTCTCCTCCCTCTAGGGGATGGTCCAGGGTGGTCTCTCCTCTTCCTCTAGGCACTGGTGGGGAAGAGGACACCAAGATGGATGAAGGTTTTCCACAGAGAAGAGCCAAGCCCCTCTGGGAACCCCAAGGACCAAAGTGGAAGGTGTCAGGATCCAATGGGACTCATGATTGCAGTGGTGGCCACCAAATCCCTGGAGCTCTGAGGCTTTTGCTGTGCCAGTAGGGAGGTCCCTTTCCTGTGGGATCACCTCTTCTTCCTCCCAGCTGGTGCTGAGTCTCTCAACTGGGTTCTTCCCAGTTGGCTCCACTTCCCCCATGTCACAGGGAGCCATGAGTGTAGCTGCTGCTCAGCAACAAAAAATGTGATACAGGTTATAAAAATGTTGCAGTAAGGTCGAAAAATCATAAAGAAAGGCTTCATAAAATCAGGCCTGCTCTGGCTAGCCTGTCATTTCTTCAAAGGCACTTTGCAAGTTCCCATGTGAAAGCAATCCAGCAATCCTGTTGTGAGCAGTTTGTTAGCACAACAATCTATTCCTGGCTGAAAAACAACTGGCACCTGCATAAACTGTTTTTACACCATTAGATAGAAAAATGAAAAGTATCTCTCACAAACAGCTTTCCTGCATGTACTCCCAGGGGATTTGAGTGACTAATCAATACAGAATAACAACTTGTTACTAACCAATAATTGACAAGAAAGCTACTAACCCACTGGAGTCACACACGAGGTTTGTAAAACTGTATAAAAAGGAGTTACGTGAACAAAGAATGGGCTTTTTCCACCATGAAGAAAATTGAGTCCCATGTGATTTATTCCCATATAAAAACACCAGAAGTGATGGGAAAGGGGTGTTTTCCACCTGGTGGGACATCTCCAAGAAGCTCCATACAGGAGGGGATGGTCCAGGAGGCCAACTGGAGCTTCACCATCCTCCTCTCCTGGGTGGCTTGGCCTGAGGATTCAGTAGAGGAGAGAGCAGAGCATCCCCATGATCTGCCAGGGTGGATTCAGCTCCTCTGCTCCAGTCTGCAGCCTAATTGCAGGTGGGACCAGGAAGAGGAGCCTTCTCTGTTTACTCACATAGTTTCAAGGTGAGTAACACACGCTGGGCCCAGCTCTGGCTCCGTGGTGCTGTCAGAGTGAGACCTTCCCCTCCCAGCTGCCCCAGCCCCTGGGCTGCCAGGATGGGCTGAAGAAGCTCTCAAATGGAAGGACACAGGGCTTTGAACCCCTTCCTGCACCATCCCAGAGGGGCTGGGGCCACAGAACTCTCCTTGCCTGGCACTGAGGATCTTTGTCCTCTTTTCCTCCCCTTCCCCCTTCCTTTTGGCACACAAGGAGCTGCTTTGATGCCCTCATGAGACATATTTTCCACCGATAACAGATCCTTGTGATAACAGATCCTTGTGGTCGCCCCTGTGACTGACTCATTCTTCCCAGGGGCTAAATTCTGGTGTCTTCAGCTCCCTTCAGGCACCTTGGGAAAGGAGATATCTTGTTTCCTTCATAACTACCTCTACCAAATAACCCCCTCCTGCCTCTGCTCAGGCCTGCCAGTCCTGACCCTGCAGCTTGGCCAACCCTTGGCCAGCCTGTCCCCAGGAACTCCCCGTCCCTTGGATGTGGGAGCAACCCTTGCTGATGGGTTTCCCTCCTCCACAACCTTTCCTTCCATGGGCTGAAGCAGAGGATCCCAGGAAAACATCAGACCTCAGTGAGCTTCTACACCCAGCAGAGTGAGTGGTCTTGGTGTCCTGGGCGGCTTCCTCTTCCAGGAATTACTTTTTGAAGCCACCCTCATCCTCCCCTGTCAGGAGAAATCCTATGGAGAAACATCTTCAGACATGCTGGATGCATTGGATGGTGCTGGGTTTTGCACAAGAGGCAGTGAATCATCACCCTCTCATCACTTATCTTCTCTGGACTCATGAGGATATCACAGACCTCGGTCACTCTGCCCTTGGTGCCCCCTTCCCAGCCTGTTTCACCACCGTTTTCACAGCAACCTGAGTTTTCAAGGAAGTGGGCTGGGGACAGTGACTGTTCGAGGGTGTTTCCCAAGGAAAGCTGCTGGGGGAAGGATGCTCATGGGATTTAGGAAGCCGCCCTTGTTTGCCGGGGCTGTGCAGGGTGTGAGGAGCCTTGTCTGGGAACACGGTGTGCTCTGCAGCCGCCGGCAGTGGGAGGTGGTGGTGGCTCCCGGGGTTATTGCTGCACCACTGAGGTAAGAGGGATTAGCGCCGCGAGGTTGGGAAAGGGCCGGACCCTCTTGCCGAGCTGGAGTCGAATTGCAGCAGGAGCACCAGCGGCTCCACACAGAGCCCGAGGCCACGGGCTGGCAATCACCACCCCGGCAGGCTGGGACATCTTATTGCCCTCGTAAAAACCTCTTTTCACTCATCAGGCTAATGTGGGTTTTGGCTGGAGCAATTAGAGCCTCACAAAGGGCCCGCTCGCCTCCCACTGCCACATCCCCGCTGTCCCCAAGCTCCCCCTCGCTGTGCTCCGCCCTCCGTGCCAAGTATTTCCTTCTCCTTTTCTCTGCGGTGAGAAGGAAAAAATCCCAACCAAACCCCACAAAAAGGCCACTTTCCCCCCTTTTTGTCTTGCAGCTAACCCGTGGGTGCAGGGAGCTGTTGGAGCAGGAGCACCGGGCTTTTGGCAGGAATGCTGCTGGCCTGTCCCGTTCGTAGGAGCTGAGACAGCCAAGCCTGCCAAGCACTGGAGAGCTGGGGATGAACCTGAAGCCGTTCCTTGAGCTGGGAGCTGGCCAAGCTCTACTGGCCAAGTGTCTTCTTTATTCCCTTCTAGGCTTTTTCCATGCCTGGGTGTATTTCTACAGCGTGGAGATGAGTGGAAAATTACTGGTGATGCTCCAGTGCCAGGTCCCTGCCCTGGCAGAGGTGAGCTAAGGCTGCATGCTCATCCAGGGAACTTCTCACCACGGGATGCTGCTGGGGCTGGAATGCCTTGAAGAACCAGCTAAGAAGTTTAAAAAAACAAAAATAAAGCTATTAAAAAGAAATAAATATTATAAATATGTCCCTTTTTTTTTTTTCCCGCTTAAAAATATTTCTCTGAAGAAATCCATCCATGCCAGCTCACTGAAGTTTTTGCAGCCCAACAGCTGTCTGGGTTCTGCTCCTCAGAAGTACCATGAGAAAGTAAAAATACATCCCAAACAGAGTAGATAAACCAGGATAAACGATGTGCACCAACATTCACAGTCCCAAATCCCTGTGATCCCATCCTCAGGGAGGAAAGGAGCAGTGGCAGAGAGCTTGGGATGACAGGGAGCACCTGGGTTTGGTGGGATGGCGATGGATGGATGGATGGATGGATGGATGGATGGATGGATGGATGGATGGATGGATGGATGGATGTTTAGAGGAGCAAGGAGCAAGCCCTGAAGATCTCCCTTCTGCTGTCCAAGGCATGATTCACAGCCCACATGCTGCTCCTCCAAGGAAGCAGAGGCAACACCACAATCTTCCTGCTATGGGAAAACCCCGACTTCAACACGCAAACCAAGGAGCTGAGGTTGGGGTGCTGCATCCCTGGGACCTGGGAGCCTCCATCCCAGTGTGGTTCCCCTCCTCCAGGCTCAGGAATGCTTATCTAACCCAGTTCCCCTGAGCCAGGACTGGTGGGAGGGACGGAGTGTGCCCTGCTCACATCCAGGTCACTGGAAAATCCCCTTGGCTCGGACAGAAGCAGCACATGGACATCACACACCTCAGACTGCTGAGCCTGGCCTCTCCCCTCCTCTGCAATGGCATCTCCAGCCTTCCTCTTTTTCTCCTGAAACTACTGATTTGGCCTGTATTTGTGAGCTGTTCTAGGGAAATTCACTCTTCCAGCCAGGAAGGGCAAGCCCAGGTGTTTTGGTGCCCATCAAAGGAAAGCATCTCCTTGGCAAACATAGCAAAGCCATTCATCACCTTCAGACACCTCTCTTCCCACGCAGCAATTTTCAGTGCCTGCAAAGGAAAAGAAAATAACAATAAATGAGTGAGGCTCTTGGCTGTGCCTGCTGCAGAATCCCTGGATGGGGCTGCAGGACCTTCTCCAGCCCAGTGTGGGACATGACATCCCCCCAGGTGACTGCTTGGATGCACAATCTGTCCTTTTCCATCCCTCTGTTACTGGGACACTGATGTTGGGGCTGACCCCAGCTCCCTCAGCAGGGTTTTTACTGTGGAAACCCTCAGGAAAGAGGGCTGGGAATGAGGAGGTGGTGGATAAACCCCACTGCCAGTTTGGGGATGGCTTTATCATGCCAGGGAGAGGAGAGGAGAGGAGAGGATTGGCTGCTCAGGGTTAGGGCTGAAATGACCCCCTGCCTTGCTCTTCCCCAACCCAACTCCAAGTCCTCATCATCTTGCAGCTCATGGAAACCTGTTAGAAGGAGGTTTATTCCTGGCTGACCCTCCCTCAGGGATATCTGATGCCATCTGATCCACAGCAGCTGGATCAGCCCTTCCCACAGGGAACCACAGCTTGGCCCCAGTTCAGCATCTGCCCCTGGGCTGGGGACTCCCCAGCCCCAGTTGGTAGCTGGCCTTGATGCCACCAAAGTTCCTGGGGACTTCCCAGGGCTTCCCAGCCTTTGGAAGGGCTAACATTGCATCAGCCAGGCCTGGAGGAGATGCTCAGTGACACTCAGGGATCTCCTCCTCCTTCTCTTGGCTTTCAAAGCTTTTCCTGCTTTGCATGTTCTCCAGAAGGACGCCAGATCTCCCTGGGGCACTCTTGGTGCCACTTGGATGGGGACCTCCTTGGATCAGACACTAAGAAAACACAAATCCACAAGTTTTTTGTCCTCAGGCAGGTAATTAGTGGCTTGGGCTTTGCCTACGCCAAGCCAGTGGCTCTGCAAGACATAGCAGGTCCTGGGTTTTCCAGACTTTTCATCAGCTGGCCAGTGGCATACATAAATCCCAGTCCAGGAAAATCCTGGATGAGCCTTTGCTGTTCTCCACAGTCCCAAAATCCACTGAGCACTTTCCCATCAAAGCTCAGCACCAGCAGAAGAACCATGCTCAGGGCAGGGTCCCATCTGCTCTCCAGAAGGTGATTCCCAGCTCACCATTCCAGCTTGGGCCTTCTAGCCCCAGCAGGACTTTTCAGCCCCAAACAATGATGAATTTTTGGAGAAGGCTCCATTACCCAGCGTGGCCCTGGCTGGGTAATCCCATCACCACATCCTGACACATTTTTCCCCAATACCTGCAGCAAAAGGGAAACATCCCCCATAGCCTTTTGTCCTCCCATCCCACCACCTCAGGCCAGCACCAGCTTGGAGGCTTCCTGCTTTCCTGACCTCCTTGCTGCTCCAAACATCTCATGGAGCCCACTGGATGGCCTGGGGCTGTGTCCTGCTGGATTTGACTGCAAGGGATTAGGGACAGACTGGGGAGGCAGCACAGAATGCTCTCACAGCCCCAAAGCTTGGAGACACCATAACAGCCTGGGATGGTTGCAAGTTGGTGCTGTGAAAAATGCATATGATATGATTGGCTCTTTGCAAATATTAAAATGAATACTAGATGTGTTATGTTGGAAAGTTATGCTGTATTAATCTCTTTTAAGTAGTGCTGTATGAATCTCTTTTAAGTAGTGTGGTAAATATGGTTTTTAGGCTATAGCTTAATATTAAAATAGAAACTATGTGATGTAAGATACTTTTGGTATTATTTTGTATACTTTTCCATTCCTAGCTCAAGGAATGGGAAAGATAATCAAGAAATTCTTCACATTATCCTATGTGTATAGAGATAACAGCAACGACACCAAGATCCCAAGAGAAGAATTATTGCCTCCTTATCAGGACAGCTCAGACTTTGAGGAACCAAGAAGGTCGATTTACAAGATGGGGGGGAAGCTGAAATTAAGCAGAAACCCCCTAGTTTGAAAGGAATGTTTGAATCATGTATGAGATCTATGAATATGCAATAGGCTATTGCTTTTAAGGGGTAATCCTTTGTTAGCAAAGTGTGCTTTGTGGCAGAGTGCCAGGCACCCTATGTCCGTAATTCTTTACTTTTTATTGTCTCTTATTGTCCTAATTGTTATTACTATTTTCATTACTATTAAACTTCTAAAATTTTAACAAAAGCAAATGGCATCCCTAAAATCTCCATTGTATCCCCACAAAAACGAGTGGGCAGCACATGGAGAAGTCCTTTTCCATGACAGCATTTCAAAAGTCCAGGAGGAAAAAGAAATTCCAGAGAATAAATCAATAAACTTCTCTCAACGTGGTTTTAATTAGCAGTGTTGATGCAGACTTCAAAGGGAGGAAGGAGAGAGGAGGAGGAGCAGAGGCTCTGATTTAGCTCTTAGCAATGTGTATTCCTCTGCATCCAGCAAAGATTGAGAAAGGGATTGATTTGGGGGAAAAAAAAAAAATCCCCAGATGTTAACACATTTGCAACCCAAAAACCCATGGGAAAAAAAGCCCCAGATCCTCACATTCCTGCACTGACGCCCATCAGCTCCTCCCAAACACACGTGGCCACTGCTGACATCAGTTCCAGGAGAGCCGCAGGAGCTGGGAGGTGTTTTGGGGCCAACCCGCCTGTTTTGGAAACACTTTCCTCATTTCGAGGGTGGTGGTGCCAGCTCATCTTGGGCACGATGCCCTCCTTTATCTTCGGCTTCCCCATCGCCCCGAGGCTGCTCCTCCCAAGGTCATCCCACTGATCCATCTGGGTGGCTGCTCCTTATCTGCCCAACCAGGAGCAGCTTCCCCTCTCCCCTCCAGGGATGGATGGAAGGCTGAGATAAAGATCCACTGGCTCCAGAAAGGGGGATGGAAAGAGGTTCTCCCATCCAAGCACGAGGTGGAGGGGACAATCTGGACACCCAGGACACCGCTGGGCCAAAGAGCCCCAGGGCACCTCGTGCCCATTGTCTGGGCACGCCTGGATATGGGGAAATTAACATAAACCCAGATAAAACCAAGAGCAAATCAGCATAAAATGTATATACAGCCAAGAGAGGAGGGTGAGAGAGAAGCTGTTGCACTTCTCCAGGTATTTCCAAAACTCCTCTCCAGAGCCATGGTAGGAGAAAGCTAATTTTCCTCCAAAATTTTGTGCAGGCTGAAACCAGCAGAGAACCAAGACCAGGGGGAAAACCAAACCCAAACCCGTGGCGTTTTGCATCTCATCCTCTCCTGGGCCTGAGAGGATGCTCGGGAGAGGGAGAGCTTCAAATGCTGGCTCAGAGGGGTCCATCCCCACCATCTCCTGATTTCCACAAGGGAAGAGGAGATGCTGGCACGGTGGAGCCTCAGCTGGAGCATCCCAGAAGCACACCTGGATGCCACGGGAGCGCCGCTGGCTCCGGGGGGATGTTGGGAAGGGGTAATGGGGAGGAGCCGGACCGAAGGACAGCCCCGTGCTCGGCACTGGCCGGGTGGGGACGCGGCCGGCCGGGATTTTCAGCAGCTGAGTGAGCCAGCAAAGCAAACACGAGAAAAGAGCTCCCGAGTCATATAAACAAACAAACAACCAATTAAGAGATGAAATGAATCTCCCAAGTACATAACCTTTCTGTTTAAACACTCTGGGCCTGGAAGTGTTCCAGCACATCTGACCCAGCTTCGCCTGTGATCTCCCTGCGGGATGAAAGGGGCTGGGTTTCAGGGAGTGACTTTTCTTCTGCCTCTCCCCCCACCTAATTATATTATCCTTTCTTTCTTGTGTTGGCTAATTTCAAAGGGAAAGTCCCTAGATGTTTCCTTCTGTTAAAAATGGGTTAGAAACCATTGTAAAATAGTTGATAATTGTTAAACATGTACTTTTAGTTTGGTTATTGTAAAAAGGGTTAAAAGGGTAGTTATAAGAAATCCGGTACTCAATGTACCATAAGTATACCTGAGTAAAGTGCATCACCCCCCAAGTGAAACGAGCCAGCCTGGACAGAATCGTAATGGCCAATCAAGCACCGAAAGCCTTCATGCAAATGAAGGATCCAAAAAGAAACCAATCCAAAGGGATAAAAAACAGGATAAAAAGGGGCATCTGACCCACTGAATTTGTGCTGCTCCACCTGGAACATCAGGGCCATCGCTGCTGAGCAGCCCCGACGGGAACGCTCCTGCTTGGCCCACAGGCCTCCTTGCTTTAGGCTTTTCTTTTTATTGTAATAAATGCTGAAATCACTTGAGTACCGGGAGTGTGGTCCCGTTTTTAACACTTCTGCATTCCCTTCTCAGCACGGAGCAGGAGCTGCCTCCCTCCCCATCCCTGGAACAGGACTGACTGCAGTGACCTGTTAATGACAGAATTTAAGGATGGTATAGAGGAAACGAAACTGTCCTTAAACTGGGGTAAATCGACCCACCAGCATTAAAAGAGCAGAGGGAAGAGAAAAACAGGCTTCAAAAGGAAGGCAGACAGCCCTGGAAGAATTCTGGGGGAGAATGAGGATGCTTCCACAAGAGGACAAGGCACAGAGGTTTAAGTGGGTTAAACCCAGTTGCAGTAGTGTTAATTTTACTGGGGTTTCTGTCCTCTGCAGCTCAGCCAGCTCCCTCCTTGGAGCATCCAACACCCTCCGAGCTGCCAGACTCCCTCCTGCCTGCTCTGGGGCTTCCCTGTGCAGCCACTGCTGATTCAGGACAGCGAGGGACTCACCCTGCTGGCTTCAGCACAGCCTCTAATCCCAGGCTTAACTTTAAGCCCAGGTTTGGGGTCCCACAGAGGACAGTAGTCACACAGCCCAGCCGAGGTCACCGCTGAGTTATGCTGACTCTTTCCAGGGATGGGGCAGGGTGGGGTGTGTGTGGGTGTGTGTGTGTGTGCACGGTTTTAATTAGTGCTGTTAAATTGCTTAAATCCACACCTCTGCAGAATTTTGTTAACCAAAACTAAGCGTGGAGGCTGCAGGGATAAGGACCATTTATAGGAAGCATCACTTACTAGTTTTTGAGAAAGAAAACCCTTGCTTGATACCAGACTAAGAGCTCTTTCAACCCTTGGTGACAGTGTTCCACGTTAAAAAGGCTTTTACTGAGGTGCTTGATGTAGCCAAACACCCCACTCTGCCCCACCACCAGGTGCTCAGTCCTGTCGAAAATATTTGGGGACAGGGACCACATATTTGTGAGTCTGCTTAAAAGACTAAAATACCTCCTTATCTGGAGGCCAAACACACAGATACAGCCCAGGTGCCATGGGATGGAAAGGGGTGATGCAACTTGGATATATCTGCATCCCTGGCAAGGAACAGCCCCCAAAACTCAGGAAAGCAGGGTGACCCCCCCCCCCCCCCCATATCCCACCATGCAGGGATGCTGGGTGACCCCCCCCAAACCCCACCATGGAGACGTGCTGGGTGATCTCCCCAAACCCCACCATGCAGAGATGCTGGGTAACCCCCCCCCCCCCGCCAAACCCCACCATCCAGGGATGCTGAGCAGTCCCCAGACTCCCAAATCTGGTGGCACATGTGGCACTCACCTCCCCACCCACCCCAGGGTGGAATTTGTGAGCAAAGACAGGAACGGGGTTAAAAATAGCCTGAAGCCAAGAAAACCTGCACAGACAGGGAAGTGAGAGCCCCAAAGATAGTGCTCCCACTCTTTCACATCTGAGCTTTCAGTAATCACAGCTGCTTTCACTTCCCCTTCGCCCTCCGCCTGTTCCTCTGACGCTGGGTTTTGGTTCCTCTCTGCTCCCCCATCACCCTCCCCCTTCGGAGGCCAAGCCTTCAAAGCACTTCAGCTTTTATTTCCCTGGGGTGCTGCCAGTTCCCATGTCCCGGCTCTGGCACGACAGTGCCCTCCGAGGAGCTGAGGATGTGACAGGGATGTGAAGTGATGTCTCTTCCCTGCAGTGATCCGGCTTGGATGGGTGCTCTGGGAGAGGATGGATGCTGGGTCAGGGGAGGGAGAGAGAAGGGTGAGGAGTAAGAAGCAGAGCAGCTGGAGCTCTCTTTCTCCACAGCTTTCCCCAGGTATTTGACTTCCAACAAAGCCCCAGCAGACCCAACAATTTAATGCTGATTACTTTTAAAGAGCCGGCCCAGAGAGGCGGTGCTGGAGGGACGCGCTGGGCTTTGTTCTGCTTTGGCAGCGGGAGTGCCGCTGCGTGCAAGGGTCAATATTGACTTTGTGCCGAGGTAACTGGCTGGGTTCACGGGCTGCAGGTATTTGGGTGCTCCGGCTGCACCCTGCCCGCACCCTGCCCGCACCTCAGCAGCTTTTTCCCGGCACCAAGAGCGATTTGCTATCAATGAAAACTGCTGCTGTAAATAACATCCACCCAGAACATCTCAGAGCACACTCACCCCGAGGGTATGCAGGATACGGACTCCCTGGGGATGCTGCAAGAGCGGGGAGCTCCCCGCCCTCAGGAAGGATGTTCTGGATGGGAACAGGGGGCAGAGGTCTGCCTGTGTGTGCCTTGGCACATCCCAGAGCTGGAATTCTTTCTGATAATGGCCGTGTTCTTTCATCACAGCCAAATTTTGCTGCCTTTATAAAGGAGCTGTGTTTGCCAGGATGGCAAACGTGGTGGGTTTGCACAGGGGGCAGCAAGAACCAGGTCAGGGCTTTCCCTGCCACCCTCATTCCCACTGGTGAAGGAAATCTCTGCATGGCATTGGCTGCCCAAGCCATGTGCCCAGCAGGCACACGGAGCTGCCCAGCAGAGTAGGGGGACAAAGGGACAGTGCTCCCCTCAGGAGCTTGCTTTGGGATGGCTGGCATGGCTCCCAACCCCACACTGGTTCCTGATCCTCAGGGAAGCAGAGCAGTGCTCTGGAGCCTCGGGAGCACAGTCAGCCCAGTGCAAACACAGCAGCTTGGGCCATCAATTATCCCCAGTTAGGAAGTTTGGCTGACCCATGTCCATGGAGTTTATCTGGAGCCATCCCATGGCCTCAGGCTGGCTGCAGTGCATTTGGGGGACAAGAGCCCCTGAAGCAGGGATGGGAAGCTTTCAGCTATTTTTTCAGGCACATGTTCTCATCTTGCCCCTTTTTACGTCTGATCCTCTCTCCCAGGGCTTTTGCCAGCCACAGGCTGGGCTCTCTACCAGCCACATTCCTTCAGGTTGACGTGGCTTTTCTTTCCTCCCTCATCCTTATCACACTGGAGTTCATGAATCATATTTCTCCTAAACTATAAACCACCCAAGCACCCTGTGGAAATGAAGCGAGACAGAGCAGAGCCAGGCCTGAGGGCTCAGGCTGCTCTTGGGGGTACAGCTCTCCTGGGGAAAGGCTCTTGCAGCCATCCAAGGAGCCCTAGAGGAATAAATCCCTTTTATAAAGCTTTTATCGCTGTGCTGGCCTTCCTCCAACTTGTTTTGGCACTGCCTCTCCTGGCACGCTCACCCAGTGCTGGAAGAAGGATGTGGGGGGAATTTTCTGGATACTCCTGTGGGGAGTGGGGGGACAAAGAGTGACTGGGGTGCTCTCCCCCCACAGCTGGCAGTGGCCAATGATGACCTGCCAGGGGTTGAATGCAATGGGACAGGGGATTGGGAGTACCCAGGCACTCCTTGATTTCAGACTGAGGGGTCTTTGTGATTACACTTGCTGGAGCCTGATTTTAAGCCTCATTTTAGGAGTGTCCATGCAGAGCCCATTTCCCTTTAGGATCCCAGGAGCCTGTGGTCAAGAGTACATTCATTTTATCTTTACTGTGATGACTAAAGTGACCTTTATTCCTCATCTCCCTGGACAGCACAAAGGCTTTTTGGTCATTCTATCCCCTTTATCCCATTTTCCCAGAGAGTCAGAAAAGAGGTATAAAACCAAAGCCAGCATTCCCAGAGAAAAAAAAAACTCCATCCCCATCTAAAGGACATGAGATCCCATGAATAAAACCCCAGACAGAGGGAAAACCCCAGAGACCTAGGAGGGTACTGCCCCATCAGATTATTTCAGTCCCCTGTGCATCTCTGAGCCTCCCAGCTCCAGGGAATTCAAGCTCTAATTAAGCTCAATTACTCCTGGAAACAATTTTCAAGCACCCATGGAGGCAGGTGGCCAGGGGAAGAACCCTGCACCTGCAAGTTTTAATTGGGAGCTTGCCCCACCAAAGTTAAGCTATCTGTGTTGCTGGTGCCAAGGAGTCTGTGCCCAGCCCTGCTGGTCTTTTGGCAACCACCTTATCACCAGTGAGGGTCATGCAGCTGCTTCCCAGCATCTCCCAAGTCAGGAGGGCTGGCCAGGATAAAAAATTAAGCACATGGAAAGCAAAACATGAGGGCAGAGGCTGGAACCACCACTATCCTTTGGATCACCTCCCTTTTCCACCATCCCTCCTCTTACAGGAGGAAGATTTGTTTCTCATGGTGTTGTTTTGAACCCTGCCAGAGCAAGGAAAGGAAAAAACCTCCCAACACCTCCTGTTCTCACTTGCCACCGCTGATCTGTCACCCTGTGGCAACCCCTGGCCTCCCTCAGTGCCTGCCTGGGCTGTGGTTGGGGACAAAGCCACTTCCTGCCACCTCACGTGCTTTGGGGATCTGGAGTGGGTGGCATCCCTGTGCCCAGGGGGGCAAGAGGTGTCAAATCCGGAGCCCCGGGGTGCAAAGCCACAGCACCAGGTGCACCACGGAGACACCACTGCTCAAAATCTAAATATTGGGAGGTTTTGTCACTTTTTTCAGATGTTCTTTTCCTGCTGTAGGCTTCCAGGATGGAGGAGTGGGATGGGACAGGCATGTGAGATGATGCAATTCCCATCCCAAGTCAGGCTGGGGAGCCAACTCCTGATCAAAGCCAGACCAAAAGAGCACCATGGCATCTCCATCCTTCTGTGGTGCTCCCTAAATCCAAGCAGTAAAGGAATCCCATGGAGTTTGGGATGGGGGAAAGCAGCCAGAGCCAGGGATGCTGAGAGGCATGTGCAAGCCCAGGAAAGGAGGTGGGCTGCTGCCTTTGCTCAGCTTTTGTCCTGGCTCTTTACCACTCCCAAGCCATGCTGAGAGAAACAGTTTTAAGCAGGATGAATGAAATTGCAACACAGCAGGATTCATGGGAGTGCTGCCTCGGTCATCCGACAGTTTCATGGGAAAGTGAAACAAAAAATCAGCGTGTGGCTCAAAAAGAAAAGCTGAAGGAAAAGAAAAAGCTCATGGGAAGTGTCTCAGGCCTGCCCTGTGAACCTGGGTCACAGGCAGAGCTGTGAGGGATGGAGGCGGAAGCCTGAATGCCCTGAGGGATCCATCCCTCAACACCTCTGGGTGACCTCACTGACTAAGGAGAGCTTGGCAGTGCCTATTGCCCAAGCTGGCACAGAGCCCTGGTTTGGAATCAGGTCCTTCATCATCACCCCAAGCCTCATCCTAGAAAAACACTGTCCCAAAGTCACCTCCTCAAGCAGACAGGGCTTTCCCCAGCTCTATTCCTGCTCCTTTTCCACAGGGAGCAGCTCCTGCATCTCCCTGGCCACGTGTGGGGGCCTGTACCTGTGCCAGGCTGGAAGCTGCTCCTGCCTCCCAGAAGGAGCTTAACTGTTTTTCTTCTATTTGCCCTGAAGGAAAGGTGGTTTGGGCACAGGTTTATCCCAGCCTGGAAAGCTATCACAACCTGCTTCCAAGGAAAAATCACAGCAATTGTACAGATCACTTTTCAACATTTCTGGAGCAGCTCAAGGCAGCAAAGCAGGCTTGGAAGAGAGGAAGGCTCTTATCAGGAATGTGGTGTTTTGCCCTGGACTAGAGGAATCTCTATTGGATTTTCTGTGCTGCCAAGTCAGGGAGCAGAAGAAGGGATAAACAACTCCAGGCACAGGAGGTAGCTAGGACAGATCCCAAGGACAAGTGCCAGTTGTAGCAGCCAAAACACACATTGTCCTGTGAGGAGAAGAAACACCATTCACATCAGAAGTCATGGAAGCCAGAAACATCTCTGCTACCGTCAGTGAGCTTAAGGGAATGTCCTCTGAGAGGCTGAGAACATGAGCAAATGATGCAGGTCACTCCATAAATCCTGGCAAAATGCAGAAGCCACAGCCACAGCACCACTGTGTGAGCCACAAGCTCTGCTCACACCAAGATCCTTCTCAGAAATTGTGACTATGTGGATTTCTGTCAGTGGAAGAGCCAAAACAGGAAAGGTTCAGAGGTTTTATTTGTGTGGGATGGGTAAGTTAAGCAAACCTAACCTAGTGACCTCTTCCCTCATGCACAGCAGGCTGGAGGTTTCCCTCACTGTCAGGATGCACATGCTGTACCCAAGGCCTCAATTTGTTTGGGTTTAGTCAAAAATGAACTCTGTAGGTCAGCAGTGATCTGCTGGAGCAGTATGTTCCACAGCTCCCAGTCCTCTCAGCAGCAAGATCATGTTCCCAAGGAAAGGCTGGACTGGGGGAGCCCTGCTTGGTCTGGCCCACAAGGGCACAGGATTTCCCAACTTATTCATGCCAGGCAATAAATTTTCAAGCTGAAAAGGTCATCAAAGGTGAAGTTTCACTTCATTCCCATGGGAAACATGCAGTCTTGGCTTTCCATGAGGGCCTGGCCTGCTTGTTTCCTGACTGGGGCACCCAGATGGGCAGGAGGCACTTTGGAATGAGGTTGATATCTGCATCCCTCTCCAGACAACAGTTATAAAAGGACTGCAGAGCTCCTTTCAGTCAATTTTTTCTCTGATAAAACCCCTAAGCAGACACAACTTAGCAAAGATACTGGCCAAAGCAGTTACAAGAGTCAACTCATCAGGGGAAGGATTAAAAATTCTTTTTTTATTAAGTTCCCAGAGGGAAAATCTGTTTGGACAGTGACTCCTGCTGGGAGGAACATGCAGCCAGCACAGCTATGGACCAAGCTTTAGAGAGCAGGAATGGTCCAGGAGACACTTGCTAGAAGGGACTGCAATTACCCTGCACCAGAATTTGCAGGGCCTTTTCCTCTTTAGAACCACAGGAGCTCAAGCATCTTCTGCAGCCTGCCCAGAAAAGAGCAGGTGTGAAGCACTAGGGGCTGAGCAGCCTCAGGAACAGTTACTCCCAAAATACCACAGGGTTTTCCACACTAAAGCAGCACATTCTTGGCTCTGGTTTTTGAAAGTCTGTGGTGAGGTACCACATTTCAGTTTGGCACCAGCTGGAAGACAACCGTTGGCTCCTTCTGTTGGAGAGCAGCTAAAGGTATGCATGCCATGGTACCAGGGCAGCTGAGCCCAGCTTCCTGCTGGCTTTATCTCCAAACCATCAGGAAGGCACAAAAACCACCATTTACATGCCAAAACATCAGCTCTGCCTTGGCACATCCCGTTCTTCAAGGATCCTTTTAACTCTTTCCACGATGGTCCACACTTCTGCCATGGCACCTCGGCCTGCAGGGCAAGAGCAAAACCACATGGTGAAATCCAGGCTGGGGGTAACCTAAAGAAAGTGTGTGGAGCAAAATTCCCTATCTCACCTCCTTTCTCCAGGGTATATTTCAATCCAAAGTTGTGTGGTTTCAGAATCTTTCTGAAATAGTTTTTGCCTACACAAAAGATTTGACAAATCCATACCATTCCCATGACTCTGCCTGGGAGAAAGGACCTCCATTAGAGAAAGCTGTTGTGGATTCCCACCAGCCTGAATCCTGGGAGCAACTCTTGGAGAGGGCTGAGTGCTGGACAGAACAAAATTGAAAGGTTTTTTCTTTGGGCCTGGTTATCTGCCAGATGAACATCTAATCTATGTTGTGCTGCTGCTTTCCTTTGAAGCAGTTTTAAACTCAGGTTCAGAATTTTAAAGCCTGAGATTATTAAATCACCTTGTCTAACCTTGTGTGCTCAACTCAGCACTGGGAACTGAGGCCATTCACTCTTCTAATTTGCCTGGAGCTGAGGAAAGATGCTTCTCCCACAGGTATTTGTCTCCTGGAAGACTGAAAAGGAGTCTCCCTTGGTATTTTATCCTGCTGGCTAATTGATCTCATAAATTACTGCTCAGCAGAAATTAGTTCTGGGAAATGCTGTTTTCATCTTTTTCAGACCTATAAATCCCAGGATGTCTGGAGCATCCTGTGGACAAGCTGCAGGCAGATTTGGACCCTTCTGCTCTGCTAAGCTCAGGGAGAAGAGCTGCACCTGACAAGAGACACTTTTCTGCATGGTTTGGCAGAGCTACACCCTTCCAGAACACTTCCAAGGCCTGCCTTCTTCCTCCACCATCCACTACTCCAACATCTCTGGCAACTCAGTGCTGGATTTTGAGGTTTAGCAAAGCAAACTCTTACAGCACAGCTCAGGCCTACAGGTGGAAATCTGCCAGTGTGCCAGGCTCTAGAAATCCAGCCAAGGATGATGAAGACAATGGCAGTGTGGAAACTATCCAGTCAAGAAACTCAGTCTGGTATTCTAACTCTTTTAGCTGGACTTTCTGTCTAAACCCACACTTTACTAAAGGAGAAAAATTCATCAGATAAAACTCGGAGGCAGTAAGGATCTGGTGTATTTCAGGTGAGATTCAACCACACAGGGTGAGGAAGAGAAACCTCCTAGAGCAAAACAAACCACAACATCAACAGACAAAACTGGTGCAAACTGAGTCTCTCCTGCACCACATGTGTGAGCTTTGCTACGTGCTGCTTGTGTGGAAACCAGGGAAACCCCTGCATGGATGGAAGCCACAAAACCAAAATGAGTGTGGAAGAGGCTGTGGGGTGAAAGGCCTAAGAAAAGGAGAAGAGGTGAAAAAAGTCAGTTGTGGAGACAAGTTTGGTCTTTAGAGAGATGGAATCCATTAGTGCCCTGCCATAATCTCTCTACAGGATGCCAGGAGAAGTGCTGTTGTTTTCCATCAGGAAGATCTTGTTGGGAATTGACTCACAAGCACAAGTGGAGTCCAGTCAGATGAGGCTGCTCCTGCCATCCCTGCATCCCTCTCCTCCAAGCTCCTTCAGGAGTTTGCTCTCACAGCTGAGACAGCTGAGCTGGACATGAAGAAATTTGATGTCATCATGTCTAAAATCCCAGTGGAAGGCTAGTCATCTAGGATATTTCAACTGATGTCTCAGTTACTTGACTACACTTACCTAACTGTAAATATTTTTCAGTTTTCAGTTCCAAAAGTACAAATCCAAGGAGGCATTGCACCTACCTAAGGAGTCCAAAACCAAGCCAGGCCTAGAATTTAACCATGAGAGACATTTTAACAGCCTGTCTTTGTCACAGACAGTTTATTGGACTGACAGGGTGGTTAAAATCCTGCTGGAGCCAGGGCTGTTACATAGAAGTAGGTGCAGGCTGTGGCTGGAACTAAGGCACATTTTACAGAGATTTGCCCAATGAAATTTTAATAAAAAAGCAAATCCATTCATCCAAGTGGTTTGTATCAAAACCCTTCCCAAAAGTCAAAATACCTCAATTTAAAGCAAGCTACTAAAACTCAAATGAGAGCATTATTTCTTAACACTGCAAGCTAAATGTATTCAGTATGCACTTCCTCCACACCCCTCTTTCACTTCACAGAACTCTGGTGTCAAAACCCCAAATCACAGCTTGTTTAGAAGGCTAAAAAGTAACCCAGGCAACAACAACAACAAATGTTAAATGTGTGTCCAGCTACACCCCCAGCCACATCTGCAAAGGGCTTTTCTCACTGTCTGCACTCAGGGACAAGATTTAATCCCAATGATGGAACTGACGTGTCATAGACATATTTTATGAAAAATCCTTTTGCTAGGATCTTTTTCTCCTGAGAAGCTGAGAGGCCTGAAATGTAAACAATAATTATCTGCTGCTGTGGAATGCAACAGGTGCATCTGTGATTGGTCTTATGTGGTTGTTTTTAATTAATGGCCAGTCACAGTCCAGTTGTCTCAGACTCTCTGGTCAGTCACAAGATTTTATTATCATTCCTTTCTATTCCTTGCTAGCTTTCTGATGAAATCCTTTCTTCTATTCTTTTAGTATAGTTTTAATATATCATTTTCTTTTAATATAAAATATATCATAAAATAATAAATCAGCCTTCTGAAACATGGAGACAAGATTCCCATCTCTTCCCTCGTCCTGGGACCCCTGCAAACACAGCCACACTGAGGAACTGAGGCACAATGAAAACAGCCCCCAGTCCCAGCAGAGGGCAAAGTCAGGACACCCAAATACCAGGCTGGTGAAGCTTGCCACAGGAACCTTCCTTCTCTGTGATCTCCCCTCTTCCTGAATGGGCATTTCTGTTAAGTATCAGGCTCAGCTGGAAGCTCTTAAGGCTATTTAAAAATTAATGATGAGGGATAACACGGGGCAAAGCTTCAGCTTTGGCAGTTCAACATCTCTGTGGCCACACAGCAAAAGGCAGCACAACCCTCCAGGACAGGGCAGGGAAAGGGGCAGGAGCCAGGAAAAGGACTGACCTTCATCTCCACACACCAGTTTCTTCACCACACAGGGGATCTCCGTGTAGCCAAAGGCCTTGAGCTGCTCCACGTGGCGAGCTGTGATGGGATGCTCCCACATGGCCGTGTTCATGGCTGGGCAGAAGAGCAGGGGCTTGCTCAGGTCCCACGCGCGGATCACACACGTCTGCAGGAGAAGCCATGGCGGGGCTGGGATCTCCTCACTCCTTCCCATCCCTTTGCTGCACCTTTCCAGCCTGGCTGCTGTTTTGTCAGCACAGCTGGACTAACCCATGGGCTGAGATTAATTTGCAGCACATTCCAGCCAAGCTCATCTCTGACAGGCAGGAAAGATGAGGGAGGCTAGGCAGAGGATAAATCCCACCCTGCTCCAGGCAGCAGCCCAGGCAGAGCAAACCAAGCTGGAAGAGGATGTGTACAGACTGTGGGATACAGAGGAGCTGAGAGGTGGCCACAGATCTTACTGACTACAAAGACACCCCCGGGGCAACACTTCAGATAACAAAGCTGAACACTGAAAGTTGGCAATGAGTCTTTCTGACATGAAATGCCAGCTGGATCCATAACTCCCTGTAAGGGAAGCAGTGCTGCTTTCAGGATACAACAGAGGAGAGCACTAGCACATATGGGCTGCTGCAGGAGATGCTGGCAGGTTACAAGGCATCTGGCAGCTCCTGTGTGCTACAGGCAATCAAATTTGACTCCTCAGCACCTCCAGATAATCCAGGAACACCTCATCCCCTTGGAAAGACAATGCTGGTTGCTCTTAGTGCAATGTCCATTGGATTCCCCAGGCCTTGCAGCATTTCAAACAAAGGAGCTTCCAAGGGAGCAGCTCTGATCACAGAGTCTTACAGGAACCCTGCCCATCCTTTTTATACCCTGTGACTTGAACCCTTCCCAGCACAAGGAAATCTGATGAAATCTGTTCTGAGCTGCCAACCAGCACCTCCAGCACTCACTTCCCTTTCCTGGAGCTGCCTCTTCCCTTCACAAGGCTCTCAAAGATTGGCAGGAGCCTATGAAGCCACACATCCCTGACATCCATCCTGAGCTCTTCCCTCTGCACACCCACAAGGGACCCAGAAGGACAAGACATTGCTTGTCCCTCCCACAGATCTGCTCTGGGTGGATTTTGTTCATTTATATGCACTTCTTACCCAAAAGGCTGTAGGTCACACAGATCTGCAGCTTCCTGAGACCTTTTGTGGTTAATGCCTGGCCACAAACTATTCAGCCCCACTGAAGGTCCCCAGCACCCAACAAAGAACACTCCCTTTAAATACACTTTCTGATTAGGCTGAAGAGCTCAAGAGCCCTTTAAATACCAAGAAACAAGCCTGAACAAGCAAAATCCTCTGTAGCTGAGGCTGGGAGGTAAGTGGGCATGAGCATGTCTGAAAGTCTGTGCTGTGTTAGGTGAGGGAGGTGGTGAAGTAGCAGGAAGTAAACAGTTCTATCTGATCTCACAGGTGTCTTTCCAGATTGCATTGAAAAAAATGTAGAGGAACTCAAAAGGGAGTGAGTGTGTGTTTGTGTGTCTGAGTGACAGAGAGAGAGGATGGAGGCAGAAAGAAATACCACCTTCCAGAAAAAGCAGGGAACACAAAGCAGGGCTGGGAAATGAGATGAGAGGCTGAGAGAACTGAGGAGTGGGAACAGATTTCAGGCAAGAAAGGAGAAGGAGCAGGGGAACCATGCTGGGGAAGAGAGAGACAAGCAGATGAAAGGGGAGCAGAATGTGCAAATCTCACTGTCGGTGATGCTGCAGAAGCACCAAGGTTCCATGGAGGCAAGGTCAGGCAGTGCTGAGGGGTGGCAGCAGTGGCAGGCAGAGCCTGGGTACTCACCAGCAGGTTGTCACAGATGCCATTGGCGACCTTTGCCAGCGTGTTGGCATCCAGAGGTGCCACCACCATGAGGTCAGCCCAGCGCCGGAGCTCAATGTGCAGGACGGGGTCCGAGCGGCCCTTCCACAGCTGTGGGGGACACGAGGTGGGCAGCACCAAACCCTCACACACCTCATCCAGCCCACCCAGGAATCACAATTCTTGATGGAATTCCTGTGGGATTATGCTTATGGAATTTAAGGGATGGCAGTGGATCAATGGATAGGGGGATTCTTTCCCCACAAGACAATTAACACATCTGACAACCACAGCAAAGAGCTGGTTTCACCTCACAGCAAAGAGCTGTCCCTATCCATGGCATTCCTTAGCTTTGTAATTATTCCTAAGAGCTCCATTCCTCAGCCAGCTGAGCCAGGCAGGCCCAAACCAGGGGTACATTTCCTGGGAAACTCATGTAATTTATAAGTTTCACATTGATGTGAAGCTGCCCACTGGCTTCTCATGAGGTACAGACCCCTAAACGAACACGTCGCTTTTAATTAGGATGCACAACCCTACTCACACTCAAAGCAGCAAAGAGAACCCTCCTAAGTACTGCAAGAAACAGTGTCCTGTTGCCTTTCTCCACGATGGATGAGGTTTATCCAGTTTGGCACTTCTCTCCTCTCTTGGCTCTCTGAATCACAGAATGGTTTGGGCTGGGAGGGACCTTAAAGCTCACCTTGTCCCATGGGCAGGGACACCTTCCCCTTGACCAGGTTGCTCCAAGGCCCATCCCACCTCTGAACACTTCCAGGGATGGGGCAGCCACAGCTTCTTCTCGACACACCCTTGAGTGATTATTTCTGTTTTCTCTAAAGCCCTGAATTGCTCAAGAGAACCCTGGTTTTAAGAGCTCAGTTAACTGGGAAAGAGTCCTGAGAAGCAGCAAACAGCATCAGGTGCTTATTCCCCAGAGGAGACCCAACCACAGGCCAGCAGGGGCTCTGTCAGGGCCACAAACTGCTCCTCCTCTGAGTCACGGGAAGCCACAACAAAAAGGCAGCACCCAAAAAGCCGGGGCTTCCTGAACACCTTTCCTACCTCCTCCACTCACTTCTATCCTTTCTGGCCATGTTATTGTCAGAGTGAAGGATCTCCCAAAGAGATGCTGAGCAGGCTGTCACACTGAGCCCAGAGGAGGCCATCAAGCTGATCACAGGGATGGAGCAGCTCTCCCATGAGGAAAGGCTGACAGAGCTGGCAGTGTTCAGCCTGGAGAAGGCTTTGGGATGATCTAATTGTGTCCTTGCAGTGCCTGAAGGAGCCAGCAAGATGGAGGGAGGCTATTTACAAAGGCCTGGAGCAACAGGACAAGGGGAAATGGCTTCCAGCTGCCAGAGGGCAGGGTTAGATGGGATATTGGAAGAAATTGTTCCCTGTGAGGGTGGTGAGGCCCTAGCACAGGTTGCCCAGAGAAGCTGTGGCTGCCCCATCCCTGGAAATGTTCCAGGCCAGGTTGGATGGGGCTTGGAGCAACCTGGGATAGTGGAAGGTGTCCCTGCCCATGGCAGAGGGTAGAACTGGATGAGTTTGAGGTCCCTTCCAACCCAAACCATTCTGTGATTATTTCCCACCACAAGGGCTCCGTGCCTGCTCTCCAGTGTGCCAGCAGACCTCAAAGCTTGACCTGCAGCCCTTCTATCACCCCACTTCCTCAGAGACAACTGCCTGAGGCTGTAGCACCTTGGGATCCAGTAGGTATCCACCAATCCCTGAGACCAGCTAGAGAGTTTCCTGGCCATTGCCATTGGTGTTTGTCTGTCCACTTAAAAGTGATGCTCATGTGTGAGCAGGAATAGGGGTAAGGAGAGAGCACCTTGTGCTCAGATCAGCACTGCAAAGCAGGGATGAAATGTATGGAAAAACAAATCTTGATGCTTGTACAATGAACCTCTTCATACTCAAGGAGTCTCAAAGTGTGTCAGTAAAACTGCAGTCAGGAGAAAAAGCCGTTTCACAGGGAGCAGAGATGTTCACAGCCCTGACAGCTGAGCTAAGGAGAATGAAGCTGCTGCCTGCGTGACAAGTATGACTCATGACAAGCACCAAACTTGCTCACCATGGCTCCGCAGTGGCTGTCTTGACATTTCCTGACACTCAGAGTGGCTGAGCCCAGGGTTGAGAGAGACCACTCTGTACTCTCCCTGCCTGCTGCAGGACAAAATCCTGCACTGCATCAGAGCATCTCTCACTGCATCTCTCTTCCTTTACAGCACCTTCTTCAAAAGCCACATTTCAAACATATATTCCTAGACAAAGGAGTGAATCTTGGCTCAGGTTTAAAAAAGAACTAAGTGTGGTTTCTTGAAAGAAAACTTAAGAGGAATGCTTTTATTTACAAGGACAACTCACCTGCCACTCCTCTTCATCACCATAGAGGGTCACAGGAATCTCCTGGGCATTGTAAAAATGTTTTGCTCTCTCAGTAGTGACCACCTTCACCTCGAGCTAAGCAGAAAGAAAAAGACCACTGGTTAGACTTGAGGAGAATTTAGAAGGTTTTGTGGCTTCTCAGAGAACCTCCCCTATTCACAGCTGAAAGGCCAGGCCACCACAGGGATCTGCAGGAACCAGAAACTCATTTCATGTCTACCTAAAACAGACAGATCCTCACCTGCCAAGCACAAGGGAAAACCTCTGAGCAGCTGTGTCCATAGCACAGGGTTTCTGTGCAGCAAACCAGTGGCTTCCACAAAGAGAGACTGGGTGAACACAGGAGGTTTCTGAAATCTCAGATAATCCTGCAAAGCCACTGGAACCTTCCTTTACTGGGGAAAGCCTATCCCATCCTTCAGGTGTCTATCTGGCTCACACTTACAAAAGGTGCTAAGGTGAAGCTCTCGTTTCCTCATGCAGAAATCTTCCCAAGTGGAAAAGGGGCCCTTTCCCAGTTTTCTATGTGTCCTGCAGCTCTGATGATGCTGCCAACAGCTCCTGCCACAGGCAGGGAACCAGAGGTGTCCTCCACACACCAGGGTCAGCCAGTGTCAGCTCTGCATGCCCTGACTGCCCATGTGGGACATGGAGCTGAATTTCCAGCTGAATTCCTCCCAAGGGTGTTCCTTAAACCCATCAACATCAAAACACATGGATGGAGCCCTCTGAAGACTGGTAATGAGGAAGATGAACCTCAGGCTGCTGATTACAGTGAAAAATACCCCTTTTTCATGGTATTGGCCACTACCTGCTCCTTCCAGCAACTCCCAGAACCCACTGCACGGTTCTGTTGATCTGGCAGTGAGATGGGGAGAAATCAGCCCCACCAGCTGCTCCTTCCTGCTGGACAGCAGTGCCTTGAGGTAGAAAACTGAGGAGGCACTTGGTGTGTGCACTCCTTGCTACAATCAACTGCTGGAAACCTCCAAGCTCCAAGAAGTTCTCTGCAACAGCAGCAGTGATATGACAGAGCACATGAATCCAGCTCCCAGCACCATTTATTCCACTGGGAACGAGGCAGTGTTGGCTCCTTGCATCCTATGAGACTAGAATAACAGCTGGGAGCAGTGGAAAATCCCAGCCTCAGCATATTGTGCCCACTGGTAATTTCCCCCCAATTTCTGAAAGAAAATGACAGGATAAACCAGCTGCACGACACATTTTTGGTACTGTACATTTGCTTTTCTGCCACTTCTAAACGTCTGTTTTTCTTGAAACACCCCTGACTGGGAATGACAGGTGTTCATAGTGTTTTTGAGCATGAAGATCACACTCCCAGGCATTAGCTAACTGTATTATTTCCATGCTAACCTCACCCCACAGGAAGCTGCTCGAGCCAAGCAGCGACACCCACAAAGGTGCTATCGCCGTTCCGCTGCGCCGCAGGCTTCGGGTGAGGTGTTAACCTCAGTCTGCAAAAAATTTATTTATTTATTTGGGGGGTTTGAAGGCCACTGTGCAGTTTGAAGGAGATGGCTGCTCTCTGAAATGCTGCCATTGAAAAAAATATTTATTTCTTCCAAGCATAAGCCCATGACTAGGGAAGAGTTCTGGCTGTCAAGCACTGCACTCAACCATTCCAGGCCAGAGCGTTGCAGAGAGATGTTGAAGGAGTTTGAGTGCTGAAATCCCACCAGCCCCCAAAAAAGTTGTTCTGTGAGTTAAATATTCTCCCTAATGAAGGTCTTCTGCTGGGGTGGGCTCCTGGTTCCCTCAAGTCCCTCCAGCTAGACTGGGAAGAGCCCACTGTTCTCAGGATTACCTCAGCCTGCATAGTTTATTCTATTTACCTGGCACACCCTCTGTTTGCCTGTGGATATCTTCAACAGTAAAGGGAGTTTGGCCACACTCAAACTCCCTCACTGGAGACAGTTTAGATTAGTTAAAGGTCTTTGGCTTAAGCCAAATCTCCAAAACAAACTTTACCACAAAGCCCACATTCAGGCAACACTGCTGGTCTCTGATAGAGGATTCTCCTGGCCCAGCCCTTTGTGCTCAGGGGAAGGAGGTGCACGTGGTTATTTTATTTTTTAATGGCTTTCTCAGGTCTGACAGCAAAATCTTTCTAGATAGCCTGAGCACACGAGCTCCTCTGTTAAATGGCACCTACAGGCTGAGGCAGAGCCTGCCTGGCAGCTGCACAAAGAAGTGACAGGGTGTGATTTAAACCTGAAGTCCAGGTGACATCCTGGAGCTTCAAGAGCAAAACTTTCTGCCCACCAAAAAGTCTGTCCTGGCCTTTCTTTAACCTAGGATTGTTAGCATTCAGAAACACATAATCACAAGAATGATTATATGCAGGTACTTTTATTGAAAAGCTCTGGGTGTCAGGGGTACAAACCCAAATCTGACTCCAACAGGGGTTCAGGATGAACATGTTTTTATATTCTATCGTTATATGACTTTCATGTTAATTATTAAACTTATATTGTTCTACTGTATACATAGATTTCAGCCAAGCATGGGCTCCTCGTGGTCCCCCTCAAACTTCTAACATAGTTTCTCATGATTCTTCTTACGACTAAACAATAATTATATTTAATTACTAAACAATCATCACATCTAACAATTATATCATTTATCATATACTGCTTACGCAGGTGCAATTTCACATGATCTGGCAAACACAAAGCTTAACATTTTCAGAGTCTATTTTTAACATTTTTCCAGGGCCTCACTAAGTCTAGCTTCTTTCTAATTCCCCGAATTTGATGATTTTAAAACCTTTTACTATCAGGATCACAGGCTGGTTTGGATTGGAAAGGAAATTAAAGGTGTTCCAGTGCCACCCCCTGCCATGGGCAGGGACACCTTCCACTATCCCAGGGTGCTCCAAGCCCCGTCCAACCTGGCCTTGGACACTTCCAGGACAAGTCAAGGACAATTCAAACAAAAGGCACTGAGCTGTCACATCCCCTGGCACCCTTGAGGAGGTGTTAAAGTTTAATGAGCAGCAAAATCACTCTGCCAAGCCGTTCACCACAGAGCATTTGAGGCAAAACATCCATTTAAACTAACCACTCTGGTTGCAAGCCTGTGACCACATCTCCTCTGGTATCAAAGCCATATTCTGCTCCTGCCCTGCTTGCTTTGTAAAGCTCTGCTCCAGCAGTAAAGGAATTGATGCACCAGCCTGGTGCAGGATCAATAAATGCCATGGGAAAGTTACACTGACTCAGCAGGCCTTGAAATCACAGCAGAAATGAGTAAATAACTTTGATTAATAAGCTTTTATAAACTCCTGGATGTCTCAGTTTTGCTTTTTCTGCCCTAAAACCAGTGGCCACAATCTGCACTGGATGTCACAGACCTCTGGGGCTGCACAGAGGGTTTGAGTCCAGCTGTCTGCAGCTTTTCATTATGAAACAAACACTCAGAGAGAAGCAAAGGGTTTGAGCCAAATTCCTACCACGGGTCATTTGCATTCTGCCTGTCACCTGCACAGAAGGATGTCCCAAGCTCCAGGAGCAAAGGAAAATGGACAATGGCCAAGTTAATCCAAGAGGGAGAGGATTAGAAGATCTCTATCTCTGGCTCTGTGGTCACCCCATTCCTTAATATCATTTTTCTTTGTCCTTCTTATTTCAGGCTGGGACCTTTGGCCTCATTAATCACATCAGGCCAAGTCATAAATTAACTGAGGCCTCCCTTTGCCTCACCTCCAGCTCCCTTTCCAGCTTGGGTGACAACATCAACCAGATAAACCAGCACCTCCTCTGCTTTTCTGCTAAATGTACCCATGAGGCACAGCCTCCCAAGGCACCCCAAAGGAAATTCAGGCAGCAATCTCATCAATAAATCTGCAGATTTCAGTGCACCCTTCTTGCCCCTGCCACTCCTTTCTTTAACTGCTCCAAAATAGTTCTTCCTTTTCTAAAAATCTAAGAGTTTTCTCTGTTTAACTTTATCCTACAGCAAAAATAGCACATTTCTCTCCCTGATCAGGCACCAGTGGCCCCTGCTGGGCACCTCTGTTACTCCAGACAACAAATAGTAAAAAAATACTACACAAACACATAGTGCAGCTTGTGTTCTCAATTTCTGGTTTTACAATGTCTGTTTTCCCTTTCTGGGTCACATTTGGAAAAGCCATATCCCACCCATGGAAAACTGCAATACCCTGGAGATTTCAAGTTTCAGAAGCATCACCTCTGTCTGCAACCACATTTGATAACCTGACTGACAAGGACAAACTCCAGAAAAAACAGAACACCCAAAGCAAAGATCATTTCAAGTATGAAATTATAAGAAAAAAGAAAGAAAAAAAAAAGATTTTTAAAAACAGGTGGAATTCTCCTCACAGACATTTTTGAAAACTAAGTGGCCCCCAAGGAGGAACTTGTTATTTTTGTTATTTTAGCAGAAGGCATGTGATCACTCCCCAAAACCAGGGTAACTCCAACTTCACAAAGCTCCACCAAGAGCTTCACTCACCCCAGGGATTTTCAGCAATTCTGCCACCAGCAGGGGCAGCTTGAGGGCAGCCACGCTTCCAGTCACTCCCAGCAGCACATGGAATTTTTCCTGTGCCACAGATGAGCTGTTTCCTGCAGGAATGCCTGGCTCTGGCAGGGAGATGGGCTCCATGCTCCAATCCAGCTGTGCAGGCACAGGGAAACAAAGACACTGGGCTAACACAGCCTCCAACCCCAACACATTCCCAACAGAGGGGAATCTAACCTGGACTCTGCAGGACCCAGAAAGATGGGATGGCTCTGGGTCATCCCCAAATGTCACCCATCCCACAGGGATTTCAAGCACCAGCAGAACTTTGATGTGTAATTGTGTGCTCAATGTGTAATTACATTTTTCTCTGAGACACTGGGAAATAGACTCCTAAAACTTGAGCAGAGAGGCCACAAAAGTGCCCTGGAAAAGTTCATGCCCTCCAAAATTAAAACTCCCACATGTTGAACGCGGTCCAGAATTTAGGGGAGATAAATAAATCAATTTGGGATAAAATTTTACACCAAGTTCTCTAAAGGCAAACAAACCCCTGCTGAGATGCTTTCCCTCTGTACGCTCTGGTGATTAATAAATGCCCAGAGATGTCTTAATAATTAAAAATGTGGGGCCTCACAGCATGCACAACCATCTTGTTTCTCACTGTGTCCCTAAATATTAACAGCAACACTAGAAATAATTCCCTAGCAGCTCTAATTCAGGCCTGGTGCTTCCTCCTGGCCTCCCTATGCTGCTGCCACACTGATAAAAACCAGAAATTAATGTTTTGGTGAGGAAACTAACACAAGTATCTCAAATATAATCAATTAATGATTAAGCAGCAAAGAGCAAATTCAGTTCTTGAAAAATCACTGCAACCAGTAAAGTTTGTTCCATTTTAGTGATGCCCTTGTTATTCAAACTGTTTGGAATCACTTTGGGTGGAAAGAAGATGGACACTGGCTGTCCTGATTTTTGGGAGCAACTCAGAGGGTGGAGAGAGGAATTTCACAGGATCACAGCCTGGTTTGGCTTAGAAGGGAAATGAAAGTGAACAAATCCCACCCCCTGTCATGGGCAGGAACACTTTCCACTAAGAACCCAATTCCAGCTTTGCTGATTAGCAAGGGTAATGAAGAGGTGAGGAAATGCAGCAGGACATTGGCTGAGAGATTTTAATGCTTCCACCATGCTTTACATATTTATCTATATTTAATTAAAATCAGATTATTATGATCATTTATAAATAATTAAAATTATTATCTACTTAAAGCATGCTTAGGATGCTTCCAAAATGTCCACAATTAATTCCACCAAAGCATCCACAAATTAAGGGTAATTAAGAGGTGAGGAAATGTAGTAGGACATTGGCTGAGAGATTTTAATGCTACCACCACGCTTCACATATTTATCTACATCTAATTAAAATCATATTATTATTTATAAATAATTAAAATTATTATCAATTTAAAGCACCCTTAGGCTATTTCCAAAATGTCCACAATTAATTCCACCAAAGCATCTACAAATTAAAGCCCGGGTATTAAAAAGTAAATTTTTAAGTAGGAAACTTTCAAAATGCTTACGAATTATAGAGTAATGACAAAAAGGATAAAAATGAAAAAAATATAGAACAATTATTAAAATTGTAAAATAATGATAAATACGGTAAAACAACGGTAAAAAAAGGTGAAATTTTTCAATGGTACAAATGTAAAAATAAAAGCAAAAATAGCGGTAAAAATATAAAATAACGGCAAAATATTATAGTAGAAGCTGTATGTATAATAATACATGTAACATAACGATAAAAAAAAGTGCTGGGCCGCGCTTTCCTCTTACCCAAACACACCTGTGGGGAAGCAGCCACCAGAAAATTGGCAATTTACAGACCCTTAAGGGTTAATTAAATCGACTTTTAATGCGGTAGCGGTGCTGCAAACGGCTCCAAAAGGCCGCACACCAGCACCGAGAAGCCGCAGGGGCCCCCAGAAGGTGCAAACAGCGCCCGACACCGCTCCGGGCAGGGCCGGGAGGGCCGTGAGGGCAGCGGGCGGACCGGAACTGGGGAGTGCCGGGAACCGGCGCACGCACGGCGCTGATTGGTGCGCTCTGCTCTGCCCTCGGCGCTGATTGGTGCGCTCTGCTCCCGCCTTCGGCGCTGATTGGTGCGCACTGCTCCCGCCCTCGGCGCTGATTGGTGCGGGCAGCGCGCGCGCCCAGCGGGAGGAAGGGATGTCATGGCGGCCCCTCACGGCCCCGTCCCGGGTTATGGCGGCAGTGTTGCCACCCGGGAGGGCTTTGTGCCACTCTGTGCCCCAGTCGTGCCCACGCGGGGGATCTCGCCAAGGGCAAGCGGGTGGCTACAGGCTGCTCAGGAAGCAGTCTTAGCTGGGATTGTGGCTCGTGGCAAGGTTTTGGAACGGAACAAAAACCAAAGAAACTCGGTGTAGAAGGCCTGTGGGGGACAGTATAGAGGAGAGGGTCTGAGGGCCCCTCAAGTGACCCGGGTGATATCTGAGCCCAGGAAAGTGCTTGAGATCAGGAGTGAAACCTTTCCTATGGGATTCAGGGCAGCCACACAGAGCTGGCAGGGGAAAGTGGATTAAAGGACTGAGTATTCATTGTCTGAGGCACAGACAAGATAAGGGGAATGGCTTCCCATGCCAGAGGGCAGGGTGAGGTGGGATACTGGGAAGGAATTGTGCCCTGGCACTGGATCCCCTGTGGCTGCCCCTGGATCCCTGGAAGTGTCCAGGGCCAGGCTGGATGGGGCTTGGAGCAGCCTGGGACAGTGGAAGGTGTCCCTGCTGGAGGAGCTGTAAGGTCCCTTCCCATCCAAACCACCCCATGACTATGTGGGCACGACAGACCTGGGGCAGCCCGTGGTGTCCAGCCCTGTGCAGATCCAGCTCAAAAGCAGCAGTTATTTAGACATCCCTCTGATATTGGCTACAGACAAGCAGCAAGGCCAGCAAGAGGCAGAGAGAGCTGTGCCCTGCTGACTGCAGGACATGAAAGACAACAGGGACACCTCAGGAGAAGCCCAGGTGTGTTCTATGAGAGGCATCTTACCCAGTAACAGGAACAGCCCATCTCTCCCACCCTGTGGGCTTCAGGAGCACCACACTTTGAATCAGCCCCACCTGGAGCAGGGACAGCTTGCAAATAACCGAGGTGAGAACAAGGGGTCGAGTTTCCCACCTGGCTGGAGCCACGGGGGGAACGTTTCAGTGCTCACACATCACTCAGGAGACACATCCGAGAGGAGGGTTAGGTGCTGAAGCAATGTCTGTTAGTTACAGCTCGTTACAGTTATTATTGATGCATCTTATTGTCAATGCAAGAGGTGAAGTCACTTAATCCATCATTTCTCAGACACGGATGACAGAGCACGTGGTTTGGCAGAGTAAGTTTTAGGCGAGCTAGAAATGGATTGCACAATATTTAAACCTGATTAAGTACATAATAGGCTTAGCAAAGGATTACTTTTCTCCTGACATTTTATACATAAATATATACACACACACACACACAGAGACAGGCATTTTATCAGTAGCTGCATTTTAGTCTTGTCAAGAGACAACTGCCTATTGCAGAATGACTGGAGTGACACCCTTAAAAAGGAAACTAGTCTTGGTGTGCTTTGCTGGAGAAGAGAAGGTCCTTTTTGGGGTGATTCTCAGGGGTAGGGGTCACATCCAAGCATCACTGGAGGGCTGGAGGGGACAGATACGGGGCTGGGGACTAGCACAGTCCTGGCTGGTGGCACACTGAGCTCCTTCCCTGTGCCAGGCAGGAGATACTGGAGCCAAAGGGCTGGATTGGATTCTGTTTGGGCTGCTTTTCGAGGACTTGGAGAAAAATTTGGCTTATTTAAAGTGCATTTAGAGTTGAAAAGCATCTCAGAGAAGTAGCTTTCCCTACTCCTGCCCTGCAGCATCCATCCCATTTATGCTCCTACTCATAATCTTTTCCAGGGTGTGCCAGTCACCTTCCCCAAGAAGTGTTGGTCTGAGCTCAGCTGCCTCCTGTGAGGGTGCAGGATCATTATTTAATGTCAAACATCCCCAAATTGGGCAGGGATTTGGGCCTGACAGGGAAACACAGGGCCACATCTCACCACGCTTTTCAGGAGTGCAAGTGAGCAGGAGTCCTTCCCTCCAGCCTGGAGGTTTCCTTAAGAGACTTAAATTAGCACAAACCTCCAAAGCTAACGGGGACAAACCTTGGCCTGGCTATTTCCATGAGCAGGGAAACTGCTTGGATGTGCTGGGATTCGGGGTGGCAAGATTTGACCCGCAGCCTTGCCCAAGCACAGATCCTCTGAGGAATGCTCTGTCACTTTTACAGCTGCTTTTCAGAACAGAAGCCTTTAAAAAAAACAGACTCAGGATGCAGAATCTGGAATGGGATGGTTGTATCCCACAGGGAAAACCTGTCCTTGCTCCCCAACACACACACACATGCACACACACACACTGGTCCTCCACGTCGAAGTGTAAACTACTCACAACACCACACACTGAGAGAAGTTGTAGATCCTGAGCCAGGGTGTAGATTAGGAATCTCTTGGCTTCCAGCATATCAACAGCAAGATTGAGGGTTTCTTATATTTTTTTCCCTTTTTTTTCTTTTTTTTTTTTTTTTAATCCTAAATCAGCCAGCCACCTGCTAGTTAAAAAGCAAAAGAAAAAAGGAGAATTCCCAGGATTGCTTGCCCTTGCTGAGACAGTGGCAAGTGGCTGGATGCTACCAACTGAAAGAGAAAACTCACACACGTCAAAAACCCGAGGTTTGGGGCTTATTCCAAGAGGGAAGATGGGTGCTGGTTGCTATTTTTCCCTTTTTGGGGGGCATGGGGGGGGGGGCTTTTGGCTGATGAGGTTCTAACGTACACCTATCACCACAGTAATTAAAAAACCACCACCGTACACTATTCCACAGGGAAAAAGAAGACACGTGAACGGACACTGACTACCACGCACAACAAGAGCCCTGCAGGTCAACTCACGGCCTCTTCAGAACGAAAAAGAAAGGAGAAAAGAAGAGCTCAAGACAAGAAAAACAGAAAAAAAAAAAAAAAAAAAAGGAAAGAAAAAAATCCCAAAGGATCTCGTTACAAAGACGGGAAAAGAACCACCATTATGGTACACTCTGACTTTCTGAGACAGCTGCAGAAACTCAGGCTCAGGCTTCCTCCTCCCTTTTTCCCCCCCAGCTCTTCCTCCTGAGGACAGAGTCCTGCTGCTGCTCACATCTCGTTGGAGTAGGTGTAGTTGGGGGTGGCCGAGTACTGCGTCTCGTGCTGCATCATGGCGCCCTGCGCCGCCCCCATGGCCGCGTTCTGCGCCGCCTGCTGCACGTGGGGGTTCTTCCAGGCCCCCGTGGTCCACTCCTCCTGCGCTTTGCTGAAGCTCCCGCCGCTGCCCCGGTAAAACTTGTGCACCTGCAGGGAAAATCCAGAGGGGCTGAGCGCCCGCAGCCGGCACAGAGCTCCTGGGGTGGCAGGAGGGCCACCCAAAGCCATGTGGAACCCCTGTTCTTCCTGCCATACCATGGTGAGAGCGATGAAGGAGAAGACTGCCATGGCTGTGAAGAGCACGGTGGGGATCAGCATCACCACAGCTGAGCCCACGTTGGTCCCAAAGAAGGAAATTGCTGCAATCCAGCCGCTGCAAGGAGATGGAAACAACTGGTTCATTCACCAGCTCTCCCAGACTGCCAGCAGCCCTCCCAGCTCCTCAAACCATCTTCACCAAGGAGAGAACCAGTAAGGAAGCTAAAACACCACGGTGACCACCCTTGTACCCAACACAGCAGCATTTTCCTTACCAGACCCCCCATCCAGGGATCCCCACTGCCTGGATAATGCTGATCACCAGCTGGGCCATGAAGGTGAAGAAGAAGGCCATGAAGCTGAAGGAACTGTCTGTCCTGCAAGAGAAGGTTCAGTCACTCCTGCACCTCCATCCCCGCTGCACTCCAAGGGAAGGGAGATGCTCCAACGTATCAGACCTGGCTGTGGTTTAGCAGGAGGGTGATGGAAAGAAAAATTAAAGGCAAAGGAGAAACTTGAAAGAGGCTGGAGGTGGTCAAGGGAAACCTGGGAAAGCCACAGGGCACCAGACCCTCCCTATGGCTCAGTCAGCTGGGCTTGAGGACATCTGTGTTGGGACACGACTCTCAGCTCACACCACCCCACATGGGGAATAAATACACCCCTAGTTCTCTAGATTTGGGAACTGACCTCAGCACCACAGGTAACCTGTACAAACACCTCAAGGATTCATGGAAAAATATAAGAGATGCCTCAGGGATGAGAGGGAAAGTGGCACCCCAGCTGCATCCTCACCACTATCCCCCACCACTGCACAGAGGCACAAGGAAAGTGTCCTTACAACACCTGATGGGGGGTTTGGCCCCCAGGAAATCCCAAACACTCTGGTTTTGAAGGTTAGAAAGTAAAGCTAAAGGGCTGCACAGAAAGGAATTCCCCCAGTTAGTCAGGCAATGCCCCAAGCTAAACACTGACCGTTTACGAAGGAAAACAAGGCAGAAAGAAGCCAGGCTCAGGTGCGACCACTTACTTGAAAGCTTTGTAAATAGGTCTAAACCAGCAGACATAGGAGCAGGGCGTAAAGAGAATGAGCCAGAGAATTGCCAGTCCAAAATTTACAGCTCCGCCGCCTCCAATGAGCCACGCGAGGCAGCCCACGAGATTCACCGCCAAGGTGATGCTGTTCACTGCAAACACACACACACACACAGAGCAGAGTAGCACGGATGCAAGGGTGGCACTGAGACACCAAGGACCCCAACCCCAGGGACGTGGCCTCAGAGTCCTGCCCTAGCTGGATTTCCCTTAAATTAAGCTGGGAGCACATTCCCAGGCTGGCTGGGCCGAAGGGGGTCAGGCCTCAGCTGAGTGTAACAGGAGGAAAATCAATGTATCACTGAGAGTTGTAATTCCCTAAGCAGTTCCTGAGCTCTGAAGATTGGCAGGAGTTGCATCCTCCCACTCCTATCAAGCCAGGTCACATTTCCACTAACAGAAGGAAACTGGAGGAATTGTGGTGAAGTTTTTCGCTTGCTCCAGATAGATCTTTGCTGAAGGAGCTTGTGCAGGAGCTCCCTGAGCACCACTGAGAGCCAAAATGCTGAACTCCTGACCCTGCCTCGCCGGTTCAGGGGGTGACACATTTCCCTCGCCCACCCCTGCCTGGGATCAGGCCACACAAGGGCTCTGACTATGAGTCCCAGCTCAGCAGACACAGGACAAAGCAGAGAAGGCTCAGCTGCGTTCTGACGCCTCCGAGTTCGGAGAATGATTCATTATTTCGACGAGAACGAGAGCCCTCCCACCACCGCCTGCCTGAGAGCTGCAGCTGGCAAGGCAAGGAGCTCAGCTGCCCTAAAGGACAGGAGGGACCTTCCAGCCATTCTGTGCTGGGTGTCTGAGAGGCTGCTGGGGAGAAAATGACCCAGAGAGGAGCTCCAGAGGCAAAACCCAAGGGACAGTGACTGGCTCTAGGAGGTGGTGCTGGTGTTAAGGAGCAAGGACCAAGGTCTGCTACATTAAGAGGAAGAACATCCTGGTTGGGATGGGGAGGGAACTGAACACCCCCAAGAGAGCTTCCCCAGGGAAGCGCAGCTTTTTTCCTCCCATGCCTTAAACAAGCAAACCCTCCTGACATGATGAAGCTACCCCAGGGTCACCCTCCTGACAGGACACAGCCCCAGGGATGCCAGCCTGGTGCCATGGCAAAAGCAGGAACACACCACAACCTCTGTTGTGTTAGCTCAGCTCTTCCTAACCTGCCCCTAAAGCACCGGGCACTCCCTGGGCACTGGTGCTTCCAAAGTTCAGGGGAAATGCCTGATAAGGGAACTGAGTTCTAGAAAGAAATGAAATGCTGGTGCCAACTTGCCCTGAGCTGTGCACGTTTCCACCTATGCTGGGGTGTGACCTGTCCCCTGCTCTGTTCCCTGCCCATGTTTGGTGAAGAAGAGAGATCCAGGATAGCTGGAAGAGCTGGAAGCTGGTGACAGCTCTGTTAGCACAGCACGGCACACAGAGGCATGCAAGAGGAACAGGCAAGCTCCGGGAAGCCTCAAGCTCCACGTTTTGGGGAGCAGGCACACCAGCCCTCCAGTCTGAGCTGTCTCCTCCTTACAGCAGGACATCAACAGCACCACCAGTGACCCTGGGACACTGAGCCAGCTCCATAGCTCCATCCTGGAGGCTGGAAGGGCTGGGATCCATGGGATGCTGCAGCCCACCTCTCATTCCTGACTTTTAACAGGAGACACCAAGGCCTGGAGGGGGAGAAGGGCTTCCCCTGACCTTGTCCTGCCCTTTCAGCTGGCAGCTCCCAGAGGAGCAGCCTTTGGAGAGGCAAACAGATCCCACTGGAGCCATTCCCACAGGGCCACTCACGCATCCAGAGGTAGTAAAGCCGCTTGGCCATGGTCCGGTGCTGTGGCGGGATCTCCGCATCGAAGTCCTGGTAGAAACATGGCTTCAGGGGGATGAACTTGGGCAGGGGAGGGAAGTTGTTCACCTTTTCTGCAAGGAAAAATTTCACTGGTATCAGGCTGAACAAAAAGCAAGAGGCTTCCTAAATAACCCCAAGAACAGTCAAATTTTACACAGGAGTTAAGGATTTCCTATGGAAACTGCCACCAACCCACCCGAAAGGATCAAATTCAGCCCTCACTGGCCACAGAGATCCTGCAGCCATGGACACCCCCACCCCACTGGTGACTAACAAGGTGACATTATGGCCAGTAGAGCCCACAATGATCTCCAGAGCCCCCTGTACCTGCCATGCTGGCACACGCTCAGCCTCTCTGCTCCTCGGGAAAAATACTTGGGAAAAACGTGGGAGCTTTAGCAAAGCTGGAGGAGAACAAGAGAAAAAAAAGGTTGATTGAAGTGGTCAGGGACGTCTGCAAAAGCCTTCACCTTCCCTCCCATTCCCAAACAACTCAAGGACAGCAGTTGGCTTCACTTCTGTGACACTCTGGACTATCACACATCCAGGCTGGCACCTGGCTGGCAGTGTGATAAATCCTGACTACTCTGGCTCAGGCTTATGTGCCAGTTAAGGCAGAAGATTACGAGAGGATCCAGTGATGTGGGGCCTCCCACTCCCAACTGACCTACATCCAGGAGAGGGCCAGGTAGGGCAGCAGGGAAAGGAGGTGGCTGTGGGCAGTTTGAAACTCTCAAGTTCATTACCTGACCCCAAAATAATTATTTTTAAAAATGTATTATTGGGGTTTTCTTGCTGAATTCCAGCACAGGGGACTACCTGGCTGCCTAGTAGCTGCCATCTCTGCAAGCCCAAGCCAAAAACAAGGCCAAAACGGGAGCAGAAAATCAGAGCAGAGAAATCAGCTGGAAAAAAAAATAAATCAGTGGCGATTGTCACTAATGAGTCACTTGAGTGCCTGGCTTAACAATTACTCATGTCATTTGGCACCTCATTCCAGAGCATGCAGGTGGGAAAGGAGAGCTCAGCATCCCAGGACCATCCCAGACCATTCCATGCTCAGCTCTGTGCCAGATGTGAAAATTACGGCGAACTAAAGCAAAAAATTATTACCTGAGGTTTTAAAGAGAAGCGTGAAGATGGCGTATCCCCACCTGCCTGCAGGTTTTGCCCTTTCCTAGTTATCCAGGCAGCGACCAACACATTTCCCAGGACACGAGGTCCCGGCACTTGGTGCCTGGGGGTCCTGGGGGGATTTGGGGAGCTCTCTCTAGGGGTCTATTCGCACCCCCCAGGGCTCGCCGTGCCCGACATCCGCCGGCAGCCCCCGGATGCTTCCATCCCGCCAGTGCTATAAATACGAGCTCCTCGGGCGCGGTGACGTGCGCCCGGCCGCCCCTACCCACGTGTGCCGGGAGCGGGGACACACGGCCCGGCACCCCCCGGCCCCGCCACCGTGGGGCCAAAGCACCGGCACAGCGACACATTCGGGTGGGGTTTTTTTGCAAAATGAGGAATATGGTGGAGTGGATGGAAAAAGGACGGGGGATCGCATAGGTGAAGGCACCGAGAAGAAACAGCTCTGGTGCGCGGGGCGCGTTTGGGGAGGGCAGGCAGGGCTCGGCATCGCTGCCCCTACGTTTCCACGCGTGAAGGGCTGCGTGCCCCACGCATCCCCACCTCACAGCCGGTGCAGTCTCCCAGCAGCGGCCTGGATCGGGGAGAAGGGCGGCCCAAGCCCCGCTCGGTCCCCGGTGCACCCACGCGTGTGCAGGGTCACCGCGGCTGTCCCCACGCCGCGCATCCCCCCCCGCAAGCGGATGCAGAGCGGGAGGTCGGTGCAAAGGGCGGCCAGCCCGCTCGGGGGGAGCATCCAGCGCCCTCACACCGAGGCGTTTCCCCTCTCCACACTCCCGGGACTCACCACGTGGCGTGACCCGTCCCGTCCCCTCCGGTCCCCGGCGGGTGGCGGCGGCCGCCCGCCCGCCCGGTGCTGCTCCTGCCGCAGCGACCGCGCTCTCGCGAGACTGCGGCGCCGCCGCCACCCGGGCTATGGCCAGCGCCGGGATCTCGCGAGAGCGCCCGCCGCTGTCCAGGGTCCTGATGCCGCCGGATGGAGGGGCGGGGCCACAGGGAAAGGGCGGGGCCTACTGAAGGGGCGGGGCCATTATGGGGGGCTCTATAGGGCTGGGGGTTCCATGGGGCTGGCAGTGCTCTATGGGGCTTGGGGGGCTCCATGGGGCTGGGAGTGCTTTATGGGGTTTTGAGGGCTCCATGGGGCTGGGAGTGCTCTATGGGGCTTGGGGGGCTTTATAGAACTGGAGGCTCCATGAGGCTGGGAGTGTTTTATGGGGTTTTGGGGGCTCCATGGGGCTGGGAGTGCTCTATGGGGCTTGGGGGCCTTTAAAAGGCGGGGGCTCTGTAGAGCTGGGAGCTCCATGGGGCTGGGACTGCTCTTTGGGGCTTGGGGAGCTCTATAGGGCTAGGGGCTCCATGGGGCTGGGAGTGCTCTGTGGAGCTTAGGGGGTTTTATAGGGCTGGGGGTTCCATGGGGCTGGGAGTGTTCTATGGGGCCTGGGAAGCTTTACAGGAATGGGATCTGTATAGGCCTGGGAGTGTTCTATGGGGCTGGGAGTACTCTATGGGGCTTGGGGGGCTCTATAGGGCTCCATGGGGTTTGAGTGCTCTATGGGGCTTGGGGGGCTTTATAGGAATGGGGGCTCTGTGGGGCAGGGGTGCAGCAACCCCTACCCAGGGTATGGCAAGCATTATGTGGGTAGAAGACCTCCCTCAGAAGGGCAGGGGCTCTTGGGGACAGCCCCTGACAGGGCACACAGGCTCCCTCTATCCAGGAGGCAATGGGAAACCAGCAGCTCCCCACCAGCAGGGCCAATTTTGGGGTACTCCATGTCCATACCCTGGTGTGCTTCATTCTGGGAGCAGTAATTAATGAATGACTTGCATGAAAGCCAGAGGACATGTTAATTGCTTTTGCCAGCTGGATGGCAAGGTTGGGATGCTAAGGTTGGGATGTGGAGGGCAGGGGAAGGGACTGGACTGATTTACAGACAGGACAGGGATATAAATCCCAAATCAGCCTGAGAGCTCCATAGGCTGTGTCCCTTGTTCTCAGTGCATATCACTTGGACCTCCTGCCTTAGAGCTTGTGAGAATATCAGTGAAATGTTGTGAAAATTACTTTATTTGACAGCTAAATCATCCTCCCTTCCCAGGGTCCAGCCTCGAGGGTCACAGAGGGGCAGCAAGGACAACATCCCACCAGGGGAAGATGAGAACAGCTGGGCAAGGAAGCAGCAAAATCTCTTTACACCAGTGAGCCCTGGTGGCCAAAGCCCTTCAGCAGGGGAACAGCGTTGCTGTGGGGATGCCAGGAAGGAAACCTGGCAGAATCAGGGAAAATGCCTGCTTCACAGATGGTAAAATAGAGGGAAACAGGAAAACCAGCATGCCACAGATGACCTCATAGCAGGGGGCCCAGCGCTCCACTCTGACCCCTCTCTGGGTCTTGGACCCTGAGCTGATCCCCTCAGAGAGCAGGGACCCCTGCACACCCAGCTCCATGCCCTGCCCAACAACAGGGAAGGAAAGTGGGGCAGGGATGGGATCATGGATTCCAACTCCTGCCAAGCACTGGGGATGCTCAGTGCCTTGGAGAGATGCTCTGGCTCTGCCTGTGGGCAACTGAGCACACTGGAGATTTGAGGCTGGATTCTTGTCCTTTATTTCTTTCTCTCCAAGCTTTTTCACACCTATATTTCCTCCCCACCTGCATCTCTGCTGCCTCAGCACCTTCCCATCCCACTGAGGCTTTGGGAATGATCATTGCCCTCAGCACTACCACATTCCTGTCTGCCTGCAGATTTTCCAGTCAGGCATATTCAGGAATCAAATGGATGTGTGCTCCCCTCCTTCCCAGGAAATGCCTGGAAAGCCAAGGGATAACAGGGGGAAGAGCCTCCCTGCCCATCCCACACTGCCTAAACAGGGCAGGCTGGGGAGGAAGGGCAGGGCCAAAGAAAAGGCTGGATCAAGCAGCAAATTACCAGCAAGAAAACAGGTTCAAAACCAAGGAAATCAATCCACAGGTCCAGTTTAGGGTCAGTCTGTCGGTTGGAGTCCAGAGCAGCTGCAGCTGACCCAGAGACCAGTCCTGACATAGCTGAGACTAGGACTGAGACCCCTGGGTTGAGCTTAAAAAGAGCTCCTGGGCCATGGGTAGGGGGAATTGGGGTCCCAGGTGGGGTTGGTGAGGAGCATTCAAGTTTATTAATGCCCTCAGGGTCGTTACAACATCCCTCTGCTTATCATGCTGGAGCTCTGCAAAGGGATTTTTCTTATGAAAGGGATTTTTCCCTTTTCTTTTACTGTCAGGCTATTCAAAATAAGGATTATCTTGAGCTCTGTAATTTTCTGCTTACGGTAGGGATAAGACCTCAGCAGTGAGCTGGTGCTACCCCAGGATGCTCCAAGGGTTCCTCTGGTATCTTGGCACGGCCCCTGCACCCTGGGCTGCATCCTCAGGAGGCTGCTCCTGAGAAGCAGCAGCTCCAGGACCATGACTGGGATGGGGACAGGGGATCCCTGCAGCTGTGGCATCCTGGAGGTCCCTCTGCACCCCTTTTGCCAGGGTGACAATCCATGCTGGCATCAGCCTGCTGCTGAGTGCAACGTGATGAGAGGCTGAGACCTGAGCCGCGCCGATGTGACGCAGAGATGGGCGATGGCACCCAGACTTTCCTTGTATCGGATGCTCCCACTTTCCGTCCTGTTCCCAAGCAGGGCCACCTTGCATGAAAGAAAATATGGAGAGGGCAGGTGGAGGACAGGGGCTCAGGTTACTGCTCCTCTCCAGCTGCCCTGATCTCTGTTAGGAATATGTTTCTGGGGTTTTTTCCCCATTTTCCCAGGTTTGTCTGGGCTCTGTGCTGTGTCCAGCAGCCCTCTGCATTCTTGCCACCACCAGCTCTCCTCTTGGCTGCTCTGCCAAGCAGCTCTTCCAAGTTCACACCTCCTGTGGGGTTGGGACCAGGCAAGAGGGTCCCACGGGGATTTAGAAGTCCTCTGGCATGGGGTTGGGATGGCACGGGAATGCTCAGAGAGAAACTGTAATGGGAAAGGGGAAGCAGAAACCACTGCCTGGGTGTGGGTCCTGCTGCAACCACAGTGGCTGCTCAAGAAGGACAGACGGACAATACTCAGTGTGTAATTCCCTTACTCTTATTTTTTCATTGCTCCTGCCTTTCCCATTTGCTTCTTCTTCATTTTAAAAAGGACTCCTCATTCTCTTTTCCAGCTTTTGTTTCCCTGACCCCCCATTGCTGGAGCTGTCTGTGCCTTTGTCCCCCATCCCTGCTTTTCCTCTCCCACCCCACTGAGCTCATTTCAGCTATTCCTTGGCTTGGAGTAACCCATCCACTCTGTTGTCCTCCAACAAATAAGCTGACAGGCTAATGAATAGCTTCAGATGGTAATTAGCAACGGAGTTGCTAATAATGAATTTCATTTACATTTTAAGCGCTGCAGAGGGAAAATAAGCCCCTGTCATTAATGCTCTCCCTGCTCCCAGCACAGCCTTGGCCTTGGGGGGAATGCACCCTCTGGAAGCCTTTCTGTGATTGCACCTCTCCAGCCTCCATTTCGGAGGCTGTGATAGGCAGAGTTCATTAAGCAGCAATTAGTGATGGAGGGGGAGAGAAGCTGCTGCTGCTTCCATCATTCGATGGTGGGGAAGCGCCACGATGCCATGGAAAATGGGCCACAGGAGGCAGGAGCTGGTTCTGGGCCAGGAAAGAAGGGCTGGATGCTTCAGCCAGCACCAGGGACTCACGTGGCTTGCCCAGAGCCCTGGAGCTGTCAGCCCTCCTTGTCCATGTAACCCTCCCAGACTACCTAGAAAATGACCCTGAGGGGTTTCTCAGTCCCTAAAATCCTTCCCCATTATTTCCTCAGGGGTTTAGCACATTTTGAAGGCAGGGCTTTCCCTGATGGGTTTAATTCATCCCTGCCTGCCCAAGGAAGGAACCAAGTGCCATCTGCATAGATTCCATGAATTGTTATCAAATGGAAAGATGGAGAAATGTCATTGTTTTGTCTCATAGCAGTGAAGAATTCATGGTGGGAGCACAGGGAATAGGTTTGCTCACTACTGCATAGCACCATAAGGGAGTTGGGAATGCTCAAAGCCTGGATCTGGTGCTGGGGGTGAGCCTGGGAGCGTTGCCTGCCCTGCCTCAGTTTCCCTCTGTGTGCCCAAGGAGCCTCAGGGAGGGTTAGATGGATTGGGAATCAATGCTTTGCATCTACAGGGGTTTTCCAGAACACTGCTTGTGCATGGAGGATCCCATCCCATCCCTTCCCATCCCATCCCACAGACCCACCCAGACCCCAATCCAGTGTTTGGACTGGGGGGGGCAGTTCAAAATCCACCACCATTTAGGCAGTGGGATCCACAGAAAGCTGCTTTGGGGACCACAGGGATGTAGCATCCTCCCTGGATAGGAGGTGACAGCCACATCCTGCCTTCACCTCTAAGGACATGGGAGATCGATTTATTTATTTATTTATTTATTTATGTATTTTTTCAAGCCCTGCTAGGAGTGAAACCAATCCAGGGGCCTCCAGAGGCCGATAAGATTTGACTGCAAGTCAATACTCACATGTCTTTCCACTGTGCAATGATCCCCCGGCCAGCGGGGCGGGAGGGGACAGGCAGGTGACAGGGGCGGGCAGAGGGCCAGCCTGGGGCAGGGACGTCGCCTCTGCTCCGGGAAGGGATTGGGGGCAGGAAGGGGACATCTCCTGGCCTGCAACAGGGATTTTCTGGGATTTGTTGCCAGTACATGTAATGGTGAGCCCAGAGTGGGCAGCTCCACATTGGGAGGTGAATGAGGGACAGGGATGGGGAAGGAGGAGGAGCAGGGGAGAGGGAGAGAAATTGCCCGTGACAACCAGCTCTGCCACGGCATCTGCTCCTCGGAGCTTTGGGAATTGAGAGGTTTCCCTGCCGGCAGAGCTGGGGCTGAGGCTGCAGGGTGCTGGGGGGAGCAGAGCCCTGGCACACTCGATTCACACTCAGTGCCATCTGCCAGGCTTTCTCCTGGCTGTGGGTTCCAGTGGCTTCTCTCATGGCTAATAAGGGTCGAGCTCAGACTCTAAAGTACTTCCCAAAGTACCTGCTGCATCTTTGTGCCATCCCTGGACACAGCATGGCTGGGATTCCACATCCCTCTGGGAATGCTGCAGGGTAGGCAGGCAGGGTGACATTTGCAGTTAGCAGAGGGTGTCCTTGAGAGGAACGAGCGCCGAGAGAAGGGACCAGGTTCTCTTTAAGGGGGCAGGACTTTGGGAACATTATGAAGGCAAGAGTGAGCTTCTCCCTCTGCCTTCCACCCTCCCCTCCTTCCCTTCTCTGTTCCGGGACAGAGAGCCGGGTTCCCTGCCCTTCCCTTTGCCTGGCAGGGATGAAGGCAGGAGCTGGGTGCTGGGATGGGCGGCTGAGCAGGGGAGGAGGAGGAGGAGGAGGGGAGGAAGGGGAGGGAGAGGGGGAGGATCTGCTAATTACACAGAACAGCTCTGGGGGCTGCTGAAGTCCAGAATGAAGCAAAGAGCAGCAGAAGCGAGTGCTGCAGTGGGAGCGGAGGAGCCCAAGCATCACCGAGAGCTGGAGCCGGCTGTTTTCCCTGCTGGGAACAACTGGGAGCACCCAGGGGATCCTGCAGCCCTGTCTCCCACAGGAGACAGCCTCTGGCACTGCCACCGAGCCCACTGCCAGCCCCTGGAGAGCCGAGGAGAAGGGACTGGTGGTTGCAGCACGCAGGGCTGGGCTGGAGGGCAGCGAGGTCAGCCCTGCTATGGTCGTGAGGGGCTAGGAGCCTGTGTGCATCCACCGGGAAGAGGTGAAGGATGGCTACTGAAGGAGGGAGAGCCAAGCCCCTTGCCCAGTCCAGGATGGAGAACTTCCGAAAGGTGAGGACCTCGGAGGAGGAGATGCCATTACCCTTCCCAGATCTGCCCCCGGACGTGGTGGAGATGAAAGTGAAGGAGGGCAGCAAGATCAGGAACCTGATGAACTTCGCCATGGCCCAGATGGAGCTGAAGGGCAGGCGGCAGATCGTGTTCAGCGGCTGCGGCAGGGCAGTCACCAAGACCATCACCTGCGTGGAGATCATGAAGCGCAAGCTGGGAGGGCTCCACCAGGTCACCAAGGTACGCTACAAAACCGTGCTGGAGGTCTGGGAGAGCCAGGACCTGCCGCCCCACGGCCCCGCACAGAACCTGACTGTCCACAAGAACGTCCCCTCCATCTGCATCCTGCTCTCCCGGGACCCCCTGGATCCCAACCAGACGGGATATCAGCCCCCCGAGCCCCGGCACGAGGCAGGAGAAGACACATTGGGATCCTCCAGCAAGGGGCTGAAGCGGCCGCTGCCGCCTCCCTGCGAGGAGCTGCTGCCCAAGAAGCTGCAGGTACAGGTGTCTGACAGCCCCAGGGGCACAGGGACCACCACTGGCCAGCAGGACCCCTGACCCCAGTGCCTCCCACCCCACCTGCCAGGTATGGAGGCAGGAATATCCACTCATTCCGGGGTCACTGGTGGGCTGCAGGCTCCCCCTGACCTGTTCCCACTTGCTGCTCCTTGACCCCTGCGGATGGGGGTCCCTAGATTTGGCATGAGGGTTAAACCCACCATGTCTTGGTTATGGATTGAAGCAGGTGAGCATGTGGGGGGGAGCTGGTGACCTCTAATTCAGCCACCCAGGGACACTGTGACCACCAGCCACATCCTGCAGTGACTCCCAGGGAGCCAGAGCAGCCGAGGGGTGCCTGGACCACCACCACCGCTCCCCACTGCAACGCCTCATCCATCAGGAGAGATGGGTTTGCCCCAAGCTTGTTGGAATAAAACCTTCATTATCAAACCTGCTGCTGAGGAGCTGTTGGAGTTATTAAGGCCAGGCTCAGCATCCTGTGAGACTGTGATTCATCCCAAAAAAAAACAAGCACAGGGGTGCTCCCTCCCTGCAGCCTCAGAGCTGAGCACTGCACTGTGCTGACTGCCTGTGGGACAGCACAAGGAAATAAAACAACTCACATCGGATATCTGGTCTGGAGTGGGGGGAAACCACGCTGTGGGGAGCTGGGGGCAGTGGAAGTGTTGGGTGGGGGGTTATTGTGACTGGATGCAGTGCCCAGCACAGGATGAGGAGGTTTAGGGCAGCATGCCTTGGCTGCCGAGTGCTTTGGCGCAAAATCCCTGCTACTTCCAGGGGGTAAAGAGAACTGAATGGAAAATAAAAGCTCTTTAGAAATAGTTGAGATATGTCTATGGGAAAATGGGGGGATCATCTTGGCTGCTGGCTGTGGCATGGATCAGCACAGTGAAGGCTGCTGCCAGCTCACAACAAGGGGATCCCAGCCAAACTCTGTCCCTTGGAAGAATGGGATTGGGGTCTCCTGTGCCGGCACAGCAGCACCTGGCAAAGCCCCAATTTCAGTGGGGACAGGGGAGATTTGGGGGACAGGTTATGGGACGCCAAGCCTTGATCCACCTTGTTCCCTCTGCCCAGTGCCCAGCAGCACTGCAGGATGAATTAATCGGTATTAAGAGCAAACCCTTCCCAAAATCCACGTGTGAGGGATTCTCTGGCTGCAGCTGCCTTATCTCCCTGCCTCACTCCTGCTCTACAGGGACAGTCGGCGTTCTCTCTTTGTCAAGGGCTTGCTTGGCTGGGAGCGGGAATGAAAGGAGAGGAGGAGGAAGAGGAGGAAGCAGGGTCTGTTTTGTGAGGCAGTGACCTTGTTATCTCGCTCAGCAGGCAGCTGCTCCTCAGGCCAGAGGCTCGTGCTTATCTGTCCTTTTGCAGATTGATTCCCTTCACTCAAACATTAATTTCCAACGGTTTTTTAATGTTAATGAACATTTTTTGGTGGGTTTGGGGATGGTAAAGCTTTGGGCTCTGTACCAGCCAGTTCTTCCCAGTTCCTTTCTCCAGTGCAGACCCCATTCAAGATCAACCCTCCACCCCGCACAGTAGCACCAGGTACAGGCACCTACCCCAAATGCATCCAAAATCACTAATAAAATTGATTTTAAACGCTGTAATTAATAAATCCCTCTGTAAACACCCTGATCAGAGCCTGAAGACTGTGAGAGCCACACAGTTAAACACTAACAGCCCTTCACCTCCATTGCTGCCACCTCACATTTCTCTGAGCAAGGGAAAAAAAGAATGAAAACCACCTATTTCTCCTTATTTTGTTAATTTGCAAGATGTTTTTAATGGATTTCCTAGGCAGGTAGTTTCCAATCACAGAGACAGCACTGGGGATCTTACCCTCATTGCTTTGCTGGCTGATGGCTTCCAGCATAAGAAAATAATAAAAAATTACTGGAAAAAAAAAATTAAAACAGGGTGATGATACCGGGGGACATGGTGAGTAGAATAATCACAATGGTTTTGTGGTTTTGTGCAGCACTGCTAAGGCACAGCCCAAGGGACGAGTTTTGGAGCGATTTTCCGGTGCCCAGGCCGGTGCGATGGTGGCTGAGGGCAGCAGCCCCCGGTGAGGGGACAGGGACGCTCTCAGAGAACTGGAGCTGGCAGATGAGCCGGTCTGAGCTCATTTCCTTCACAGGGCTCGAGTGCGGCGCCTGTCCATTGACAGGCACGGGGATGCTACGCGGGCTCGGCTAAATGGGGACAGCAGCAGCCCGAACCCCTCATAAACGAGCTCAAACACTCCCGAAAACTGCCTCGGCGACCTGAGGGGGACCCCCATGGCCGCTCCCCTCACGCACAAAATGGCGGCCAGCCCCGCCCCAAGATGGCGGCGGTCCCGCCCCGCCGCGCCCCCAGCCCGTCCCCGCCGCGCCCCCAGCCCGTCCCCGCGGCCTCCCGCCCTTCCACGCTCCCGCTCCGTCCCCGCCGCGCCGCCGTACCCGCCTCAGCGGCCCCCCCCCCGGCCCTCACCTCCGTCCCTCCTTCCCGGTGGGGTGCGGGAGCCAGCGGCGCGCGCCCCCGGTTGCCGGTGCTGTCTCCTCCCTTCACAGCCCGCCGCCATGCTGGCCGCCAGCGCCTCTCTCCTCCGCCGCTGCGCCGTCTCCGGCCTCCGTGCCGCCGTCCGCCGGCCTGCCGGCCCAGCAGGTGAGCGGCTGCGCTCGTCTCCGTCCTTCCCGCCGCGGTTGGCGCCCGGGTTCCCGGTGTGGAGGGGAGCGAGGCCGCGCGGCCCGGCGCGTCCTTGCGGTGACCCCGCGGCCTAGCACGGGCCGCCCCCGCCGCTCCGGCCGCCGCCACCGGGATCCCCCCGCCGGCACCGCCTCAGCGGGCACCGGGCACCGCCCGGGGGCTGCAGCGAGAGGCGGCGGCGCTTTCCCTGCGCCCCCCGCCAAGGTGACATTGATGGAGGGCGGCGGTGACCTCCGCAGCACCGGGACGCCGGCCAGCCCCGGCCCCGCTGCAGCTCCGCGCCGGCCCTCACCCTCCTAATTAACACCGCAGTTATTTTATTTGTTATATTAACGCCACAGTTAATAGAGAGAGTAGGAGGACCAGCCCCAGGCAGCGGTCTGTGATGGTGGCCAGGGTGGCAGGGCTGGAAGACGGAGGCTGTAGAGAATGCGCTGCCTGTGCATCGCAATTAATAGCTAATTAACTTCTTCATCGCAATTAATACCTAATTAGCAGACACTAATAATGCTCGGAGACCTGTGTGTGCCTCTGCTGCGGCACGTGTGAGTTAAACAACTGCCTTAGGGAGCCTGTCACTGCGTCTTTTTAAATAATAAGCACAGGATTTCTTAGATGCTGCTCAGCACCTTTGATCTTTTGTTATTTTGAATCCACTAAAATCTTTGCTCGCTGTTCCTTTGAGCTGCTGAACCCCGGCTGCTCCTGGGCCTTGTTTCCAGGAGGCTCCGTGTTCTTTTTTTCCCAGCTCTTGTGTTTCAAACACCCCACTTAACATTGCTGCCACCCTTTTGCAGGGGGGTTCGTTGCTGCAAAACTTCCCCTGGGCTCCTCGTTCTCAGATTTTCAGTAAATTAATGTTTTATCTTCACACGTGCTTCTGTGCTCATTACTGGAGAAAACTGCCCAATTTTGGCCCTCACAGAGAAGCTTCAACATGTTTTTGTGTCATGTTAGGTGATTTTATGCTTAATTCCTGTTAAGTTCACTTTAAAGCAAAGGTGCTTGCCCTTTGGTTCTTCCTTGAGCTGGGAATCTCTGCCTGGATAGGTTGGCTGTCACACACACGTCATGTGTGTGACAGTGACCTTGATGGACCCTGCTGAAGCTCAGGCCAGAGGAACTCTGCAGGCACACATAGAAACATGAATGTGGAAAAGAAACATAGCAGCAATTGAGAAACACACCCTGGAAAGCCAGAGCTTTAATTCTTATGGTCTGTATTTGCCTCCTGGATCCAGGAAATGATTTTGTTGAGGAAAGACTTCAGATTTTGACTTAAAGATGGTATTTGAGCGCTTCAATTTAGGCCTTTCTCCAGCTGAGATTTGCTGGTTTTTGGCAGGATTTTTTTTTTCTGTGTAAGAAAAATAAGGATTCTCCTTCAGCCAGCTGAAACCTGGAGGGTTTTCAGCAGTGTCCTGGGAGCAGGAGCATTTCCAGAGCCCTGCTCTTGCTCTGAGCTCAGCTCTGCAGGTGATTTGTTGCAAAGAGGAGGGTCAAAGGTCTGCTCTGGAGCTGGGGAAAGGAGGGGGAATTTCCCTACAAGGAACCAAAAGAGCATTTTAATTCTGTCTTGGCCTGTTGTTAACTTTTCCATAGCTAAAATAAATAAAGCTATTTTCATGCTTCCATTGCATAAACCAGTATTGCAGCTGAAATGTTGGATAAGGTTAAATTTTGTTAAAAAAGCAAATTGCCTGCTAATTAGGCTGCCATTAATGAAACCAAAGAGAAGTATATCAGCAACAGTACAGCCCAGTTGTGGTGTTGGGTTTTTTTGTTTCGGTTTTAAATAAAACCCTGTAGTTGATCACTGTGAGTGATTCGTGCTGGGTTAAGAAAGAAAAAGTCAGGAGCTAAATTTGACTTGTGTGAAGCAGAGCTTTGAGCTCCAAGGTCGTATCTGGTGTGTGACCTCTCTGCAAATATTAGTGGAGTGAGATTAGCAGTGGGGAAAGGAAGCACCAGGCTTGTGGTCCTTCAGTTTAGTTCCCTTAGAAAACTGTTCCAGCCTTTGTGGGGTAAAAAAAGACAGGTTCACCCAAAAAACCAAAATTTGTGATAGTGCTGAGTGAAGAAACACTGATCCTATCAGACTAATTTGTGTGTTAGCATACAATCTGCTTTTGTGATTAGTTATCAAATATTAATGCAATTGCAACCTTGAGATCCAGCAGTTTTTCTCTTGGATAGTTTTCTCTTGGATAGATACCTTGTGATCATTTTTTTCCTCCTCCAGCCCTTCTGTTGGAAGGAATATCTCTCATCCCTTTGCTTTTGAGAGCCTCTCTAGGAATCGCATGGAATTTTGTTGGTGAGGAACGTGCATGTTAAAGCTTCTCAGTCTCACTTGGCTGTGGGAAGAGGAAGAATTCCTGTATTTTACAGAAAAAGGAACGCCAGAAAACCTCTTCAGAGTAGGTTTTGGTGTGTTTTTGCCATGCTCTGACCAATGCTCTGGGAACACTTTGGAAGTCTGACATGGAAAAAAGCAGACACTTTGCTACAACATAAACCACGATATTTAATAAGTTACATCCATCCAGGGCTCATCCAGGACTGACTATAACAAGGCAATCCATGTTTTATGGAGGCTTCTGGCCTCTTGGTCAGGACTGAAGCAGTGTTATGTTCCTTTTGCTCCAAGTTTGTTCCCTTTTTCCTGCACTCCAGCTGTGCTTCCTGCTCGCTGCTACTCTCACGGGTCACAAGAGTCAGATGAAGAATTCGATGCTCGCTGGGTGACGTATTTCAACAAGCCAGATATCGATGCCTGGGAGCTCAGGAAAGGTAAGTTGGAGATCAGGGAAGCATAACCTGGGGTAAATAGAAGTTTTCTGACCAGAAATAACAACTTTAGTTGGTGTTTTGTGGACTCCTCGTCCCTGGAAGTGTCCAAGGCCAGGGCTTGGAATAACCTGGTCTAGTGGAAGGTGTCCCTGCCTGTGTTGGTGTTTGTAGGGGTCTTAGGATGAGGGAAGAGGTGAGAATCTTGACTTTATGTTTCAGAAGGTTGATTTATTATTTTATGATATAGATAATATTAAAAGAAAATTATATACTAAAAGAATAGAAGAAAGGATTTCATCAGAAGGCTTGTAAGGAAAAGGAAAGGAATGATAATAAAATCTTGTGACTGACCAGAGTCCAAGACAGCCAGACTGTGATTGGCCATTAATTAAAAACAACCACATAAGACCAATCAAAGAGGCACCTGTTGCATTCCACACAGCAGATAATTAATGTTTACATTTTGTTTCTGAGGCCTCTCAGCTTCTCAGGAGAAAAATCTTAGCAAAAGATTCTTCATAAAATATGTCTGTAACACATGCCCATGATAGAATGGTGGACTAAATGATCTCTGAGGTCCTTCCAACTCAAACCATTCCATGATTCCATGATTTTAACATCTGGATGGGAGGGACAGTAGCATTTGCTCCAAGGACAGTGTTTTTGAGCTCTGCTATGCTCATTTTTCTTTGGACTTTGGCTAATGGCTTGGCCATAACTCCCTGCAGACTTTTTGTGTGGCTGTCTCCAGTTTTTTGCTGAGGAGTTGCCAAGTTTTATTAAATTTACCCCATTTTTTGGGGCAGTATAGGGCTGGGGGTATCTGTAGGGCAGTGTGGGGTGTGAGCACGGGGGTTATGGGGCTGGGGTATGTCCATGGGGCAGTGTGGGGTAGGTGTGTGGGGCAGTATAGGAGCAATACAATGTGATAGTTCATCTTTTAAGGCCCATTATGCCTTCAAAATGTGATTTCATAAGCAGATAATTGCAGCCAGAGGGATCCTTCCAGCAGCACCTGCCTGATGAGGTGCTGAGTTTTTCTGTCAGAGAGGAAGGGAGCAGACAGCAAGGGGCTCCTTTTGAGATCATGACAAGCTGGTTCCCAGTTCCCCTTGGTGTTCCCTTGTCTCCACAGGCATCAACACACTGGTGGGCTACGACCTGGTCCCGGAGCCCAAGATCATCGACGCGGCTCTGAGGGCCTGCAGACGGTTAAATGACTTTGCCAGTGCTGTCCGCATCCTAGAGGTTGTAAAGGTGGGTGGAACTGCCCTGTTCCCATTGCCAGAGCCTGCCAGCAGGGCAGTTTTCCCTGCTGCAAAGGGAAACCACCATCAGTGGCTCCATGATGAGCACAAAGCTTGCTGGTTTCTTGGGAGACTTAGAGAAGTAACTCAGAAAGCTCTCTTGGGAAACACCTGAAACCAACTCCTTGAAACCTGAATCCAGCCTGGCCAGGGAGTTCAGAGAAGCCAGGACTTTTATTTCAGCCCTAGAGGCCAGGAGCTCTGCTCTGCCACAGGCAGAAGTGGGAGGCTTTGGAAATGTGTATTTTGAAGTAACTCCATTCTTTGTTTTTTGGGATTTTTTTTTTTTCAGGACAAGGCAGGACCCCACAAGGAAATTTATCCTTACGTTATCCAGGAGCTTAGACCAACTTTGAGTGAACTTGGAATCTCCACTCCAGAGGAACTAGGCCTGGACAAAGCATAAACCTTGTTGGTAAGATTTGGTGTTGCTTCCCAGACTCTTGGCATGGGAGTCCTGTACACCAAACCCTCTGGCAAAGACAGCATAGGCAAGACCTAATGTGCCCTAATCCCAGACTAAAATAAAGCCCTAAATAAAAATCCTCATGGAAGTGAAGCCTCTTAACTCAGTTTCCTCAGGAGATGACCAGTGTCATATTCTTTTTTTAAATATTATGCCTGGAATAGAGATACTGTGTGTCAGACTGCTGCAAATAGTGCTTGATTCTGGATATTTTAAGTCCTTTTCCTCCTCCTTGCCCTGGGATACAATGTCTTGGTGCCAGGGGTCCTGAATCAGCTGTGCTGGGAATGCAGTACCTGCATTTTTGAGCTGAGCATGATTAAATAAGGCTTTGGAGGTAAAAGGGATGGAAATAACTCATTTGGGACCTCATGGAAACTTTGTGGAGCTTCTAGTCTGCTTCTTTAATGTTTTTTTTTTATTTTTCCCCTATTATTTTCTATGCCAGGTGGATCACTCAAGCGTTCTGCTGATGCTACCAGATTGTACACAGTCACTTGGAGAGCCAAACTTTAAATCTTACTTGACATAACTTCTTCCTTTATTGAGTCACAGTGGAAGTGCTGTGGAGTTGGGCCTAATAAAGGAAAACCTGGTTTGACTCATGTGGTACCAGTGCCTCGTGTGGTCATTTCCTGTTGCTTTTGTAGGGAAAAACAAAGAACAAACCAAAATGAGCTCGTAGGAGCTTCTAAATTGTTGCTTTCTCTGCAAAGCTCGTGCCCAGAGCCTTCTCAAGCACGTGGCTCTGGGAGGGGAAGAGCAGGAGCTGTGTGGAGAGGAGAGCATGGTTCCTTGTAATGCACAGCTTTGGGGAGGAGGCATTTCCCTGAAATCATGTCCAAAGCCTCAGATGTGGGCTGGGGGCTCCTGTTTGCAAGGGTCGTGTCCTCACCAGGAAGGGGATCTGTTCTGGGATACTGTCCCTGTTTTCCACTCAGCTCTGGCCCAGGCAAGGGTTTGGGAAATAAAATAAACCATCAGAAGCGGGTGGGAGGAGAAGGGAAATATCTTCATTCTGTTGTTATTTTCCTCCTAGAAGAGGGGAATTTTTTGGGAAAACAGGAATTTGTTTCTGTACAGTGGGCTCAGGGCAAGAGCCGTGTTGTGTCCCACAGTCCCATCCCATCCCACTGTTTCATCCATTGCAAGACTTTTTCAGTTCCTGTTCATTTCTCCTCCTTCTTTTTAGATGTATAGAAAGGGTGAGATACGGGAATGTGCCCCCTGTTGACGGAGTGACAAAACTATGCTCTGTCCCCTTAAAAAGAAAAGAAGCTCAGAAGTTTCTGTCCTCGATTAGGTGAAAAATGCATCTCATAGGCCTGGGAACTTCACCTCACACTTAAGGATAGTCAATGGGAAAGGAGCCAAAAAGTCCCGCCTGAGCAATTTACTAGAAAAAGACGAGAACAAAAAAACCAATTGGCTTTTTTGAGGTGTTTTACCAAGAGCAAGAACCTCTCCCACCTGGCTCGATTTTTCTCTGTAAAGAGTTTATTATTTTGCCTTTTATTGAAACATTTTTGTTTCCAACACTGTAACAGAAGCCATCCTGGTGCTGATTTTAGACCTCCAAAAGTGGCTGGAGCTATCTTGAGTGTGAAATAGACCTCCAAGAGCTTATGGGACCTGTCTCGAAAAGACTCCTACTTCAATCCATGATCCTGTGCCGCAGTCCCTGTGTCCCGTCCCGCTCTCCTGTCCCGCGGTCCCGTCCCGCTCTCCCGCCCCGCTGGCCGGTCCCACCGCGCATGCGCGGCAGAGGGGCGCGCCCTTTCCCCGCCTCCCATTGGCTGAGCCCCGCCGGCCCCGCGCTGCCATTGGCGGGAGGGCCATGGGGCGGGGCCAGGGGCAGCCATGGCGACGGGCGGCGGCGGAGCCGGGCCAGGTCCCGGTGCCGGTCCTGGTGCCGCTGCCAGCGGAGCCGCCGGCCGGCGGGGCCCGGGGGTACGTGCGGTGTACGGGCGTGCTGGGGCTGCGGGGCTGGGAGGCGAGCGTGGGGCTGGGAGGGGTATGTGCATTGTGGGTGTGGGGATGTGTGGGGTATCTGTATGGGGCTATGGGGCTGTGTGGGATATTGCATGGAGCTGTGTAGGATATCTGCCGGGGGCTATGGGGGTATGGGGCCATGTAGGATATCTGCATGGGGCTGTGTGGCTGAGGAGAGTGTGGGGCAGCGTGGGGTACGTGAACAGGGGTGGTGTAGGGCTGGGGTATGTCCATGGGGCACTGTGGGGTGTGTGCACAGGGGTTATGGGGCTGGGGGTATCCGTAGGGCAGTGTGGGGTGTGTGCACAGGGGTTATGGGGCTGGGGGTATCCGTAGGGCAGTGTGGGGTGTGTGCACAGGGGTTATGGGGCTGGGGGTATCTGTAGGGCACTGTGGGGTGTGTGCACAGGGGTTGTAGGGCTGGGGTATGTCCATGGGGCAGTGTGGGGTAGGTGTGTGGGGCAGTATAGGAGCAATACAGTGGGACAGTTCATCTTTCCGAGCTGCAGACAGGGAAGCACAGTAGTGTATACAGTGTATAAATATAAATATAAAAATAATTTTATATATATGTACACACACAGAGGTGTATCAGCACAGCATCAGCTGGCTAGGAAGGGGTATGGCACATCCAGAGGGATCTGGGGGGGCACTGCCTGCCTGGTCATTCCCACTATAAAGCTCTGTCCTGCTAATTCCAGCTTAAGACACTGAGGCTAATCCTGGCCGTGCTCTGCAATCACCATCCCCAGTCCTCTGCCGTGTTCCTTTAATTCCATGTCCCTCCTGTGCCAACTCTCTCTGATTTTCCCTCTATTTTATTCATTACTTCTTGTGTTTGTGGAGGTTTTTTCCTCCCCCTTGCCCTTAGAAGCATTGGTTCTCCTTGACAATAACTGGATAAAAGGAGAAGCTTGGAAACCCCAAATTAAAAATACACAATCCTTACATTTGTGTTTGATTAACCTCTCAGGAAATCTCCTCTACCACCTTTTCCCAAGTATTACTGCAGCCAGGCTTGCACAGGAACTGATGGTGACTACCTGTGCTTTTAATTAGCACCACCATTCCCAAATAATCCTCTCATCTGCTATCAGATCTGCTTATTCCTTTTCCTCTCCCTCCTCCTGGGCTGGGGAGGAGGAGCTGTCCCTGGGGACACATTTCCCTGGGAGCAGATTTCCCTGCTGACCTTGAGCTCCCAGGAAGGATCAGATGCTCTGAGATGACTCTGCTTTACTTCATCCCCGTGGAGAGGTGCTAAATGCTTCTTCCATTTTTTAGCTGATTTGGACTGAAAAGAAGAGGCTGAACAAAGGGACAGATGTGGTGGAGAAAAGAGGTCCATACATCATGAGCAAACCTCCCTCCATCCAGGCCAAGCTGAGTAAGTGATGCTTGGTGCACTCTGCTGGGATTTTGGGTGTCATTCCCACTTCTCTCCCAGAGCTGGGGTTACCAAAAGCCCTTTTATTCCTTGGTGGGATAAAACCTTTATAAAACCCCATTAAAACCCCATTGGGAAAGCACTGCACTGCACCCAGGCTCACCTGCACCACCCTCCTCACCCATTCCCCAGAAGAAGAACCCCTTTGGGAGCATTTGGGGATTTTTCCTCTGTGTCCCTGTTCTTGGCTTGCAGAGAGGCAGCGGGAGCTGGCAAAGGCAGCGCTGCGAAGGCAGGGGCTGCTGGGGGCACCCACTGCCCTGAAACCAACTCCTAAAAGGTCTGATCTCCTCCTCCTCTTTTCAAAATGCCTATTTCACTTTTCTTGGGGAGACTGGGAAACTCAGAGGATTAAAAAGAAGAGTTTGGGACCTTATTCTCCTGGCTCTGTTTGGCCAGGAACACCCAGTATAATAAAATATACTGATTTTCTCTCTGTTTTGGGGATTATTTAGTGGTATGGATTTATTTGGGTATCCTGGGGTTTAGCTGGTGGTGGGAAGGAGTGGGATCCCTGCCCTGGCTCCTCAGCCTGTCAGCTCCATGGATGTGTTTGCACATAAAACATCTGTGCTGGTCTCCCTCCTGCATTTCCTGGCAGGTCTGTGAAGTTCAACAAGGGCTACACGGCGCTCAGCCAGACAGCTGATGAAAACCTGGTCTCCCTCGACTCAGACAGGTGAATAGCCCAAGATTTTCAGTAAATATCCCACGATTTTGAGGGTGGGGGTTCTCCCAGATGGCTTTTTGGGGGGGTTGATTTTCCTTGTCAGTTGTAGAGCATCCTTGGTGGCACTGGGCACCTCAGGGCAGCGAAACACTCCTGCTGTCCCAGATTTCAAATACTCCTTGGGGTTACACTGCCAGCTCCTTTTTTCCCCCAAATTCCCCTTACCTGCACCCTAAAGCCCCCATTTCCTGGCCAGCTCTGTTTCTTTTTCCCCTCAGTGATGGGGAGCCAGGATCCAGGTGTTCCTCGGGATACTCCTCTGCTGAGGCAAGTGCGGGGCTCTGACTGTGACACCATGGGGTCCCCAGGGGCTCCCTCGTCCCCCTGACCCCTCGAGGCTCTGGCTGGGGCTGGAAGCATCACCCCCAGGGCATGGATGTGTGTCCATCCTGCAGAGCTCTGCTTTGTCCCCTGCAGCAGGTGACCCAGGACCTGAGCCGGCAGCTGCTGCAGGATGGGTACCACCTCGACGAGGTCCCCGATGATGAAGACCTGGATCTCATCCCCCCAAAACCTGCTGCCTCCTCTTCTTGCCCCTGTTGTTTTGGAGAAAATCTCTCCTGTGTGATCCAGTAGCTGCACAAGAACAGGTCAAAATCCAGCACTTTCTTTGTCCCGTGGATGGCTGGTGGGTGTCAGGTCCCGTGCCAGGATGGTGACACAAGGACTGAACTGAACGATGCTGCTCGTGGCAGAGACCAACTGACTCCAAAAGACTTCTCCTTACACTCAGCAATACCAGGGGGCGGTGGCACAGTGACATTTTGGTGACCTGCATGGGACCTCGCACTTGGCTGGGGTGGGAAGAGAGGACAGGCAGGGCCTGGCACCTTCACGGGGGTATTAAGGGAAGGATTTGGGAGTTTCTGGGGTTGGAGCTAATGGCTTATTCCCATTCTCCTCAACGCTGCTTTGATGCAGGTGAGGCACAGCCCAGGCCCCCATCCCAGCTCTGCACAGGGCTTGGATTTGGGGGGCTGGAGAGCCTCCCTCCTGCAAACCATAAACGCTGCCTTAAACCATGGTCCTGCTCTATGACATAGAGGACAATCAGCTTCTTATACAGAAACCTTATTTAAATATTTCATGTCAAGAGACATGAATTGGTTGGGTGGGGGGCATGTTTGTTTGTTTTTGTATCTTACTTGTAAAAGGGAGCACTTAATAAACTGGATCTCATTACTCAGAAGGGGTGCTGGTGCTGTGAGGGGGACTCCTGTCTTCTCTCATCACATTTTACTCTTTTCCTGTGCCTGAGGAGCAAGGGGGGGAATAACAGCCAGCGCTGGGGGGATGCTGGAGCTGCTCCCAGCCTCTCTGTCCCCCTCCATCCTCCTGCTCCCTCCACCACGCTGCCCTTCGCCAGGGACAAAGTCACTTCTTTATTCACAGCAGCAGAGGCTCTCCTGCTCCATCATCCCCCAGGCAGCCCCCTTTTACAGCCAGGGAAGGGGGACACTGGCTGCCATCAGCCAGGTTTGGGAAGAGCCCACCAGAAGCAGCAGAAAGCCTGTGGTCTGCACCACCTCCAAGGAGCTGATCCACAGAACTGCTCTTTCTATACCCCAGGGCTGCTTTGAGGGTTTAACAGGTGGAGGGAGACCTTTCAAGCAAGAAGACTTTGCCCACAGCAGTTTCTATCTACTCAAACATGGAGTGTTGTGGTGGAAGTGTCCCAGGCGCTGCTCAGAGGAGGCAGCAGGCTCGGAAGAGCAGCATCCCTTCGGGTGAGGAGAGGTGCAGGGAGATGCTCTCGTTGGCCGACACGAAGAGCACGGAGCCACGGCGCAGGGACATCTCTGAGGCTGCCGCTGTGGAGGTGCCCACGGCTGTCCCTTGGATCACCAGCAGGATGCTGGCAGAGTCCATGGCAGAGATGAGGTACAGCTTGATGGAGGCAGGGATCTGCCAAGGGAAATGTCACTGTGTTGGGGTGTCCCTCAGCTTTCCTCCTCTCTGCAGAGCTGGAAGGGGGTTGGCCCCACTCCCACCCCTTTGCTGTGCCTGCAGCAGCCCAAACCCAGGGAACTCAGCTTGGCTGAGGAAACCCAAGGCCTCTTCCTGGTTCTCCCTCTGCCCAGAGCTGCTGGAGAAGGTGAACAAGCTCCAGGGAGGGATAAAGAGACCAGCACCCCATTATGCCCAAACATCCCGCCCACCTTGCCAGGACACTGATAACAAAGGTGAGTGAGCCCCAGCCAGCACTGGTGTGTCCCACCCGGTGTCCCCAGCACGGAGCTGTCACCTCTCACCTCTATCCTCATGATGGTGAAGTCTGGCACAGGTGGGTCGTAGAGGTAGACGTGGGGATCGAGCTGGCTCTGCGTTGCCGGGAGGATCTTGGAGCTGCTGGGTGCTGGTGTGTAGTTGAGCATCTCACACAAAGTGAGCACATCGATGAACTTGGGCGTGAGCCCGGCCCGCACCGTGTTGTCCGAACACGCCATCACCTCCACGCAGTCTGTGGGGACGGGGCAGCGCCGTCAGCCCAGCCCAGCCCAGCCCTCGGCCCAGCCCAGCCCTCGGTCCAGCCCAGCCCTCGGTCCAGCCCTCAGCACAGCCCAGCCCTCAGCCCAGCCCCTCCTCCCGTCCCCACGGCCCGGCCTTGCAGGATGCCGGGCTTAGGAGAGCCCCCCTGACGCTCACCTCCGTGCAGGTAGGCGTGGGGCTCGTTGGCTCCCAGGAACATGGCCTCCCCTGGCTCCAGCCTCACCAGGTTCAGGAAATAAATGGTGAAGCAGCCGATGTCCCCCGGATACTGGGAGTGCAGCCGCAGCAGCAGCTCCCCGTTGCTCCCTGACGTGTCCTTCCCTTCCGCCGCTGCGCAGGACAGACCCAGACCAGTGTGGGGAGAGCCTCAGCCTCTCCCCAAACACAGCCCCCCGAACTGGTTTGGGGTGTCACAGCCAGCACCCACCTTCCTGGGAGATCCTCTTCACCAGCATGTTCAGCTGGTCCACGAAGAACTTCTTCTCGCTCTTCATGAGGCGGGTGAAGCACACGCGGAGCGCGGCCGAGACCCCGCGGGGGTCGTCGCTGCCGCTGCGCTCCAGCTGCTCCGCGGCCACCTCCCCGATCAGGGCCCGCAGCTCGGGGACATCTGCGGGGCCAGCGCCACTCAGAGCCAGCCCCAGGCCAGGGGAGAACAGCCCTGGCCAGGAGCAGCACCCCCATCCCAGGAGAGCACAGTCACCGTCCCCACGGCGAATCCCATCCCTGGGAGCGCTGCCCGCACCCTGAACCCCATCCCAAGGGAGCGGGGCCCCCATCCCCACCCCAAACCCCATCCCAAGGGAGCATGGCCACCATCCCCACCCAAAACCCCATCCCAAGGGAGCATGGCCACCATCCCCACACCAAAGCCCATCCCAAGGGAGAATGGCCACCATCCCCATCCTGAAGCCCATCGCAAGGGAGCAGGACCACCATCCCCACACCAAAGCCCATAGCAAGGGAGCAGGACCACCATCCCCACACCAAAGCCCATCCCAAGAGAGTAACAATCCTCATCCCAAACCCCATCCCAAGGGAGCAGGGCCCTCATCCCCACCCCAAACTCCATCCCAAGGAAGCATGGCCACCATCCCAAACCCAGAGCCCATCCCAAGGGAGCAGGGCCATCATCCCCACCCCATGGCCACCATCCCCACTTCGGAGTCTGACCATGCACCCTCCTCCACCCTTACTCTGGAGGAAGGAGACAATCTCCTCCACAGGCCGGAAGCCACACATGCCCTCGAAGGGGGTGAGGGCGATGGCCATTTCAGGCTTGTGGTTGGCATCAGGATAGTGCTCAGGGAACTGGGCATGGAGCTTCGCTGCCAGCTCCTGCAGAGAGGGAACAGGAGCTGCCTGAGCTCCCCAGGACACAGGATCTGCCTGGGCTGCCCACGCTGGACTCTCCCTACCTTGTTGGGGTGTGCCTGGACAGACAGGGCGGTGTTGACCGACAGCACCTTGAACAGGAAGGGCAGGTGTCCCTGGAAGGCGTCCTTCACCTTGGCCCCGAGGCAGGCGGGGTTGTCGGCGATCCACTGGCCCAGGGTCTTTTGGGGGATGCGGTTATCCCGGATGAGGGCATCGCCCCGGGGGTGTGTGCCCATCCAGAGCTGCCAGACACCAACACACACAGCTGGCACCCCGAGCCGAGCCGGGCAGCCAGCACGGATGACTTGGGCTTTTCCAGGGAGGTGATCCCTGGCAGCTCCCTCGGGGGCTGAGTCATGCCGGGCTGCCCTCCAAGCCAGGGGGACACGGGACAGCTGAGGGGCAGCATCGTGTCCCGGTAGGACACAGGATGGTGAGAGCCACCACGGCCGCGGGGTGGGATGAACACACGGATGGGACGGACACACGGACAGAATGGACACAGAGACACACTCACCTCAGCGTAGGGCTGGTCAGGCTGGATCTGGACCAGGGGGTCAGCGCTGGCCACCAGCTTGGCCACCTCGCTCTCCAGGCCCACCTTCCCCCAGGAATAGTTCTGCACCACGCAGGACAGGGGGAACACTGCGGGAGGGAATTCAAGTGTTAGCGGGGCACAGAAAGAACCCCCGGAAATCCTCCCGCACACGCACAGAGCCCGCGGGGCAGGGTGACAGAATGGCAGGGAGGGAGAACACCACGGCCTTGGCAGGGGACACTCTGTGGGGACGATTTTCAACCATCACACGGCGATCTCGGGGTGCCCGGGCTGGGGGCACGACTCACGGGCCCTGCTCCCCATCGCCCGGGGGGTCCCGGAGGGGGTCCCGGTGTCCCATCGCGGAGCCCATCCCCGGGCGTGCGGGCGGTGGTGCCCGGTGCCCGTGCCCCGCTCACCGCGGATCTCCGCCATGGCTCGGCCGGGCAGGACCTGCCCCCCTCCCTCACCGCCCCCCCGCCGCCGCCGCCGCCGCGCCTGACGTCACGCGGCCACGCCCACCGGGTTAACCCCGCGCGAGCTGTGCGCGCCGCCGTGACGTCACGCGGCTCCCGGTCACGCGGGTGCCCCGGAAGCGCCAGGAGCGGCGGCGGGCGGGAGCGGAGCAGGAGCGGACCGCGCCCATGTCGGGCTTCGACACCAACCCGTTCGCCGACCCGGTGGACATCAACCCCTTCCAGGTGGGCGCGGGTTGCGGGCGGCCTCCCCCTGCGCGGCCCAGCCCGGCCGGGGCCCCGTGCCCCGCACGCCGGGACGTGGCACTGAGTGAAGCGCCGCCGGCCAATGGCAGAGCCGCTCCTCTGCGCTTCGGCCAATCAGAGAGAGGGGGCGGGACCAGGGGGGCGTGAGGCGGCCGCGACCCCCGGCCCTGAGGGCGGCCTGGAGCCGAGCCCGGGGTCCCGCTCCCCGTCCCCGGTTGCCCGCGGGTCACGGTCCTAGCTCCGCCCCTCTCTGCAGCCCCTTCCCCAGCCCCCTGCGCCGCCACGGCCGGGGGTCCCGAACCCCTTCCGCAGCGCTGTGACCCCCCCGGTCCTTCCTGCTGTGACCCCCCGGGCCCTCCTGCTGTGTCCCCGCACCCGGCTGCTCTCACCTCGAGGGGGGTTCTCCCACCCAGCTGGGAATGCCTGCTCCGAGGGTTTATTAAAAATAATCCACCGCTGGAGCTCTCTCGGCCGTGCTGCACGGTGGGCTGGTTGTCCGCTGTGTCTCTCTGGGTTTGTTTTTAAGGCGCTTCAGCTTTAAAGTGAGTTCCCGTGGCACAGCTGTGGATTTCATGGCTCAAAGCAGAGGATTGCTGTTAAGGTCACTGAGGACTTTGTGTGTGCTCGCTGGGTTTCTCCTCTCTGGGATTAACCTCTGGAAATTGGGGTCACTGATGCAGGGAGCTGGCCTGGCACGGCCTCTGTGTGACAGCCAGGGTCTGGAGCCCAGCCTCACCTCCGCTGCCTGCCTGGGATGTGAGCCATGGGAAGGAGTGCTTTCCTGACCTTGGATCTCAGGGCTGAGCCAAACAGAAGTTGTTTGTTGATAGAGCTGAGTCTTTTGAGGAATCAGAGTGAAAAAATTCTTTCTCTTCTTCCTCACTTTCATTTTGACATGGTCCTGTGACTCTCAGGAATGGGGAGAGTTGGGATGATCGTGTTCCTCTGATGTTCATTCTGGGGGATGGAATATATTGCTGTTCATGGACATGGGATTTCTTGCTTTGGCTTTGAGGAAGTAAATATTCCTAGAATCACAGAGTGGTTTGGGTTAGAAGGGAAATTAAAGCTCATCCAGTCCCACCCTCTGCCATGGGCAGGGACACTTCCACTGTCCCAGGCTGCTCCATACCCCGTCCAACCTGGCCTGGAACATTTCCAGGGATCCAGGGATAGCCAAAGCTTCTCTGGGCACCCTGTACCAGGGCCTCCCCACCTTCACAGGGAAGAATTTCCTAATATCCAATCTAATCTCTGTCAGTTTGAAGCCATTCTCTGTTCTCCTGTCACTTTAGGCCCTTGTAAAAAGTCTGTCTCCATCTTTCTTGTCATCTCCCTTCAACTGCTTTGTGCACATTAAAGCTCTCCTGGTATCTGGCAGAACAGGGCCGTGCTCACTCTTTATTCACTGATCAAACAAAAAAAGGTTGAAGGTGATTTCCAGGCAGTAACTCCCATGTCAGGCTCACTTAACAAGGATTGACACATGTCCCAGCGTGGATTCCCCTGTGAGAGCTCTTTGCAGCTCATCTAATCCTTGTGGAAGGTTCTGTACCCTCCTCTCGCGACTGCAAGGTTTTGTCTTACCTTTTTTTTTTTCCCAAGAAAAATTCCCCAGTCCCCAGCTGCTGGTTGAGAGCAATTTTTGACTGCTGCTTCCTGGAGCCTCGTTGGTCAGGTTTGAAATGGAATCCCAGCCTGTGGGACAGCCTGTTCCCTGCCAGGGGCTGGATCCAGGTGCTGGCTCTGTGCTGAGGTGACAGTGTCCCACTGACAGCCCCTGCCATGCTCTGGAAGGAGCAGAAGCCTCCTCACCCTCCCAGCCCGTGGATCCCTCCTGCCACAGCACCAGGATTGTCCCTCCTTGCTGCAGCTCCCAGTTCAGTGCTTCATCCTCCTCAAATCCTGATGTGAGCAGGGTTTCTGCCTTTTCAGGAGACTTTGTTCATTATGTCCTTCAAGCTTTGTGTGAAATAAGCTGCTTTGGTCCTGTTAAAAATATCTCTGGCTGCTCTGTTACTTATTGTAACCAGTTAATGAGAGATGATTAACTTCCTTCCTTTATCTAGTAACCTGCTGGAAGTGGCAGCTGCCTCCAAAACTTTGATTCCAGCTTCAGACAGGGCTGGAAAGTTCCATCCTTTCCAGAGATATCAAAAACAAAATCCTCAAGGTTTCTCTCAGTGCATCTCCCAGGCAGTGGCAGCACCCTCAGTCTGCAGGACTGGTTATATTTGGGGCAATACTGTGATATTTTGACAACTGTGTTCAGTTTCAGGTGATTCTAGGTTGAGCTCTTTTTCCTTGATCTCATCTAGAGAGGCCTCTCATTTTGTTTCTTTAATCTGTGGGAAGAGAAAGAAAAGAAAAAAATAGAATTCCTTGCACAAACCTGTTGTACCCAAACCTTTCAGCAGCATGACAGCAACTTTTTATTTGCATTAAAGCTGCATTTGAAAATAATTTTAATATTCCTGGCAGTGCAGTTTGGTCCAGATGTGGAGTTATTCTGTGCTGGGGGCATCTGAAGTCATGAAAAATAGCACCACACATCCCTGGCACTCGAGGAAGTGATGGTTGGAAGGGCAGCAAATGGGATCTGCTGATGACACCCTGCAGGTTGAGCCAATTGTTGATCTGTGAGCACGAGCTTTGTGGCTGGACACCTTTATTGTGGCTCCAAGAGGTTCTGAATTAAATCCCTGTCCCCTGATCCTTTCTAAGGCTTGTTTCAAGAGGGTCAGCTGCCTTTTCCTGCCTAGCTGGCAGAAAATAGCTGTAGAACATGAAGTTTGTGGGCAACTCCTCGCTGATCTCTGCGTTCCTGGGGCTCGCTCATCCCTCACTGCCTGCTCCAGGCTCACAGGAGCTGCTGCCCGTGCATCACCCTCTGCTTTCCTTCCTGCCCTCCCCAGGCACGTGTCCAAACACTTCAGCTTTGTTGCAAATTCTCTGCTCTTTGGGTTCCTATTTTAGACACGCTTGCACAATAGCAGGCAAGTTCAGGCCAGCTGCTGGACCTTGGCCTTACAGCCTAATTAAGTGATTTTTTTAAAGTTGTGCAGTAAGATGAGAGCTTGTCTACCTTGGGAGTGAAACTGTGGTGCAGCTGAAGCCGTGGTGCTGCTCTCCCTGCCCTTGGAGAGCCTCCAGCTTTCTTTTGGGTGCAGATGAGCCAAGGGAAGTAAAATGTGTGTTTTCCAGTGGTACTGTAGCATTTTTCCTTGTTCCCAGCCTGCCCACCCAGGCTCTCTGGAGGGCTATGCAGCTCTTGCTTTCCACTTCCCACACCTTAAAGGGAGTTTCTCTTCCTTGTGCAGTTGTTTTCTGCTGGACTTTAATATGGACTAAAGGGTTTGTGCTGATTTGCAGTGCTGCTGTGCATGAGGGGAAGTGTAAACTTGTGCTGACAGCCCTTATCTCTGCACAGCTGAAACTTTTAGAGGAGTCAGGAGTGAAATAAAAGCACTTTTTATCTCCAGCCTGGCAGTCCTGCTGCTTCTTCCCACTTGTTGCAGCCCTTCCTCGCTGGGGAGCTGAACTTCCCTGAGCAGTATTGGAGAATGAGAGGTGATTCACAAACGAGTGTGACCTGTTGGTGGGGAGTGCCTGCCCTGCAGGAGCTCTGCAGTTACTCATTAACTGCTCCCTGTGCCTCCTGCTCAGCACCAGGCTGCGCTAGAGCCCCGTGTGAAAAACGCCAATTGCTTCTTTTTAAAATTTTCAAAGTTTAACAGTAATAAAATGGTTATAAAAATAGCGATATAATTAGAGTAATAAACATTTTGGACAGTTTGAATTAGGACAATATCAGACAATGGAAACAAAGAGTTATGGATGTCTGGGTACCTTTTTCTGGGCAGCATAAGCCCAAAAAAGGACACACATTAACAGGATTAACCCTTAAAAACAATAACCTGTTGCATATTCATACACCTCATACATGATGCATAAATTCCATTCAAACACAGGATTCTGTCTGGTCAGTGTCAGCTTCTTCTTCTGAATCCTGACAGCATCTCAGGGCTGAGCAAGGCAGGAAGAAGTTTGTTTCTTCTGATAAGAGGGCAATAAATTCTTTTTCTCTGAAAGATTGAGGTGGCCTGTGGCTGATATCTTGCTGGGAGTTCTTTTTTTAAAAACAGTATCTTACATAGCATAGTTTCTATTTTAACATTATGTTATAACCTAAAACTATATTTAACACACTACTTAAGAAAATTAATACAGCATCACTTTCTAACACAACACATATAATATTCATTTGAATATTTGCAAAAAACCAATCATAAAATAGGCATTTTTCACACCTGGGGATGGCTCCAGAGAGATTTTCCTCCGTTCCCCAGCTCCATCAGCCCCACACACCCCGGGGCAGCCTCGGTTCCTTCTCCCCTCATGGAGCACCAAATTAGAAAGGCTGGTCTGGACACACGAGGTGCTGAGGGAGGGAGGAGAAGCCACTTTTTAATTTTCTGAGCCACGCCCAGCTCTCGGGTTGCCAGGCCAGGAGGATTTCCGAGTTCCAAAAGGGCCTCGTTTCTGGGATAAGTGGGAGAGGAGTGCTCCAGAGGGCAGCACCTGGCTGCCCAAGAGGAACCTCTGCATGCAAAGGAGTAGGTGTGGAAAAGAGGAGATAAAAACAGCTGTGTAAAAACCCTGTAGGTGAGGGGAGGGAGGTGTTCTGAGGTGCACAGAGCCTGTTTTTAAACATCAGAGGATGTTTAAAAGACGAGTGGGAGGTGCTGTGAGTGGAAGTGAGAGCTGTTATGCCAGCAGCATTAAAACCTCCTAAAATAATTGGTGTCACACCTCCAGCTCAATTTTCCTGAGTGTTTCACTCATCCAGAGCAATCATTGGCATTTTAGCTTGCCAGCATCTCTCAGCCAGGATCAGCTGCATCTAAAACCTCATTTTATGTGGCTCCATGCTTGCTTTGTGAGGCCCAGCAGCATCCTGACCTTGGGTGGATGAATCCAAATCCCTGGAAATTAGGAATAACTCACTGTAGGTGAGCAAAAGTAACCTGCACAAAGTATTCTTGTGCCAAAAGCACGTTGTGGTTGTTCAGACATCCCTCTTGGCTGAACAGGAGATCATTTCTGCTGACAAGTCTTGCCTTGCTGGTAGTCATCTCCTTGGATATTTAAACTCCATGCCAGCCAGGGCCATCTCCCTGTGGCAGGGATGTGTTTCACCCCCTCAAATTCCCAGCTAACAAGCAGATGGAAACCAGGCAGCATGGATAAGATGGACTTGATGTTCTTAAAGGCCTTTTCCAAACTGAACAATTCAGTGCTATCAGTGGTGATAGCCGATATCCAGTGCTGATTTCTCCTTGTGCTCTCTCCCTGCAGGACCCCTCGGTGACACAGCTCACAAACACCAGCCAAAGTGGCTTGGATGAATTCAACCCCTTTTCTGAGAGCTCCCAGCGGGTATGTGCCATGTGTCCTTGTGCTCTGTGTGCTTGGTGGTGCTTTTAGTGCTGTAGAAGGTCCCTTGATAGGTGCAACTTAAAAAAAGAGGAATTCACAGCTGATTTCTGTAGCCCCGCATTTCTCTTCATAGACAAAAGCAAGGCACAATTCTTCCCAAGAATATTTCTGGGGTTCATATTCTCTGAACCTCAGAGAAAAAAACCACAATTCTTATCATTTGCTGTGCCTGTGTTTGTGCAAAAGTAGAATACAACATAGAGATTTTTTTACTCAAAGTCATGGTGTTTTGTTTCCTTGGCCTGTCAGGGCCAAGAGTGTGTGTGTGTGTCAGGACTGTTGAGTGACAGTCACGAGATTCAGGGCAAGGTAAGCAGTGTGTGCAGAGCTGAGTACTTGGCAGATTCAGTTTTAGATGTATAGAATAATATAGTATAATAAAGTAATTAATTAACCTTCTAATATCAATGGAGTCAGGTGCATCATTCCCTCCCCTCATCAGGGCCATCACAGCACAGCTCTAGATTTCCCCGTGGATGTGGCTCATGGTGTGCAGGAGTGGGAAATTGCTCCTGCACTGGAGCAGTAATGAGCTCCCAGCTGGAGCTCTCCACTGGCATGGAACAGCTCCTCTCCAGCTGGCTGCTGGCTCCCAGGGAAGCCCCATGAAGTGTGAAGGGGAAGATGGTTTGTGGCAGGGCACAGCAGCATTTATTTGCTCCCTGGGCTGGGAGATGTGCTGGCCCTGCCACTGAGGGATGGCTGGGAGAGCCTCATCCTTATTCCCTGGCTGCTGCCATGAGCCAGGTGGGAGAAGGAGGGCAGGAAGGTGAGATTTGTTTGATTTTTTTTTTTTTTTTTTTTGCTTTAAACAATTCACCAAGAGCCCTTTGTGTTTCTCCTGCCCTGTTTTTCCTGGTCTCTCACAGACAAATGCAGCACGGACGACACCGGCGGCGCAGCCCTCGGGCCACTCACAGCCAGCTGTGCTGCAGACATCTGTGGAGCCCACACCACAGGTACAGCCCCTCTGTGCTGCCCTCCCAGCCTCCTCCAGCTCCCAGGGCCTCTGGGAGCACAGCATTCCCTGGGCTGGGCACTGGGAAGCTGCAGGTGGGATTTTCAACTTGTATTTCCAAGGCAGATCCTTGTAGGGACTACACACATAGAGTTCTTCTTATATCTCCTTCCCTGTCCCTCTGGTGGCAGAGCTTGCTTTGCCTTGTGTCCTGTTGGCTCTGGCTTCCCCCTGGAAATCCTGGAATGAATCCTGCTAATGCTTTTAGCTTAGTTCTGGTGTCTGGTCAGACACGCTCAGGGCCAGGAGAATAAATGCAAGTACCCAGCTACCAGCACCACCTCATCCAAAGAACTGGGAGAAAGAATCATTTCTCAGAATACAAAACAGGTAGAAGAGATCCTTAAGAGATGTGGTAGGCAGCTTGGAAGGGAATTGTCCTGGTAAGCCAAGGAGCCCTGCTCACCACTCTGTAGTGATGAGCTCAGAGCAGTGAGATGAAGTGTGAGATAGAAGAAGCTGTGGATAAGCTCCTGCTTCCAGCCCTAACTTCCTGTAGGATAACTTGATTTTGTCCTCCAGTGGCAGAATCAAGATATCTGAGGCTGAGCTTTCACGTCACCCTGTACCCAAGCTGTCAGGGGCTGAGCTTTCACATCACCCTGTGCCCAAGCTGTCAGGGGCTGAGCTTTCATGTCACCGTGTGCCCAAGGTATCAGGGGCTGAGTTTTCATGTCACCCTGTGCCCAAGGTGTCAGGGGCTGAGCTTTCGTGTCACCCTGTGCCCTGCTTCCTTCCCAGCCTGGCACCCAGTGGTGCCACCACAGCCCAGGGCAGGGCAGGGCTGACCTCTCTGATGTTTGTCCCCTCCCCAGGCCGTGGCTGCAGCAGCACAGGCAGGGCTGCTCCAGCAGCAGGCAGAGCTAGAGAGGAAGGCAGCTGAGCTGGAGAAGAAGGAAAGGGAACTGCAGAGCCACGCAGCCAGCATCGACCGTGAGTACTGACTCCTGCCCAGGGCAGCCTGGGTCCCTTGGTTTGCCAGGATTTCAGGAAAACTCCCTGTGGGAGCCCTTCTGGGACAGTGCCTGGCATCCCACAGCTTCCAAGATGGGAAGGGAGGATGCTGGAGGCCAGCTCTGGTGGGTCCTTGCCCTCAAGCAGCTGCATTTCATCACCAAAAGCTCTCAAGCACTGATCTGTGCCTGTGCCAGAGCTGGTGAGTGACTCTGCCACGCTGAAGCTTCTCACTGAGAGCAGCAAAGCTCTTCTCCTTAGCCTCAATGCTCTCTTAACCATAGGAACCCAGTATTTTTCCCCTAATCTTGGTTTGAAGTGGCTGAATCTGGGCTTGCAGGGCTGAGTGATGGTGGTTGTGATGGCCCTTTGGCCAGTGCAGGGGAATTCTGTTTTCTCCAGGGAAAGCCCCTGCACCCAGCTGCTGTGCCAGCAGTTTATCCCACTCCTGCTGTGCTGCCTGCTCAGATGTAGGAGCTGCCCAACCCCTGGGCTCTGCCAAGGTTTTAATGCATGAATTAAACAATAGCTGAACAACTGCTTGGAAATTCTGGGGTGGGAATTAGCCTTTGAATGAGAGAAGAGCAAGTGAAGAGCTGCTCCTTCCTCCCTCCCACAGCGAGGCAGAACAATTGGCCTCCTCTCCCCAAGAGGTGTCCCATCAAGCCCTGCTTCTATCAGGACTTCTCTGCAGACATCCCAGCTGACTACCAGAGGATATGCAAGATGCTCTATTACTTGTGGATGTGTAAGTAATGGCCTCACCTGCAGTCAGAATTCTTTTGGAGGAGGTTCTGTGTGAAAAGCTGAGCTGTGTCACGCAGTGAATACTGTTGGTGTTGTCTGCGAGGCTAAAATCAGGTTTCCCTCCTTTCTTATGAAGGTAAATGTGAAGAACCTCGAGTTTATGCTTTGGCAATAGGTCATTCATGACAAAATTTTAATTGTTTAATGGAGGCTTGAGCACTATTTAAGATTTGGCCATGAGCAGCAGCATCAGATGAGCTTCTTAGGTCAAGCTCTGTTTCCCTTCCAAGGGAGGCAGGGAAATTAGATGGCCCAAAGTCACCTTAATTTCTGCAGCTCTCCCTGTGTTCAGTGAGACACTGGGGATGCTTTGGAGTTTCCAAGAGCTTGCTGATGTTGTTTATCTCTCTCTCCCACCCCAAACAGTGCATTCCATCACCCTGCTCCTAAACCTGCTGGCTTGCCTGGCGTGGTTCACAGTGGACAGCAGCAGAGGAGTGGACTTTGGGCTCTCCATTCTGTGGTTAATTTTATTCACCCCTTGTGCCTTTCTCTGTTGGTACCGACCAATTTACAAGGCTTTCAGGCAAGTACTGGGTTGGTTTTTTCTGTAACAGGGATGTATCTCTTAGTGGGAGGAGCTTTGGGTTTATCTGTTCCCATCGTGTTTTGCCCTCAGGATTTTTCCAGCTCTTTGCATCATTAGATAAACCCAAACCACTGTGTTGCTAAACATATTAGATCTGTCTGATAGAACTTAATTATGGTGATCCTTTTTCATCCTGAAATCCAAGTCTAGGCAGACAGAGGACACTTTGAATTCATTTTTTATTCACTTTATTAATTCCTAAGACACTGCTTGGTACACTGATGTGGAGCACACTGTGTTTGTTGAGGGAGCTGCCTTTACACCATCTTGCTCTGGGCAGACCAGTGGACACATTTAGGTGCCCAAATTCCTCCCCTCAGCAGCTCTTCCCTGGAGAAAAGAGTTCACTGAAGCTGTTCCTCTCCTCTCAGAGCAGGGACTCAGTGCAGGGATCACAGGTTTCACTCCTGTTCCCATCTCTCCTGCAGGTCTGACAGCTCCTTCAGCTTCTTCGTCTTCTTTTTCATCTTCTTCTGCCAAATAGCAATCTACATCATCCAGGCTGTTGGGATTCCTGGCTGGGGAGACAGGTAAGCTTGGCTTCACTGCCTGCCATGTCACACATCCCTTTTCTCACCAGGGCTGTGACTGGCAGGAGCTTTGGGGCCTGCTTCTGACAGCTGCCTGTTCTTTCTGCTGTGGTTTTCCTCTCTCAGCTCATGGCAGGTCCCAGCTGCCTCCCTTCTCTGCTCTTCCTGTCCTAATCCCAGTATGTGAAGGAGTATGAGAATGTGAATTACTGCATATTGGGCAGGAATCCTTCCCTCACAGGGTGCCCAGAGCAGCTGTGGCTGCCCCTGGATCCCTGGCAGTGTCCAAGGCTGGGTTGGATGGGACTTGGAGCACCCTGGGATAGTGGGAATTGTCCCTGCCCATGGCAGGAAGGTGGAATGTGATGAATTTTGAGGCCCCTTCTGACCCAAACTGTTCTGTGATTCTGTGAGAACTCTTCTGTGCCTCTTCTCCCTCACTCAGTACAGATCATATTTGCTCCTCTGGTGTGAACCAGATCTGCCTTGTTCAAACTGGAGCCTTCCCTGACAGCAGTGTGGGGCTGAGGGATCTCTGACTTGAAATCTGGCTACTGCTCAGCCTGATACTGCTGCTACCACCCCGACTCTGTCCCCAAACTCTCCCTGAATCCCTCTGGAGCATGTGCTTGGTGGGCTGAGATAAGCAGAGAGGCTTTTAGCCTCTCCCTTTCTCAGTGACATTGTCCAGAAGGGTGAGCCTGAGCTTTTGGAGCAGGTCCAGCAGCCTCATGTCAGCAGCTGTGCCCTGCAGGGAGAGCACAGCCTTTCCTTTCACCTTGCTGCCCCTGCTGCAACTCCTGTTCTGGAGTCAGGGAACTCAGGGGAAGGTCAGCAGCCTGTTCTGGAGCTCAGGGGAAGGTCAGCAGCCTGTCCTGGAGTCAGGGAGCTCAGGGAAGGTCAGCAGCCTGTTCTGGAGTCAGGGAGCTCAGGGGAAGGTCAGCAGCCTGTCCTGGAGTCAGGGAGCTCAGGGAAGGTCAGCAGCCCTTTCTGGAGTCAGGGAGCTCAGGGAAGGTCAGCAGTCTGTTCTGGAGTCAGGGAGCTCAGGGAAGGTCAGCAGCCTGTTCTGGAGCTCAGGGGAAGGTCAGCAGTCTGTTCTGGAGTCAGGGAGCTCAGGGAAGGTTAGCAGCTCCTATTCTGGATTTAGGGAACTCAGGGGAAGGTCAGCAGTCTGTTCTGGAGCTCAAGGGAAGGTCAGCAGCCTGTTCTGGAGCTCAGGGGAAGGTCAGCAGCCTGTTCTGGAGCTCAGGGGAAGGTCAGCAGTCTGTTCTGGAGTCAGGGAGCTCAGGGAAGGTTAGCAGCTCCTATTCTGGATTTTGGGAACTCAGGGAAAGGTCAGCAGTCTGTTCTGGAGCTCAGGGAAGGTCAGCAGCCTGTTCTGGAGCTCAGGGAAGATCAGGGAAGGCCAGCAGCCCGTGGTGCCTGTCCCAGGGCAGCCTCCAGGCAGGAGCTGCTGTCTGTTTCTGCCCTGTGCCTGCAGAGGGGCCCGTGGGCAGTGCTGTCCCCGCCTCCCCCTGCCCGAGTCACGGGGGATGGGGAGGGGATTGTTCGGTCTGGCCTGGAGAGGCTGCCTGCAGCTCTCTGCTCCGTTTCCTGCTGCCAGCCAGCGTGGGTTATTTTTGGCTGCAGTGTGTGGTGTGCCTTTCTGCTTCCCCGTGCTGCCAGGAGCGGTGCCACACATGGGATGAGACCCATCCCTCCTGCTGCTGCTGGCACACGGTGTGCTGGTGGAGCACTTGGAAAGGTTCCTTTCTCCAGCACCCAGGAAGGTGTTCTGTGTGAGGTGTCTTGGTATTTTCAGCCACAGCCAAGTGCTGATAACTCTGTGAATTCTCCCTGCCCCTTCCCTTCAACACCTCCCAGTGTCTGGAACTTGGAATGATGGAATCACAGAATGCTTTGGGTTGAAAGGGACCTTAAGGCTCATCTCATCCATGAGCAGGGACACCTTCCACTATGCCAGGTAGCTCCAAGCCCCATCCAGCCTGGCCTGGGACACTTCCAGGGATGGAACAGCCATTCCTGGAAGGCTCTGGGCAGCCTGTGCCAGGGTTTCACCACTTCCATCCCTTCCTGCCCCTCCCTCCTGCTCCTGACCCTTTCATCCCTGTCAGGGTGACACCCAGGTCCAGGCTCCAGACCTGCCAGCTGATCTCTCCCAATTCAGCTGTTCCAGCCTATCTTTACCCCACTTGGCTGAATTTTGAGAAGGTGCCCATGGAAGTCACTGTTGGCGCCAAGGGTATTGATTTTGCTGCCTGAGGGGAGGGCACAGGGCTGGAATGTGGGTGGGATGAGCACAATCCTCCTCTAAAAATGCTAATGGAAACTCTATCCCCAAAACAAAGGCCTGGACGAGCTCCAGGCTCCCGTTTTCACAGCTGCTTGGTTTCGTGCTGCCCTGTAACCTTCCCCTGCAGCACGGCTGTGCTCCCTGCTGTGCTCCAGCTGTGCTGGAATGCTGCCCATGCCCAGCCCCTCTCTCTCCTGTCCCTGGCAGCGGCTGGATCGCGGCGCTGTCGGAGGTGCACGGCAACGTGGCCGTGGTGGTGATCATGATGGTGGTGGCAGCCTTCTTCACGCTCTGCGCCGTGCTCTCCCTCTTCCTCCTCAAGCAGGTGAGTGCCTCGGGGGCCAGCAGAGCTCAGGCTGCCCCCAGGGCTCCTGGGTTTGATGCCTCCCTTCACCCACCTGGGAATGACGATGGGATGGGGGCACTGGTGGGTCAGGAGGTTTTAATTGAAGTGGTTTTGCTTGTGCTTCCTGCGGCGATGCCAAATTTTTTGGACAGTCTTGAAGTGGGAAGTAGCCTCCCTTTGGAATCATAGAATCATGAAATGATTTGGGAAGGGACCTTAGAGCTCATCTTACCTCCTGCCAAGGGCAGGGACACTTTCCCCTCTCCCAGGGTGCTCCAAGCTCTGTCCCACCTGGCCTGGAACATTTCCAGGGATCCTGGGGCAGCCACAGCTTCTCTGGGCAACCTGTGCCAGGGCCTCCCCACCCTCACAGAGAAGGATTTTTTTCCTGATATCCCATCTAACCCTGCCCTCTGGCAGTTTAAAACCATTGCCCCTTGTCATGCCTGGAGCTGGCAGAGCAGAGGTGGCCATGGCTCTGTTCAGCACTCAGGGATTTTCAGTCACTGCTCCCACAGCGTTGTGGGGCCTTTCAAACCCTGGTGGGGTCCCAGTGAGTGCCTTCCCACTGGTTCCTACACCCAGCCCTCCTCCCTCCTGCCTGCCCACAGCTGGGCTGGATTTCTGCAGGAACAGCAGAAATGGAGCTTGGGGGAAGCCAAGGACAGGCTGGACTGATCCTCTTTCTGTTGGTACTTCCTTCTTTTCTCCTGCCTTTATCTTGAAGGAAATACCTAATGCTGTTGGCACCTTCAGGTCCTGCCCTGCAGTAAATACTGGGTTTAGCCTGAGCCATCACAGTGTGTGGAGTTTTGGGTCTGAAACCACTAATTTTGCTGAGAGCTCCACATTTTTCAGCAAATGAAGCTCTCCTGAAATCTGCCATGGAGCCACTGGCTGCAGCCCATGCTCTGCAGCTGTCCAGGGAGCTCTTAGCCAAGGACCAGCTGGGTGTGTGCAGCAATCCCACAGCCACGGGCTGATTTCAATCCCTCTTTCCCTCCCCTCTCTTCCCCAGGTGCATTCCCTGTATCGGCGCACAGGAGCCAGCTTCCAGAGGGCCCAGGAGGAGTTTTCCCAAGGCATCCTCACCAACAGGAGCTTCCAGAACGCAGCAGCTGGGGCAGCCTCCTCAGCTGCACAGAGTGCTTTCAGAGGAAACTAACCCTGCCCAGCAAATCCAGCCCTTCTTCCTGGGAAATCCAGCCCTTCTTCCTGGGCTGCCTCCCTCTTGCTTCCTCTGCCCTCATCTCCCCAACCTTCTATTTTTATTTTTGGTTTTTTTTTTCTGAAAATGCACTTTTTTGGGGGTACCATGTGAGCTCTGTGATGCCGACACTCCTGATGAGAAGAGGTTTTTTTTCTTGGCTTCAGCTGAGCTACGGTTTGGATGATTCCTTTTCCCTGTCTTGTTTTAGGGTGTGGGGAGATGGGGGAAGACATTCTCTGAGGCAAATATTCCTCTCTCCAGGACCTTCCAGGTGTTTGTCTCTTCCTCCCCTCACTCTGTCTGTAGCAGGAAGATGAGGGGAAGCAGGTTTTTGATTTTACTCTCTCTTCTCTTGGCCTTTGCTATGAAGAATTTGATTATCTGCTGTTTCGGGAGGGTTTTGTAACGTGCATGTAGTTGATGTCGTTAATTTTAAGAACAGAAACTGTACTTTTGGTTTATTACACTCACACAATGCTGTATTTTGACCTCATAACTGCTGGGCTTCCTGAGAGCCACGAAGGAAAATCTGGGAGCAGGGGGGAATGTGGGAGGGGATGTATTTCCTCTGGTCCCTCCAGGGCACATCCCTTGCTTCCAGGAGGATCCTGCAGGTGCCAGCCCTGAGCATGGAGAGGGGGAGAAGGGATCAGTGGGGGCTGAGTCTTCTCAGTGACTTGAGACCAGGAGAGGGAGGGGAAAAGGGATTTTGGTTTGGCTCCCAGCTCCAGCTTGGGGCAGCTGAGGACGCCGGGTCGCACAGTGCCTGTGACGCCCTTCTCCAGCTAACCTTGAATGAGTCTTTCTCCAGGGAAGGCTCCTCCCTGCCTTCCTCCTGACGAGTTTAATTTTTTTTTTAGCTGGGAAGGAACTGTTTCCATGTGTGTGTGTGTTCAGCTGTATCCCAAGATGGGCTGTCCCTTGGGACTCGGAGGGGCGGATGGGGGCAGGTTCCCACCTCTCCCTCCCTCAGCCCCGTGGTTTAGGTGTCGGGGGGGGTTTAATGCAGATTTGGCTTTGCGGTGCCCCTTTGCCGAGGTGGGGTTGTATCAGACCCCCCCTCCTGTGCCGGTGAGGGGGGGCGCTGGGATACAGAAATCGGTATTTTTACACCCTTTTCCTTCTGTATTATTGGATTTTTTTTTTCCCTCGCGTCTGATCTTTTAATGTTTAAAAAATTATTAATAAAAAATTGTTCATGTGGTCCAGACGCGGTGCCCGTGCGGCGGCGGCGGCGGGGAGGGCGTGGCCTGTTGTGATTGGGGTTTGGGGGGCGTGACCAATATGGACGGGGTGGGACCGGGGGCGTGGCTTGCTACGGAGATGAAATGTGTGGGCGTGGTCATTGATTTGTGTGGGCGTGACCTGCGCCGTGGCGCGCCGGGAAGGCGGAAGCGGCTCCCGGGCCCCGAGTGCCGGGAGCGGGGCTCCGGGGGGGCCATGGCCGGGCCCGGCTGGGCCCCGCCGCGCCTCGACGAGTTCATCCTCACCGAGCCCCTCGGCTCCGGCACCTACGCCACCGTCTACAAGGCCTACAGGAAGGTAGGGCCGAGCCCGCCTCGGGGGTCGCCTTTTTGCTCCGGAATCTGTCCCCCCCACTCGCGTGGCACCTCCGTTTTCCAGCCCTCCGCACGGGGTACCACCCCCGCTTTCCAGCCCTCCGCATGGGGTACCACCCCCGTTTTTTTACACGGCGTACCACCCCCGTTTTCCAGCCCTTTACATGGGGTACCACCCCCGATTTCCAGCCCTCCGCATGTGGTACCAGCTCCGTTTTCCAGCCCTTTACATGGGGTACCACCTCCGTTTTCTAGCGCTCCACAAAGGGTACCAGCTTTGTTTTCCAGCCCTCCACATCGGGTACCACCCCCCTAGCCCTTGCCTGGCACCTGCTGCCCCCTTGCAGGGGTTCCTTCCCTCCCCTCCCCACCCGCGGTGGCTGTTTGGGTGGGGGTCCAGCGTTGCCCCCCTCCTGACAGAGGGACACGCGTGAGGTGGTGGCCATCAAGTGCGTCAACAAGAGGAGCCTGAACCGGGCATCGGTGGAGAACCTGCTGACAGAGATCGAGATCCTCAAGACCATCCGCCATCCCAACATTGTGGAGCTCAAGGACTTCCAGGTGGGCTGGGGGCTTCCCGGGGGGACTCTGAGCCAGAGCTACTCTGGCTTGGATCCATCCCCACTTCCCACGGGTGTGTCCATGGAGTTTGGTGCCAGCAACTGGGCAAACTGGTCCAGGTGAAGCTGTGTGGGTGGGACTGGCCGGGGTGGCACGGCAGGATCTCATTGTCTCACAGTGGGACAGTGACCACATCTACCTGATCATGGAGTTCTGTGCTGGGGGGGACCTGTCCCGCTTCATCCGGACGCGCCGGATGCTCCCCGAGAAGGTGGCACGCGTCTTCCTGCAGCAGCTCGGTGAGGGCACCCCGCCTGGCTCCCACCCTGCCTCTGCTGGGGACCCTCCCCAGGGTTTTGGGGTACAGGGCTGTGCTCTCACGTGCCCATCCACCCGCCCAGCCTGTGCCCTGAAGTTCCTCCACGACCACAACATCTCCCACCTGGACCTGAAGCCGCAGAACATCCTCCTGAGCGCGCCAGAGAACCCCCAGCTGAAACTGGCAGGTCAGGACAGCCCCTAGCAGGGGCTGGCAGGGGGCAAATCCCTTCTCCCTGTGCCCCCACGAGCTCTCTGCCCGGCAGATTTTGGCTTTGCTCAGTACATGTCCCCGTGGGACGAGAAGCACGTGCTGCGCGGCTCCCCGCTCTACATGGCCCCCGAGATGGTGTGTCGGCAGCACTACGACGCCCGCGTGGACCTCTGGTCTGTGGGCGTCATCCTTTATGGTGGGTTTGGCTTTTATTGCTCCAAGGGGCTCTTCTCAGGGCTGCTTCCCCCCTCTCCATATTCCCCCACCTCTCCTTTTCCCCCCACAGAAGCACTTTTTGGGAAGCCGCCCTTCGCTTCCCGCTCCTTCGCCGAGCTGGAGGAGAAGATCCGCAGTGACCGGGCTGTGGAGGTAACGTGGGGTGGGGTGGGATGGGGCTGGGGGGGGGGGTCTCACAGCGCTCTGTGGGCTCAGCCCCTTCCCTCCCCAGCTTCCCAGCCGGCCCCAGCTCTCTCTGGAATGCCGGGATCTCTTGGCACAGCTGCTGGAGAGGGACCCTCGGAAGCGCATCTCCTTCGAGTGCTTCTTTGCCCACCCCTTCGTGGACATGGAGCACGTGCCCGGCCCTGAGAGCCTGGGCAAGGCGGTGAGCGGGGCTGGGGGCTGCTGCCTGCCAACGGGGCCGTTCCAAGCCCTGAGACCCCCCCTGTGTCCCCCAGACTGACCTGGTGGTGGAGGCGGTGAGGAAGGATCAGGAGGGAGACGCCGCTGCCGCCTTCTCCCTCTACCGCAAAGCCCTGGAGTATTTCGTGCCAGCACTGCACTGTGAGTCCCCCCTGGGGGCTTTGTGGGGTCTGGGTGTATTTCTGGGGGGCAGCACCCCAAGGGAGGCCAGTTTTTAGCCCACCCACCCCTGTGTTTGGTTGTTCTCCCCCTTAGATGAGAGCGACGTGCGGCGCAAAGAAGCCATCCGGGCCAAGGTGAGCCAAAACGTCTGGGGGGTGGGGAAAGCACCCCATCCTCTGCACCCCATATTGGGGGTCTCCTCACCCCCAAACTGTGCACAGGTGAGGCAGTACATCTCCCGAGCAGAGGAGCTGAAGGTGTTGGTCACCTCCAGCAACAAGAACCTCCTGGAGAAAGGAAACCCAGCCAGAGAGCTCCTTAAAGGTAGTGAGTGATTTTTGCCCATCCCCTGGTGTCAGAGCTGGCAGGAGCTGTGGTGGGGTTTTGGGCTGAAGGGTGAAGGTTTTGGGCAATCCCTGTGTCCCCTTGCAGAGATGGCCAAGGACAAACCTCGGCTCTGCGCGGCGCTGGAAGTGGCCTCAGCTGCCATTGCCAAGGTGAGGGGTGGCCCTGGGGGTCCCCTCACCCCTCGAGGGAAGGGGAAAGTGCAGACCTGGTGAGGAGGGGGCTGCTGGACCCCACCAACCACAGCCAGCCCGTGGGGCCTCTTGCAGGAGGAGGAGGGCAGGGATGACAGTGACGCCCTGGAGCTGTACCAGCAGAGCCTGGGGGAGCTGCTGCTGCTCCTGGCCGGTGAGTTGGGACTGAGGCCGGGCTTTTAGGGCAGGGATGGGTCCTGCTCCCGTCCCTCATGCCCTGGCACGTTTCCCCTGCAGCGGAGCCGGCGGGACGGCGGCGGGAGCTGCTCCACGCAGAGGTGAGTGCCAGCCCTGGGACACTGCTGTCCCCGCTGGCCTGGCCCCGAGGGACTGTGTCCTCTCTCTCTCTCCCCACCAGATCCAGACCCTAATGGCCCGAGCCGAGTACCTGAAGGATCAGATCAAGGTATGATGGCTGGGGGGGGTGCTCTGGAGCATGCTGGGGGAGGATGAAGGCTGGAAAATCCCCCTGTCCCCTGGCAGATGCGGGAGGCACAATCCATGGGCAAAGAGGCACTGGCAGAGTCCGTCCGGAGCGGTGAGTCGCCCTTTGCCACGGGGATTGGGGAATATTCCCCAGCCCGAGGCTGATCCCAGCCCCACCCAGCACGGGCCCTGTGCCCCCTGAGCCCTCCTGGGGGGTGGCAGGGGCGGGGACAGCCCGGTGAGTGTCCCCGTGTGCCCCGGCACAGCCTGTACCTTGCAGTGACCCCCGGAGCTGCCCTGTGGGACACTGCTCGCTGCCCTGCCAGGAGACACCGGCACCAAGGGAAGGCTTTGGCTTCCGTCCCCCCCACCCCCAGGGGTGACACCTGGGGGGTCACCCTCGGGCTGCCAGCCCCGGGGGGGTCAGCAGGGCCATCTGCCCCTCTCCCAGGCGCTGGCTCATTTCCCTGCCAGCCCTGCCTCGGCCGTCTGCTGCTGCAGCCTCCCCTGGCACAGCGGGCGGGTTATTCCACTCTAATTCCCTCCACTGGCTCCACAGGAAGGGTATTTTTATCCTGGCACTGGGCTCTGGCAGGACATCCCCCCTGCTTCTTCAGCTGGGTGGTTCTTCCACCTCCCAAATTCTGGGGGAGCCCACAAATCCATCTGGGAGCTGAGGGTGGGCAGGGATGCTCCGCTGTGCCTTCCTCGCCCAGCATCTACCTCTGCATCCACTGCTGCTCGTCGAGCCTCCATCCAGCAGCCACTGCACTGGCCCAGGCTGGCCATACCTCCCTGCCTCTCACTGCTGGAGCACTGGGAATGAGGCTTTTCCTTCCTAAACCTGGAGCCTGGCAGGTACTGGCTGCATCATCAGTGTCACGACCGTGAGCAGTGCTCAGCGGGGACCGATTGAGTCGGGCACGAGCAGCAGTCAGTCACCTTCAGGGAGACACTCTCAGCATCCTGCCTGCCCTGCTCCACTCCTCAGGGCCCTGGCACCCCCAACATCCAAATTATGCTCCCAGGAGTCATTGTTATGGGGTGCTGATGTTGCCTGTCCTGCAAAACAAGGTACTTGTCTCAAAAATCTACTGTATCTCAAGGGAATGTAATTTATTGTCTTCAATAAATTTTAATTTTGATTTCTCCACCTCCTCTGCGCTGAGGTTTGTGATTTAAGGCTAACAGGGGTCCCCAGGCAAGGCCAGGACCCAGAGGCAGCCTGGGGTCCTGGAGCCATTGAGGTGGGCTGGGGACCCTGGTCCCTGTTCCCCCAGGAGCAGAGCTGGGGTGTCCCCTCCTCTGCTCCAGCAGTGCTCTCCCTTCCTGTGCTCCCCAGGGACACGAGGCAGCCAAAGCAAGGTTTGACCTTGTTTTCACTTCCCATCTTTTTATTTTTTGTGTGTGTGTGTGTAAAACACAGGGCAGAACAACACGAACCATTACGTAAATTAATGGCTGGGCCATGGGCTGGGCCATGAGGGAAAGCAGAAAGGCTGAGGTGAGCAACAGGGGGATTTTTGGGGTGTCCCACAGATATTCTGAGCCATGACCTCTTCCACGACAGCCTCCCCCCACATCCTACCCCAGTGCCGGCTGCTCCGTGCTCAAACCGGCGCGGAGCTTCCCGGGCAGATGCGACAAGGCACTTGTGTATCTTTTTTTACTCTTTTTTATCTCTTTTTACTCTTATTATCATTATTATTCAGAGCAGAGATTATACCCTGAGGCTTTAAAGTGCTTTCCCAGCCCGTGTCCTCCCCCGGCCCGTGGCGGCTGCAGCAGCCGGTGCGGATAATCGCATCTGCCTTCACGCTCGGCCGCCAGCACAGCACGGCCCAGCCCCAGCCCAGCCCCAGCCCTGGGAGCAGGACCAGCCTCTGGGTGCTCCCCTGGGGCTGATGGAGTCGGGGTGGATGTCAGTGTCACCTGCACGGGGGTTTTTGGCTGCCCAAATGTCACCAAGGGAAGGGGAACGATGTGTCCGAGCAGTGACAGGGTGCGCCGGTTATTCCGCTTGTAACTGCTCTTAGCAGGATTTTCTCAGGGCTCTCTAGAATTCATCAATGTTACTAAGATATAAACTGTGCTAAAATAAGAAAGAAGAAAAGAAACTGAATTCCAAGACTGCAAGAAAGAGGTAACAGAGAGCTGTGAGCCACCTGGACCATCACCAATCACATATTCCAGAACATGTGGACAAGCAGAGACACCAATAAGAAATGTGTGATCAGGTGATCAGTAGACTTAAAATGTATAAATAAATACATAATATAAACAATAAATGGATTCTCCTTAATCATAGTGATTAGTTGTCCAAGAGTCCTGGATTTCCCACAGGAAGGTGGCACAAAGGGAGCAGTGCCTGGCCTGGCAGCGTGGCCTCTGTCACTGTGCTGCTCAGGGAGGAGCTGCTCCCCTCCAGTCCCATCCATGCCCCCACCCAGCCCTTCCAAAGGGCTCTCCCAACCCTCAAGGGTGGCTCTTGGGGCCCGATCGTCACCCAGAGAGGTGGGGAGTGGCAGCTGGGCTGTCACCCTGGCGGTGGCAGCGCGTGGGGTGGCGCGAGGTCAGGCACGATGTGCTGGGACAGCTGGGTCAGTGTGTGGAGCCAGCCTTGGGCTTCCCCAGGGCTCTTTAATCTGGATTAATCCTGGTTGTTGCACCAGCAGTGGGTGGATGGATGGGCCATCCCTTCCCACAGCCACTCTCAGGGAAGTTTAATTGCCTGCAAAAAGGAGAAGGGAGATTCCCCAGCCTTCTGTGGCAGCTCATTTGTTTCAGCACTTTAACAATTGCTCATTTAATGCTTTATCCATTGGGGAAGCCACTCACTCGTCCCACACTCACCACTGGGAAGGAGGAAGATCCTGCAGCCAGCTGAGCAATGGGCTGGTGCAGGAGGGCAGGAGTTTTGTCAATAAAATTTATGTTATTTGATCAATAAAAGTTATTTTATTTTATTGACAAAATTCGTTACTGCCAGCATCTTCCAGCAACCAGCAAGGGCTTGCTTGGACAAACCTATCCCAACCCCAGCCCCAAAGGTGAGGGAATGATATAAAACCTGTAAAAGAGAGAGAGAAAAACAACATTTTCTGCTTTAATCCACACTTATTCTTTGCTTTAAGATTTTCAGTCTGTGTGTTGATGCCCGGAGCAGTCGTATGGCATGGAGGCTGCAGGGATGCTCAGGATACAGGAGCAGCAACTGCTGGAAACTGGGATGCATCCCTTGGTGGGCAGGGAAAAGGCAGGAGGGGCTGCCTGCCCCAGCTGCCCCCATTCTGACCTCATCCCTCCATCCCAGCTTCTTACTCCCGTCCCAGCCTCTCCTCCCTCCATCCCAGCCTCTCCTCCCTCCATCCCAGCTTCTCATCCCCCAATCCCAGACTCATCCCCCCATCTCAGCCTCCCATCCCTCCATCCTGACTTGTCCTCCCTCCATCCCAGCCTCTCACCCCCATCCCAGTCTCCCATCCCTCCATTCCAGCCTCTCATCCCCCAATCCCAGACTCATGCCTCCATCCCGACCTCTCTTCCCTCCATCCCAGTCCCTCCTCCGTCCATGCCAGCCTCTCCTCCCCAGTGCAGGCTGTGGCCCAGCGGTGGCAGCAGGGACAGCAGGGACAGCAGCATCCTCGGCGCTGCCGCCGCTCGGCTCTGCCGGGAACGCTCTGCTGAGGCTTAACACGTCTCGGGAGCCGGGCGGGGGCAGCGGGGGCTGCCTGCCTGCCTTTTCACATGCCTGGGGGTCATGGTGCCTCCTAAAATAAACCCGCCGAGCTTCACGCGGCCTTTGCGCGGCTCACGTGGGCCGGGAGAGCGCCGAGCACAGCCCAGGGGTCGGGCACGGGGGGCAGGGCAAGGGGAGGGGGAAAGGTGCGGGAGAGGATCCTGGCTGGTTCTGGGGGGATGAACCGCGGGGCTGCATCCCCTGCTCCGCTTGGGATCCTGCTCTCCCGTGGGGTGAGCGTGGATGCATCCCTCGGTGGGCAGCGAAAAGGCAGGAGGGGAAGCCTGCCCCTGCTGCCCCCATCCCAGCCTCTCCTCCCTCCATCCCAGCCTCTCCTCCCTCCATCCCAGCCTCTCCTTCCTCCATCCCAGCCTCTCCTCCCTCCATCCCAGCCTCTTCTCCATCCATCCCAGCCTCTCCTCCCTCCATCCCAGCCTCTCCTCCCTCCATCCCAGCCTCTTCTCCATCCATCCCAGCCTCTCCTCCCTCTATCCCGGCCTCTCCTTCCTCCATCCCAGCCTCTCACCCCCATCCCAGCCTCTCCTCCCTCCATCCCAGCCTCTCCTTCCTCCATCCCAGCCTCTCCTCCCTCCATCCCAGCCTCTCCTCCCTCCATCCCAGCCTCTCCTTCCTCCATCCCAGCCTCTCCTCCCTCCATCCCAGCCTCTCCTTCCTCCATCCCAGCCTCTCCTCCTTCCATCCCAGCCTCTCCTCCCTCCATCCCAGCCTCTCCTTCCTCCATCCCAGCCTCTCCCCCTCCATCCCAGCCTCTCCCCCTCCATCCCAGCCCCGTGGTTCCCCGCCCCGGTTCGGATCCCGCTCTCTCCCGCCGGCTGAGCCTTGGGGCTGGGATTTAAGCAGCGAGGGCTGGGCTGGGGCCGTGCCTGCTCCCTGCTATCCCTTTCCTGGTGGGGATTAGATCAGCTCGGGCTGATCCTCATCAGGTATGATCTCCTTGCAGAGCTGAAGCTGCTCCTGCCAATCTCCCCTCTCGCTGCTCCCGGCTCCCAGCGCTGGGTTGGGGATCTGATGGGAGCACACATCCCTGGAGCTGCTGGAGTCCCCTGGTCCCGGGGGCTGGAGGGTTGGGAGGATGTGTGTCCAGCCTGAGCTGCCTCTGTCTGTCTGTCTGTCCTCTCGAGAATGGACACCAGGAGTTTCCCAGAACTACCTGGCCCTGGCACAGGATTATCAGGGGGCTGGGGGCAGAAAGGAATCACTTGGTGCAGCAGCCCTAGGCATGGCTTGATCCAAACCCAATAATAATAATAATAATAATAATAATAATAATAATAATATCAGTTTCCCAGCACCCTCTCCTGTGTTTTCCTGGATGACCCATCCTTCCTCACAAAACCAAACTGCAGCTCATCAGCTCCCACGGGATTTGGAGCGATAAATTCCCAGCCCATGCCAAGTTTTTCCAGGAAGCCTCACCACAGGAGCCCCCTGCCTGCCGGGATGCCACCAGGGCTGGGTCACACCTGCACGAGCTCGGGCTCATCCCTGCAGAGTGTCCTTCCTTGGAGCAGTGCACTGGGCATCCTGCAGTGCCCCTGAGACTGAGAGTTCTGAAGGTTTTGTATTAAAATAGACCAAAAAAACTGCAGAAAAATGGGAATTTTGTTTGCTTTGAACCTGACTGCTGCCAATGAGCTGTTTGTAGCATCCCCTTAGTCCCAAATATGAGTGCAGCCAGGAGAGGAGCTTTCTTTGGGATTCTGCTGCCAGGAAAGCAGGAACATTTTTTTCCCCAAAACCAGGAAAATAGGAAAGTTTGCCCAGGAAAACAGAGCTGGGGGAGAAAAGTAAATGCATAGACATCTCCTGGTATTTATTCCACCGGTTATAACAGTACCATGGCACGGGGACAGCACAGGAGGGGAGGGACACTCAACCGAGCACGGCACGACTACAGCACGACGAGCGGGAGGACGGGGAGATATTCCCTCATGGCTTTGTTCTTCTCCTGGAAGGAACAAGGACAGGATCCCATCCCAGGAGAGGGACGCCACTGCTCCGGGGAAGGGCTGCTGCGGGCTCAGCTCAGCACCAGGGAGGGCTTTTGTTCCTCTCTGGTGTCAATTCAGGCTTCAGCACCCCCCTTCCCACAGGGATCGTATGGCAGGTCCTTCCCGGCTGGCTCCTTCAGAGGGGCCCTCAAGGGCACGGGGTTGGTGTTCCTGGCAGGGATGGGATGCTGTTTCTCGGGTGATGGGGATGGGATGCAGGGAGGGGGGTGCTCCACACCCTGCCTCGTCCTTGCGAGGCAAATCCGAGCCTCCCGCTCGTTCCTGGGAGGCTGAGTGGGAACGTGGAGGCAGAGCCACAGCGTGGGGCCACCACTGCAAGGTCAGTCACACTGCAAGGTCAGTCACACTGCAAGGTCAGTCACACTGCAAGGGCAGTCACACCCCAAGGGCAGTGTGGGTTAGGGTTAGTCTGGGGTGAAAGTGGTTTTCCCTCACCTAGAGGGATTTAGGGGGCAAAAGCGAGGGAGAGGGGGATGAAGCAAGGCTGGGAGTCCCAATGTCACACCCCAAGGTCAGTCACACCCCGAGGTCAGTCATTCTCCAAGGTCTGTCACTCTCCAATCACATTCCAAGTCAATCACACCCCAAGGTCACTCTCCTTCCTGCCACCTCCCCAGCTCTGGCTGCAGACACCCCTGCCTGGGCACGGGGGCAGGCTGTGGGGTACGGGGGGGACATGCTGGCTCCTGGCTCTAACCTCAGCCCGGAGAACGAAACGAAAGCCACACATCAGGGACATCTGGGTCAGGGGCTCGAGGGTCCACGCGGCTCAGGAGGAGCCGAGTGACACACGGCAAGGGTGACAATGTGGCTGGGGTCCCCGCTGCAGGCAGCAGCCCCCGCCAGAGCCTGCGCTGCGTCCCCTCCCTGCTCAGCCCCATCACATCACGGAGCACTTCTCCGCTGATTGCTTCAGGTCCTCTAGCGTGGCCGAGGCTTTGTCCTTCAAGGAATCAAGGTCCAGGTTCTGGATGTTACTGAGCTGGCCGATCACCGAGTTCTTCTCCTCCTCCTCCTCGTTGTCCTGCTCGATCATCTTGGCCAGCTCCTTGGGCAGCTCCACGTCGCCTCCCACCAGCTGGATCTGGTTGTCATCCGTCTCGTTCTGGAAGGGGCCGGGAGAGAGAGTCAGGAGGGGGGATGGCACAGCGGGAAGGGGGCTCCTGGAAGCACCACAGGAGGGGCTTTGGGCTGCCTTCCCACTTACAGGACCATGTGGGAAGGTCCCTGGGGGTGGGGGTGGGATGCTGATGCCGCCTGAGGAGAGCCTGGGCACCCACAGCGAGAGGCGAGATGGAAGCCCACGCGCAGCACCAGTACAGACTGGTTTCCAGCTCGCACTGCGGGGGTTTAGGCACCTAATTAAGCTGGGCTTATGCTTAACGACTGCTCCCAGCGGCGGTCGGGATCAGCTCCGAGCCCGGAGCCACGGGGAGACTCGGGATAAGGCAGCCCGGCTGCCAAGTGGGATCAGTAATGAGCAGAAGAAACTTGTCAAAAGATGAGAAAGGACATCTCAAGCACAAGAAGGCAGTGAAAGGATCCAGGATCGCTGGGGCCAGATCCAAACAAATCCCAGTTTCCCTTGGAGAATAAAAAAAAATCTCCATCTCTTCTTTTTCTGCCTTTTCTGGCTTTTGGCAGGGGGTAAAAGAAATTCTCCAGCTGTTTATTTCCTGGATATAAAAGGGGGGTGGGAAGCAGGGGGGTGAATCCAGGCTGCCTGAACAACACCAAACAATCAGAGCAATCTCACTTGGCTTAGCTGACCCTTCGGAACTAATATTAGCCCAGCTCCAATTTGGGGTATTCACCACTGAGCGACTCTTCCTGAATACAGGGTGGGTTTGGAGGGAGAGGAGCTTGTGACAATTCCAAGAAAGGCTGAATTATCCCTTGATTAAATTGTGTTCAGTGAATGGTTCATCGTGCGGAAATTCCAAAATCGGAGTTTAGGTGGGAGACGTTCGCCAAATAATCCGGGGAGAGGAGCTGAGCTGGCTAATCCGGCCAGGAAGGTGCAACCCTGGCTGCACTCCTGGCTCCAGGGAGTCTGGGGTGAAGGTGGTTTTCCCTCACCCAGCTGGATTTAGGGGGCAAAAGCCAGGGAGAGGGGGATCAAGCAAGGCTGGGAGTCCCATTGTCTCGGGCTGGTGAGCTGGTGCTCAGGGGCAAGGAAAATGGCCAAAGTTTGGGAAGAAGGATGGTTTTGAGGGGAATTTATTTGTGTTTGGGCTTCGAGGCTCAAACCCTAGCCAGTCAAGGGAGTCCTTGTCCCTTCCCCTCCCTCCAGAGCTCCATCTGGAGCTTGGCTCCCCTCGTGGCCCCGTTCCAGCACAGCCGTACCTTGGGCAGCCTGTACTTGTCTCGGAAGTGGGACCTGACCGTGGCTCTCTCCGCCTTGCGCTGGGCAAACTGAGCATCTCTCTCCATCCTGCCAAGCACACGGGGCAATCACCAACAGCCCGTGCCCCCCGTCCCGGGGTTTGCGCTTCCCCCCAACCTCAGCACCCCCCATTTTCTCTGAAAAGTCCCGTTTTCCCACAATTTCCTCCCCCCAGGGCAGCCTGGAAGGAGAAAACAATCCCATCTCCCGGGCGAGGAAGCGGATTAAGGGATTAGGGGGCTCATCAAACCCCCTCACGGTCCTGCTGTCCCCAGCGCCGGCTCCCCCCATCTCCCATGCACGGGATGTGGGACCGAAGAGGGAGCACCCCCTTCCCGCGGGGACCCCGGGGCTCAGCCCGTGCCGGTGCCGGTGCCGGTGCCGGTGCCGGTGCCGGTGCCGGTGCCGGTGCCGGTGCTGGTGCCGGTGCCGCCCGCACTCACTTCTCCTCCACCAGCTGCCGCTGGTACTCCTCATACTCCTCGCGGGTCATGCCCTGCGCCTCGGCCGGAGACTTCTCGCCCTCGCTCTTCTCCTCGCCGCCCAGGCCGCCCGTGAGGTTCTTCAGCTGCCCCCCCACCATGCTCTTCACCATGAACGCCATGGCTGCACCTCCGGGGGGCCCGGGGGCCGGGGGGCAGCGCGGATCTGCAGCCGGGACAGCCGCGGTCACCGGGGGGCTCCGGGCGGGATGGGGGCTGGGATGTGGGGACCCCCCGAGGAACGGGGCTAAGGGTGAGCTGGAGCGCCAGGGAGCCCAGAAATGGTCGGTGCTGTGATGCCGGGATAGGGAATCAGCGGGATGCTGTGGATGGGAGCTCCTGGAGAGCCGGAGCGCCGGGTTAGGGAGCAGCTGGGGACACCGGGATGAGCTCCGGGGCAGCTGGAGCACTGAGAGCCCGGGAGCTGGGGCACCGGGCGGTGGAAGAGCCGGGATGAGCGGAGCTGGGCTCCTGGGGAGCGGGGGCACCGGGTCAGGAGGAGGTGGGGACAGGGGACATGAGATCCCAGGGAGGAGCCGCGGGTTCGCGGGGAGCGGGGATAGGGGGTTATGGAGGATGAGGGATCAGCAGAGCCAAGCTCACACAGTACCGGATTCCTGAGGAGCCGGGATCAGCAGAGCTGAATTTCCCGGGAGGCGGAATACCGAGTGATGAGGAACCGGGGTCAGCAGAGCTGAGTCCCCGGGGTCACGGAGGAGAGGGGCTCGGCGGGGATGAATTCCCGGGATGGCGGAGAGGGAGTTCCCGGGGTGCTGGGTACCGGGCGGTGGAGGAGCCAGGGAGGGGTAGATGGGTTCCGGGGAGCTGGGGCACGGGGTTATGGAGGAGATGGGGTCAGCGGAGATGAATTCCCGGGATGACAGAGTACCGAATTCCCGAGGAGCCGGGACCAGCGGTCAGCGCAGCGGAGTTCCTGGCACGGTGGAGAACGGAGTTCCCGGGATGCTGGAGTGCTGAGAGATGGGGGAACCGGGCTCAACGGAGTAGAGGTCCCGGGACGGCGGAGTCCGGAGCTCCAGGAGAGCCGGGGTCAGCAGAGCGGAGTTGCCGGGATGCTGGCGTGCCGAAGTGCCGGGATGCCGGGGGTACCGGGATGTCAGAGTCCGGGATGCCGGGGGTACCGGGATGTCAGAGTCCGGGATGCCGGGATTTTGGAGTGCGCGGGGTCAGCGGGGCCGCGCTGCCCGGCCGCCCATGGCGGAGCGGTCCCGGCCGGGAGCGGAGCGGGCGCTGCAGCACCGGGGCTCGCACAGCTCCGGTGTGTGTGTCCCTGCACGGCGGCGGCGGCACCGCCTCCCGCCCGGCCCCGCCGCCTCCCCCGGCCCCGCCGCCTCCCCCGGCCCCGCCGCCCTCCGCCGGGCGGAGCCGCCGCCGTCCCGACCCGCCCCGGGGCACCGCGAGTGACGCCACCCCCGCGGGAAGAAGAAGGAGCCCCAGAGCTTCCCGGGGACACCGGGGTGGATGGAGGCACGGTGAGGGCTGCGGGGAGCCCCCCGAACATCCTTCCCTCCGTGATTCCCGGCTGCTCCATCCCAGCGAGGAGCAAACCCACCCCAGCGCCCTTTCTCCCACTCTGTTCCCCATCCTTGGGGTCTGGCAGGAGGGGAAGCCGGGCTTGACACTCGGAACAAGCCATATGTACCAGCACCAGTCACAACTGTTGTTTGCTCATCCATCCAAGGGCTGGTGCCCAAAAGTTCCCTCCCCTTTATCCTATTAATGATATCCCTGGAAGTATTCCCATCTCTGGAAGTGTCTGAGGCCAGGCTGGACAGGGCTTGGAGCAACCTCGGGTAGTGGAAGGTGTCCTTGCCCATGGTAGGGCTTGGAGCTTGGAGGAGCTTTATGGTTCCTTCTGGCTCCAGCCATTCTGGGATTCTGTGATCCTGTGATTTTATTATATGAATTAATATCGAAGCTGCTCTCAGCCCCCAGAACACAGGCACGAGGGCGTTCATTGATCACCTAAATGAGGAGGACGGAGCAGGCATTGATTGTGTTGCATCATCCCCTGGCTCTCTCCAGCCCCACTCCCACTCCTGCTCTTCCCTTTGACTGCAGCCTCATTCCAGGCCTTGGGGGGTGAGCAATTAATGGCATCAGCAACGCACCTCCCTTCCAGATGGCCAGCCTGGCTTTAACAGACATTTCTCCCTTTTTTCTTCTCTGCTCCTGAAAAATGAGCGCGGATCCAAACCTCAATCCCGGCTTGTGGGAAATCATTTCATTCCTGAAATATAAAGACAATCTCTGCAGATTAAAATGATGGAACAGCTGGGAAGCGACAGAACAAAGTGACAGAGGGAGGGGGAAATGGCCCATCTCCTCCCATCCCCCCACCCAAGGTAAAATTATGTCTTAAGAGGAAAACAGACTAAAAATAATGCATTTTTCTAGGGTAATAATCTGGCCAGCAGCTTGGTAGTGTGCTGCTCTTAGGGATTGGGACACGCTCTTGGAGGTGACAACAGGGGATTTGTCCTGGTGAGGGCTCTCCTGGCAGAGCAGAGCCCCCTGATCGATGCCAGCAGTTCCCTGGAGTCCACCCAAATGTGCAAACTGATGCTGGGATGAGGGAGGTCCCTCTGTTTGGCACAACTCCAGTGTCACCCTCAGCATCCCCCACCAGGCAGGTGCCCCTGCTCCTGCTGCTCACCCCGAGCTGGCAGCTCAGGAGCCTCAACAGCTTTTTGAAGTGATGATTTTTGCTTTTCACACCAATCTGCAGGCTCTCCTAAGCGCTTTCCCATGGAGAACCCATGGAAAATTAATTTTAACCCACAATGAGCTGGCACAGCCTTGCTGAGAAATAGGCTGGGAGCCCCGGGCGCTCTGCAGATGTCCCATTGCCAGCAGCGTGGTCACGTTCTGGCTGTCAGTCTGGCTGGAAAGAGGGGCAGGGAGAAGGACCAGCACCCCTGGTTGTGTCCTTGGGTGCTGGCCTGAGCCTCGTGTGGGCTCAGAGCAGGTTTCAGATGTGGCTGGTCCTGGGAGCTCCGCTCACTCCGGATTTCGCTGCGAGCATCCATTAACAATAAGAGACTGGAAGTCAGGACCGATTTTTTCCAGCTGGGTTAGATGGGTCAGCTCCCACGGTGCCTCCCTGTCTGAGGAACTAAGAGCAAACAGCTCCTGACGAGCAGAACCGCCGGGCCAAGGCAAGTAGGTGAAAACAAGCCGGGCAGCGCCTCGGATCCCGCCCCTCGTGGCGGGGATGCTCGCTCAGCTCGGGCTCTGCAGCCTCTTGCAGCCCGGGTTTTACGGGGAAGGAGCACAAGGCCAAGGCAAAGACCTCCAGAGAGGTTCTGCAGCTCTCCCATCCCCTCAGCTTTTCCTGGAGAGGCCGGTGGCCCACCTGGAGGCAGAGCCGGGGGGACAATCAGAGGGTGCAGTGAGCTGGGAAATGATGCTCCGAGGTGGTTGATTTCCCCATTTGCCTTTCCTCGGGCAGCTGAACCGTTCCTCATCCCTGAAATATATTCAAGTGAGGATGAGTCATCCTTCCTGCCAGGACTCTAACCTGCCGTAATGAGATGTAAATCCTTGCATGACCTATTATATTAGCTTATGCTATATCACACATCTCCACGGATTAGACGGCAGCGAGATGAGACGTCCCCCCGCCGCAGCCGCAGACAAGACGGTGGAAGTTAAGAGGATCCTCTCTCAGCGTTGACACCTGATTTAAATTGGAAGCAAGCAGCTCCCTCTGCCATGCTGAGAGGGATCATTCCAGCTCTTCTTTCCAGGTAACTGGCTCCAAAGGCACAGTTACCACAGCCCGGGCTACAGAGGATGCTCCAAATGCCCGGGAGCAGTCGGTCCCATGGATTGTAGAGGGGAAGGCTCGGTGACCTCGACCTGCAGGGCCATGGCAATAAGGCCATCAGAAGGCCTGATCCTTGTCGGCCTGAAATGCAGGGAACATGAGCGTTTTTAACCTTTGGAGACCCCATAGGAGTAGGTGAGGGAATCCTGGAAAGCCGCGTGTGTGCGCGCCGGAGCCGCCACGGGAGGGAAATGAGAAGGCGTTTCCAAAGCAAGCAGGCAGCCCGATGCTGCTGCTGCTGCTGCCGCTGCTGCTGCTGCTGCTGCGGGGAAGTCAGGCCGGCACTTGGCAGCTGATTGTCACCTCTGCTGATGGGGACAGGCACCGCCACCTCAGGAGCCGCCGCGCTCGGCGCTGACCCCGGGCGCAGGGCAGGGTCACCTTCGCTCAGGCCAGCTGGGATGGGACAGGGACACCCTGCTGTGCCCCTCGGGCACGGGGACATCGATCCAGAGAGTCCCGCTGCTGTTAGGGACCGCCAGCTCGCAGGAGTTTGGGGGAAAATATCCTGAAGGTCTTGAGAAAAACATCCCTTCAGTGGGATCCCCACTAGAGATCCTTTAGGGGCATCGAAGTGCTGCCATGTCACTGACAAGGGAATGAAGAAACTTTAGGTTAAGGGTGTGGTAAATTACCAAATGAAATTATTTCGGTCATTTACTCAACTCCATAAAGGTGGAATTTGCCTTGGCTGAGGAAGAGGGACTGCAGCTCAGCTTGTCATGGATGTGAAACCAAAGATTTCCCTGACCTAGGGAGGCATTCCCATGGAAAGCCTCCCCACTCCTATAGAACCAAGCCTGACATCATCTCCACAGGATGAAAAAACCATCCTTGCCCTGGGAGAGCCCCTGGGAGCCCCTGAGTGTTGCTGGGAAGGGAAGCCAGGAGTGGGGGATGCTGCTGGGGTGTGCCCTCAATTCCCTCGGAATTCCCTGTTCTCATCTTTGTGTCACTGAGCATGGGGCTGCCCAGAGTCACCACCGTGGGGTTTGGGGTGGGAATGGTCCTGTCATCCAGAACATCCATCCTGAGGGACAGGGATTGGAGTGGGAATGGTTTTATAATCCAGAACATCCATCCCAAGGAATGGGGATTTGGGGTGGGAATGGTCCTGTCATCCAGAACATCCATCCCCCGGGATGAGGATTGGGGTGGGATTGGTCACACGGGACACAGAGCCCTGGTCCCAAGGGATGGGGATTGGGGTGGGAATGGTCCTGTCATCCAGAACATCCATCCTGAAGGATTGGGATTGGGGTGGGAATGGTCCTGTCATCCAGAACATCCATCCCAAGGGATGGGGATTGGGATGGGAATGGTCACACAGGACACAGAGGCCCTGTCCACAGGGATGGGGATTTGGGGTGGGAATGGCCCTGTCGTCCAGAACAACCATCCTGAGGGACAGGGATTTGGAGTGGGAATGGTTTTATAATCCAGAACATTCATGCCCAGGGATGGGGGTTTTGGGGTGGGAATGGTTACACAGAACAAAGAACTCTGGTCCCAAGGGATGGGGATTGGGGTGGGAATGGTCCTGTCATCCAGAACAGCCATCCTGAAGGATTGGGATTGGGATGGGAACGGTCACACAGGACACAGGGCACTGGTCCCAAGGGATGGGGATTGGGGTGGGAATGGCCCTGTCATCCAGAACAGCCATCCCAAGGGATGGGGTTTTAGGGTGGAATGGTCATACAGGACACAGAGCCCTGGTCCCAAGGGATGGGGGTTTGGGATGGGAACTGTCCTGTCCCACAGGACACACAGCCCCTCCCCAGGGCACAGAGAAGTTTTGGGGTGCCCCGAGTGCTTTGGCAAAGGAGGAGGAGAAGCAGCTCCCGGCAGAGCAGCGGCTGCAATTCCCGCCGGGAGCAGGGGGGCTGTGCGAGGTGAGGAAGAGGAGGGAGGTGCTGGGGGCGGCGGGGGGCGGCTCCCACGGCGGTGTCTGCAGCCGAGCCGTGACACAAATGAGGCCGGACAGACATACAGAGCATGTAAACAGGCACATGGGGAGAGCATGTGCTGCTCCGTGCCGCTGGTGGAGAGCGAGCCCCGAGCAAAGGCGCTCGCACACACGGCCGCGCACACACGCAGCATTCCCACGGGGGATCTTCCCAGCCTTGCCTTCATTCCTGGAGTGCCCAGAAGAAAAAAAAAATTAAAAAAAAACACCAAAAAAAAAAAAAAAGAGCGAGAAAGAGAGAGAGAGAGGGGGAGAGGTGAACGGCACGGAACGGTGATGGGAATGGCTTTGTACATCACGCTAAAAATAGTCCTTGTGATAAAGTCGATCGCGGAGGGGGAGGGATGCCAGGGGTCGGGAAGCCCGTGCTCCGAGGATGGAGAGGAAGGGCCGTAATTAGAGCTGCTAATTAGCCTCAAGCAGCAATGAGAGAGTCGCTTGTGGGGGGCTCATTGCACCCCCTCTGCTCGGGATGGAGGCTCTGCCACCCGGGGGAATGAGGAGCCCGCTGGAATTGGGGTCTTTTGAGGGGATTTGGGGTGTTTAGGGTGAGGAAGGCTCTCTGCAGCTGGAACTGGGGTCCTGTGGAGGAATTTTGGGGTGTTTAGGGTGAGGAAGGCTCTCTGCAGCTGGAATTGGGGTCCTTTGGAGGGATTTTGGGTGTTTAGGGTGAGGAAGGCTCTCTGCAGCTGGAATTGGCTCCTTTGAGGGGATTTTTGGGTGTTTAGGATGAGGAAGGCTCTCTGCAGCTGGAATTGGCTCCTTTGAGGGTATTTTGGGGTGTTTAGGATGAGGAAGGCTCTCTGCAGCTGGAATTGGCTCCTTTGAGGGGATTTTTGGGTGTTTGGGGTGAGGAAGGCTCTCTGCAGCTGGAATTGGCTCTTTGAGGGGATTTTTGGGTGTTTAGGGTGAGAAAGGCTCTCTGCAGCTCTGTGGGTAAAGGGGAGAAGGCAGGCAGGGTGTGGGGACATGGGAAAGGGCCAAAGCTGGTGGAAGGAGCCCTAATGTATATATAAAAAAGTATATATTCCCTAATGGGGAAGAGAGAGGATCTGCAGGGAGAGGGGGGAGCCAGGAAAGGATAATTTGGCTCAGGAATCCGTGTGGGGTGCAGGTGATGGGTAGGGATGGAAAAGCAAAGGATGTGTGACTTTGGAGATGGCCCTTTCCACACCCCAAACAAACCCCAGCTCTCCCCAGCCCTGTCCTGCTCCATCTGGAATCCCGAGCTGGGATCCCACTGAGTGGGGTGGAGAGGAGATTTTCCAGCTGGATTTTCCAGAGCTTTTTTTAAAGCCCCGTGTTCCTGTTCCCTGTGCCGTGTTCCCTCCTGGCACAGCAGGGAGAGGGCCCCGTGTGCCATGGGAATAACGCCCTGCACGGTGATGATTCAGCCGGGAATTTGAGGCAGGATGGGAGCTGACACTGCCGGGCCCTGTGCCCGACTCGGTGCCCGAGGGAGGAGGAGGAGGAGCAGGAGGAAGGGGACGTGACGTGAGCCAGCACAGAGAGCCCCGGGGTGTCACTCGGCCTGTCCCCTCTGCCCACGCTGCTGCTGAGGGACAGAGCCCCAGAATCCCTTGGATAAATCCCTGGAGGGATCCAGGATGAGCAGCTCCAGGCCCGGAATGAGAGAGACCCAGAGGCTCCGTGTGGGGAAACTGAGGCACGGTGGTGGCAGGAGGGGCAGGACCTTGGCAAATCAGGGTTAAATTCCCTGATTTGTAGTGAAGAACACAATTTCTTCCAGCAGATCTCTCAGCATCCTTCAACTACATCCCAGAGGATGCTGAGGCACCAAACACCACCCCTGAGACCAGGCACAGCCTCAGAAATGGGAAGTGTGGTGCCATTTGGAGGAAAATCAAAAATTGAAATAATCGAAGATCTCAATAATTTTGGGGTGAGTTTCCTCCCCTTTTTTGACAGTAGCTGGCAGTAACCCAGGGCAAGGGGACAGGAGGGGACACAGTGGGGGACAGGAGCAGAGCCCTCCCTGCTGTCTCCCATCACGTGAAGGTTCTGGGTATTTCTCTCCATTCCCAAAGCCGTTTCTTGCAGGCTTTGCCTGTAAATGACTTTAATCTTCATAAGCCCAAAAAGTAAAGCTGCTTATCGGGCTGGGCCCTGCTGGAGCACTGGCAGGAACGGGGGGGGGGAAGTGGACAAGAGGAGGGGGGTCAGTCCAGGGGAGAGGAAACCCCACGGGGCTCCATCACATCCCTCATCCCCATCCCATCCCCTTCTGACACCCCGAGGTCTCAGGGAAGGGGGTCAGCAGCACATCTCCCCTCTGCAGGCTCCATCCCGCACCCCTGAGCTCTGCCCGTGTCCCACCACTCCCTTTTTTTCCCCTTTAACCCCGCTCCAAGAGGAATCTCGGTCTCGATCCCGGCCCGAAGCAGGTGGAGAGCTCCCGCCCGGGGCTTGCCAAGCCGGCAGCCGGCGTTTAACGCTGAATAATTCCCTGCGGAGGAGCGGAACTATTCTAAACCTGCCAGACGCCACCTCCACCCGGCTCCCTCCGGGGATTCCAACTGTGGGGACGGGGCCCGGGACATCGGGGTCTCACCTGCACAGGTGGGATAAGCAGGGAAGGCAGCGACGTTCAGGAATCAGTCCCAAACTGCTCCCCAAGAGCATCAGAAAGTAAAAAGTAAAGCCTGGACTAAAGGGGAGCTTTGGCACCACTTCATCCCTGTCACAGCCAGCTTTCACAGGCAGGATGCAGCCAAGTGCTGCCCAGGCTGCTCATCCTCACTGATTTGGGGAGGAGATGGGGGGTCCACCCCCACTTTTTCCCCTGCCAGGGGACCCCCGGAGCCGCTGGCAACAGAGGGGGGCCGAGGCGGGGTGTGCCGCGTCCGTATGGAATGGTTTTTTATTACAGTTTTTAATCTCACAGTCGGTAGCATTACATGAGAATAAAGCACTGGACAGGACTGGAAAAAAAGGCCTCTGGAGACAGCATGCAAACATTGCAACGAGTTTAAAGCAAAACAACCCAAAAAAGAAAAAGCGTCTGGCGGGGACGCGGCCGCGCTCTCCCGACCGGGCGGCGAGTCCAGCGTCTCCCCATCAACCATCACTTCTGTCGCTGGGGGTTTCCTTTTCATGTGTCCGTTTCATTGGTTTATTTATTATTATTCTCCTTTGAACAACCTTCTTCTCTCTTTTTTTTTCCTTTTTTTTTTTTTTTTCTTCTTTTAATTACATTAAAAAATAAGATTCGTACTTTAGTAAAATGCCCAACGCTCAGCTGGGCCCTTGCTCGAAATAATAAAAAAACAACGACAAAAAAAAAAAAACGAAACCCAAAACAATAAACGCTCCCCCCAAAACCGAGAAAATAACAAAAATACCCCACAAAAATAAAAAACAAAACCAGCGTGGGAGACAAAAATGAAAACAAAAAACCCAAACCTGGAAAATAAAAAAAACCAAAAACTGACAGATTTGGAAATTTGGAAGCAACCGGGGGGAATTGGAGGGGGGCACCACACCCCCGGGGCTCCCTCCTGGTGCCGTGGTGGGGCAGGGGGGCTGAGCACACCCTGGTTCCCCCCCTCAGCGTGGGTCCCCTGCGGCTGTGGGGTGGCAGAGCCCCCCCTCACAGGTAGAGCTCCTTCTCTTTGATATGCACTAGCTGTTCACGGAGCTGGTGGAAGGATGGCCGGTGGCCGGGGTCCAGCGTCCAGCACTTCTTCATCACCTCGTAGACGACGGCCGGACACCCGTCCGGAGCATCCATCTTGTAGCCCTTCTCCACGCGGGGCACCACGTCCTTCAGGGGCTGTGGGGAATTTGGGGTGTCAGGGAGGGGCTCTCCCCAGAAATCTGGGCTCAGCTCCCCCACCAGGATCCAGCCCCTGGGGGTGCTCATCACTCACAATTCTCGGATAAGGCACTCGCCCGAAGGAGTAGATTTCCCAGAGGAGGATCCCGAAGCTCCACACGTCCGACTTGGTGGAGAATTTCTGCAGGGAGAGAAGCAGGCTCAGGCAGGGGTGTGGGAGCTACAGCTCCACAGAAGATTGTGGACTTTGGGTGTGGGAATCAGTAGTGTTGGAGAATTCTTTTGTTGGATAATAGTTTAAGAAAAATATGGGGCTCAATCGAAAGTTATGCTTCTGCCTTTTTGCTTTTGCTTGCTTTTAGCCATGCAGATTTGCCAACATAAAACAAATGTTTGGGTGACTTCAGCTAATGCTTCAGGTTTAGGTACCATATGTTTGTCCATCGTGGCCCCCAAGAAATCATTTTCCACCTGTTTGGTTGGTGTGCCAGTAGATGTTTGGCCAATCCCAAAAGATATTCAAAAAGCTGTATCAGGCATGATATTATGGGACCATCCTTAAATAATTTTTGGATGCATGGGAAGAGTGGGCTCCTCACCTTCCCAAGGCATCTTCTGAGCCTCAAGAATTAGAGATCCTTGGGTCTATGTACATGACCTATTAGGTCAAATTTATTTATACAAAAAAAGATGGATCTTTATAAAAGATGTTACTCCCTTTCACAGCATATTTAAAAATCAGACCTCATGGTGCAGCTATACTTCTTTAATTCAATCTGCATTTACTATTTCCTTCCAATTACCTGGTGGAATGTTTTTCATTTGTGGAGACAGGCTTGGCCTGGTATCCCAGCACACATCACAGGACAAAGGGTGGCAAGGGATCTTCCCCACCCTCAGGGCAGCTGCTTTGGGGATCAGACAGTGCCAAGTGGCCCCTCCTGTCCACTCTGGGACAGCCTGGGATGTTCCCCCTTCCTGCAGCTTCCACCACACCCAAGCCCCCCCTCTGCTCTGCTCACCCACCTTTTCTCTAAGTGCTTCTGGTGCTGTCCACTTGACAGGCAGCTTGCCTGTGTCCTGTGTGGAGGAGGCTTCCTTGGTGAGCCCAAAGTCGCTGACCTTGGCGATGTTGTCCTCTGAGACCAGCACGTTCCTGGCCGCCAGGTCCCGGTGCACGAAGTTGTTGGCTTCCAGGTACTCCATGGCTTCACAGACATCTCTGGGAGGGGTGGGAGGCACAAGGGGGTTGGCAGGGTGGCCCCAAAGCACGGGTGGGGCAGGTCAGGGAGGTGGGCACGGCCTTGCCTGGTACTTACAAGGAGAACTTGAGCAGACAGTCTGCCCCAAGCACCGACCGCCCGCGCGACCGCAGGTAGTCTACTAGGCTGCCCTGGAGGCAGGATGGACACAGAGAGGGGGTCAGCAGGGCCAGCAGCCCACCTGCTGCCCCCTCCCTTGTGGGGCAGGACAAGGGGATGACACCTCTCCCTTGTGGGACAGGATCAAGGCAGATGTCCCTTTAAGATGGGGCAGGACCCAGGGATGACATCCCTTAAAGATGGGGCAGGATCTGGAGATGATGTCCCTTTAAGATAGGGCAGGACCAGGGGATGATGTCCCTTTAAGATGGGGTAGGACCAGGGATGATGTCCCTCCCTCATGGGGCAGAACCAAGGAAGATGTCCCTTTAGGATGGGGCAGAACCCAGGGATGATGTCCCTCCCTCATGGCACAGGACCAAGAGATGATGTCCCTTTAAGATGGAGCAGGACCAAGGCAGATGTCCTTTAAACAAGGGGCAGGACACAAGGATGATGTCCCTCCCCAAGGGGCAGATCTTGGGATGTCAACCCCTGCTGGGAGCCAGCAATGGGACAAGGGACATGCCACCTGCAGCCCCCACTGTGCCCCCTGGCATGACCCAGCTGTGCCAGGGTGAAGCCCCAGGAGCGTGGGAAGGACAAGGGGACAGAGGGGGAGGGCAGGTGGCCGGGTGAGGGGGTCTCACCTTGGCCATGTACTCGGTGACGATGTAAAGGCCACTCTTCTCCTCCACAATCACCCCCAGCAGCTGCACCAGGTTGCTGTGTCGGAGCTGCCTGCGCAGCACAAGAGGGCTCAGGGCAGGGGGTTGGGGACAACAGGGGTGTCAGGGGCCACCCAGCGCTGCTGACAGGGACAGACATGGCCCCTCCCTCAGGCTGTCCCCCCAGTGAGGGTGACACTCACGTCATGACGGACGCCTCTGCCAGGAAGGCCTGCGCTGTGGCGTCGTTTTTAATGCACTTCACGGCGACTTTGTTCCCCCGGTAATCCCCCAGCATCACGTCTGCAGGCCAGGAGAGACGGGCACAGGAGGCACTGGGAAGCATCCCAACCTCCTGGGGCCCCACAGCACCCTGGGGGGGGCTGCACAGGAGCCTCCCCCCACCATTCAGGGCCACCACGGGCTGGGGACAGGGGGCTCACCTCCGAATTCCCCTTTGCCAATGATCTGTAGCAACTTGAGGTCCTTCATGTTGAGGGCCCAGCCGCCTGCATGGGGGGAGAAGGGGGAGTGAGGGGGTGCTGGGGGGTGCCCAGGGGCAGGGGAGGGGGCATCACGGCCACTCACTGCGGGAGAACTCGTCCTGTGCTGCCACCGTGCCCTCCATCAGCTTGGGTTTGATGAGGCGGGTGCAGAGCCCATCTGCGTCCGTGGTGTAATGCTGGGGTACACAGTGGGGCGTGGGTGACACCCCGGCACGGTGGGGGGGGGGTGACACCCAGCGGTGCCGGGCTCTGAGGTCCCACCAGGTGGCAGCACGAGGCCACGGACAGGCCTGGTGGCAGCCGAGAGCCCTTGTCCCTCCTCCTCCTCCTCCTCCCTCTGTCCCCAGCATCCCCACCCCAGCAGAAAGGAAGAGCACCCACCGCCCCCCCAGCCCTGCAACCCCACAAGCTCTGATGTCCACAGGGGATTCCAGCGGTGGATTCTCACCTCCACCAGCTGCATGAGGTTCTCAAAGTAGACCTCCTCGTCGATGCTGAGCTTGCTGGAGGAGTAGATGATGCGGTAGTGCTCCACCTTGCCCTCGCAGCTGACGCACAGCGTGTAGTCCCCGGGGTAGTTGGTGCTCTCCCGCACCAGGAACAGCCCCGTCTCGGGGGGGTACAGCAGCCTCTCCGCCTGCTCCCGTGTGATCTTCCCGTGGAACCACCTGCAGGGCCATGCAGGGCGGGGTCAGGGCTGCCTGCACCCCTGTGGGGCTGTGGTTGGGTGTGCAGCAGCTTTTGGCCCTGCCTGCGTGGGGACGGTGCTCCTCACTGTCACCGTGCTGCTCCTCACTGTCCCCACCCACGCCGTGACACAGCTCCCTCCATGGTGTCCTGCTCCCCTCCTCCTGGCCCCAGCTGGGATTCTGTCCCTCTGCATGCTCCCAGCAGGTTCCTCCTCCAGCCTGGGAGTCACTGGCAGCTCTGGGATGCAGCAGGAACATCAAACCTGCCCGTCTCCCATTCCTCCTGTACAGACCCCATTCCAACCTTCCCTCTTCCTCCCAGCAGCCTTTACCAAACCCTAAGTTAGGTAAACTTAGGTAAACCTGACCCTAGGTTAGCCTAACCCTAACCCCAGCCTTGGGTACAAAACAACTCCAATTTAAAACACAACCCAACTATCGAATCACCTTCCCAGCCATGCAGGCAGCTCTCAAAACACCCAGAGCTCTCCCCAGCAGCAAATCCCAATCCCAAATCCACGCTGCTGCCCCTTGTGCCCTGTGAGGAATATCCCTTCTGCTGGGCCACAGGGATGCTGCAGCCCCAGAGCCCTGGCTGGGTACTCACGGCATGAGGCTGAGCTTGATGCCAGCTTTGACCCCTTCCCGCTTCTGGACGTAGTTAGCAGGAATGATGCCCTCCCTGCCCACCTTGTTCTTCGCCTTGTACCAGTTGGGATCCTGTGGGGACAGCAGGATGTCACAACGAGCCCACGGCCCCTGCATCCCACCCGAGGAGCCCTCTGGGGGTTCCCCTTGCTGGCTGCAGGAAGGATGGGATGAGCAGGGCATTGGGGTCGGTGCTGGGACCACCAAACCCCAGTGCTGG